>NC_142243.1:147876863-148501863 GCF_052056855.1 Sturnus vulgaris
CTGAGCAAGGAGGAAATGTGGATATTGTTATTTTCACACAATCTAATGTGCAGCACAGACCTGGAAAGCAGCAATGCCAGCTTGAACTGCTCTGTGTACGGGGGCAAGTCACCCTGCACGGTGATTGAGTGGGGCTTGGAGATATGCAGAGGTTGTCCTCAGTGCCATGAGGAGGACAAAGACAGATTTTATTTCCATACAAACTCTAGTTCCTCCAGCAGCTTGAATTATTTTCTCCTGGTTTCATAAAAGCTATAAAAAAGAAGGGAAGTAAGCCAGGCACTGCGCACCCACAGATCACAGAACAAAGCAGAAGCAAATATTGTGACTAATTACTTCTTTCACTGTTTCAGAGTTGCAAACTCTTACTCTGGTCTCTGAAAAGTAAGGAATTTGTCTGACAGTGTCAGAACAGCCATCACAGGCAGAGCAGTGGGGATTTCCCACAAGGCCTGCTCTCCCAGCCCTTTCTTTTTCAGAGAGTAAGCTACAGTTTACTGGCAGTCAGACTGTACAATTTACTCAGCAATGAGAATTCACTAACAGCACATCACACCTTCTCGCAGCCAGACAAATATCAACATTGAATTAGCAGTTGAAATAAATAAAACTCTGCAAAAGAAAACTGCAAGTATCAGAGAAAATCCATGGCAGGTTATTCCTGTCTATAGAACTATCACAAAAGATATTATTGGACAATTTTGTGCAATTTTTGATGTCAAAATGCTGTCATATCTTGCTGCACATAATTCCATGCATAGCAGACATGACAATGGAAGAAGTGCAGGACTAATAAATGATACACAGCGAGGAGTCGAAGAACCTTCAGGTGTACAGTGTGGGGGATCTCAAGAACTATTATCTCAGAAGAAAATGTAGGTCTAGAGAATTTTGCAACAAGGCTACGAATGGGCATTTAATTCATTTGAGTCCTCACTATTGTAAACACTGCTGGAAGACAGATGTGGAAATGGTCAAATACACATCTCAACAAAATACAGTTACAAGACGTGCAAGCCTATGAGGGGCTAAAGATAGATATGAGAAGACACTTAGAATGTTAAATTTGCAAGAGGATAAAAGCAAGTTTCCTCGGAACCAGAAAGGCTCTCCTTGACAACCAGATCAAACTGCCCCCACTATAGAGGAAAGATTTTGGGCACTGCTCAGATATGAAAAGACAGTCTTTATGGTAACATCCTTGGCTTCCAAGAAAGTTAAAAATGAGACAATAAAAATAAGAGGTGGCACTAATAGCTGGTAAAGTACACAAACCCCACAACCTTTATTATCTGAAGTACACATGAGGAGCAATGTAATGGGATACAATGGAAGACAGATTGTGTTTGTAGAGAAGGATGTAGAGAAGTATTCAGCGTATTTCAACCATTTTGAGAGCAAAGGTTGAATGATGCACTCTCTTGGCAGTGGTTTCCTCTCTCTGTCAGGCCGAACACCAAGCAGATGGAATATAAAATACTTCAATTGGTGGCAGCTACCAGTAAAATTGCTAAATGGTTGGGAAAGAAGCGACCAATGTTTTCACAATGATTGTGTACATAGGCTCTTTTCTACATTTGTGTTTTTTAATCTGAGATTATGAAGAATAAGTACCACAAAGTGATTGGCATTCCAGGTTCCTAGTGAAGCCGCTGAAATTTTTGTCATCAGGCTTCCTTGACTGGGGCCATGTCAAACAACTCTGGGAATGATAGAGAGGCAATCACAAGTGACAGGGCAAGTGACAGCTCTGACAAGTGATTGTGGAATAACAAGTAACCTTATACTTGCTCTGGGAAAATGACCTAAACCTTACTGTTAATTCTGAATACCCATTAGCAGCACATGCTTCTCCACAGTATATTGCTATATTGTCAAAATGGTTAGCAGAAAGTGGAGTATTTTTTCAATGCATGACTGAATTGCTCCATGCCCAAAGAATAGAGTTGAGAGGCAATGGTCAGCCTGCTCTTTCCCTTCTGTTCATGTAATGCTTAATTCTCTTTCTCAATACGTTGCTGACTTTTTCTCTGAAGTCAGGATCAAAAAAAAATCCTTCTTTTATGTTGTCTGTGAATGATCTCAGGCAGAAAAAATGAACATCAACAAGCAATAAAAAGGAAAACTCCTCTTATCAGGAAGAAGCACAGATGTAAAGAAAGATAAGTAAAAATTCTAACAAAAGCCAAAGGACCATTATAAGATTCTTCTTTTTCCCTGTTTTTGGACCAAACTTAAGCTTATGTAAGACTGTGGGCATGTTTGTTTATGTGTGGAGGTGTATTTAACTTCATGCTAAGCTGTTTTCAAAGAAATCACGTAAATTTGATATCTGGGACCTTTGATTTGATGGCCTTCATATCTACTTGCCTTTTCTCTTGCAGTCTTTCCACAGGGATGTTTTCACTGGCATCACTGAACTTTGATTTAGGCTATTAAATCATATTTTGCTCTCCAATGTATCTACTGACATTTTATTCTTTCTAATGAGATAAAACCTCTATTATTGTCAAGTGCATCTGAAAGCATTTTCTGCCTGAAGGTGTTTGACTGTTACACAAGAGAAGGAAGTGGAAGAAATGAAGATGCTCTTATGGACATAAGAGTTTGATCTCTTACAAAAATGTAGCTAAAAGCAAGTGCCAGGAACTTTCTTTAGTATATTATCCAGAGCACTAGTTAAACTTCCAGCCAATATAGGGTTTCACAGATTCATACCTAAGGGCAATAGAGGTCTGGCTACTACTTTAAGTATGAGGCTGAAAATCTGAGATAATGTTGTAGAAACAGTTCAAAAGGAGGTACCGTGATGGGAGCTAGCTGGACAGAGGAGAGGCAGGAAGTGGCAGGAAGATGGGGTAGATCTGAGGTGGGGAGGTATTAGCAGTGGAGTGATTCAAATGTTTTCCTTTCAACATCAGCAAGAACATCTGCCTCAGTATGTTCTGGTCAGGAGCTGTCACTAACCACCGAACCATATGTAACAGTAACAAAAAACACTAAACCACTAATTCTTTAAAATCTATAATAGGGTTTTTACTAATAGGCTGATGTTGACAACAAAATCTCTGCTTTAGCTGACATAGCTACTGAGGGCTGACCCACTGCAGTCAGACTAGAAAGTTCTAATGAAGATTTCCTGAAGCAATCTATGAGATCCTACATTCAAATTCATGCAGAAAACCTTCTGTTTAGATTGGCCACATCATTGTAAAAAACAGGTCCCTAATTTGCTCCCTAGGTTTTCCTGGCTTCTCTTTACCACAGAAATCTAAACCTTGAAACCACAGGTTTAGATGTTCTTCTCAGTGCCTTGCAACATATCAGAATACTCTTCTGGTTGTCAATACTCACTGGAATAAACTCTCCAAGGACACCAAATTTCCATTTTCCAAAATCCTTGGGCAGTTTCAATGTGTACTCTTTGGACAGACACAGGAGCTGGATAACTCCCAGACCCTAAGCACCACAGCTGATGGTATCAAGTATCATCTTTTAGCCAATTACAGTCACCCCAAAAATCATACTTAATTCAAGCCAGAGGAAAATGGAATAGGATATATTTACTAAACCAAACCAGGCAGATCTTCAAAGCTGTAGAAAAGTTAGAAGAAGAAATACATCCACCTGCCTAAATTCAACCTCTAACGCTTCCTCTCACCCCACATATACCACAGCTGATACACTGAGAGACTCTCTTCCTCTTTGCTGCTGAAAATTTCAGCTCTCACCAACAACTGAACTCTAAGTTCACCTGCACAAAAGTCCAAATATTTAGGGCATACCTGTTTTATAGCTGGGATACATCTACTGAGATCATTTTTACTCTCTGTTTCTATGGTATTGGATCCAAACAGAAAGAGGACTTCTCATTCTCCTTACAAACCTGCTTGAAGATGCTGTTATCTGTGTCTGGCACAGTTTTACCAGTGTTGGTAGAAGGTTAAAACCCCTGTTCTTGTCTAAACTTCTAAAAAGTCTGTAATATGCAGTAAAGCATGGTGCCCTTTTGTAGTGAGTGGGCAAATTTCACACCTCAGACTGATGTTTTTTCAGAGTCAGATTTAGTATTTCACATACAGCATCTACACCAATGGATTTTATGAAGACAGACACATAAGCTAGATGCAGATCATTACTGGTATTTGCCTCAGACCAGATATTAAGGTCATCAAGGACTTTGGGTGTTTAAGGTTTTGGCCATCTTGAAATATAACATGACAGCCTGCCAGAGCAAATGAAAGATGGCAAGAGAGTGCACTGATGACTGTTGCAGAGGGCATCAGAAGTCTTTGCTGAACTGGTGCTCCTTGTAAAGCTGCACTTAGAACTGTAATATACGGAGGCTGTAGATGGAAAGTACTAAATTATTTCGAGGAGCAGCTGGGGCTGAACAGGTTTTGCTACAGGAAGGTGGTTTGAGCCCAGCCTGTTGCCTTATCACCCCCATCACATTTTCCTTCTCTGTAGCATCTGTTCAGAATGACGTTTTCCCAAGCTGTATGTACTAATAATATATTATTTAACAAACACTTGAAGGGGTGTGATGGTGTCAGGAACATTTTGGATAACAACTCTTATCCTCCCACTCTTTTGTCACTTCATTTGTTTCCCGCAAGGGTATTTCTCAGCTCCAAATTTGATCCCTGATATCTATGAAATGAAAGAAAATGTATGAAAACAGGATACACTTTTTCTTCCCCATTTCTTTTAATTTAGGGTTAACAAAATGGTTCAAATGAGGAAAATAAATCTTCTCCAAACCCAAACAGCTTTGTTTTCCCTTTGATTTCACACAAACTTTAGTGAAATCTCAAACCAATTATGTTCATTTCTCTTTAATAGCTTCATAGGAAATCAGCACAAAGAACTATAGGTTTTAGTCCTGTGAGCCTCTCCATTATGCATTGTCATCACAACACCAGCAGAGTAAACTTTCCTCAATAAAACACCTTTGCCATCCTCCTTTGGTATTTGGTCAACTGTCCTCAGAAATCTCTCATGCTTGACTAGTGAAGAAAATGAAGTTTGATGCTTAATGTGTGTATGACTAAAGCTGGAAAATTATCCTCTAAAATGTGGAACTTTATTTTGAAAGCAACTACATCCTCAGCACCTATAAATATTTTTAATATTAATGATGTTTCTTATCCCTCCATCCTTCCTTTTGCCAGGCACCATTCCTGTAAGGAGACATCACCATCACTGAGAGCTTAAATATCTAATGCAGATTTCTAGAGAAGAACAGGAAAAAACCAACAAGTCTCCTGTTGGGAAGTTACAAATGAGGCTTTTTAGAAAGGAATTACTTGAAACCTCCAGGAAACATTGGATGGACAAGATGGACAAGGTGGATAAGAATAAGAAAGATGGGAAATTAAGATGAATGATGACTACACTATAGGCTTTTAGAAGCAGAGAGGATTGTTAAAACCCCAGAAAGATGTGGTAAAAAAAACATTAGGATAAAAGAAGGAACTCCAGGGATAGGTGTAGATCAAGGGCCATAAAAACCTGGTCCTTCTGCATTGGAAAGCAGGGATTTTTTGAGGATAAAAGTAGTAGGTCCATGGGTATGTCACCTTTTTCACACTACATTTCATTCTGGTCCTGGATAAAATGCAGCTATAACTTATTTACTGCTGCACTTGAGACCTTGAAGTTCTTTTAAGTGTTCAGAGACCTTAAAGTAGTGGTAGAGTGATACAAATAGCACATAGGTGTAAAGATTTCCCTATATTTTATCTGCTATAAAGACTTCTTGAAAAGAACATTAAATTCTTTTACTTTTGCTCTAAACTCAGTTATGGCCCTTCTCTTTTCATTAGTTTCTTGGATCCTGTGTTCCTGTATGTGCTTCCTTCTTTTTTTTTTTTTTTTTTTTTTTTTTTAATCCCTGTTGTGGATAACATCTTAGTGCTATTTTTGTCATTTACTTTGCCGCTTTTCTGAGCTTCCCTTGGCTTTCCTCATTTCGGAATTACACCAGACCTGGCATCTGTCTTATTTGGACAAGATCTGTCTTATACTGTGTTATTTACACAAGATTCCCATATGTTTTTTAAGAAGGCTTCTTTAGCCTTGGAAAAGATGCTCATTTTTCTGCCCAATGATGTGATCTTGCATCCTGGATTCATCTGGGACTGACTTTATTTTTTTCCAGATAGCTGGTGCAGTGCTGTGTTTCGCATTCAGTACGAGAATAACTTTGATAACACACTGATGTTTTGGTTGGTGCTGAGCAGTGCTTACCCTGAGCCAAGAACTTCTCAGTGTCCTGGGCTCTGCCAGTGAGCAGGTGCACCACAAGCCAGGAGGAAACATGGCCAGCAGAGGTGACTGAACTGGCCAAAGGGATGTTCCATATCCTAGGATGTCATGGACAGAGTATAAACTGGAGAGAGCTGGCTGGAAGGGGCTGATCACTGCTTAGGGATGGGCTGGGCATTGGTCAGTGGTTGGTCAGAAATTCTATTGTGCATCAATTCTCTTTCTTGGGTTTTATTCCTCTCCCCACTTCTTAGTCTTAGTTCTATTTTATTTTATTTCAACTATTGAACTATTCTTATATATTTTTTTTTCTGATTCTCCTCCCCACCCCACAGCTGATGGAAGGTGGTGGAGAAATGAAAGAGTGCCTGTGTTGTACTTAGCTGCTGCCTGGGGTTAAACCCCAACAGCTGTCTTTTTCCTCTTGGCATTCATTGTCTCTGGAATTGCTCCTGACGTACTTTCTACGTCAAATCTGTGGAGTGTAGGGTGTTCCTTTTGCATTATATTCTCCAGCATACTGTTAACCTTTTCTGTCAACATTTAGAGTTTGCCCTTTCACAGTTCATTGTCACAATATTTTCCTTCTGGGAGTTACTGTTAGCCATAATATCAAATCTAATTTTGTCCTGATGCCCAATGGAATGTGTGTAACCTTTGTAGATCAGTATAATAAATATGATTTTACCAGGACTCAGAGCAGGAGATTAAACTCTATTTTACAGCCATTGCCATTACTAACAAAAGCTCCTTCCAGTCTGACTCCTTCTTGATTGAGGTGATGACTTGGAAGGCTTTGGTTCTACCTAGGAGATGATTGCTAAATTCATGCAATACCATGGCTTCTAATACTGCTCAATTTTTCTGTTTTGAATAAAGCAGCTCAAATCAAACAAGAATATTGTTGAATGCACGTCTCTTGTAGACAGACATGCAGAGATCAAGAGGATTATTTAATGCCATGCACTAATACAGATGAAGATAAATACAGACTCAGAGATTTATTGATCAAATAAATCATGCAAAAGTAGGAAATAGACGCAACTTCTCTGCATGCTGCATTTACACCAGAAAGAATGTAGAGAAGTAAGAGATATTAGTATATAGGTGGAGGGACATAGATGCATAATCTATTTATTTTAGCCTGACATACAGGCTATGGAATAAGGAATTAACAGGTTTTTAGGGTGTGCTTTTTCTTTTCCTGAGCCACACAACAGCATGAAACAGCCTCGTATCCTTTTGTAAATTTTGATCTATTTTTGCCTATAAAAGCCTTGATCTTGAAAATGTTGGGAAATTAAGTCATTAAATACAGCTTGGTCTCCAGTGGTGGTGGCAAGAAGAATTGACAGGAAAATACGAACACTGAGTTCTTAACAAGAATTGAAATTTGATGCTCATAGGAGAAATATGTGCAGGAGTGGTAAAGATGAGGGATTTAAAACTGTTACCATTACTCTGAATGGGTGCATTGAAAAAAACTAAAAACAAACCAGGAGAAATTACATGAATATTCATCACCTGCTACTGCTTCATCTTTTTAATTATAAAGCTTTTGAGAAGAGGAAAAGTTTTATGTATGAACTGGCAGTGGTGTATGAAGACAAAAATGTGCTGTGGTTTTTTCAATGGATTTAATTTTCAAATAAAATGAGAGATGACAGTAGACAAACCATGGTATTGGAAAAGAATTAAGGACAAATATAGGAGCTTAGTACGGATGCTGTATTAAGAACTTGCAAGGGCCTTCACTTTTCCTTCCTCTTAATTTTTTAAATTTTCTGTGAAATTTTTTAAACTGGAATTTTTTACTTATTTGACCGTACAACTTATATTGAAACAGTAAAAACTGAGTTTATAGTTGCTACTACTTGTGTTACAGCCTATTAATCCCTTCTACTCATTAGTGAAATCCCTCCCAGTTACTTTTTTCTTATTCTGAAAAGAACTGTGATACTTCACTGGTTTGTATAATGATGTAGATACCCTTGCTGGGGAAATGTAAATTCAGACACACCAGTTTTTGTCCTCTACATGAGAATGGTGGTATAAAAGCTGTGACAATTGCCTTTTACCTTTGTCTGAGAGTCTTTGGTCACTTGAATGGACATTTGTGTTAGGTTGACAGTCACCGGTGCCTTCTGGGCAAGGCTGACAATGGGAGCCCTTGTCAATCAACCTATCACAGAACCTGTCTTACCTTCTATATTAAATTTGTTCCCCCTGGAAACCCTGAAATCCATCAACCAGGTGCATTCTCCCACAGAAACTCAGTGACGTCCTGGAGAGTGAAACTCAGCAGAAGTCTTGGAAAAACTGGATGTGCTTGGAATGTGCTACAGCAGCCACAGCCACTGAGCTCTGAATGTCTTCTGAATTGCATAGACTGCCTGAAATATCTGTGTCACAGGAGGCATTAGAGACTGTCACTTTGGTGCATTCTGCATCCACTTACAAGCATTTTACTTCATTGTAATACTAGGAACAGGAAAGGTTATTAAGAGATGCCGGGAGATGCGAATTCAATTACAGTTTATTGGAAAATCCTCAGATATAAAGTAGATTTACAAGGTACAAGTACATATTTTGTCCAAGTAATAATGACAAATATAATTGCCGTTTTACAATATGAATGGCATAAGGAAGAAAGGGGTAAATTGCTTTCTGTGGCTTTCACGTTCAGAATCAGAAACCCAGGAGCATGAGTTATAAACAAAGCACACTGGAGCTCATACAGAACACATTTTTAATGAGAAAATATACTTCAACTCCTACACATTTTTAGAGAATTTTTGAACCGTTTAAATAAGTCAGTGAATAAAAGAGTAGTCATTTAGGAAAAAAAAAAGTGTTATATTCAAAAAGATATTTTAACTTGCAATAGTAACCAGTTGGAACTGCAGGCAAAAGAGATCATGAAGTCTCTCTTTTCTTCTTGTATAGAGTAGCTTTACTTTTTTTTAAATAACAACAAAGAAATTTGTCTCCTGGACCTAAAATACTTAAATACCTTAAATACTGATTTTCAGCCAGATATATCACTGCTCAGCATTATAAGAATTTAGTCAACAGCAAAGTTTTCTGTAACATTTTCAGGGCTACATTTTTTAACACAATAAACCACCCAGGTCATGTGCAGCAATACTGTTTGGCAAAAGAACGTTTTGTTGCCTGCTTATTTAGTTCGTGTTGCTGTCACAGCATCACAGTGCTGCTAAATATTATGTTCTTGTCTCATTGCAGAACTTCACAGCCCAGAAATTGTCTTCATTATCTTGAGGGTCATGCTCATCACAGCTTTTAAACTGTTGTCTTTGTTCATCCAGCGAGTACACTCAGGAGCTTGTAGGCACATGCAGGAAGAGGATATTTCTTCAAATGCCACCCCTCTGAGGATGGCCTGGACCCATGCCCAGGACGATTACCTGGGAGGTGCCTGCAGACTCACCTGCTCGGTATAGACAGCACACAGGTGAAGTATGCAAGCTCAGCTAGAGACACTAACATATTCAGGAACCTAGATCCCATTGAAGTACAGCCCTTACATACCCTGGACACAGAGATCAGCCTATGTTGGATACAAGCTGTGTGAAGATGTAGATCTCTCCCTTCTCTTCCCAATACATTCTATTTCTCATAGAATCATTAAATCACAGAATCATTACGGTTGGAAAGGATGTCCCAGATCACTGAGCCCAACCATGAACCCAGCACTCCAGACCCACCACTGCTGCTTTTATGTGCCTGGCAGTGAACAGAAAAATGCAACAAGGTCTTTTCTAAAAGGCTGAGAGGAGTGACAGACCTTATACAGTGCAGACAGGCATTCCTGAAGCCACTGCTTTCCTGCACATAGAAATTCATGTTCAGAGAGTTGGACCAGGTAGCAGGTGTGGTTTTGGCAAGTTGGAGCTGCAGCACTGTCGGCTTCCTCTCCTCCGCATTGAAAGCTTTGGGAGCTCTCTTGAGGTACCTCTAGCCCCAGTAATTTATGGAGAAACTTCACAGAAGTGTGTGACCAAGTACCTCTAGGGCTGTCACTGTTAATAAAAAGATGACAGGCTTCAAACTAGTGCTGCAAGGCTTCTGTACTGGGACTTGTCAGGCTTGCTGTGTCTGGGTGGGTCTAGACTGTGCCTTGAGCTTTGGTTTAGATTACAGCAGCTGCCTGGGGAGCACTCCACCTAACTAGTCCTTTTCTTTTATACAAGTGTGTGGTATAAAGCCTATTGCTAAAATAATTTGGATATATTATCTTTAAGTGACAGCTGGTGTTAACAAATACTTAATCTCTTTAGCATGAACAATCTATGACTCAAGAATAATGATGTGGTGCAGAGTGCAGAGTGAAGAGATAGCATAGGCTTTGAAAATATAAGGAATAGATTATACCAGAGGCTCTACAGTTATAAAAAGCTCAGCAATGTTCTGTTCCAGACTGTTAAAAGAATGAGACTTCAAGAGCTGGGTAAGAAAAGCTTTAAGCATAATAAAATTAAAAAGGATCAAATATCCAATAAAATTTAAATATTCAATAGAAAGTCAGATGAAATGTAAAACTGTAGACCAATAAAGAAAGATAGTGTGCAGAGTATATTCGAAGTCTAAAAATTACCTGAATTGAACCCAAGGAAGAGAATAAAGGAATGCTCAGCCTCTGCATTGCAGTCTGAATTTTGGGTGCTGAGGATTTGATGCAATCTACCCTGTTTCCCTTTTTCTCAATAAAAACTGCTGCCATTGACTTTGAAACCCAGGAAAACAAAAAAAGTTCAGCAAAACTTCACAGGACAGGAGTAGTATTAGAAAAATGTATGTTATAATCTTAATGTTAATTTATTAAGATTTTCCTGTATTAAATACATAATTTGGTCTGTGACTTTGTGCATCACTGCAACAATAGCAAGTGTTTCCTCTACTTTTATTAGATGTTTTTAGACTTTAATTAAGTCAACAATGAATTCTCAACTTTGCATATAAGATGTGTTTGTTTTTTTTCCCTAAAAAAAAGTTTCTGGTACAACAGCTGAAAACAGTTTCAGTAAGTCATTGGTCTATTTTTTGGCTGGCTTATATTTAATTTTCTCCTTAGCTGCTAATATGAAGCTCTGCTTTGGATTTGTGCTGGACTCAGGTTGATAAAACAGGATCCTTTGTTACTGCTGAGCAGGGCTTACACAGAGTCGAGGCCTTTCCTGCTCCTCACCCCAGCACTGAGGATGCTGGAGGTGCACAAGGAGCTGGGAGGGGACACAGCCAGGACAGCTGACCCTAACTGACCCAAGGGACATCCCACACCACGTGGTGTCATGTTCAGCATATAAAGCTGGGGAAGAAGGAAGACAGGGACATTCCGGGTGATGCCATTTGTCTTCCCAAGTCACAGTTACACGTGATGAGGCCCTGCTGTCCTGGAGATGGCTGAACACCTGACTGCCCATGGGGAGTGATGAATTAATTCCTTGGTTTGCTTTGCTTGTGTGCACAGCTTTTGCTTTCCTATTAAACTGCCTTTATATCAACTCATGAGTTTTCTCACTTTTCCTCTTCCCATTCTCCTTGCCATTCAATCGGGATGGTTGAATGAGCAGCTGCCTGGGGCTTAGTGGTCAGCTGGTGTTAAATCACCATGAGAACATGTAGCCTCAGTGAAGATCCAAACTCCCTTCTCTTTTGCTCTCCAACAGTTATTCAAATGTCAACCTTCTCAAAATCATAAACTACAAGGAGTAGAATGGTTCCACAAATCTCTCCCATCCTTCACATGAATCCACAGATGACTATTAATGAAGTCACACAGTGTACAGGAAATAACAGTGTTGATCACCAGAGGGATTGGCCATTTCTTTGTTCCCCATCTTGTTTTGAAATGTTCCCATTTTAAAATATACCATTAGTGCAGACAGTGCTGGAGGTGAGCTAGGAATCTGGTTGGGCAGACATCAGTCTTCCAAGTAAATCAATGAAAAGATATCCAATAAAGTACTCATTGTCTGAGAAATACTGCCAAGTAAATACATTTTCATAGTAATTAATCAAAACAGAAGTTGTGAAAAAGAACCTAATCACCAAAAATTGCATGTGTCTGGAAAATTAAACCTAGGAAATGGTTAATAATTTTACATACTGTGGAGGTGTGCCACTGTAACATAGGTGACTGCAGCCCGTGGGGCCTAGGATAAGCGAACTTTGTTTAGCAGACCAGAAACAGTGGAGTTGCTGCAATTCTTCTGCTCCTCACAGACAGCTTTTACACAACCAGGGCACGTGGGTTTTGCAGCTAACCTGCCACATGAGGGGTTGTTAGATGAGACTAATTTGAAGGCAGACAAAATAAGGGATAGATTATAATTTGAACTCCATCTAATAATATGGGTAGTCAGAGAAAGAGAGAGGTATAGTCTCTTTAAAAGAGAAGAATAAGGCTGACCACTGAAATAAGTATTTCTTTGGTGAATTCAGCTCAGAGATGGAAAGTTGTCCCTGTAAGATAAGTGGAGTGGTCAGCTGAGGAATGGTTAAAATGGTGACATGAAAGCAAGAAAATTAATGCATTATGTTGGATAACAGACAACTTGGTAACCCTAATAGGTAGATAAATGTGGGGAGCAGAGAACCCTCTGCATGGTCACACCTGAAGCCTCTGGTCTCCCAGAACAGTTAATCCACAAGCCCCATAAAGTGCCCATAGATGCAACTGACTGGATCTATCAGGAATTAGGGAAATGTAGTTCAAATCAATTTAATTTGACTTCGGTTTTCCACTTAAATCTGGAAGGTAGTTGATAACAAAATTACTGAGAGGCAGACAGGTGGGGTTTTTTAAAGGAAATAGTTGAGTCATCCACAACATTGCAGGATAA
Organism: Sturnus vulgaris; assembly: GCF_052056855.1. NCBI lineage: Eukaryota > Metazoa > Chordata > Aves > Passeriformes > Sturnidae > Sturnus > Sturnus vulgaris. The sequence continues at coordinate 147,890,000 of NC_142243.1, forward strand.
AATGGGAATCCCTGTCTGTAATCTCATCCTTCCAACTTCCTTACATTTACAAATAGCCATCATGATTTCAGCTGATTCCTCCTCTTGCTGCCAGTCTAGTTTATCACTGGGCTGGAAGAAGCAAGAAGTGCTGAGTATTCCTTTTGCCAGTTTCTCTCAGGCCATGCAGTTCCTTGAAAGCAGGGAAGAAGATTGAGTGATCCTGAATGCAGACCAGCTCCTCATACATGAAGGTTGCTTTCTAAAATGGTACTATTCAGGTGAGGGGAAAAGGAGGTGGAGCTGACAACCAAATGTGGCAATATCCTTAAGTAGTGTCAGATATGTAATCATGCATCCTCTGCAGACTTTCTACATCAGGGTAATTCTCAGTATAACACTTGTGATTCGGTTCTAGTTTTGTGAAACTTCAGGAGCTTAGTGGAGTAAAATGTTCCAAGGAACCTGCTCCATGGATAACATTAAAGTTAGGCTTAATTGCTTTATATAACTTTCAAAATAAGATTCCCCAGAAACACTCCTTGGTTTGTTTCTGAGTATGGATTCCCTTTTATACTCAATGAAGAAGGTACAAATCACCCCACAGACTGATTTCAGAATGAGAAAATGATTTTGGAATCACTAGCAAAAGTAATGTAGAAAGGTTTTCCAGTAACACCTCAGGATAAATAAGTGAAGGATACGCTTCAGTTTGTCATGTGTTTATTTTTAAAGATGACCATGATGTCACTTTAGCAGTTGGTCTGCCACAATTAGTGGTTACATGCTTTACTTTGCAATAGAAAATCGGTTTATTTCCTGTTGTTTAACAGGGAAGGACAGGGGATCGATTCTGCCATTGTCTTGGGAAAAACAATAGATATGCCAAATTTCCATTTTCTTCATGGGAATCACTTTAAACTTGATTTCTTCAGCTGGTTCTGACTTGTAGCTGAGGAATCCCATTAACAGCACCATTGCCAGTCCAAGCATTTCTCAACCCTGACTCTTATGAAGCCTCTGGCTGGTCCTAGCCTGGCTGTTAGGGTCGGAGGCTTCACTGAACTTGGCGATTTTATGCAGAAGGAAAATCTGACCCGATTGTTTGGGAACTAAAAAGCTTTAATAATAGAAAAAAACAACCAGCAAGCAAAGAGTTTGTACTGAATGAACCAGGAAAGGTGGTGCAGGGAGGCTTCTTCCATGCACGAGGGCAGTGGCAAAAAGCAAGTGTGAGGGCGTGGCAGGAGTATTTATAAACTTGGAGAAGGGAAGGGAATTAGGGCGGAGTTTAGGGAGGGGATCCAATAGGGAAGGGCAATTAGGAATATTTAAATTATTGCAGCAAAAAGTAACCAATGACAACAAGGGAAGCTGAGAACTTTCTGGGACTGATTAACATACTGGAACTGGAGGATTCTGGGGGTGATTTTTTTTACTCACCCCTACTGCAAAGGGTTTTCCCACAGCCTTAAGCCATGATCCTCTGCACTTTTATTGGAGCAAACCCAAGCACTCATTATCAAAATAATTTTTAAAGGTACAAGAAATTTGTAAATTTTTATATTTTTTCAAGATATTGAATCTTGAGATAATTATTTGGATCATATTTTCAAGATCTTCCCATAATCAGGAAGGCTACAGTTTTTTGGGTTTTTTTGATGACTGCTAATATTTCTATTAAAGTACCAAAAATAATACACCACATGTTGTAACTATAGAAATAAAATATCAAGAGTTGGCAAAATCGTTCTCTTTTCCTTTTTTTTCCCCCTTCTATTTTTCTACAGAGAATCTATAATAAATAGAGCTGTGTCAAAACCTGCAATATTCATTCCTTATTTGTTTACAGTCTGATATTACATTTCCCAGGGCAAGACATAGGATTAGACTTCAGAATTCAGCCCTTCATTTCTCCCATAAAACAAAAAATAAACATGATACAAGATATTTGGGGAGATAACACACACATCTTTCACTTCATATCCTCTAAAAAGGACTCCCCAGAGGAAGAGACAGGCAGAGCTGTGTTGTGTTAAAAGTTTTCAGCACCAAAACCCAGAACTGTCAGGGGAATCCATCAATGAAATTCGGTATTAATGCATTAGGGCTTGCTGGGTGGAGGACAAAAGAAACCCAGCAATGGATAGACTCTCAGACACTTAAATGGCCATTCATATATGCTTTTTCTTTCATTTTATAGTTGTAATCTCATACTGCTTTTTAACCACTTTGAACTACAGAGACTTATTGTGAGGGTTTTTTTACCTGTAAAATTTTATTGAAGGTGAAGTGATTGAACAGACTTGAACAGACCGAAGAGAACATTTTCACTGAAATATAGAACAATGTCAGTTAAGCATAACTTTTATTATTTGGATGTTGTTTTAAAATAATGTGTGTATTTACCTGGGAGAATTTTATTCACCTAAGTTTTGAATAAATAAGTTACTTGAAAAGCACAAAGGAATATTATTCTCAAAATACCCTAAATCTAGGACACACACAAGTCTGAATTGGATTGATCTTGTCATATATAAATAGTACAGGTTATATCCATCAAATAATTAATGATAAAAAATCATTCTGCAAACCCAGATGTTACAAGCAAGGCAGCAAGGAATTATTGACATCCTCAAGGTTCCAAATAGATGAGGAAAAATTCTTTGGGGTATATAAAATAAACTCGTGCTAAAAATATTTGAATAATTCAAGTGTTTACTCAGTATTAAGAAGCAACAAATTGATTAAAAACAGCACAGGAAGCAGTAAGCATATGCAATATGTTTAAAGAAACAGGATTCTTTTTGGCAGCTCTGGTGAGTGATGCTTAACACTGAAGGTAATATTTAACTTTGAAATCTGTGTTGCTTACACTTATTTATACAGAAATTTTGTCCGTAGCAGGTAGGTTGGAGTGGATTAAAGATCCCTTCCAACCAAAAGCTTTCTGTGATTGTAAATAAAGCAGAGATACATAGCAAAATTCATATCTTAAGGAGAATAAGACTTTTCGCCAGCATATAATTGTTTCTTGCAGCATTAAGGTTTCTTCTGCATTGGTCAGTACAGGGTCCTCACTGAACAACAGACAATATACATTATTTTCTGATGTTTCTCTTTCCACAATTACTGTATTTCCATGTTCTTAAAAAACATAAATTGGTAGCTGGAATGTGTCCAAATCATGTTTTCATCTTGGTTTTTGTTGAGTAAGAACCTTAAATTTCACTGCAAAAGTGTTGAAAATAATTATTAAGTGAAAATATGGACTTTTGTCAATAAAATACCTCCAAAGGTATGTTCAAGTGCTCCAGTGGGTGTAAAATTCTTCGAGGAGATGAATCCTCAGACCCTGAGAGATTTGCTGTTCCCCAGAAGGGTAAGAATGCCCCAGAAGAGCCTGGTGAGACAGAAGCCTCCAGAAGGAACCATCCTGGTGGCCCAGACACTGCAGGAGTGGAGGCTCAGGGTCTGTGCTGCTGCACACCCTGGGGAGCTGCCTGGACACGATGTCCTTGAGAACCCTGACTCCACAACTGAGCAACCAGCACAACTAGGAGTGTGTCTTTGAGTCAGCTTTTGCCCTTAAATAATCAACATTTCACCCCCTCCTTTGATCAACTGCTCTCAATACGCTGAAATTGCTTCTTGTGTTTGAATATTTGATACACTGGGTGACAGCTCAACAGGAAGCAAGTTCATGATTTTCAGAGTGGCCTTCATATCTAAGCAATTGACAACTTAAAATTCTGGTTTGAGTTAATGAAGATATAGTTAAGAATGTCAGTGGGTATTAGGGATGGATTTGTTTAATCATTAAACATCTATGCTGATCAGATAATCCACTTTGTCAGCTTCATTGACTCCCCTGACTACGTGTCAGTAACCACCATGGGAGCCCAGGAAATTTGCTGCTGTGTGGTACCTGCATGGCTGGGTTTGATAAAAGGTCAGTGGGGAGGTAGAGATACATCTGAACTCTGACCCACCCTTCAGCTTGGGGTAAAAACTCAGGTCAAACAGGTCGTTCCTGATTTTACAACTACATGTGAAAAAGGCTGGAAAATATTTCTTGCAAAGCCTATGATTGGAAATTAATCTTTGGAAAAGGTTTAAACGGTCTCACTGGGCCTCAGTTTTATGAAACAGGAGACTTTTCAGACATACTTGTTGAAGTTTAAGGTAAACTCTTGCCTCATTCTGCCTGGGACAGACATCTCATATTCTTGTGATGGAATTAGTGTCCATTGTAAAAATATACAAAGAGACATATGTTTTAGTCCAATCACCAAATTGTCATCAAATTTCATCTGCCTCAAGAACTAGAGTACCAAGGATTGCCAAGTAGGCAGATCAGGAAGTGTCTGATGGAGGAGAACCAGGTAGAGCCAGAATTTATCAATAGCTCCTGAGGTAATGTTGGCCTTAGTGATAAAGGAAGAATTTTAAGGTCCTCATAATAAGTTCTCTTAATCTTAAAATGTGGTGTAGAGACCTTGGTAGCAGCAAATAGAACTATTATATCAAAAAAGACTTATAAGGAAACATTAGTGGGAGAAATAACAAAAGCCAAAGATGACTCCTCCCAGTCTGGCCCTTTCTTTCTTCCTTTATAGGTACTCTGTGGTACTTATGTAACTTTAATATCTTGCATCTGTAAAAATGCATCTGTGAAAATTAAGATATAGTTTGACTTCTATAATTTGGCTTGATGTGATGGTAGATGGGTCATCACACACCTTGCTTTGACAGGGAAACCTGCTATGCAGCTTGGAAAGGTGGTACACAGACAAATTTTGACTCTGAAATGCTTGAGTAAAGGCTGGGGAGGATCAGTGAGAATACTATAGTCTGTGTGGTCAGCAAAATGGAAAACTGATAAAACCATAGATCTGTATGAGAATGAGCAGAGTCCTTAGAGATAAAGCACTTAAAATGTCATTTTCTGGTTTACTAGATTTGTAGTTGAACAAAAGCTTACTGGGATTTTTAAGCAGGCATTAAATCAAGTTTCTGACAACATTTTTTGAATTAGGATGTGATATGAGTGGTGTTTTTTCTATTCCTGTTGTTTTCTGTCTACTGGAAAAAGAAAAGTTGGAGTAAATATTGATAATTCCCCTCTTCTGAATTGCATTTGTCTGAACAGAAGCACACACATTTGTTTGAAAAATACAATTATATTTTGAAAAAATAAATTGAAAAAATTCTATGGAGTTCCATACCCTTTAACAATTTCATAATAAAATTCTCTAAGTTATAAACTCAGTTGTCATTATTACTGTTTTTCTTAAAGTCGTACAGAAATATTGATTCTGGTGTTTCACAACTTTGTAAGATATTTTCTCTTTTTTTTTTTTTTTTCCACCGTCAGCACAAAAGGTTCATAAAGACATGAGCAACTCATTTATGCCCTCAGGGTTTCTTTTCTTAATAAGCTTCTGCAGTAACTAATTGGAAAGTAGACAGGTGTTCTTCTGTTGTTCTTTTCAATACATTGATCATTTCTATGACAAAAAACTTCTTGTCAGCAGAATACTGAGATAATGCCATAATTCCTTTGAGATCCTACAAAACATAATCTGCTGTGCAGAAAAGACTATTCTGCAATAGTTGTTTTCTAAATTAAGCTGTTTCTGGATATAGCAATAATAATTAAGAGTTTCTCATCAATTAAATATATGTTATTCTGATTTTCTTTTGTCTTTCCATCATTTACTGTTTCCTTCTATCCTTTCTACTAATCACACAATTATAATTAAGGTTGGGAAAGCTGTAGGCAAAATAATCTGTTTCCATCCCATATGAGATTTACATGCTGAAGTAATAATTTGATCAGATATAAATCCAGGTGGCATTTTACAATTCACACTCATTCACATCTTAGAGATAGTAGAAGGACTTTTCATCAGCTGACACCTGATTTTAAGGTTTTTATGTATTAGTAGAAAATGTAAAACCTGTATTATTTGTTTTAGGACAGTCATAGTGAAACTAGCCTAACACAAGCTCCCAGATCTAAGAGTGTAGTAGTTAAAAATTAGAAACTAACAAACCAACCAGACAAACAAACAAGAAAAAACCCCCAAAACAGCAACAACAACAACAAAAAAGAAATTCCACACTCCCAAGTACCTGAAACTACTTTGCCAATCTGGTCAGATGGTACAAGTCTGATTGTCTTTAATGCCTTTATTCTAATTGTACAGAACTAAATTAATCAGGTTGCCATATGTTCTGTCTTTATTTGTGAATGGAGAGGACACCTGAATCGGAACCAGTATTGTGTGATTGCTCAGCTATGTAAAGAGAAGATCAGAATTGAGATATATTACTCACTTTTCACTCCTAGACTTCTGAAATAGCTATTTAATGAGGGATAGAATATTATTTTTAACTGAGTCTACCTATTTTAATTCTTTGGCATTGTTCAAATTACTACTGTGTCTGCTCCATACTAAACCACATCTTGGGACAATCATCACTTCTGTTCTCAGCCTCTTTTTTCTCCAGTACTTGTTCTTTTGACTTTTTTCTGTGCAGAGATGGACTCTGTCACTCAGGTGGCATTTCCAGGATATTAGTGAAGATGACAAGAGAAGTAATAATTGTTCCATCCTTAAACTCACATTATTGGGTACTCTGATATAAACCAACTTTAGTCTGTTTGAATTTTTTGAACAATCTTTACACTTTTGTCAATCATCTCTCACTCATGTTCTCATGCCTACCCCTTTCCTGACTCTCCTCTCTGCACAACTCTCTTAAGCACTGAATAAAAAACAAATCAGCCTGCATGTACTCATTTTCCTCCTTTTGTGACTTCTCTGAAGTTCTCCACCATGACTCAGGGTTGCCATCTTTGACTGCACCAACAACTCTAATATCTCTTTTCTTTCAGCTTGTCACCAGATATTATTGCTCATTTCCCCCATTTGCTAAAACAAGCATAATTTTAGCAAATTTCCTATCCAATTGAGTCTCTATGGTTGTGTAGCATGCCTGCTGCTCTATCAACCTTTTCTCTTCGTACAGCAGTCTGCTGGTTTTCTCTCTTCAAAGCCTTCCTTTAAACTCTCTTCTTTGATTAGAGTGATGTGTTTTAGCTGGACACAGAAGTAAGTGCATAGAAAGGCTCATTAATAAGTACTCAAACACCTTCTGGGGATAAGACATACCAAGTGTTGGGTATGGATTATATTTCCACTTTATGTGAACTATAGTGCAATCAATCCATCATGGCCTCGAGGAAAGAAGGCAAAGTTACTGATCTGAAGAAATGGCTATAATGGAATAGAGAGTTCATAGCAATGACACAAGGTTTAGAAGGCACCTTGAACATGTCTGCTGTGTCTGTCTGATCTCCCTTTCAGAGCAAAAGATAAATCCTGAAGAAATTAGGGCTCTGCTTGGTAATAACTCTGAACACATATATTGTTTGCAATATAGGCTTGCTTGAACCGGTATGCAGCATTTTGAGTCACGTAGCTTCAGGCAATAATTTTTAGAAGCAAGGACATTTATATTAAAAAATAGGATAGTGTCAGAGCAGGGTTATCAGGAATCTCAAAATATTTATAAATGTTTTACATGTACATATCTGCAGAGGCAAGCTGAAAAAGGTGAAAGAGATAAACAGCTAGGTGATAAACTACACTATCATCTGCTTTCAAGATTTCTGAACTGAGAGTTATAATTCACTACCCTCTTTAGAACTGCAATTCTCAAGGTTGGATGAGCTTTTCTTCCACAGCTGATCTCCACAATCAATTCAGAATATGACTTTCATGGCTGACAACCCAAAACTGCATGCTACAGGTTTTGCACAGATATTGCCTGAACTGTGCTCACATGGGATCTGCAAGAACATCTTTCTGCCGCAGATAATAAGTGGGTCTTTTCTACTTACTGCACCTGCTAATTACAGACTACAGAGTCAGGTGCTCCTTAAATAGGCAGATGGCTTACAACAGTTCAGAAAAGAGTCAAGTACTCCTGAAATAGACTGCTGGGTCACTACAGCTGTCTGATGTGAAAGCATTAACCTTGTTCTGCTGCAGTTATGTCTTTCTTGACACGTAGGCAGGGTTTACTGCACACAAACACTGAGGGCAGAGCTGTTTCCTTGCTTTTAATGTCATTGTAAAATTAATAGATAGGACTGCAGAGCCCAACCTGCTGTGTATATTTATCATGAGGACTAAGCCTTCGGATTCACTAAAATAGTTTAGATTGCATGTGTTTCCACTTGAGTTGGAACAGGAAGACTTCTATTACACTGTCAAAGTATTATTTTTACAAACCTTCTTGTTTATTGGTCTTCTTCACCATGCATATAATGTCAGTTTAGCCTGTTTGAGTTCCACCTACTGTTATGTGAAATTATTTCATGGATGGAGTGAATTTCAAATAAAATATGCATGAAATTAACTGTCTTCTTTCTCTCATTAACAGTAATAGCACTTACAGCAAATGATTTCCCATCCAGTGGGATTTCTTTTTTTCTTTAATAATAATAAATACTCAGCCCAATTTTATTAGGAAGCTCCATTTCCTCTACAATTTTTGTAAAACTGACAGGAGTTCATGACTAAATGTCTCTATGTTCATTTGTGACTACTCACTTTGGCATGCTGATTTGAAATACTAATTGCAATAATTTACCTGTTTCTTTTCCACAACAAAATGCCCTTCAGAAAGAGACCTTCAATTGTATCTTTTTGGTTTTTTTTTTTAACACAGAATGAGAGCAGGAAAACCAAACCTTGGCAATCTTCATGAAAGGAGTTTCTTATTCCACTTTGCCTCAAATTTATACTAGCTTATTTGAAAGAGTTCAAAAGCTGAAAATATTGTGTCAAACTACTTTTCGTGACAAGTTAAGCTTTACATTCAGATTGCAAGGTGAACGGGCATTTTGGGAAATCAAGTCATTCAGAAGGTAAGAACTATCTGTGGTGATAGAAGGCTGTATTGGTTTGGGCAGGTATAGAGTCAATTTTCTACACAGTGGCTGGTGTGGCACTATGATTTAGATTTGTGCTGAACACAGTGACAATACTAGAACAGGGTTTACACAGAGCCAAGGCCTTTTCTGCTGTTCATGCTGCCGTGCTGGTTAGGAGGCTGGAAATGCTTGGGATGCTGGAAGGAGACACAGCCAGGACAGGTGACCTAAAATGATCAAAGGGATGTCCAATGCCATATGACATCATGCTCAGGATATAAAGCGAGGGAAAGAATTAAGAAGTGGGGGGCACACTTGGAGTCATGACGTTGTCTTCCCAAGCCACACATGATGGAGCTCTGCTGTCCTGGAGATGGCAACATCTGCCTGCTCTTGGGAAGCAGGGAATTCATTCATTGTTTTTATTTGCTTGTGTGGGCGTTTTTTTTCTTTCCTTACTAAACTTTTTTATCTCAACCCACAAATTTTCTGGCTTTTTCCTTTCTGATTTTCTCCCTGATCTCACTGGTGGGGGAGTGAATGGCTGCCTGGGGCTTGCCTGCTGGTTGGGGTTAAACCATGGCACATGCAAAGGTGTTCACAGTGATTTCAGAAAGGGAGTAAATTGTAAAAGCCCTGTTCCTTTGGTAATGTCCATAGTTCACACAAAGAAGGGATACAAATTTTTTTAATGTCCCATGCCAGTCATAATTTGAACAGTGGCTATTCTCAAATGGGCCCCATGGGAGGCAAAACAAGTGCAAGAGGTGATATTCATCTGAGAGGATTCTGAAGGAGTGGAAACATACTTCTCGTCTCTAATAATGTTAACTGTACTATCAAAAAGCCTAGGAGATGCTGTTTTGCTCTGGAGTCCCTTAAGTCCCATTTCTCAGGGACAAATCACAAAGATGTTATCCTTAAGGAATGCATAACATAAGGAGAAGTGTGGATGAGCAGACCTAGATCAATGGGGAGAACAAGTGAGCAAATTCTTGTTGGTGTATTTTACTATTTGCAAGTGGCTTGGAACAGAAATTTTTAATGGGTTTTGATTCTGTGGAGTAGCAGCTTGGTCATGCATTTGAGAATATGGGACTTAGCAGGCACTGCTGTCATATGACAACCCCTTCTGAATTCGAATACATGGTATTAGAAAGATGGTGAGCAGCAAAGTGTTTACCTGTTGAACCAGTCAAGTGAATTTACTTGTTTTGTGAGGTTTTTACTACATTCAAGCTTTAAAATATGACTAGTGTTATTAGGGCTTTACGTGTGCCTATACATGTAACAATAATATGGTGTAGAAACAAAACCTTAAGATCACATAGAAATTCATTAACACAGATGTTTCTTGGAAGATGACACTAAGCTTTAGCAAATAAACTCAGACTTGTTTGTGGGATATCTGTTGGCAGTTTGGTTTTTTTGTTTGTTTGTTTCAACAGGCAGAAGACTGCAGAAAGTTTCATTTGCCAGAATTTGCTCTTTCAGGACAGACAGTCCATCCTGTGCTCTGAGCATTGCTCAGTGGCCAGCTGCAGCATCACACATTCATGTTAGGGTTTTCATGAATCTTTTGTGGAAGGAAGAGACCACGCTGGAAACAATCTTCCTGTATGGTGCTTAGTGCTACTTTTCAAAAGCTTACCACTTCCCTCTCAGGTTAAAATCCACAGAAGGTAAATACAGTGAAGTGGATGTGGTTTGAGGCTTAATTGGGAAATCTTGAATCCAAAAGAGTAAAGACAAATTTCCAGTTTTGAGACTGATTCAGCCCCTGCACTCTGGTGAGCAAATTTCACTTGTGTCTTGCATCCTAGCCACGAGGGACAAGCCTGACTGAGTCAGGTGGTTAAATCGAATGGAGTCCCATTGTGTTGCCAGAGCAACACAAAAGTCAGGATGAAGACCATGACACATTTTGATTCCCCTCTATAAAATGTACAAAATAACACCTACTGCAGCAGATGCTGCTGTGTTCATTACCTAGTGTATGCATTCAAAGTGCTGAAGAAAAGCAGAGGGTTTATGCTTGTTATATTACAGATAAATATTTGAGTAATAATCTGATATGGCAAATGGGAATTGAACACGTTACAGCAATCAGTTTCCAAATTGTGTAGCCCTTGGACCCAAATCTACTCACTGGATTTCATCATAGTTGATTAATTGTGGTTCTCCAAGTCTCGATTCAATCATCCTTTGTGTAGAAGTTGTAGGAGCAGGATAAGAGATTTTCTTCTCTTTTGGACTCAGGTTCGAAGTCTTGAAAGATAAATTCCCATTGGTGCCAAAAAGATGTCTGCATCATACTGAGGTTTGTGGGAAGGGGGGCTGGCCTGCATTTACATATATATATATACATGTACATACATGCATACACACACACACACATATATATATGTATGTATGTATGTATGTATATATATGAATCAAGAGTCCCTTAGAGTATCCTGTGACACTGCAATACCCCCCTGGCTTCACTGCCCTGCCAACTGGTGATCCTAACACTCCAGTCTAAGTGAGGAAGACTTTTAATGTAAGAAGAGACATTTTACCTGAAAGAACGGGCAATATTAATGAATTGTTAGTTTTATGTAAGTAGTGGTGAAAATAAAATATCTGGTAAAGCCTCGAACCAGCAGGTATTATGTTCATAGCTAATGTTATCCTGTGTATATGCTTAGTGATGTCAGTACTCAAAGTTATTTTGGGCAATTAATAATAGCCATGGATGTTTCATTTCAATTATCTTATCTCAGCTATATAGTGTGTATGTAGTCTTATTATGGTTGTGTGTATTTTGGGATTATCTACTGTTTGCCATCTTTATTTTATGGCATGATGTCTATTTCTGTGATGTAAAAATTCAGTGTAACATTTCTTACTCAAATGGTCTTGTTAGAATGGATTGTTTAAGAAATGAGTAATTATTATTACGGGCAGCAAAATAAAATAAATTGGTTCAGGAAGTGCTCTCTGTGAAAGAAAATTAGTTTGGTGTCTTTCCATTAAGTGTTTTTCACAGCCAGTGGATGGCTAAGTGCCCATTTGTCCTTGGAAATAAGTGTGACAAAAGAGGTTAGAACACAGCAGTTCTTCTTTGTGGAAGTTTTTGCCTAATAAGAATGCCTAATGAGAAAAATTAGGAATCCATTTGAGATGGTAATGGCACCCTACAAAAAAGTGTCAAATATCTCAAGTTCATAAAAATAGTTACTCAATGCTTTCTAGATCAATGAAAATCCTACTTTCAGAGATCTTCTCCCAGGCTCACCTTCTCCTTTCTTCTTTTAAAGCCTACCTAAGACAAAAGAGATCTAAAAGAGGACCTTTTATAAAGTCCATAGACAGATGAATTATGGAACTATGAGAATTGCTTTCCATGTGAAAATTTACAGCTTTGTTAAATGAAAATAAGGCTGTAAATGACCAAAAAAGGGGAAAAAAATAAAAAAGGATGGTGTTGGTGATCTGTCTTTCCTTCTCATTGTATAAACATGGCTGGCTTCTGCAGGATAAGGATGTGAGTATCCATAAACAAATAGAAAATGCATATATCAGAAAAATGCATCAAATAACTTGTGCTGCACAAAAATGCTGGTGGGGGAATTTATTTTCTTGGTTAGCCACTTGATTATTTCCTGGTTCACAGACATGAGCATTCCTGTCACAGACCTTCAATCAACAGCTCCTTATGAACTTGTTGTTGCATCTTCAAATGAACAAAAGAAGAAAGATAAACACATCAGCTGAAAGCAGCAAAAGTATGTGACCAGTTTATGGAAAATGCAAGATGAAAACATGAAGGAAAAAAACAATTTACAGAGAGGTTGAATAATTTTCCAAATTTTTCCAGCTACCAGCAGCTACCTAGGGATCATTGGGCTGTGTTGCTCCACAGCAGATCTCTTCTACTTTTCCTTTTCAGAAACTGTATCTAATTTCCTTGTTACTTCATGTTTTAAGTCTATAGCTTCTAATATTTCATTCACTCATTTAATGAGATCTTCAATACAGTTGAGATTTATTCTTTAATGTTAAATATGTTTCAGGGAGAAAAAGTACCTATATCGGCCATTGCACATTTTTTCAAAAGAAATTTTTCAAAATGCCTTTTTAATGGCCATCTGTCTAACACGGTTGGTCCTGCTTCATTTAAACCCCTTAACTGGAAAAGTAGACATTTGAATACAAAACATCACCTGAAGAGAAGAAAAAGCATCAAATTTGGTAAACAAAATATAAAAAGTTGTAGGCCAAGTGAGTTTTTAAAGTGTTGGAACAGAGTTATATTTTTATGATCCAAAAAATATGTCTACAAAATTGAGACACCTAAATAAATGACAGAGCAATAAATCATAATCTGCCATTTTGCTTAATTTATTTCAGTGAAATTGCTGTGCAGAGTCATTGGATTGGTCAGGCTCATGAAAAAATTCAATAAGTTGCTACTTTTTGGACATGCTGGATACATTCATTAAGATTAGCAATTGCTTTTAGTTATGGAAGTTGAATTCTTCAAGGCAAGTCATTGATTTTTACTGTAGAAATTGCTTTAACTTCTACTAAAAAGTGGTCATATAGGATATATATAGAAAAGAAAAATGCAAAACATCTGAATATGCATTTATATCCCACTTTTATGTAAGATTAATATTTGAGTGGTGAAAAGTGCTATTTTTCACCAGATTTCTTCAGATAGGTAATAGCCAAGAAAGTTGGCTGATGGTTACTTTATGAATATAAAGTAACATAGCTTTAATTTTTGTGAATTTGAAAAACGAAAAGAAGCTATGGGCATGAGGTACAGTATGGGAAAATTTGCTTTTGTAAGGAAAAAATCCCACAATGATGATGTTCAACACTGGGATAGGGACCCAGAGAAGCTGTGAAACTCCTTGGAGATATTCAAACCTCAGCTGGACAAGAACATGAGCCTTGTCCTTTGAGGCTCTGAGGTTTAATGAAACCTCAGCCCAAGCTAACTTTGGTTCAACCTCCCACTGAAAGCAGGGACAGCCTCAATGACCTCTTGATTTCTCATGCAAACTAAAAAATTTTGTGATTTGTGGTCTCAGTTAAATCAACAAAAGATTTTTTTTCTCATAAACAGTGTTACCCTTGTAGATATTAACCAATTTCAGTATGGATTTTCATTTCCAACATTCATCGCATTTGCAGAAAAGTGACCTAAGAGAAATAGTTCTTTTTCCATTCCATACACTATGAAACCAAGTTTTTAATCAACAACCAATTGCCAGAAAACTTGGTTTACAAAACCCTTAACTTGTCAGGCTTTGATTTTCATACTATCTTCCTCCATGAGCTTGAAAAAGAGAACCACCACCACCATAATAAAAAGAATGTCAGTGGTCATGTTGTTTGAGCACTTGCCTGTTCATAATTTGCCTGTTGCCATTCAGAGTTCATCTATAAATATGACCAGTCATTCTCATGTTATGAAATAACTGAGTGTCTAAAACTGGCATTTTGTAGCATATTCCTAAGGATGTTGTCTGGAAAAGATAAGGATTCATATATATATATATATATGGATTTACACATATACAAGCTGGAGAAATGGACAGACAGGAATGTCACGAACTTTAACAAAGGGGAATCATAAATCCTGCATCTAGTCAGGAACCTCATGCACCAATATATGCTGGGGATTGCCCAGCTATAAAGCAGCTTTGCAGAAAAATACCTGGGGTTCCTGGCGGACACCATGGGGAACATGAGCCAGCAGTGTGTCCTTGCAGCACTGACAGACTCCTTAGGAAAAGTATTGCCAGAAGCTCAGGGCGGATAATCCTTCTCTCCACTCAGCCCTGGTGAGAGGACACTGGAGGACTGTGCATGCCTCAGGAGGGACATGAACATAATGGAGGGCATCCAGTCTCCAGACACTGATGGAGGAGGGGCTGGAGCATCTCGGTTATGAGGAAAACCTGGGAGAGTTGGATGGTTCAGCCCAGAGAGAAGAAGGTTCAAAGGAACAGAAATGCACAATAAATCTATATAATGTATTTAATACGGTGCAAATAATATTAATATAAATATAGGTAAATGTAACAAATTTATATAAATATCTGAAGAGAGGATATAAAGAAGAGAGAGGCAGGCGCTTCTCAGTGATGCCCAGTGGCAGAACCAGAGGCACAAAACGGGCACAGAAATGAAATACAGGAGGTTCCATCTGACCACACCTTTTTATTTTGAAGCTGACTGGGCACTGGCACAGGCTGTCCAGAGGTATTGTGGACTGTCAGTCTTTGGAGATATTCCAAAGCCATGGGCTTGGACAATCAGCCTGAGATGGCCATGCTTGAGCAGGGCTCTTGGACCAGATGACCTCTGGAGGTCTCTTTGAACCTGGAAGTCTCTTTGAACCCCAGATCTCCTGTGATTCTGCAGATCTGTGACATGAGTGGGGTGGCACAGTACATTGCAGAAACTTTTTTCTTGGCTATGGGTTAGGAAACCACTCTTTTCACAAGGGTCAGTAATGTGCATTGCTGGAGATGAGAACAAGGAATTCAGGTTAAATTAGAATAATTTTTTCCCAGATGCTATCCTCCATTTTCATATCCACTAAGTCTTTCTGAAAAAGATGGTATTATCTATCTTTCTAGTAGGTTCTGAGATATGTTGACATGTCTGCTTTTTCCTTTCTGATTTTCTTTCCCCTAGAATTGGTGATGCAATGGCTGTGGGGAAATATTTAGAAAATAAAGTAATATACATTTTTCCTGGACTTACATCCACAGTTCTGAGAGAACTATAAGAAACCAATGTGTCAATAAGACATCTTCTTTGTTGTTTTGTTGTTGTTGTTATTGTTTGTTTGTTTGTTTGTTTGTTTTGTTTTGTTTGTTTTTTAATTTCAGTCTGTTTTAAATTTCAGAATTTTTTAGATTGGGAAAGACATGCAAAATCATTGAGTTCAACCATTACCCCCCACTGCCATTCCACCACTAAATCATTTCCTCAGGTGTCACATCTACACATCTTTTAACACCTCCAGGAATGGTGACCCAACCACTTCTTTAGGCAACCTGTTCCAATGTTTGACAACCTTTTCTGTGAAGGAGTTGATTTTATAATCCAATCTAAACCTTCCCTGGGATAAGCTGGGGATATCTTCTCCTATCCTGTCACTTGTTGAAGTTCCCTTCCAGCCTGAGTTCATAATTATTCTATCATAATAGAATTGAAATAATATAATTGTTGTGGCCAACAGCAGTGAGAGAAAATCACAACAGATTAGTAATCCCTAATCAGCCACCAACCACACATAATCTGATTACTTAGGACTATCCAATAGGTATCTGTGCACTTCAACAAATGAGTATTAACTCTGTTTTGTCCTGTGCCAGCATGGGCAACATGTTTACTGAAGAGGCACTCAGGGAATTCCAAACAACTTGATCAAAACACTACAAAGATGTAGAAAGTCTTAGGAAGATTCAGAGATCTTGGTTTCCATCACTGCATAACTGTGATGTCTGTGTGCTTCTAACAGGTGTTACTGCATTTTGTTATCATCATTAATTGACTTCAAAAGGTCAAATAAAAAGTGGTTGTTTACCACTTGTTTACTAAAGTCGAAGGTTTGCTATTTTAACTTTGGAAGCAAATGTGTGTACTGCACTAAGTGCTTTAGCTTAAAATTTCACCTCTGGTTTCTGTTTAAATAATAATGCAAAGTAGCACATATTAAGATGTAGTTAGCAATAATTTGGTACAGGAAGTACAAAATTAATTTCTTAATAATTGCAATCTATTTTAGAGTATCTTTTATTTACTTTAATGTCAACAGTAAGAGGTTTCATTGTCAGCCTGACAATAATCAATGCATCTGGCTTTCTTAATACATTCACAGTGTGTGCTGTATTGACTGTGATGAAAGTGTGTGGATCAGAGTATTATAATTCTGTTTGATGTGCTGTTCAATTTTCTTGCTATCAATCAATCATTTATTTTGTCTTGACATCACTGAAATATCAGTAAAACTGGATGATTTGATGTGTTATTGAAAAAGGCAGGAGGTATGCTTTATGTTAGATTTGTTGTTGTTGTCATTACAAAGAGAATTAGAGAGGAAATATTTATTTGTGGATGTCTGTGTGTATTGCTCAGAGAGAAGGTTATGTGCAACCATGCTGTTTGCTATTGATTCCTGTTCCATCTTTGATAGCTCATTTTTGTTTCCAGAAGGCAATCCTGGAGTGGAGAGTTAAATTGGCCAATAGTGGACTATGCCAACAGATTTTTGAAGTTTGAGTAATTGGCCAGTTAGGAAATATTGTGCTTTGATGGCTGTTTAATAAAAGTGGACATGTGGAGGAGAGTGATGGGGAATTGACTATTACTCAATGGCTTCCATTGCCAGCTATACCACACAGTTTGAAGGATCCTATATTTGGGGTGGGATTCATTCATAAAATCTGTCAGAAAATATCAATATTAACCTCTGAGCAGAACCTCAGTCTAATTACCTATTACAACGGGCAACCCATTTTCAATTAAAAAAAAAGTCTAAAAAATATATTAATCTAATTTTAAAGTAGATGTTAACACGGGATCAGATTAATTGATTCCTTAATTCTATTGACAATGTTGTCTCCATCTTCATTACCTCCAACAGAAGCCCCAACAGCAAGCTCTGATATAGAAAGCCAGGCCTGATAAAGGGAGTCTGATGCCTCAGTTTGCCAGGAGAAAACAGGGAATGTGACAGATGTATGGAGGTCAGGCCAGGACAAGCCAGAATTTGATTTCATTCCATTATCTTGTTTATCCTCAGCAACAAGCATGTGTCATAAGCCAAGGTCAGTTATCATCAAAGTTATTTCATACCATGGCATGAGGCAGATGAAACCTAGTTGATGATCACCTTTTCTTTGGACCTTGGCTTGCATTGCACATGAACTTTTGCTGATTGGACAGTCAGAACCAATGTCTCTCAGATAAAATATCTGCACAGGTGATATCTCTGCTTGGAACAATTGGAATAAAAGGAGCAGTAAAACTATCACACAGAAACAGCCCACATTCCTCTGTAGAAGATATATTTGGAAAACTTTTGAATCAGGTTTACAATTTAATTAAGACAGAGACTAAATACAGAGGGGATATAAGAAGATATCAGCTACGATATGTATTTACTTCTGCTTCCTAATCAAACTGTTGGATTTAAAATGCCACAATGCAACAGGGTTAAGAAGTGAAGCAAGGCTAATGATGGAAGATGGAGGAATTAATGCTGAATTATTGAATATCTAAATAGATCAATATGATATATCATCACGGGACTTCTGAAAAAGTAGACTTTAATATTCTAGTTTGCTTAGAAACAGCTGAGAAGCATCTGAGCCTACCTTCTCAGCATTAATTAAAAATCAGTTAAAGATGTATGGAAGATCATAGACTTCTATTTTGATTTTGCCTGTCTGGCAAAAGTTCATAGCAAGAAAAACTGGTAGTGAAACAAAACCTAGTTTCAAGGGCTCTATTGAATTTCTAGTTAAGGTAATTTTCTTCTCCATCCTCTTTGTAAGTACAACTCTTTTGCAAAGTCCTTCCCAGAGGGTGAGCAGAAGGCAGAGGCATTTTCTCCTGAATTGCTCTGATTAACAAATATTGCTCTCCAGTGTCATCAGAACTCCTGCACACACTCATTTGATATTTTTGATAGCCACAGTTCATACAATCACAGACTCATAGAATACCAGGTTGCAAGGGACCTCCAGGACCATCTGGTCCAGCCTTTCTTGGCAAAAACACAGTCTAAACAAGATGGTCCAGCACTCTGTCCAGATGAATCCTAAAAGTGTCTAATGTCAGGGAATCCACCACTTCCTTGGGGAGATTATTCTCATAAATTTTTCATCTTATGTCCAATTGGAATCTCCCCAGGAGTTACCCATCACCCCTCATCTTTTCCATGTTACTCCTTGTAAAAGAGAAGTCTGATCTTTGCTGCCATTCTTTAAGTACAGGAATATGGTGAAGCTGTCTCCCCCAGGGCTTCTTTTCTCAAGGCTGAATAAGCCCAGTTCTCTCAGCCTTTTCCCACATGCCAGGCTTTCCCCTCCTTTTCTCATCTTTGTGGCCTCCCTCTGGGCTCTGTCCAGCCAGTCCACATCCTTTTTGTATAGCAGGGATCAAACCTGAATGCAGTATTCCAGGCCTGGCATTCATAGTATTGCATACTAAGACCATTCCTGGTGCTAGAATTCCATTCTGCTGGCTGAGCAGAGTGGGATGATGAGTTCCCAATCTCTGCTGGGGATGTCCTGGTGGATGCAGCCCAGCCTCCTGCTGGCTTTCTCTGCCCCAGCTGCACACTGGTCACTCTTTCTGAACTTTTGGTCCACCAGGATGTCTAGGGCATTTTCCACAAAGCTGGGCTCCATCCAGGTAGGTTCCAGCCTGTGTTGCAATCCTGGATTACGTTTTCCCAGGTGCAAGACCTTGCATTTATCTTTGTTGAGCTTCATATGTTCCTGTTAAGCCCCTCTTTCAGCTAAACTAATCTGTCTGGAAATTATCAGAATATAGACAAGCAGTGTAAATGATACAATTACAACACATTTAATGTCATCCAGCACAATTAGAACTGGTTAAAAGGTATATTTAAATTATTACACATTTGTTTTCAGCCTTAATTGAGCCAGCAGTAATTAATAGATTCGTGTGTGTGTGTATTAAAGAATATGCCATTAAAATATGCTTTAGAAATGTCAAAACATGTTATTCCAACATGGTCCAACATTGATCAGCTTTCTTGACAGCTGGAGAGCCCCACGGGAATTCTAGTTTGGATGCTTCCGGCCCCTAATCTCTCCTGTGTATTTGATTTTCCAGATGGACAACTATTCCAGGATATGTTGTAATCTTACTGCCCCAGGGTTCAAACAAAACAGGTCAGTGTACTTCAGTGTATTCTCAATTTCATATAGGCCAAGACTCTGACCTAGAGTACAAATCCAGGATGAGAGGCAGTGACCTTCAACTTGCATGAAGGTGGATGTCCAGGGGGCTGCAGGTTAATACTGAGTATTAACACAGAGTATTTCAGCTCAGTGTGATGAGTCAAATTGTCAATTCAGGTTGACACAACCCAAAATGAAGACAGGACAAACATACCAAAATTCACATTATTAGTGAGTAGGCAACATCTTCATTTAAAAAATAACCAAATGATTGCCACAAAATTAATCACTTTTTACAAATACACTTTCTCAAATGTTACTTTTTAGACTTTCAGTTCCATGGTATCTGGACAGCTGGCAGAAAAAAGCAGCAACCAGTTGGACTTGGTGAGTCTTTCAAACCTTCAATCAATCTTGCAAGGGTAGCAGCTTTAAAATTTGTATCTGTGAATGTTTATATATTTTTTCTGATCTTTTCCTGCTTTTCTAGCTTCCTCAGTCTCTCAGTGACACACACATTCACATACACATATACTCCCACCTTTGCATGTCAGAGAACCTCCTGTGCACTCCCCAGTCTCACCCTCGCTTTCAAGAACAAGTTCACTCACACAATCCTCTACAGAGTATAGCTTCTTTACTTTTCTTTAATCTCTTCTTCTAATGACAGCTAAATCCTGTAAAGTAAAAGATGGTCTCTCTGGGAACAACTGAAGTGGGGAACAACATGCAGTTGACATCCCTCCTTCACTCTTTACTGGAGAAGATTAGTGTTGTGGTAATTGTGCTGTTCCCATTGGAAGCATAAAGGAGTTATAAAGCTGTAACTGCTTTGCTCTATTCCTTCAACCTTGGTTTCACAAGGTTGAATCCAATCCAAATGAGATGCCTTATAAAACATTCTTGTGCTTTTTTTCATGCCTCCCATACAGACTTCTTGGGATATCAGTATTTATTTTTCTTTTTTCTTTTCTTTTCTTTTTTTTCTTTTCTTTTCTTTTCTTTTCTTTTCTTTTCTTTTCTTTTCTTTTCTTTTCTTTTCTTTTCTTTTCTTTTCTTTTCTTTTCTTTTCTTTTCTTTTCTTTTCTTTTCTTTTCTTTTCTTTTTTCTTCTTTTTTTTTTTTTTTTTATTTTTGAGGTCTCTTCCCCTTCTTTGTTTTTGTTTGTCACTGTCAACTGAACATGAGGTACAACAATTCATTCAAAACCAAACTCTGTTATATCTATAATTCCAAGAGAGCAAACAAAAAATCCTCCCTGTCTGGTCCCTGGGATGCTCCTGCAGGCATACTGGTTGGTATTTTAGGAATACCTGGTTCACAATGTGCCCACCAAGGCTCTCACTGATGGGGTGGCAGGAAATGACACACCCCCTCCTGGTCTTGCAAACCTTACTTCAACAAGAAAAGCTCAAATTGCTGTTTCATATGACACGTTTGGGCTCTCCTAGATGTCCATGGCAGAGAGGTTCTAATCCATTGTCCATGGCAGTGCCAGCCTGCTATCAGGATGACTGTCATCTCCACCACCCAAAGCACCACACTGCACTCTCACTATGGCAGCACTGCTCAGGGGATGGACAGCAGATGCTGACTGGTGTAATGAGCAAGCCCACAACACCTACAGCCTGTGCCATTCACATCTGCTGACACTGCTGCAGCATCCAGCTCTGCAGGACCGTGCCATCTCCCACTGTGGGCTCCAACCCCAGAACTGCACTCTGGTCAGAAAAGTGCATGTTGTAAGAAATAGGGCAAGAAAGGCAAGACATCATGGCTGAGTTGAGACCTGCTGGTCAGACTCAAGGGCAAGAAGGAAATGCACAGGCAGTGGAAGAAGGGATATGTATCCTGGGAAGAGTATGGGGATGTGGTCTGGTTGTGAAGGGTTGGGGTCAGGAAGGCCAAGCTGCAGCTAGAGCTGAACTTGGCAAGGGATACAAAGAAAAATAAACATTTCTAGGCAAAAAAGGGAGAGGATGCAGGGGTTGAGAGGAGCCCTGAGGAGAAGGACTTTGGGGTCCTGGTGAATGAGAGGCTGGACATGACTCAGAAATGTGCACTTGCATCCCAGAAAGCCAAACGTGTCCTGGGCTGCATCCAAAGCACCACGGGCAGCAGAGGAGGGAGGGGATTCTGCCCCTCTGCTTTGCTCTGGTGAGACCCCATCTGCCATGCTGCCTTCAGCTCTGGAGCCTCAGCACTGGAAGGACATGGACCATGCCCAGAGGAGGGCCCCAAGGATGGTCAGAGGGCTGGATCACCTCTCCTATGAGGACAGGCTGAGACAGCTGGGTTTGTTCAGCCTGGAGAAGGGACACCTTGTGGCATCCTTTCGGGACACAAAGTTTTAGCAGGGCTGTAGTGACAGGACAAGGGGTAATGGTTTTAAATTAAAAGGGAGTATATGTAGATTATATATAAGGAAGAAATCTTGTTATGAAGAGGCTGAAGAAACACTGGCACAGGTTACCCAGGGAGGTGGTAGATGCTCCATCCCTGGCAGTGTTAGAGGTCAGGTCGGATGGGCTCTGAGAACCTGATTTAGTTGAAGTTTCCCAGCCCATGTCAGGGGGGTTGGAACTAGATGACCTTCAAAGCCTCTCACAATACAAGCCATTCTATGATTATATGTGCAAGTGGGATGGCACCAACAATTCAGTACATTTTTTCTTCCCAGGGATGCACATTTATTTCTGATAGCCACAGGTCTGTCCGTGATTCGTTTCAGTGCTCTCTCCCTTCTTCTTCCAGGCAGCCAGTATTTGCCTGGCTCAGCAAATAACAGACCATATTTAAAAAAAAAATCATTTTATAAATTCAATCCCTTGTGAAATTTTTAGAAACTTCATGCTTTCTAGAGCATCATAGGAGTACTTAAGTTTTATCTTTTGTTTAATTGCCTGTGAAGGTCCTGCCCTTGGCAGGTTAAAACTGCTTTGTACTGGATTATAATTTATTGTGGTCAACAGAAATAAAGTTGTACCTGTCAATAAGAATCTTGTCTCTTGACTCAATATTCTTTAAGTAGATCAAATTCCAACCTTTTTCATTCAATATAAATACACCCAAACCAGATGATTTCTCTTTTTTTACACTGGATGCTGGAGAGCCTTGGTGATTTAGGGAATAACCTAAAAGCTCCTACAATGGAGAAGCTGAGCCATGTCAGGAAGTAAAGAAGTTTACAAAGGATACCCCTATGCCCTGGTCCTCAGATTGTGGAATGAAGTAGGAGGCATTATGAAAAAGAGAAAACAAGCTTTAAAATTAGTAACTTACAGAAAGGATACATGGGTATTTGAAATAGATGAGAATTCAGAGAGAAAATTAGTTGCTAGGCAAGATTACTGAATATCCTCCACTTTTTTTATAAGAAGGCAGAAGATTTCTACTAGCCAGACCAACAGTTTGCTCTCCTTTGCAAATCCTACCTTTTCTCAACAATGAACTATGGATGTTATCATGGGTTCAGTTTTGCCCATTTCTAGGGGGGCAGTGGGGAGAAAGTCAGGGGTTGGGTTTTTGGGTTGAGTTTTTTGTGTATTTCTGTGTTTTGCATACTCCATTTTCTACTTGAGGCTGTCTGTAGGACCAGTGCCATGTAATACCAACATGCTGTGGAGTAACCAGCTTTGATGAGACACAGACTTGGGGCCATTCTGCTGCCACGGGTGGGTGTTCCCTGGTGCCAAGCTCAGAACAGAGCCATCCTTTAAGCTATTTTTTCCCTGAATAAAAGCTGCCAAGTTTCAATCCCATGGTAAACCTCAGCACATCGGCATCATACAGTCTGTATCCTCACTGCTGGGAAAGACAGCTCTTCTTACAGTGTGAAGGAAATTTCTTTCTCTTCTTCCTACTCTGTTCCATCCTTGAATAATGTACCAAATGTGCAATTTTTCCTGTTTCATAGTACAAATCACTGCCCCAACAGGTGCAAATTGCAAACCTCAACTCACTTAAATGGTTTCCCAGTATTTATTGATAGATGATCACAGAGCTAAAGATAAAAAGTTGAGAGCCCTTTATGCCATTCCAAAGACCTCCCTTTTCTCCTTTTACCATTATAAACATCTGCAGAATGATTAAAATATTTTTTGTATAATTTACTCATTATTTAGCTTTGCTTTTGTTCTCCGAATAAACTAAACTTAATTCTTCCATTTATATCTCTTTTTTCGTAGCCTTGAAGGCTGCTTTACACAGGAGAAATAGCCATAAAGCAATGATATTCAGAGGTTTACCAGCACCACATACATATTTATATGTACTTTATCTGAAGACTTTCCATTGAGTGAAAATACATCTTTAATGGAGACATTTATATATAATTTTCATATGAAAGGCAGGAAACAGATGAGACAGTTTCATGCTTGCTTTCATTTAATACACTGAGGTCGAGGTCAGTGCTCTTTTATTTTCCCTTTGAAGATTTGAAGTTCTGTTGACTTTTTGTCTTTGCTCACAGCACTCAGTCATAAAGATGTTTCAGAGCATCAGCTTTGTACCCCAGGAGAGCTGGTTCCAGCCTGGACCCAAACCACACCCGGGAGGTTATTTGGTCTCGTCATGCTCTCTAGTGGCTGCTTCTCTGCTGAGCAGCTGCCATGCTCCAGGGAGGACCTGCTCGGGAGCAGCAGTGATGCTGCAAGGCTTCGTAGCCTGAGCACAAAAGGAAAATCTGGAGGGTCATTTTGGCCTCATTCTAGTCCATCCTAAACCGTGTCTTAATCTCTCACCTTAAAGAACTAGAGAACAAATGTCTTGATGATATTCATACGAATTTTTTAAATAATTTCAGCTCTACTCTTCCTGGCTATAATCGCTCCATTTGAAATTTGGAGTCAATAATGATGAAATTGACAAAAAACATGGCTAAAAATTCAATTTTCTTATTTGCCTCAATCTTATAAAAAATTACAATGAAAAGAACTATTGAGGTTAGTGGGAAAGGCCCACTGACTACAGTAGGGTTTGAACCATGGGGCCAAATATACTTCTGGTTCTCTCTGTCACTAAATTTCAGGAGTTTGCAGATTTTTATAGTGTCTTCCCAGGAACAGAGTTTTTCATGAATTTTAGAATGATAGATTTGCTGCTGAGTGTGTCCTTGGAAAACAGAAATAGCCCACAGAAGTTTATAATGAAATTGGATTTTCAACCTTTAAAAACCCCAGAGAAACATTTGGTTCAAATTCTGAGCAACAATGCATATCAGAATTATTTTCTGAATAAAAAAGAAATTGGAGTAGGATAAAACTGAGATTCAGCAAAAACAAATTAATCACTCTTGCTCGTATCTCGAGCAGAGAGAAGGTAAACTACCACATGAAGAAGATGATAGGTTTACTTTTTGATGATAGCTCTTACTTTTTGAAGAGTTACTTCAGTTTAGTGCTAAAATACCACAAGAGCAATATGGAATAGCATCGTGAGGGATTTGTTCATGGCTCTGGTCCTGGACAGTGGCATGAGTCCCCCTCTCCTGCCTGCTGTAGCAGCCTGTTCTTGCATTTCTTTTAATGCAAGTCCTTTGAGCTGCACACCCTGCCCCATTTCCAAGCACAGGGGTTCTGGGGGCACCCCTGTTCTGCAGGCTGAGACCAAATTGGCTTGTTGACTTTCTTCCCACACACTGGGGGTGATACTGTGGGGATTTAAGAGAGAAAAATAAAACTGATGCTTTCCATTTGTGGGATGTAGGTGGTCAAGAGAAACAAAAGCCCTTGCAGAAGTTTTACATGAGATACACAGATGGCTTTGGGGGTGTGGCAGACTCTGTTGATGCTAAAAAGATGAAGGAAGCCAAAAAAGACTTGTGACAGATGCTTTCAAGCTATGTAGTATTTAAAGAAGATTGGATTAACTTTATAAATGTTAGAAATGTTTCCTAACGAAACTCAAGTTTTTGTCAGTACCTGTGTTCCCAGACAAATAATACATGAGGTGTTTCCTTCAAGATGAAAAGAATGTAGGGAGCTAATTAATACTGTTTTCAACTTTGCATAGCTTCAAGTGGAAAATACTTAAAGCTCATTCTCCAAGGGGGCTACCACACAAATTGCTAAGGCCCAAAGGCAAACCAAAAGAAGCTTCAACCATTTATAAAAATAACAATACTGACTGGGGACAGAAATGTCTTCTAATAACTCACTATGACTAACAAGGAAAAATACTTCAGAGCCCTAGAAGTGTTGGAAGTCTGGTGACCACCAAGTAGGTGCATTGGGTGGCTGCTGTTTTGAGGCACATTTCCTAATGAATTATTTTGCTCTTGGTAAATAGTTCATAACCTTGGGAGAGCTGAAGAGGCTGGAGAAAAATGTCAGAGCAGCTACTCAGAGTGAGCCTGGCAAAGGGTTGGAGGGGGTTTAGTTAAGGGCCAATTAAGAGAGGCAGCACCATGGGATCCTGCCTCAAGAGAGCTGACAAGCTGGGATATCATAATGGAAATGGAAGTGCAGTTACCTTAGAAACTGGAATGAGAACCTTACTGAATTATTAACATATCTGAAAATTAAGAAAAAACAGTATTTCCAGTTATTTGAAAACTAGGTTCAAGCATCTCCTTTTGGAAACAAAGACAGATTTATTAATCAGACAGCTGAATTTTTTTCCTTTTACTTTGCCACAAAAAAGGAAGGTCTCCAAGAAAGACCCAAGCAGCAATTACATTATTTTTTTCTTTAAATCCAAACAAAACTAAAGTGTTTCCTTCCTACATATATACTCTGTATGTATCTACTCTTTTACTGACCTCATGGATTTTGTCTCCCTATTCTTCTTCCCTCAGTTCAGTTTATTTGGGATGGATTCCAAAAATCTTGGCTATATGGAGAATTTCCAATGTGACCAAACCAGGGAGAAATTGCAAGTCCTTTTGGGCCTTTGGCCAGGATGGTTCTCCTCCAACAAGGTGCTTTGAGCAGCAGTTCCACCTTGGAGAATACTAAATACTGTGAAATCAGGAGACCATTAAAACCTTTGAAGTTATAAGAGAGCTATGTTAAATTGGTTCATAAAAACAGAGTTAACTTTAGAAGAGGAGAAATGTTATATCCAATCTTCAAATCCTCCTCCCCAAACAGGAGGGTATTCTTCTTAGAGGTAGTTTGATACTGGAAAAGTTGATTTCTAATTGCTTATCATGACTAAAATAATTCTAGAAATTTTGCATTGTGGAAATGAGTTTATGAGCTATTAAAAGAGGACGTATCTGCAGTATTTTTCATTCAAGACCTAATATTCAAAACTTGTGAAAGAGAATTGCCCCTGCTTAAAGCACGTTTGATGCCCAACTACCTCACTGGGAAGCCTAAAACTAAGAGAATTGATATAAAAGCAGTTTTGGGCCAGTCGTGTAGGACTGAAATTCATAAGGGGGAAAATGGACAGAGGAAAGCATGCTTATGCCTGAGAAACACTGAGCTGATCATCAACCAAGAAATCCAAATATTTGCTTGGAAATATTTCTGTAGCTTGATGTGTCATGCTGGAAAGTCCACACTAAGTGTCTCTATCCAAAAAGCAGACTTGCTGCATGAGTGTGCATCCTGCTGCCAGTGAGTCACCTGCAGGATTTGTCATTCAGTTACAGTATTGGGGAAAGGGGCAAATCCAGTTTATCCTGGGCAACATTATTGTAATGACAGCATTTAGGCAAATAATTCCAAATGTTGTGCCTGGAGCAGTGGATACCTACATTGCTCACTGATTATTTCTCTTCCTTCGTTGCCTGCTGGATGCATGTTTACAAAAGCTAATTAGAGTGGACTGTGTTATTTGCAGTGTTAGACTTTAGAAGGCAAAAGCTTACTGTATAATCTCTGTCTCAAGTGTGTTCCAGCAGAGATTACTGTAGGGGAACAGAAAGGAGCCAGCAGGAACAAACTCAGCAATTATTTTAACACAGTCAAGAATTTCTGTCCTCTGAGTGGCAGTATGAAATACTCCCATACTGATTACCTGATACTTGATTATACAGGGTAGATATTTCTTTCTCTATGAAGTGCATCACTTTGGGCCACAGTTTGTTTCAGATCCCTGGGCTTCACATTAAATTTTCAATACATTTAACATATGTAACAGAAATTAGAACTAGGAAAAGTCACAGTTTTTCCTTCTGGTCCTTCCTATCCCCTTCTTTTTAAAGCTTAGGAACCATTTCCTCTCTCACAGCAACTTTTTAATTTGTTGGGGGGTTTTTTTTCAGTTTCATATGATTTCTACTAAGGTTAGGAGGAGGTGGATGAAACCTGGAAAGACTAAAACCTTTACCTTTTATTAAGCTACTTAGGTAAAAATGTGAAATTCAAATATTTTCTTTGACAGAAAAGAATCCCTGGATAACATAAAGATTTATGTCATCTTCACCAGAAGGAGGTTATGTTTAGCAAATCTAGGGTTTCCATCAAGGAACACTTGGTAAAGAAGTTTAAAAAAGCATTAGAAGCCTATTTGGTCCTATTTTGCAAGCAAATCAATCAGTGCTTCATGTTACCGAGTTTCAAATACTTCAGCTGAGTCTCTTCAAGATATGCCAAGCTATGGTGATACCATTCACACTCTAACCCTAGCAAACACGCTGGAGAGCATTATGTTTTCCAGAAAGTTGCTTTATCAAATGATAGAACACTTTGATAACACCCTGTGTTAACAGGGGCTTCACAGGGAGGCACAGAAACAGAAAAAAGAGATTGGGAGTATTAGACAACTCCTGTTACTTCTTCAGTTGAAAACCAGTTGGATCTAAGCAATAATAAAGAACTGGAAACATAAAACAATTCAGGATATTCCCATTCCCAGCCCACATGTCCAGTCCCAGTTTCAAATTCCACAGACTGTACTCAGCATAGGGAGGAAAATCTGAGCAGGGAGGCAAGGATAAAATAGATTCCCTTCTTCATTGCCTTCATTTAGACAATCTAGATTTGTGTTCCAAATGTAGCCTTTACTGTGGAGGTTGTAGCACAAAATGACATGTCTAAGAGAGGGGGAAAAATCTGCCACCAAGATCATGTAAGAGAAGAAACTGACTGATAAATGGGAATTTTCTCATGTTTGTGCTTTCAGCACTTTTCTACAGTGAGTTCAGCATCACAAGAGCATGTTTCAGCAAGTTCTCAGATTCTGCTTGGTGACAATATTTGTGTATAGGTGAAAGATAAGGAAATTTTGGATGATTTCAACTTTGCCTTGTTGTGGAAGCCAGTTAAGCCATTTCTGCACATTAAGATTCAAAATATTTTAGTTTTTATAAGGATCTGCTTTGTTTTACTTGGACTGCTCATATATTAACATATTTGTTAGACTATGTAACTGATTCTGAAGCAGCTTTTAATATATATGAACTGATTTGTAACAGCAAGGTTAATAATTTATTTAGTTGTCCCAGAACATTCTGTGAGCTTGATTAAGATAATATTCTGGAGATGGCTTGCTTACCTTCATGAGTCTTGGAAAACTTCCTTTTAAATAAGAAATGTGTCAGCTGAGTGTGCAGAAAAAGAGAGGATAAAGCAAGAATCACATCACATACCAGGCTGTAGAAAACCATTCCTTAACAAGCATATAATAAATAAACTATACTATACTATACTATACTATACTATACTATACTATACTATACTATACTATACTATACTATATTATACTATACTATACTATACTATACTATACTATACTATATAAAAATAAATAAATATATATATAAGTTAATAAATATGTGTATATATATATAGGAAACAGTCTTACATATACATTATATAACACTCTAGTCAGCAACTGTGAATAAGAAAGAGGTTATCAGAGCCCCTTGACTGATGTCTTATAAACAAGTTGAAGAACCATCCATTTTCTTCTTGAACTGATGAGCTACAAACATTGTATTAATGATTTCCTTCAAGTATCTGTGTGGAATCCTCTTGAGTGTGAATCCAATTAAGTAAAGAAGTGACAAAAAGAGTTGCTCCTTTGAGGACCATTCCTCTAACCAGTGTATTCTAAAGTGATGAAGCAAAGAGCTTGAACTGTGATCTGTTGCCAAATGTGGCCACACCTGGAGGCCCAATGAGACTTTCAGATCTACCTGAACATTGCAGGAGTCTGAAGATCTAAAGTGCAAGTTGTCCCAGCTCTCTCTCTGTGGACACAGTTCATCACAAATTCCTCAGCCTTGCTTGAGCATTCAAGCAACTATAACTTCGTACAGCTTCCAAAGTTTCTTTGTCAGAATATTTCTGTGGTTTTTTTCCAGTGTTTGTCCAACTCTGTCACAGCCACTGAGGATGACATACACCGTTGTTGGCAGCAGAGTGAATTCGAGCTCCAGCGACAGGCACTCTGTGACTGAAAATGCCTTTGCAAGTTAGAATGCTCAGGGAGTCACAAGCCTGGGGAAAACACTGCCTGGAGAGAGGAAGCTGTGGTGAGGAGAGAGAGGAACGGACAACTGGAAAACCTGACAAGAAACATCAAAGGAGATATACAAAGCTGAGATTTGAAAAGGTAAATTTCAAAGCCATTTCCACCTGGCTGCACTGATGCACTGAAGACGAGCAAATTGAGAGTGAGCTCTCTCCAAAGGATAATGAGACCTGCAAAGGCACAGAACAGGCCAGGGACATGCTGCCAATTTGTTGGGAATGCAGAAACCTTCCCAAAGTCCCTGTCCGAGGGGGAGAGAGATAAGGAGACTGGGGTTGTAAGAGGGTTAAACACACAGATGCAAAAACCCATTGTCAACTAATTGCCATACTGCAACCAGAAGTCCATTGCCAGAGGTAAACAGATGTAAAGTCCCCTGTTCACCAGGGATGAAGGTAAATGTGAGTGTGCCTTGGTGCTAGAGACGATCAGATCCTCTCCTTCTCTGTATGTCAAATCTGAATCTAACTTTCCCTAAGATGTGAGATTAAACCTTATTCTCCTGACTCAGGGCCACCTTGGAAACTACAAGAATTTAGTCTTTCTCTAAACTTACTGAGCTTGGCATTTGAACAGAAGGTTTTCCTTCATGTGGCTGCTGATTTGACTTCAAAGATGGCAACGCTGCAGCATTAGAAAAACTCTGCCTTTGGCATTGTTTTGGAATTTTGGGGTCCTTCAAGAAAGACACCTCCATACAGAAGATGTTTCCATACAAAGGAATGTTTGTCAGGCTATTCATCTCTGCCCACTGCTGAAGTGCTCTGTATCAAACCTCTAAGTGTGGGAGGCAGTAACTTTAAAATGGGTGAAAATACTGCTTATCCTCCAAAATCTGACTGTATTGCTGTTTGGCATTTTGTTTGATGAAGCTCTAAAGGACAAAATTGAGGTATTCATCCATGTTTGGACAATGTCTATCAGATTAAGTGTACTGTGAAGAGAGGGGAGGTAGGTAACAGATGGGAATAAGTGATGCTTGCACAAAAAAGAAATTGAGTGCAGCAGTATTGAAAGCCAAAAGCTAACAAATGAAAAGACATCTTCAGGAGCTGCAGTGAAAGCTGAGCCATCAGTGATTTAGCACCTGAGTAGCTGGCTTGGATAGCATGGGCACATGTCCAGTGGAAATAAACTGTAGAAGTTCCATTGGGAAAACTGCAATTTCAGTTTCTAGGCTCAGGACTACATCTTAGAAATTTTTCTCTTGAGTATACAGAGAAAACCAGGAGTGATGAAAAGGGACTATAATTTTTTTTTTTTTAATTGAGGGCAATTTTAACTGAATATCAGGAACTTCATGGTAGCTGACCAGATAGTCAACAGGCTGAAACCAGCCTACTTCACCACCATCTGCTGCTGAGCTGCACACATGGTAATTTTTTAAGCAGATTTGGAATTTCCTATTTTTCATAATTTTTCATCTAGGGTAAAAAGACTGCTCCATCCCATCCCAACAACAATCCCAACAATCCCAAGTCTGTGCTGGCCTTATACTATGAGTTCCTTAATGAAGGGATTTGTCTTCTATATGTCAAAATCATCCCAAATCCCCAAATTAGCTTTTTAATAGCCAAATCCCCAAACTCACAGCAGAGTCTAGTATTCATTTCTTTCTGCATAGACTACAAGAAAAGCTTGTATGAAATGGGATAGGGGTGTCTTTAAGTGCCTCTAAAAGCACAGATGATAACTAAAGCCTGATGTATTAGAAGTAAAGAAGCAGAAACAGTTAGTGGTCCTTACAATATGGCAGAGGCTGTTTTTCATTCAGCCCTGCTTATCATAATCATCTTTAAATGTAAATTTTCTCCATGCCTTAGTTAGGCAGGCACTTTTTCTACTCCTTTAAAGTACTACAGCTGCAGTCCACATACAAGTGCTTCCCTTTTCAGTAACACCACTTTTGTGATGCTTGTCAAATTTTGCTGAACACCAGGAGAAATGACCATTCTGTGTTCAGCTATTTTCCCATGTAGTACTCTCCAAGCAATTTGGATTCCCTCCATTTAGCCCTCATCTCAACTGAAATGAAGGCAGTGATTCAGTCACAACTTCCCAAAAAAGCATCTGTTCACTGAACCTCAAAAGCAGCTGCAAGCCCATTGAGCATTAGCAGGGACAAGACAGAGTGACAGCACCTCCTCCCCCCAGTAATGTGAGCTGGGGACAGATCTGATGGAAAAGGGATTTTCCATGTAGAAAAGTTCATAAATATGAGGATTCACGTTTGCTAGCTAGTGACAATGCAAAGTGCCAGCACAGCAGACTACTGAATTGCCAAGGATAAAACATCTAGTTTTTAAAGGTTGCCCCTCCTACTGAGGTCTGATGGTCTTTTTTTCCAAATTTTCACTGCACAAGTGATCAGCCCATTCTGTTGAATCACTGTATCAGCAGAGGTTAGACCCCCTATCCCCCTCGAGGAATTCTGCTCGAATTCATTGGGACAGGGAGGGAGGATGGTGCATGTCCAGGAGGAAGCCATAGAGGCAGCCAACCTCAGGGCAGAGGATAGTTTTCTGTTTTTATTTTGCTGGGGTTTTTTTGCCCAGCGTACACACAATGTCATCAGGGGAAATGGATATTTTGAAGCCGACATGGATAGGTTGCCATAGATATTTAGCATTTTTGCAAAGATAGTTTTGATTATAGACCTGTGATATGTTGTTAAGTGATCTGCCCTGATATTTGGCTCCTAAGGTAAAATGGAATCTTCTGGCTTTGTTGCTTTGGATTCTGAGACTGGGCCAGGCTACCCAAAAGGAGACACAGCATTTAGGTAGGGTCTGGAGCTCCATAATTTACTGTCTTTTGTTCTCTGCAGGCTCCTTAGTTGGCCTTTCCTTTTTAGGATACAATTTCCTTAGTAGAAATGACCTCCTCAGAAATTACAGAACATTGTTCAATGGCTTTTTTCACCTCATACAAAAATGCTCCTGGTTTGTTGTGTTGGCTGTTCTTCTTCTCAGAGGGACAAGTTCTGACTTTGTGAATTCAGTGCTGTTAAAACAAAAGGGAAACCTATCCAGACCATGAGAAGCAAATGTTCCATATATAAGTATGCAGATAATTTGTGTGTATATCTATAAACATATACCCACATATACTTGTTATACAGTTATATAAATTTTTTATATAATCTTTATTCATATCTACCTATTGATATTTACTTATATCTTAAATAAGGCTAAGATTACATATGACAGACCTGTCAGATGTTAAAGTACCTTTATATGTTTGGAACATAGCAAAAATTAGTTTTCATTTGGCAGATATGTGTTTGCCTGATCCCTTTACCAGCATAGCTTGAAATGAACATAATAAGCAGCACACATTAAAAATGTACAAATGCAACATTGCTAGAAAGGGAACAGACTGGAGACCTCTGTGGCAGCAACATGTACAAGGGAGAAAACCAGCAGCAGGGGATGGATATTTTGTGGTGACTGGGAGGTTTAGCTCTTGCAGAGTTAGAAATAGAAATAGAAAAAAAATCAACAGATATTAAAAAAAATATATATGTGTGTGTGTTCATTCATGCAGTTTTTCTGGTTGCAATTTTCAGAGACGAAGGCACTCAGCCATGGATGCTCTCACAACCATTTCACAACCAGTCACAGGAAAGGGAATAGAACAGTTACAAATGAATCACAGGAAAACACAGGTGACTGCTGGGCAAGCCAAGTAGAAAGTAATAGATAGTGACAGGGATGCCCACAGCTGCCTTCACAGCTACCAGAAAGTAATGTGACTTCCCTGAAACTTGCACCATGCTTTTTCTACTGGTAATAGCTTTGTTCAATGTCAGACTGCAGGAAATGGCCTCTGGACCACTGTTCTTGGGTTATAATGATGAAATAGATGTGGGAAGTTGTTACTCCCTGGCTGCAGGTGAGGGGAGAAGCAAGACTTTCCCTGCTTTTTTATAGTTTAGCAACAAAGTGCAGTGTATATTCCTGTAAGTCCTTTGCCTCTGAGGCACGGACTGAGCTGAGAGAGATTGGATGCAATGGTTTTGAGCAGCTTTTTCTTTGTGAAGAGAAGGGTTTCTGAGCTGTGACCTTTCACAACACAGGCTGATCCCCTAACTTTGCTGTACTTCTTTCTATCCTTCCCTTTCACAGCACTGAGGTTCAAAAATATTAAAGACATTATATAATTAGCAACTGAAGTCAGTCTTCCTCAAGTGCTCCTTTCATCAAAGTACACATTTTGCTTAGACATCAGTCTTTGGTCTCTTGATTCATTTCATGTTATGCAAAATATCTTTTGAAGGAAGAGAGCTCATGCAGTGCTAATGTCTGGAGTCTGCCTGACTGCAGTGATTTCAAAGGGCTCTTGGAGTATCCATCTGAGGGCAAAAATGAACTTCTTCCACTCCTAAAACCAAGTCAACCAGAGTTCAGAGCTCTCAGCTTCCTGCAGGCTGTGCTTAACAGTTTGTGGTATTGGCTCCCAGTTTATCTGGGAAAAGGATAACAGGGTTAAACAAGGAGTTCTCAAAAATTCCATTTATGAATAAAACATAATTTATTCTTATTTACTCAGAATAAAAGAGCCAACTTTTCTGTCGTCTGTGTAAAATTCTATTAACATCTGGCTTTGTATTTTCTGAAGACTATTTCAGTGCACCTATTATAAATATTTATATCTTAAGAAGCAATACTGGGACTCGTTCAAGCAAAATAGTTCAGAATGGGTCCACATATTTCAAAAATAAATGCTGAAAGTGAGTGTTTGAACTATGCTATTATTAAATCACTCCCAGTGAGCTTAGTGGGACACTCTTGCAATGAGAATGATTAGTATATTGTCATATGAACGCAAGTCCAAAAATTAGATTACAACAACAAAACAGGAGTTTTAAATGAAAAAGAAATACAAAGAGTAGTCTCTCAGGTTCCTTTGTGAATCTATCAGT
The DNA here is from genome assembly GCF_052056855.1 of Sturnus vulgaris. Lineage (NCBI taxonomy): Eukaryota > Metazoa > Chordata > Aves > Passeriformes > Sturnidae > Sturnus > Sturnus vulgaris. Next base: position 147,925,226 of record NC_142243.1, read on the forward strand.
AAGGCACCTTATAAATAACTTGTTCATTTAAGAGTAGTTTTACACTGGATAAAATATAATCTTCATACAACCCATAATAATATCTCAATTTAAGCTAATACCTTTAAAGAAATTTAGCATAACACATTGAAAACAAAACTTAATGGAACTGTTAACAGTTTAAAAGAACAAAATTAAGATGGTTTCCAAAACAAAACAAACAAACAGGAAAAAAAACAACAAAAAAACCCCATCCTCATTAAAGCAGGAATGTGTGCACTATTTTATGTAAGTAAATTTTGTTTTATGCATGTTTTACCTGTGTCGAACAAAAACTTGCTTGTTTTGTTAGCAGAAAATAGATGAGAGCAGTCCATAAATCATCCCTTTGAATTATTTTATCATAATTACACTCCTTTCTCTGTAAATAAAAAAAAAAAAAAAAAAAAAAAAAGAAAAATCCAGATTCAAAGAGCCAAAGCCTGCCTTCAGACGTGGGTGTGCATCTCACTTAAATGCCAGGTAGAGTCAGGTGCTCAGATCATCAGAAAGAATTTAACACCACAATGAAACACTGGGGAGAGGAGCCTTGCAGGGGAAAAGGTCTAAGGGTATTTTTAAGACAGTAATTTTTAATCCAAGTTTGAAAATGAAAAACACTGGAAAAAATTCTTCTATTTCAAAGAAGAATTTTCCAGTATGTAACATTTTTTCTGGTTTTTTATTAATGACTTCCTGGTCAAGACCAAGCAAACTGTCCAGAAAAAGTTCAAGAAACACAAATCAGTATGAATGAGGTTAATGCCAGTTGTCCTTCAGCAAGTGGATGATCCTCTCTCTTTTGCCTATTTTCCTACTTTCCTTCAAGGTTCTTTTTCCTGCTGTCTGCTGCAAACCACATGGACATGTCAGTATAAAATGTGCATTTGGCTCAGCCTGGTCTGTGGTACAATGATATCCATCCTGTCTGGTTTAACCTTCATTGTTCAAATCAAGAAAAGCTTAACAGGTTAATACTGTGATGATAACTGTCAGAGTTGCCTAAATAAAACTGTGTCAGAACAAATCAGATTTTGGAACTGAGTGTTTTTGAATGTTCAGTTTGTCTCAGGAAGCAATTTCTTAGGAGTGTTTCCCTGAATATCTTTGGCTAATACTGGTCCAACTGAATGGAATTCATCTGAGCTACCAAAAAACACTCTTCAGTGTTTCATCTAGTTTATATATTATTCTGATCTTAATCTTGATAGTCACAAAGCAGAAGGTACTGTGATGGTATCCAAAGCAGTGAGCTAGAGGAAAACTTTTTACTTTAGGAATTTAAAGAACTCATTCAGAGCTGTTGCATTAAGAGTTTCTACACAATCCCTGTTCATATTGATATAAAAGAACTCCACACACCTCATATAATCTGATTTTGTAATGCTTCTTAGGGAGGAATAGTCTTCCCACTAACAGAGAGGGAGATCTGGATAATGAGATGTTTCAGTTCCTCCAAAGATCATGACAAAAGCAGGAATTGTAAAGTGGGTCCAGATTGCTCCAGTGCTGCACCAGGGCTCTTCTCAAAGAGCCTGTGGTCAGACCCATATTAAAAAACCAGCTTAAGCTTGACCACTGGTCAAAGTCTGGCCAATTTACCTGCAATGAGTAAAAAACTTAACAAGGAGTTCTTGCTCTTATATTTTTGTCTTTTAGCGAGTTTATTTTGTAACCATGTTAACAGTTATGACAAGAGGCTTTAAATGGACTCTCTGAACGCAGGTGCACATTTTCTATGCTGCAAAACCAGTAGGAAACATCCTTAAAGCTGCTGTTATAGGGTGAGCACATTCAAGTGATAATTCTGGAGGTGGCTATCTTGCACCTTTACTGTATACTGCTTCCTTGCAAAATATCTGTGGGAGAATGAATGGGGAAATGGAATAACAAGAATCGTTAATAGAGCAATTATAATCCTTCATCAAAACATAAGTAAAGTAAAGTCATCCAGCATTATAAAACACTTGCAGGAAGCCTGAAAAGGGTTTGGGTTTCCCAGTGAGAGTAAAATCAGCTGTTTTGAAATATTTAACTGGACCTTGGGGACCGTGTTATGATCAAGGATAAGAATGGCTGGAAAATCCCATTTGCTTTTCAATACCTGCTTAACTTGTTCATGGGTGTTTGCTATCAACAGTCTTTGAATGATCCAAGAGAAAACATTTCCAGGTGCATGGATATTTTACTTCTTAAACCAGAAAAGATAACATATTCATAAGAACACAACACTGGAAATAACGTTATCAAACACAAGTAGCCATCCCTCCCAGGCCCATCCAGAGTGGGATGCTATGTTGCAGTTAATCAAGTTGTATAATATCACTCACAAGTAAGTTAAATACTATAAGAGTTTTTTGGTGTTGCAGAGCACTTTTTGGACTCATTCTTACTAATATATTTTAGTCTAACTTTCTACAGAATATAGACACAAGAAGTTCTTTAAATAACACGTCTGTCAAGTTGTCTTATTCGATCTTTCTTGTAGGCAGATTTCCAATCCTGATTAAAGAAATGCAGAATGATAGAGAGATCATCTCTTTCCTGAACAAACATTTCCAAAGCTTAATTACAAAACCCAGTCAACTAAATACAGGCACACACACACAAAATGCCCCTGTATGCCTAATTTCCTGCCTCATTTTGTCCCACTTTTTCTTTCAGCCTTGGGATTTCCTCTTGCCATTTTTGAATGCCAGAGTTTTGCAGCACCAGATATCTCTTCATTCTGAGATACTTATGCACAGTGATCAGGTCACCTCTTAGTTATCACTTTGAGTACATTATGGACTGAACTGCTTTAATTACTTCAAAAGGCATTATTTCTGTCTCTTAGGTAATGACTTTGTCTTTAGGAAGAGCCAAGAGAAAAGAGAAATGTGTAAGTACTTTTAAAAGCACTAAAAAAAGTAAATTCCAGATCTGTTTTATTTAACATCACTATTTATATGACAAATAATTCCTTCTTTATTTCTCATAAATCAGGAAACTTGCAGAAGATCACAAATTCCACAGTTGTCTGCACTCCCAGTGTCTCAGGCAGCCAGCATGTGAAGAGAACCCCTTATGTGAGGTGGCAGCCAAGCAACCACATGAAGTTGATTTGTTGCAAATATAAAGTGCCAGAGACCTCCCCCATGTCAGAAAATATTTTCTGTAGAACAAGGTATAGAAGAATGAAAGAAAACGAAACCACAGCATTGCATAAAGCAGAGGCAATGTTTGACCTTCAGACCATTCAGAAAGGAATTCTTTGTATTGATACAGGAAAAAACATCTGCCATATGGAGTCTATCTCTATTTATCATAAACTTGTCCAGAAGGAAAGAAGGAAGATTCTTTGGAAAACAAACCATAAATACCCTGAGTATTTTTTTTTTGCTTCCAGACATGAAAATATTCATTCTCTAATTCAGCCTAACATAAGCAATGCTTGCTTTACTTTATGTCCTAAGTTCTACATGAGAGTGTGGCAGCTCAGCTGATAGATTTCCTCAGTGAAAAGTTGATTATCTTGAAAAATGACAATCATGGGGTATTCATGTGGGCTATTAGTACAAGACCTCCCTCCTGCTGCGACTTTGTTCCTCCTTTTGATGTGCACCTAAGATACTATCCAAAAAGCTCCAGGATTTCCTGTAATTACTTAAAGTATCATCTGTTATTATTACAGATTCTTGCAGTGGGAAGTTTGATTCAGATTCATTTTACCTGATTGCAAGTGTTTGCAATGCAGGTCCATCTGAGCTTGTCCCACAGGGACCATTTTAGAATGAATATAAGAAATTAGCATTCTTAGGGCACATCTAGCCCATTTTAGCTGTTGGCTGCAGGATAAGTGCTGATACCTCTTCACTGACTTTAGATTTCTGACAGTGGTCAGATGCTGTGACTGATTCTTGGAAACAGCCAAGTAGGTGGGTGTGTTATGTTCCTCACGTTGCCATTTAGCTTTTTATTAACTTAGAAACAGTTTTGTTAACTAGAAACAGTTCAAGAGAATTGTTACCTCGTTCTGCAGTGCCTTGTCACACAGACATTATGCTGGGTATTTGCTGGCTCTCTGGACTGGGGGCTCCAGGTATGTGTCACACTGGGACAGCTTTTTCTGGTATTTCTTTAAGAATATGAGCACAGCCCTGTGTGAGTATTTGCTGTTGTCACAGCAGCTGCTGCCTTCCTTACCACCCATGTCTAGGTGTGGTGATGAACCCATCAAGGCCATTTCTGGCCTGACTTTGGTGCCAAGGTCACTTCCCAAGATAGACATGTAGAAGATAAAATCGTAGTCTTCACAAACATTGGAAGTAAACAGGCTGGTCAAAATTATGTGAGCACAGTAACGTGTCACACTATTTTCTCCTGAAATAGTCTTAGGGTCTACACCTGTTTTACATCATGAAAAATCTTGCTGTAGAGATGAGTTTTGTATCTGGCCTGTAGGACTTAAGAGTCTTTGTTTGTTAGGAACTCAACATGGCATTAAATTTAGCTTATTTGCAATAGCAGAAGTTGGTTCTTTATTTTGTCTGTGTAGGTATTTTTCTTACTCCTTACCACCTAAATAAGACAGAAAATATACGTAGCTGAGCAAGGCATTTTACTAAGTGCCTTTGCTCTGGCTAGTTGTAATGGCTACACACTAACAAATCCTATAAATAAAACTGGATTTCATCCAGGGTTCAAATATACGAAAAGCTTTCTTGCTGGAGTGTGAAATCAATGAAGACTTTAATCTGATATGATCTGGCATTTTGTCAGGTTTAGAAGACCCCAAGTGAGCCAGGGATGTAGGACATAGCATTGAGATGAGAACAAGAGAAATAAACCATGGGCTCAGAAATCAAAAGGTACCATTCAAAGATATGAAACAAAGAAAGGAGAGACTGACCTACATGTTCTATTTCAGTTGTTCTTCCAGTATTTTACTTCTTTTTTATGTCTTCTGCTAACTCATGTTTTCAAAGTAGATAAATATAATAGAGTAAAATCACTGAGATGGATATTTTGCTGCCTGCCTGGTTTCCTATGGATGGTGGGTAGGCTGGGCTAGCAGAAGTACCAGGTTACTGTGAGAGTTCAGAAAAGTTCTAAAAATAGGGGAAATTATTTGTCCCCAGTGGGATCTATTTCAGCTCACTTACGAAAGGCACAAATTACTGACAAAGCTAAAATAAAAAATTACTCTTCTAAAGCTGATGCCACACTTTGGAATGGAGATGTCCAGATCATAGCTGGGTTATGTGAACCAAAATTGGGTATTGCCCTTGAGATACCTGTCACCTATTGAAATTTGGTGGAAACTGTGAAATCATTGAGTTGATGAGTTATTGAAGAGTCAGAAAAAAAACCCCAAAAACCAAAAAAAAAAAACAAACCCCAAAACCAAAAAACCCTCCACTTCATAACTTCAGTATTAAGAAAGATTTTATTCATGATAAAATTTATCTTATTAATTAAATATTATGGAGGATCACTTTTATTCTGGTTTGTTGGTTTTTTGGTTTTTTTTTTCTAAAAAAGTAACTAGGACTGTTTATGCATATGTGAATGCCCCTCAGTTATCCCCAAATAACATTTGAACTACTTAGCCAGCTCCAATAATGTTAATATAGACATAGAAAACTTAAAGAAATTCTTGAGACTGTTATGAAAATAGGTCATCAGATTGAACACAGACTCTTGCTAAGTGATTTAACTGAAGGTCCTACAACAATATTAGGGTCCAGAGACTCTGCATGAGGGAAATAAAATATATTATAAATGTTCCATCTGCCAAGAAAACTTCAAATGGACCCTGAAAGGAGCCATGAGACATATTTCACATGGACTTATAAGTTCCAGCACATACAGTGATATTTATCTTTTTGGGTTGCTCACAGAGGACACAGAGTCTGCATCTCTTTATCCAAGGCATTGTTAAATAACTCTGACTTACTAGATGTGGGAAGAGAAGCAAATTGTAAGAACTCAGATGTGAAAAGTTTGATGTATGTTTTTTTCTTACCTTACTGTATCTATTTCTTACATCATACTATTAATTAAAGGTTCATACTCTGCTTAATTCTGTTTTAGGAAGTATCATATAATTTCATTTTTGGTAATATTAAAGTAATCCCCCTGAGGAGACTAGTTTTACATTAATAGAGTGTATTTGGAAGCAGAATAAGACCTGGTAATTTGAGACATTCTGTGGATCTGATAATGTGTTGTCTCTGAAATTTAATCAAAATCAAAAATATTCCCATTATCTTCATTGGCCCTGGGATCAGGCCCTCAGAAGATGGTGCACACAATGTAAGTCTGAATTTTTTTCCTGTTTTTGTCCTTTTATTGTAGCCAAGATGCACTTTTTGCCATCTCCCAAACTAAATAACCAGTCATTATAAAATGTTAACATTTTTTTTAATTAATGTGAAATGTCACAGCAGAGATGCCCACTCACTTCCTGACTTGTTAGTATAAAAAAACCCCAAAATAATATATCTTATTAAAGCCCAGGTATTTTCAATAGCAGCTTTTAAAAAAGACAATTCCATGTTGCAGCCCTTATGGTGTTGCTCCCATACAATTTTTCTATTGCATGAACAGGGAAACTTTTGGTAAATTGGACATAACTGCAAAACAACATCTACCATACTATGATTTTAAATACTAATAATAGCATCTTAATGTTGCAGAGTATGTTCACTATCTAAACTTCTTTTCAGGCCTATGAAATTCAGTATCATGTAATTGGGTTTGATAATAAAAGCACAGAGAGATGATTAATGTTCAGATGTTATTGTTTTAATATGAAAGAGACGTGAACTTCCTTTTCACACAATTCTATTTTTAATTTGCATATATAAACACTTTTCTGAAATTAAAGCAATGCAAATAACTTTCCATGGGTCCAAGAATAGAAAGGCAGTAAATATAACACTGAGGAAAATAGCTAAAAGGTCAAGCACTTATTGGAAGCAAAAATAGGTAAGCTTTGTTATTTAGGTAATTTCAAGATTTAGCATGTTTTCTAGAGTCAATTCACTATTATTTCATAATGCCACCTAGCAGCCAGGAGGCATTATATTCCTCACCAAATAACTTGTCTTTTATTTTACCATACTTTGTAAAGATGTCGAAGCAGAAATTAGCACACAAGAAAATAGTTGTGGCAATATGCCCATTACTGACTGCATGCAAATCTTGCTTTATGAAACACTTCTAAAATGTCAACTACACAAACAAGACATAAAACTTGGTTGTGAAAAAATTTCTTTAGGAATCTGCACTTGCATTCAGGACTATATGACTGCATTTTGTATTATCAATAAGGATTCTTCCTTATCAAAAATTCTTAGTTCTATTTGACTGTAAGCATGATTTTCCTGAAAAGTACAGTTAAAGAACATAAGCAACATGAATAATGCTTCAGAATGGAAACAATAGATAAAGGCTTAACGCTTTTTTCACTTCAAAAGTTTAATTGAAACTCTAACCTGCTTACACAGACAGATGCAATAGTTTTCCTTTTTCCCAGTCATCTGAATAGAGATTCTATACACTTACTACTTACTGAGTGATTCTATTTACTGAGTAGGAAAAGACTAGCAAAAGCAAGCATCAGTCACCCAAAATGGTAGGCGTGTATTCAGCTACTTTACTCCAGAATTATTGTGCTCCATGAGTAAAACAGTGCTTCATTCCAAAATTGTTAAAATGTGTTCATTGGAATTAGAACACACATAACAACTAAATATTCTTCTATTAAATATTTAATCAACTGACTACAGGCTTCAATTATTTTTTTCAATTACCATTGTCCTTGATCCTGACCCAAAAAAAGTCTCAATGTGTGTGTCACAGTCCAGCCAAGAACTACTCTGTGCCCAGTGCATTACTGTGAATGGAGCCAGTTCTCTGGGTGTCATATATTTCCAAGCTGCCTCTGATACCAGAGACACTAGAACTTGTGTGCAAGCTTAAATCAATTTTCTGACTGTCACTGGAGTATCAACCTTCAGAGTCACCCTATCTCATCCTGAGCTCATTACCCTTCTCTATGGTCTCTTGTACGTGCTTCTCCAAAGGGCCAGTGAGGTCTTCAGTAGAGCTGCCTACAGAAAAATGTGGGGAAGGAACAAGACATGCAGAGATGCTTGGGAAATTTCCTAACTGCAGTCACTCTGTTCCTAAAAGTATTAACATTAATAACGAAAATGTTAAAATACCCTTATTTCTTTTAAAAAATCCCCTCTTCATATCCAATTTCGCATTTAGTGGAACACCTAGATTTGTCAGTATCCAAACAAATGAGTCTTTAGTTTCAGTTTTCTCTTGTAGTCTTGGACACTGCAGCTGCCTGCAGCTTTACTCTTCTTTGCTCACCTCCACTAAACATAGCACAAAAAATTTTAACAGATCTTTCCCTTCATGTCTTGGACTTCTCCAAAAGTATCAGTGCAGTACTCTGTCAATGGACCATGTGTAAATAGTCAATTTCTTGGAAAATGAGCTGATTATTATTGGGGGAAATCAACTTTCTGTTACAAACCTTGACTAGTGAGTCTGAATTAAAGAATATTTTCTATCTAGAGTTCACTGAAGTGGCTTTATGGTGACAGCCCCCACCAGCAGGTCAGACATTTCCTCTTAGCTCTGGAATGACTTGTCAGAGTCTACACAATTTTGTTGGTTTTGTAAGGGAACAGGCAGCCTCTCTTTAAGTCATCCATATTCCTTCATCAAAATTAGAAATATGCATGGTAAATAGTCCAGTTCATTATTTCATATATACCCACCCCTGCAGTATGGCAAGGACTTCTGGAGTCACAGCATCTAGAAAACTACTGAAACAGAGAAATAATATTTATATCAATATATATCTGCTTTCTCTGCCTTTTCTAAGAAGGAAGAACTGCCTGAGATTTGTAACAGAGCCCATTCATTTTTATGTATCTGTTCACTTCTGGATGGGACTGGATATGGAAGTTCAAGCTAGAAAAATATAACTTCATGTTTATATGTGCAAACAGAAGGGAAATATTGTTATTTAATGATGAAAACATATGGTGCTCATTGCTCTTGTGGAAATTAAATCTTTAACATTTTATCAGTTACCAATGTGCTGGGCATATCACACTGTACTGTATTTTAATGACTGTGTGCTGGCAAGCTTTTTTAAATTAAAAAGCAGATAAGTTATGGGGTCTGGCTATCTTTATTTCTCTCTATAAACAGAAAACTGGACCAATCACAGTCTGAGTGTCTCTAACCTAACGCCCAGGGAAGGAGGAAAATTTGATTATTTGCATTTATTTGTACTAAAAATGATATAAATGTAATTCATACACAATTCATGTCTTGTTGACACAGCTGGAGAAGTATAAAAGGGCTTTAGTGTAAATGAGAAATAAGGATCTAGTAGTTTAAAAAGAGATGGTTTAAGATAATGTGTTCTTTTTTTCTCACTGTTTAAAGCATTTTAACGTGTATATCATTACATTTTCTATTGCAGCCCAGAGTCTAAAAGTGAATCATAAAGTTAACAATAGAGTCATAAAGCAAAATTACATCAATTATACAACAAGGAGAACTTGAATCTAAACCACAGAAATGTAATTGAATTGATGTTTTCCAGAACTACTCTCATAAGAACTCCCATAAGCAAGACTTTTTTTTTTTTTTTTTTCTGGATATGAGACCATTAAAAAACTTTGTGACTAACTGGTGCTGTTAGGACAAGAGCACAGAGATGGAGAACAGGCAGGTCCAGCAATAGCAATTAGATGGTCTGATCTCCCTTTTGTACTCATGTCAGGACTCATACTCCTAACACAAAACCAGTAGAAACAGATCAGCCTATTTCCACCAGAGCCTGAACACTTCCAGAAGCTGCAGAAGCACTTAATGTCATGTGAGGGTTTCCAAGTTATATTTAATATATACAGATATAGTGGAATGTGCTTCTAGTGTCATTCCATTAGGCCACTTCTCTGTGAAAGTGCTAAAGAATGAGGAGAAATAGCTGCAGAGGATGCAGGCCACATCTTTGAAGGAAATCTGAGAATGTCTTGAAAAAGCTAAGAGCCCAAAGTCTCAATTTATACTGCACTGCCATCATTTAAGCAGGCTGCACAACTGGTTTCCAAGAAGCTTTAAGCATCTCTCCTTTCCAAGGAGAAATGCTTAGGGAATGCATTTCCAAGCAGCTCTCCCTTTTCAACAAGAAACTATTGCAACGCCAAATGCAAAACCTAGACATAAAATCTGGGACATAAATGGGAATGCACAAAGATGCTGGGCCTGAATGAACTCCATCATGTGGACTTGTTCCACTTCATAACAATCAGGAACCAAAGCAGCTGAATGACAACTTTGCAGACCTGAGTACAGACCTTTTCCTTGGTGCTGTTATTTCCTCTCCATTTCAAAGCTGTAGGATTCTTCCTCAGCTGCAGATTACCTCAATTTTTACCTTGACCCAAGTAGAAAGCAATGTTGTTCTTCACTAGAACTTCCATTTTGGGGATTTCAAAGCCCTTCAGAAACATAAAGGAATATCACCTTACAATCTTCTCTGAGGGGGAAACATTCCTACAAGGATTTGCTAACTGTTATACAGGCAAAAGCAACAAACTGGTAGAGAACAGGAGTATGAGACAAGGGCACTATTCACTACAAAATGTCACACAAACAGAATAAAAATATTCTTCAGGCCTAGGCAGCCACCACATGTCTTGCATCTAATTTATTTTTCTCTCCAGGCTTCAGAAAGCAGTTTTTCCTCTGAAAATATCTGAAGGGCTTCGGTGTTTCCCTCCCAGGATGAATGAGAAAGAAACATGTTAGGAGGCAGTGTTATTATGTCACAGAATCTTTTTCCTATAACGTTTCTCTTTTAAAATATGAAGCTACTTTCTCCTACACTCCTGAGGATTGGAATCCATGTCCATCCCTGCAGAGCAGGGCCAGCTGCCCATACTGCCTGCTGGTAAGCACAGGGATCTCACTGACTGTGGCTCTGATTGCCCCTGATACTTCCAATGCACAGAGGCACCAAGGGTTAGTCCCCAAAAAACACCAAGGTCAGCAAGTGTTAGCCACCAAAAAAACATCAAGGTCACAACTTTACTGCTTCCCTTTGCCCCCTGGAGCTTATCTCCCACCTGTGTCCATGTAAGGTTCACAAAAAGGCATATGGAGGCACAGGTGAGTATCCAAAGCTGCATCCACTGCAGATATTACAAGTAAAATTTTACATGATAATCTAAATTCCACTTGAATCTCCATACAAAATTAATCTCAGAGCTCGCTTAAAAATGGATTAAGAGTGACATATCTCTCAAATTACTTTTCTCCATGAGAAAAATTCTTCAAATTTTTCAAGGTCTTTGGGGGGGTGTTTTTGTGTTTTTGTTTGCATGCTTTGTTAGGTTTTTCAAAGGTAGTTTTGAGGATCTGTGTAAAACAAAAGTGTTGATCTAAAGAACTACCAGTTTGAGTGGAAAACACTTTTTCCTGTCAGTATTCTTTCCATTAGGCCTGTGAAGACACACTTATTCAACAGTCTATTCATAGGAATTAGGGTACAGCTATAACGTTTGACCATTTATTATTGATAAAAACTGTGAAAAGGACAGATACCTACAACGTCTTTCATGTTATTTGCAAAACTTGTTATTCCTGTGAAGTCCACATCAGTCAGGTACCTCAGTGTGAGGGTCTCAGCACCAGATCTTGGGCTGAAATCATTGCTGCCACCCTCAACTGGGTACAAATGCAAGGGCAGTAATTACCTTCATTAGTCATATGACTGAGGAATGGAGCTATTTAAGTAATGACGCCTAGCTAATTATAAAACACTTCATGTCCCTGTCATCTAAGAAAATTACCTACATTCAGATGAGATGGAGTAGTCAAAAGATTATCTAGCACCATGGATTATGGCTCTAGCCCACTGTGATATGAGTCTGCTCTCTATTCCTCCCCTTCTCTCCCCTGCCATTGATGCTAGACTGCTTTGCATTACACATTTATCACTGGTTACTCCTCCATTGCATCCCAGATTGAGCATGACCTGTCTTAATGCACACAAATAACAGACTACTGCTTGATTTGTAGTGTTTTAGAGTAGCTGCTGGGCAGAGATCCACCATAATGCTAAGAAGCAGTTAAAGTCAGATCAATGACTAAGTAGACCAAAACCACCTTTCCAATGAACCACACAAAAAGCATATGATAAAGTGAGGGTTTAGCTATGGGGCTGAGTATGGAGCATTTTTTTTTTTTACTTTATTCTTATTCAGGCAAATCCATTGAGCTATTTGGAGCAGCTTTTAGCCCATCACCAAATGCCATGTTTCTCTCCTCCTCTGATTTAATATAAAAAAAACAACAACAAAAAAATCACTGGGAGCTTTTTAATAGAAATTAATTTCTTGACTACAGGAAGCAGCCCCTAACTACCACCTGCAACATTCGGCTTTTTTCATTAAAAAAAAAGCTTTCCCTAGATAGAAAATACAGCAGATTACAAATATACATTTCTGCAGCATTTAACTCTTGCTTGCATAATGGTTCTGCTTAGTAATTTGCAATGAAAGATGCTTCAGGAATGCTACATACTATGGGTGCTACACTGCAAATGCACAATCACCCTTATTCAACACAGAATTTTCCCGCAATTTCTGTTGAAGAAATCTCCCTTGTTTCTTTTATTTCAGTTATTCATGCTTGCTCTTCCAATGTGAATGGTAACCCTCTGGATTTGTGGCATTTCTGGAAACAATAGGAAACTGGCTTTCTTTTCTGTCAGCCTTCAGACTTCTAGGGTGAGTTGTTATCCACCCCATGGCCTTTTCTTCATTAATGGGTAGAGCAGCACTTTCTGTTCTGCACAGCTGAACCAAATAACCTGTGGGAGAAGGAACACTTTGGTAAAAACTGTGTGAAACAACTGTGCAAGGCTGTTGCTATTACAATAGGTTTCTTTCGGATAAACTTTAACTTCCTTGAGCATAGATGGGTCAAACCATCTTCCCAAGCAGCAAAGGTACACCATATTGCTGCCATATGCACCAATTTCATTACAAAGACAGAGAAATTGGAGTGTGAATTGGAAAGTGTTAGAAGCATTTTAGTTAGCTGCACTTTCTTCAGCAACTCAAGGGCAAAAATAGAGAATTAGATATTTTTCCTTAAAATGCCTTCCATATTGCCAGGCACCATTCTCTTTGTCAAATGTGGCCATTAGCAAAGAATGACATACTGAAAGTAAGAAGTACTAGCACTGTCTTAGACATTTCTTTTGTTGCTTTGACCTAAATAGAAAACCTGTTCACTTTTAACCTCTCTTCTCTGTAAGTATTTTTGCCACCACTGGCCCATGAATGGTATAGAGAGCAGAAAGTTATTTTGATGAAAAAGAAATGTTAGACAAACCTTACATAAATGCTTAGTGTCACTAGAAACTATCTATTAAATTCTGGGGGGGACACTGCAAAGGTACACAAAATGGAGTAGAAAATTTCCAAACACAACAAAAGAGTGCTTGTGGAAAGCTCCTCTTCTGTTCTATTGAAGCCTGAATATACACTGGGAACATGCTCTTGACTATTACCTCGGCCAGCACAGAATGAATAGGTGCACTATAACATGTGGCATTTTGGACATCATTGGTGGATTTCTGTGGCAAATAAACTTCTGTGGTTTTTATGTGTGGAGTTAGTAAGAGACCTGACACTCTCTCTCCATATGTGCTTGTTGAAAAGGATAATTTGTATTTGCAATGCCAAATTTTTCTCTTATCTAAAATATATTAAATTGTAATAATTTTCCTGTTTAGCTGACAGCAGCTGTCTTTGCAATCTGTTGCAACAAGGTGTCAAAGCAGCAGCTCTTAACATTCCTTTCAGCTAAGCTGTCTCAAAACAGCAAACTTTTTGGTCTGGAAATTGTAGGACATACTCGAAAGCTTCAAATGTAAAGATGCACAAGGGCATCTGCAACTGCTGTAGCTAATTCTCTCTTCTCCCTTATGATGCTTGTATCCCCCATCGTCTGTTCTGTTTGTGCTGGATATTAAGCTCTGCACCTTTCAGACCGGTTCCGAGAGTGAAGGGAGAGAAGCAGTGCAGTTTGTTTGCAGAAACTGCCCTTGCTCCTCCAAATTCCTGCTCCGGGACTGTGCTTTCTACAGCACAGACAGACAGCCAGAGAGCTCTCCTTTGCTTTTGGTTGGTGTTTTTAGCTAGCTGAGGCAGAGGAGTTCCCCACACTGTGGCTTTCTCTTGGAGGTGTTCAGGCCTGCTCTGGAATAAAATTCCAAAGAACTCAAGGAGCTCACTCCTGTGGACACCAGGGTAGAGGATGCGGCATTTTCCAGAGCAAGAGGGACTGATAAGGGACTGAGGGAGCCGAGCTACACTCCATGGAAAGAATTCTCTCTCTGAATTTGCCATCTCTTCAGAATAGCGAGAGGTTCTATTGTTTAATACTATTCATTTTTCAATATTTTTGGGTAACTTGTTTGTTAAATAAACAGTTTTTTTCACTTTTCTCTAAGGAGATTTATGTCTTCTGAACCGGTGGGAAGAGGGGTCGTTTGAATTTGCTTTCTAGAGGAATTGCTTCAGAAGTTTCCTCCCAACTTTGCCATAAACTAGGACAAATACTTTTAGGCATCCAATGTGGGGTTCAAGGAAGTGGAAAAAACCTGTACTGATTGCATTTTGGTTTCACCTACTCTGTACTGGAATAAACCTGGACACTCTTTTTTTTAAGGGGCTAACAGAAGAAGAAGCAGCTTAATGGCAAAAGTAACCAAAAGTGATAAATGTCAGCAGCTTCATCTCTTACCTTGTAATCCACAGAGGCCAAGTGAGAGGATGTCTGAAGGCTGGCTGACACCTGGCACAGCCACATAGACCTATGAGATGTCACTAGAATTTACTGTTAGAATCCATCAATATTTCTGTCTGTCTAGAATGTGTTTCCTAGCAGAAAATCTTCAGAAAAGTCCGGCTGAAATAATTCTTTTGTACTGGTTTACAGAGAGCACAGACCATAATATCCCGAAGTTTAAATCTCTGTGCACCCACCAACCTTTTCATTTATTCTGGCATGATGTGTCTTATCTAGGGTTCAATTAATTCCATTAGGTAGGGCTGACTAAAGCTTATCTGCCACTTTTAACCAGCATGTTTTCTCACCTATAATAAAAAAGAGAAAAATAAATTTATCAAGGACAAATAATTATGGAAATCAGGAATCTATTTTTAATGGATTAAAAGAGAACAGTTGGGGGAACATGGAAAAATGATGACTGAGAGGGAGATACTTAAATCTGGGGGCTAATAGCAGGAAGCAGTAAATTCAGAGAACTATGTTTAGGAATAAAACTTTTTAAAATTAAAATTAGAAGGACTCTAACAGCAAGGGAAGTTCTGTAAGAAGGTCCCAGATAGTCATTGAGATTATGAAGCTGAACTATTTCACTAGAAGAGATTAAATCACAGAAACTTGGAGAGTGATTTTTTCAAGGGGAGATTGTAAGATAGGAAAAGGGTGAGATAAGAGCTTGAAGTTAAACCATACATTATCAGGATAAGATCATTTGTTTGGCTTCCTGAAAAGGAGGATGAAAGGAGACAAAAAATGGTGAGTTTGTTATGCTCTTTTCATGGCAGTATTTTATTAGTTCACTGAATACTTCCCAGCTCTACTGTTGCCTGTAGGCAGTGGAAAGAAATATTATTTTCTTGCTTGTTGTCTAACTTTGCTTCTGGGAGACAGAGAAAATTGGTTTTCTTTTGAAATGTCAGCGATTAGCTGCCAGTGGAAAAAGCCCCCTGGGCAGAATAGTTTGGTGCACCAGTGACAGCCAGAAGTTTTCCAATATTAGTTCTGTCTCACTAACCTGTTCCTGGTTAAACAGTGTTCTTATGTTGAGGTTAGAAAAAAATTTCCTGTAACCAGAATCACAAGGACCTTAGTTGACCTGTAGCTGTGCAGATGGGTCCCAAGGTCCTTGATGGTCTCATCCAGACCTGTGGACTACAGTTATTCACCTGTTCTAGTTCATTTTGTACAGGAAAAAACCCACCCTGCTCTGCACCTTACATTGCAGGGAAGTGGGACATTGATCAGACACATACAGGACAAAAGGTAGGAACTTCTGGAGCTCCTGATGAGGAAAGATGACGGATTTGTGGGTGTTTTGGGCCTTTTTGTGTTTGGGTTATTACACTTTTTCTTCGTTCCTCCTTCACAATATTTCCTTCTGAAATCACAAGTAAAACTTACTCTCCTTGTTAAGAAATCATTATTATCTCTTTGATGGATCTAATAAGAGCAGACAAATACTAAAGGAAGAGGATATCATTCTGCTTTTCCTGTTGGTTGGCAATAGCAAATATAAAGTCACTTGTACAAGTAGAATATTTGGGTTCATCTCTATTTTCCACTGACAATGACAGGGAGAAAATACTTCCAATTTATTTTACATCCTAATTATATGATATAAAATTAAAGCAAAACAGAATGCATGACAAATTTGCAAAGTCCTTTATCTCCTATGATTTTTTGCAGTCCATGGCAGCCACAGCATGGTAACAAAAACTTTTGATGTTTTTTCAGCTTAAAATAGTCACACCCAGATTTAAATTTTATGATGGATGAATTGACATCTCCTTTCAATTAATTGTGTGAGGAATGAAAGGTAATTATACCCAAATGGAGAATAATCTCACTGAAAGCCCAAAGTATGAGCTAAGTCTGAGCAACCTTCATCAGCCCCCTGCTTCTGCTACCTAAATAGTATAAATTATTCAAGAGGAAAAAAATATTATTTCTTTTGGGTTTCTGGTGGGTCAGATATGAGAAGGAGACACTCCAAGTTTTTGGGGTTTTTTTCATGATCATATTATTGCCCTCCCTTTTGGGCCACAGCACAAATACTCTCCATTTAGAAATTCAAAGCCTCTCTGGGTCATGGTCAGTTTCTCTCTTTATCTTTACTGCACACATCTTTCCCAGTGCAGTGATAAGGAGGTAGGTTTGCACATGCATATAGGCCCTAATAGCGTGTAACAATCAGAAATACAGAAATTTAGCAACATATTTTACAAAGGTCTGTAGTTGATACAACATCAAAGTGATCAAACAATTTTTTTTTAAATAGAAGTTATAATTAAATCTTATTTTGAATGTAACCAGCATGACATCTTCACTTAAATGAATTTTATGAGACAGAATGTGTTATATTGAGTTAACACACTTACAGGCTATGTGCTTTTTAAAGCAAATACATAAATTAAAAATATCGCTAAGGATTAAATCCTGCCTTCCTTGAAAGTGCAACCTGAAATTTTGTTTTCCAAGTTTTCTGCTTTGCCGATAATTTCATTTTATTTTATTTTATAATATTTATTCTGTGAGAGGTTGACTTTCATATTCCCTGACAATGACAGGAAAAACCCTCAGTCATTTCAGTGTCTCATCCAAATGCTGTAGCTGCCTTTATGAGCTTTTTCCCTTGCTGATATACATTACTTCTGTTGTAAACACATTGCAAAGGTCAGGCTCTGTGACTGCCAGACTGCAGGCCATAAGTGGCATGAAAATTTGTTATGAACAAGAAAAGAAAAATCTGTTTGCCTCGGTGCCCGCCCTGTGCCCTGCTGCCCTGACAGCCGTGCCAGGCCCCGCTTGGTGCCCTCGTGGTAGCACCCCTGGCCACCAGTGCTCTCCAAGGGCTTCTCCAGGGACACCTTCCTGCAGCCTTGCAGTCCCTGCACAGGCTCCCAGAGGCCTGCAGAGAGGCTGTGTTCAAGTGCCTGCAGGGAGACTGCACCAGGCCCAGTGGCTTCCCACTGCCACAGGGAGGACTTAGGCTGGAGATGTGGAAGAAGTTCTTGGCTCTGAGGCTGATGAGGCCTTGGCCCATGCTGCCCACGGTAGCTGTGTCTGCCCCATCCCTGGCAGTGCTCCAGGCCAGGCTGGATGGGGCTTAGAGCACCCTGGGATAGTGGGAGGTGTCCCTGCATGACATGGTGCCGCAGCTCTTCCATGGCACCACTCCAGGAGTGGGACACCCCTTGGGAGCAGGATGACCCAAGGAGCAGCTTAGAGCTAAAGCTCTACAGCACTAGGTGTGCAGTAGAGGTGAAGGAAGAGAGAGAGATCTTCAGTATAGGTTCCAGAGAAAAGTTTGTTCGCTGAAGGGTCCAGGAACTGAAGACTCAGAACAGAGGTGTGCATGGGCTTTTAAGCTAGGGAAGTCCAAGGGGTGGGTACCAACTTTTGGTAGATGGAGAAGGTAGGGGAGGAGTGACAGGTGGGGTTAACATTTCACAATCCAACGGGGAGAGAAGGAGGAGGAAGTTAGATCACATGGGCCAATGGGGCCTCGAAGGTTAGGGGATTTCCAAAGGGGTAGTCCAGGCAGGGGGCTGGCATAAGGGAGGATTGACAACTGGGTGAAATGACAGAGAACATTCAAGAACAAGGGGTGAGAACAAGGTAAGATTGACAACAGAATAGGAGGATACAAACCAGAGATGAACACAGGGAGGTTACAGATCTAACCATTAAACACAAACGCACCACAACATCTGCTCATGGCAGCAGGGCTGGAACAAGACGATTTGTAAGCACCCTCCCAGGCCAAGCCATGATTCTGTGATCACAGGGGCTGGGGGCAGCTGGACCTAATTTCTGATTAGAAATTCAACACTGTAACTTAGGTTGAGTTCGAGGAGACCATTCCCGAGCCCAGATTCCCAGCATGTGAGATTTATCGATACTATAGGTCTGGCTGAGATCAATAAAGTCTTGCGTGTGCCAGATTGCAATATTGTATTTTATTGAAGCAACTGCAAAGCAGTTTCACGCTTGGCAGTCATATGAACTTTAACTATGGAGCATTAATATGTGTCCTAACAGAGAGCGACACTGTGTATGGCTATATTTCCATATGAAAATATTAGAACTGTGATATGCATTATATCTATTTTAAAAATATATTTATGTAAGAGAAAACTTTGGTGTCACAAATGCAGTAACTACTGAGTTAATATACTTTTAGTTATAAATATATTTTTCTGTATAATTACATAGGAATTATATAGAACTATTTTTTAAATTTCTTTTCCATATGATTTCCTAAATTGTTTTGAATGAAATACAATTTGTGTATATTATAAAGATATCTATGTAATAAAAATCTTGCCTCTCATAAACACCATCACTAGGAAGTATTAATGTGTCACAACAGATAGTGACACTAGAGATCTGCTATATCTTTTTATAAAATAATATAATAACTAATAAACTATCAGTACCATATGGATCTATTCAAAATGCATTTGTTAATAAAAATCTTTGTAATTATATACATGAAGTATCTCCTGTGCAACCTCAATGCTGGCAGTGTTCAGCAGGCGCATGACAATGGTCTTGATGTAATAGACAGAAGAGTCCTTGTGCACAGGAGCACCGGCAAAGAGCTGCAGGTATTTGAGGTGTGAGCTGTCCTGGGGACCTGCCCGGCCATGTGCCTGAAGAACTTGATCTCTGCCATGGCAGGCGTAGGTCTCAAATGTCATTGTGCTTGGGGTGTGAGCCTCTCGAGGACAGCTGCTCACAAAGATGTCCGAGGCACCTTGCTGCACCCCAAAAAGCACTTCAACCCAGAAGCTTCCTTCCTCGTTGGTCAGCCTGGGTTTGCAGGAAAGTTTGGAGGGTGGCAGCACTAAACGCCAACTGTTTGACTGGGGCAAATGCTACCAGGTTGATCTCACCAGCACACAGAACGAGCAGGCAGTTTTCCTCACATCGAGGTAGGAGCTGGTGCACAGGGTGTCTAGGAGGTTGAGCTGCAAAGTCCTTCTCCTAATCATGTGGACAGTGGTGTAGGAGGCACAGCAGGTTCACACTCGGCTGCTCCCTCAGGCAGCTGCACTCCAGCTCCACGCAGATATGAAGTTCCAGCCAGGCCTCTGCTTGTCAGTGTCCCGCTCAAAGTGGAAGGTGTGGCCTCAGGGAGGAGTCAGGAGTATGAGCACATGGCACTTCCTCCTCCTCATGGGCAGTCCAACCTTCGAAGGCACTGCCGTAACCAATGGCTCCTTGCAGCACCGGGAAGAAAGTCCTTCTCAAGACACGCCTGAGGACAGTTGTGAAGTTGTCCATCAGGCTTGTTGTCCTCTCACCGCCTGTCTGCAGGTCCTGTACGGCCCCTGAATGCACTTCTCTAGAAGCCACCCCAGATCATATTCCCATGTCTCGCCCTCTTCCTCCTTCTCTTCTTGGCCACTGCTCTGTGCCTGATGGCTTCTTTTCCTCAGCATAAGCCACAGTGCCAAAAGAAGGATCAGGAGCCCAGCAGATACCCAGACCTGCCAGTGCTGCAAGACAGAGCAGAGCAGGTCTCCCGAGGATGTGCTGCTCTGTTTCAGCATGAGCTGCTCCATATGCCACTCCAGCTGAATCCTCTCCCATTCCTGGAGCCTTGCATGTGCAGGTGCATCACCTCATCCAAACCATCACCAGCAGGCTGCGGGTACTGGACAAGGCTTTGCAAGAGCCAGAGTACCCAGGAATCCATGGTCTGCAGGAGGATGGAGAGAAGGCCTTGAGTGTTGCTGCGAGGGAGGCAGCCGGCAGTGGGGGCAGCAGGGATGCCAGTCCCAGGGATCTGGGGAGCGCTACGACAGTCCTGCTGCCCCAGCAGCAGCAGCAGCGTGCCCTGCCCAAGGCTCTCCAATGAGGGCAGTGTCCCCACATGTAGGGGAAGAACCCAGCCCTGAGTGCAGCGTTTCTGCTCTGGCCCTTGTCCCCAGCCCAGCCTCCCTGCCATGTGTGCCTTCAGCGCTTGCCCAAGCAATGCAGCGTTACCTGCTGGGGCCTTCCATAGCTGCCCCGTCGTGACACTTCCCCCACAATGTCCCAGCAGGTGCCACAGCAGATCACAGCCAGCCCTGCCCTTCATCCCCACCCTGGCTCAGCTACTCAGAGTGGCCTGAGGCAGACAAAGCCCCAACAGCAGTACAGTCCAAGCCCACCAAGCATAAACGAGCTCCCTCCACATAGCAGCAGAAGCCCCTTGATCTCTTGTCAAATGTAAAATGGGCTGACATGACCCTTGCATGTTTTGCTTGCTGAGATCGCCTGCCCTGGGATGGCATTGGCTCCCTCAGCACTGACCTCTGGCCTTGTGGCTGTGCCTTTGTGACACCCCTGGGTGTGGAGCAGGGAATATCCTGGTGGTGGGAAAGGGCCTCTGCCTGGCAACCTCTGCTCCTGTTGTGCCACTGTCAGAGGACACTGTCTTACAGTGACTTTGAAATATTTTTTTGAGGAAGTTCTGGGGTTATTATTGAAATCAATCTTTTGAGCAATGTGATTTTTAATCATTGTTATTTATTTCTCCCCTTTCTCTATACAGTGAGTTTGGTGAGAATAGACAGTGCTGCACAGCATTAATTTCAGGCTTGCTGGACATATGTTGGGTCTATTATATTGTTGTGGCAATACAATCAAGTTCAATCAAACTTAGAAACTATGCTCTCTAATCATTGCTGTCACTGGGAAAAAGATATGCAGGCAAAAAATCGTGGATCATCTTGATCTTCTTTATGGAAGTGACAGGAAGTGGCATTTTTGTTGTCCAGTTATCAAGTTGCCAGCTGAGTGACCCATGACCCTACCTGCTCCCTTGCTGTTCAGCAAGGAGTAATTTCAGCAGTGAAGATAATTATGTTTCTCTTCTGTGTAAAAGGATACTTTTGCATCTGATGAGTCTGTAAAATGTATGGAATAGTTTAAAAGTCATCTACTCACTGTTACTGGTATTTCTACTTTGCAATTTTCTGTTACATAAACAGACAAGTATTTCCAAAAAAATAGCTATTGAATAAGAGCAGAGTTGTTTTTCATTTCCACCACATAAAATTCACTGATCATACTGTGAAAATTTGCCTGCTATATTCCATTAGCAATAATCTGTACCATCCAGACAATGCAATAGCTTCTGTTGTTGCTGCTTTGAGTGACATTTTTAATCTCAATTTCCAACTAGAAATAACATTTTGAGAGCCTCTTGAGTACAGAAAAGATTTCTGGTACAAGTGTCAGAGAAAATAGACTTAATCAGCAGAAATTATTTGCAGAGTTTTGTCAGTGTACAAAATAATGAAAATTTTATTGTAGTCATTGTTTAAATTTCAGAAGTATGTATCTGGTCTGCCAGTAATATTCAAAATTTGATGTTCCTATAAAGACTTAGACATTTTACCAGTATTCGAGATCCTTCATTAACTCTTGTGTTTACTTCATTTAGCAAGCTGTACTCTTGCTGCAGTTCTAATGAACATGTGTTTAGAAGTCTCCTTGACTAAACTGAATTTCAAGGTTTTATAAATCTTTTGGAACTGAATTACTTCCACTCTATTTTGAGAATTGCCAAACACTTCAAATTATATACCATCCAGGAGGATATCAGTCCTTACAGTAGCCAACTGTTTATAAAGAGCTATATTTAACTGATAATAAAGATCTAGAAAAAACATCTCTGACCCTCCAAGACAACAACATAACAAAACCAGAAACTACCACAAAATGAAACAAAGAAACAAACACACATGCACCACCACCCCCCCACACATAAAACCCTTCGGAAAATCCAGAGTGTCAGCAATAGAGTTTAGACAAAATCCAGCCGCGGTGATGTCCATCCCCAGTGCATATTCACTGACTTACATCTGCATATTTTCAATGGCAAGTTATTGAATGGTACCAGGATGACATATTGAGACTTATCAGTAGCTGAATGTCATTTCTTATTTAGTACAGACTAGATGCTTCAAATCCTCTCTTTTTCTGTGCACCTGGAGAACAACTGTGTGTGATTACTGTAGTATTTTCTCATCACTGAAAGGAGAACATTATACTTTCATTTCTTAGTCTGAAATTATTTTCTTTTTTTGGCTGATATAAGCAGGTATTTGAGATCTGATTCAAAGACAAGATGCAATTGATAGATGTTCTTGCTTGGATAGCCTAGTGAGGGTATTAACTGGGCTTCAGGCTTTGAAATATTCTTTGTGTATTTTCCAGAATCCACAGAAATTGCTGTTAGCAGCTCTGATCACCATAAAATGGAAATTGTATGTGTAATTGTATGTGTCAAATGACTTTCTAAAGACTTTCATTTAGGAGAATAATTTAATTTTTTTTATTATTTTTTAATGTTGAAAGTATGGCATGAAGATAGGTCTGACTCTTGAAAGAGAAGTTTACAGGGAGGATCAGATTCTCTGAGGTCTTTACCTCAATCCATCCTATGAGATCAGAAATATCTCACCACTTCCCACTTCTGGAAATTGAGTTGGATGTCTATTCTCCACCCTTTGCTGTATTTGAATGTCTGTCCCTTAAAAGCTGAAAATCTTTGGAACTTCCATGAGGTAATCTTGTGCAGCAAAGCTATTCAGGAGGCTCATTTACATTGAAATCATCAAATGAAGTTAATGAATCTAAAACTTCTGGATTAACTGGGATTTAAAATTCCTTCTTTGATATTTGGGGGATTTGGGATTTTTTATTGGTTTTGGTTTTGTATTTTTTAAATTGATAATAATATAGAAAGGTTATTTAAAGAAATATAATAAGTAAAGTAACATTTGGATGGTTAATCTTTCTTAGAGGCTCCAAAGTTTTCCAGTGTTTTGGAACATTTGTCTGGTTTATGCAACTATTTTTTTAAAATGAAATGGGCTCATAATCTACAGAAAATAGTTTACTTGGGTTTTTTTTGGTTGTTGTTGTTGTTGTTGGGTGGGGTTTTTTTGGGGTTTTTTGGGGTTTTTTTGTGGTTTTTTTTTTGTTTGTTTGTTTGTTTTTTTGTTTTTTTTTTTTTTGTTGTTTTGTTTTTGTGGTTTTTGTTTTTTGTTTTTTTTTTTTTTCCCCACACAGAGGATATTTCCTTCAGGGGAAACGAGCTCTTGTTGAAAAAAAGAATAACGAGGGTACAAAGAGATGAATACTGAAAACGCACAAACAATGTTTTAATACAAGATGCTATAGGAGATACACATTTTTAAATCAGTAATTACTTACATTCCTGTGTGGAAATAAACAAGGAAGAGACATAATGACTTTGAGGGTTTGTCAGTAACAGTTCCTAAAAATAATAGAGGAGTCATAAACACAACCTGCAAGCAAGCAGTCGTCTTCATCTGTTTGACAATTTGCAAACTCCCAAGGGATTTGTGGTATGTTCTGCCCCGAGCTGTTGATCATCAACCCAGTATAAATCAGATCAGCTCATTAGGGAAGGCCCATAATCCAGGGAGAGAACCAAAATATAGGATATGATCATTAATTTTGACAGAAATATGAACCAGGGGAACAGAAATAGAGGTTGTTGGAATTTTTTGTCAAGAATAGCATATTTGCTGAAAAAGGCAGTTTTAGAATAACAGAGAATAAATATGAATTCTATTCAAATTAGCCAGATTTTTTAAATCATTTTTAAATCTAAAAATGTATTTCTTTTGTTTTTTAATTATTTCTCCATATCGTGGTGGAAACAGTTTGACTTTTTATTTTGATATAGCCTGTATTTTTAAAATGCAGCTTGGTTTTATTTTTAGAAGTATATTTTAAAAAGCTGAAAATTAAGACATCTTTAAATTTGTTCAAACCTGCTTTCTTGGGGATTATTTTTGTTTAAAAGAGGAAAAGCAAGATTATTTAATTTTTAAGGAATTAATTTTGTTTGTAGATTGTTCTATTTCTCTCAACTTTTTATGTTCACTATACAAATCAACCTCTTACGAATTAATATCATGTTCTGTGCTGCTGAATGTTGCACCTTTATTACCCATTTCCTGAAAGGTAATATTTGGAATACATGTGGACTCATTCAGATGCTGATAATTCTGGTGCTTTTAGCAAATTTTTCCAGATTTATAATAGTTCATGGAGGAAGAACAGTCATGTTTTGTTTTAATATAATATGTTTTGCTTTGTTTAAACACTGTTCATTTAGGTAAAATTGACAGTTACTATCATGACTAAACCTGGGAAGGAAATTGTAAATCACTTGAGCTGAATGTATAGCCCTGAATCTTGAACTCAGTTTTCTAATAATAGGTTTTGAATGATACTTAGTATTTATAGAATTAAATGGAATTTAGGTGTCAAACAACTATTCTTTTCTCATTCCTGGTGTAATAAACTTCTGTTTATCTCTCATCAGAGCAGAGAGAAGAGCTGATAATATGTCAGCTGTCTAATGAAAAGGTCTTGATAATGAATAATTTACTATTCTTGGAGATGCTTGTGAAAATTAAGTCTCACCAAGGGTATAACTGCAGCCACTCAAATGAATCAGAAAATACATTCTGTAAGTAGTTTTAAAATCTGGCTCAGAGTAAAGACAACTTCATCTTTCTGGATGACAGTCTGTTTTCATGTAGCTAAAGGCTGTCATTCATGTTTGTACTGAATATAATTCAGCTAAACAACACTAACATGGTGACAGAGAGAAGTAAAAGACAGCAACTTCATCACTGGGAAGGTAAAATATGCTTAAGAATTCACAAGCCCACAGTATATATTTCCAACAATTATTGTAATTTATTTTGGATGCCTTGTTTACTGAGGAGTGTGTGTTCAAGAAAAATAGTTAAGGGAAAAGTTAAGTTGCCCTTCATTTCTCAAGAAAATTAGGCCCTTGAGAGTGAGTCCTGTTTTCAAGTTTTGGGACTCCAGTTAGGTGTTGAAAATAGCCCCATGCTTTTGGAAATGCTTGATTTGGATAGGGGTGGGTCAAATGGAGAGCATCCCCATCTGGCTGTTATCCAACAGGGCAGATATCACCCAGCACTGTGAGCTGCTGCTGTGTGCCTGCCCAGCAGTGGGGCACTGCAAGGGCCTGGTGCCCAAAGAGGCAGGGAGCCAGCAGGGAGAAAGGGAGAAGCAGCCCCAGTGTTTGGCCTTGCAGGTAATGCCATCAGCAGGGACTGAAAGTGAGAGTCAGCTCAGAGCTGGGCTGCTCCCTGTGGGGTTGAAGGAGGTTACACTCCACTCCTTCTGGCTCAGTTTGTCCATCCACACATCAAGAAACCACAGCCCAGCTGCTCAGCCTAGAGAAGACTTCAGAGAGACCTTATTGCAGAGGGCCAATGCCTAAAGAGAGCTACAAGAATGATGAAGTGGGGCTTTTCACAAGGGCGTGCAGTGATAGGACAAGGGAGAATGGCTTCAACATGAAGGAAGGTAGGTTTAGAATAGATGTTAGAAGTAAATTCTTTACTATGAGAAGTTCTTTAATATTTTTAACTACTTCTTTACTGAAACAAGTTGCCCAGAGAAGCTGTTGATGCCCCATCCCTGTTCAAGACCAAGCTGGATGGGGCTCTGAGAAACCTGGTCTGATGGAATGTTTCCTTCCCCATGGCAGGAGGGTTGGAACTCTATGATCTTTAAGGTCCCTTTCAACCCAAAACCATCCTACCTACAAACACCAATACAGCTGCTTCCTGATCTGACCAGAGGTAACAGCGGAGAGTGGAACAGAATTCCACAAGAGCCCTGCTCTGGAAAGCAGATCAAACACCACTGCTGCTCCACTCAACAGTGTCTTAAAAGAGTCAACTGGTCTGGTCACAGTTATTCCTTTCTTTCCCATTACCTGTAACTTGACTTTGAACAACTTGCTATTTGCTTCACAATCATCTGACCCCTCCCTGCTTTCACAGTACCAATGTTGTAATCAAGGCTGTAACTCAGTCCCTTCTCACCATCTTCTGCATTGAAATGAATTATTAATTTTTTTTCAATGTCAAAACAACAATTCTCACTAATATGAATATGGTCTCTGCCATTAACTCTCCACCTTATTTATTTTTCATCCCTCAATTCCTTCGTTCACATGACCAGATTTGAATTTGGGGGTGCAGGAGTCCAGGATGGGAATGAATAGAATTTTATACAATGGACAGTTCCTAGGCCATTCTCATGTTGTGCCAGCCATCTAAGGTGAGGAACAATTGCTTTAAAGGATGGCTTAGCATCTCACTGTGAAGTCCAAACTGCCCGATTCATGCTTTCTAATCCAAGTGCACCAACATTCACACACAGCAATTTACAGCCTTTTTTCTATTTCCCTAAAACACATTGTGCTGCTATAAACCTGAATTGCTTACAACCATTACTGTTTCTGCCAAAAAAATAAAAAACTTTCAGCCAGATTTACTAATGTCATATGAAGCATCATAAATACCATCAAATTAGTGGCATTTCCTTACCATGCCTGAATCATAGCTGTTCAGAAATTCTTTATCTTCATTATTTTAAAATGTGTTCCCTTCCAGTCACAAGACTAAAAAGTTTCAAGTCTGATTCATTTTCCTTTTGTAGGAATTAAAACTCAAAGTCCCTTAGAGGGACTCTAAAATTGCTTCCTGATTTAATCTTTACATCAGCAGTCTCAGTTTTTTTAATCTTCTGTCATGGTTTTGATTTGCCAATTTAAATATACTCATTTTCTGTTGTGAGACAGAACCAGGAGCAGAAGCAAGGCAGGCCTAAAATTTAAAAGGATATAAAAAGAAATTTATTAACTACACAAAGAACGGATAAAAAAACCAAATTCAGAATAAGATTTTCAGACCACTCCTTCCTACCCTCTGCCAACCCTCATAATAACAAAACAAACATACAAAAAACTACTTCAGTCAGTTCCCAACTTAAATAGTACTTTTTTCAGTTCACTTTGGAGAGAGAAGCTTCCTCTTGTTAAGCCATAGGGATTTTTCCACAAGAAGGAAGAAAACAATCCTCTGGTGGTTTCATTTTCGCGATTTGCATCCGCCCGGGAACCTGCAGTCATGGCACTCCTCCCAACTCCACAGCCTTCCCAGAGCTGCACATGTGGGCCATGTCTGTCTCATGGGGTATTACTTTTAAGAATGAAATGTTCCAAAGCAAAGGTTCTCTTCATCTCTTTTCTCTCTGTTGATGCTTCATCCTCAGAAAACTGAGATCCCCTTCTTTCCTCAGGACGAAAGATTCTCAACACAGGTGCTTTCTGGTCAAATGATTTATCAAATGCAACATCTCCAACCCCTCATGTGTTTCTCCATGGTTTATAGGAATATTCAGTACATCAGTTCATCCCTACAATCTTACAAGAGGAGATTTCAGCCATCTTCACAGCATCTCCTCATTCTCCTTCCATTTAAAAAACTTAGCTCTTGCTTCACTGACTTCAGAATATCTCCTTTTTCCCTTTCACTCTGGGGAGGATTGAAAAGCCTGTAAGTCTTATATGAGCATTGAAAGAGTTAAGATTTTGAACAGGGAAAAGAAAAAAAAACCAAGGCTACAATGCTGGAGCTTTGCCAGGATCTCCGAAGCCAGCCACACTGGAAAGCAGGGAGAGAAAAGTGGCTGGGATCTTAAATGAGCCTGAGTTTTCCTGGCCCTGCCCATGGCCACCTCTCCTCCCTGCTGGGCCATGCCAGCTCCCCAGACATGGGCCCAGTCCTGTCCATGGCCACCTCTCCTCCCTGCCGGGCCATGCCAGCTCCCCAGACATGGGCCCAGCCCTGCCCATGGCCACCTCTCCTCCCTGCCGGGCCATGCCAGCTCCCCAGACATGGGCCCAGCCCTGTCCATGGCCACCTCTCCTCCCTGCTGGGCCATGCCAGCTCCCCAGACATGGGGCCCAGCCCTGCCCCTGCCAGGCCCGCAGGCCTGCAGTGGGACCAGGCCGGGCCCTGTTATCTGCACGGACACTGGAAAGACAAAGAGCCTCAGTTCAGGATTACCTCCTTCAAAATGTGTGCTCATGGAGGGAACTAACTTTCTCCAAGTGGCTGTTGAGGATGTCAATAACTAAACCAGCCCTCAATGGTCCCCATCAATCCACAGAGGAAGCCGCCTTAGAGAGAACTTCTCTCTGAGTTTCTTCTTCCCAGGTGAATCCAGCACATCATCTGAGACAATATCTAGAATAATAAGACTGTTGAAAACGTGTGAATAATATGAATGTCACTTCCGTACTCTTTGGCTTGGAACAGGAAAAGGTTTTGCTTTTTAACACAGAAGAATCTGATCTGTCCCAAATATAATTGTTGCAAGAAGCAGGGTGAACAAGCTTCCTTGTAGTGTAAGTAAAGGACAGCCTTATTTCATCTTCAGTCTCACAAGGCAACAGAACTGTTCTCTAGTCACTGAGCAGGTCTTCAGTCAAGGAACAGCAGTTTTTTTTTCTTTTAATTTGAAATTAAGAGAACTGTTTCATCCCAGATGAACATGTGATATTCAATGCAGGTGGAAGAGCTTGAGAGATCAGTAACAACACCACTCAAATAGGAAAACATCTCATTTTCACCCTCTTTTCTCTCTCTCACCTGCACTGACACAAGCTCTGAACAATATCTCAGGCTAAGATCTTGGACAAAATTGAATGTAATTTGAATGCTGGAGTACCTCCAATGAAAAATGAAGGTGTCTTTGAGTTAGAGGCTACAAATTTGGTCTAAGGTAACTGGTGGGATTCTCAGTATCACCTGAGAATATTAGATCCCTTTGCAGTTCCAGGGTGACTCAGATTTTCTCAGTAGGTAATAAGAGAGTAGTTAAAACAAGACCTGAACTGTTGAGATGCCCTGGCATGGGGTGTTAACACATAGGATAAATCCTGGGCTCTCAAATTGCTATGAAGATAATTAGCACTGTTTTTTTTTTGTTGTTGTTGTTTTGTTTTTTTTTGTTTTTGTTTTTTTTTTTTTAATCTCCATCAACTCTTTACTCCAAAATGTTCGCAACTTCTTGACAGAAGTGAGACCCTACACTTCTTTCCCAGGTACCAGCCACTGACTCCTCCCAAAATCACACAGAGCCCTAATATCTCAGCCTCTGCCAAACACTGTGAGCCAGCCACCCCTCTTTCAGGCTACAAAAAGAATTGTTGGGCAAAAACCACCATGAATCTGAATATCACTGAGAAAGCAAATCACGTATTCATGCAAGTAACAATATACAGTCAGGTCTGTACAGCAAGAATGAAAAGCAAGACCTTTTGAATAAAAGGCCTTTTGACATAATGTGTGAGATGTTGCATTCTAGTCTGCTTAATTAAGAGGTTTTTGAACAATAAAGAGAGGTATCCAAAATAACATTCGGATGGTGATGGAGAACTTCAGCTTTTTTTTAAGAAAAATTTTACAGCAATATAATCATCCAACAAGTGTTGAAATGTACTGGTTTTGATGTTGGGTTTTTTCCTCTTTTCTCCCCCCTCGGGACCTAGAAAATCAACTAGAAGAATGACTGTTCAGCTTTCTTTCCAGCTAATTAAGAGGAACTGACAAAGGGCCCAAAGGTAAGTGGTAATTTTTGAGAAAATGAAGAATAGTATTGATTGTCTAGGGAACACAGTCCAGTTCAAAGCAGGCAGATGATCGGATAGAGATTGTATCACATATCTAGAAATAAACTCCCCAAGTGAAAAAGTCAGGTAGGAAGCAAAGCATAATGGTTGTGGTTGAATTAAGAGCCCTTAAAAGGTTTGAAAATAACATTATTAAAAAATTGTACAAGTGACTAAATAGATAACATATTGTCAGAGGGGAAAAAAATAGAAAAATATACAAAGTTATTCTTAGTGAAGGAAAGAAAAATCCATAGAAATACTTCTGAAGCAAGAGGAAATAAATAAAACCCAAAAAACCAAAAAACAAAACAAACAAACAAACAAACAAACAAACAAACAAACAAACACCACCAAAAAAAACCCAAAACCAACAAGGAAAACAGAATTTAATTACTCGATGGGAAAGAAATCCCGGCTAAAACCTAGTGACAGGCTACAGTATAGTTTGCCTTCTCTGAAAGGCTTTATTACAGAAATGGCATATGACACAAAGTTGGATTGAGGTTCAATAAAGAGAGAGTGAAGAAACAAAGGAAAAGCATTAAGGATTATTTAAGGAATAAACAGCTCAACAGTTCACCTGTAATTCACTCTGTGGTGCTTACAGGGGTAGCTGGCTAAATCACTTCCTAATTTGCTATTATCTTTGGTTCCACATAAGGGATGGGTGGTAGTGAGAACTGAGGAGAGAAAAACTTCTGATTATCTCTAAAAAGAAAGAGGGATCTCACAGAGAAATTCAGGTGGATCAGCTTCAGCTGAACTGTTTGAACAAGACTTTAACACACTATTATTACCACATAAACTATTATAATAATAATGTGGCAAAAACCAGCCAGCATGGAATTTTCAAAACAAGTCAAATCAAATTATTCTAATTAATTGTTGTGGGAGGAAGACAAAGGAGATGCAGATAGTCTATTCAATTTGCACTGTGTATAACTTATAAATTTGAATTTTTAAGAGTTTGATACTGTCTCCCTTTATATTCCTGTAAAACAGTATAGGAAAAAAAATTCTGGATAAAATCATTGTATTTGCACAGGTGATTGGTGAAAAAGGCATGTAGAGTATTTTACTGGGGTACTGCAGTCCAGTTGTTTCTGTTTGTGGCATTTTAATTAATGCTGGAATCAAGTACGTAGTGATGAAATATCAGGATGGCCTCCCAGTGGAATAAAGTCAAACTGTGCACAATCCCTCACATTGCAAATTTGATGTGAGCCAATGAAGTCACATTGGTGCAGAAAGGCTGAGTGCATGCTGGTGTGGCATTAAGAGCTGTGCTGCATGTGAAGAAAGGAAAGAGGTAAATATTGTCTGTGACTCAATGTTTATGAGGTCTCAACTATAGTACTGGGAAGCTTCAATGGAGAAAAGGAAAGAGAGGTATGTTTTCTGAGGGAAGGTTAACAGACCTGGGCCTGTTTTTCCAGAAAAAAGGAGAAGTGATGCAGACCTGCAAAGCTGAAGCCACCCACCTTCCTTTGCCTAAGGCAGACTGTATCTATCCTTTTGTTTCTTAAACATTAAATTGATAAGGATACCACTGTTTTCCCAAGACGTTTATTGTAGCTCTCCATTTTTTTTTAATATTGCATTTTTCCTCAGGCCCTTTGTTTTTAGGTTAAACCCCTCTTTTTTCTCCTCTCTTGTAGGCTTTTTAGAAATCTCTGATAATTCCTTTGATTTTCCTTCTTTGAGTTCTGTGCAACTTCCCTAAGCACATTGCCCAACCCTGTTTGTCCTCTTTAAGGTATTCTCTTTTAAGGAATTGCCAGTTCTCTTTAACACTTTCTGTGTGCATTGGCCTCCCATAAGCTCTAATTTGTCAATTCTGTGACTGAAGTGCATTGTATTGAACTCTACTGGTTTATCTCTTGTTATTATTCTTTCTTTATGGTCTCAGGGTTGCAAAACCTGCCATTTCATTGGCTGTACTAAATATTTCATTCTCCAGTCATTATTCTTTCTTTATTAGAAAAAGATGTCATAAAACCTCTAGGTATCTGCTATTTTAAATTTCCCTACTCAAAACAAAACAAAACAAAACAAAATAAAAAAAACCCCTCACCAAATAAGTAATTTCTCACTGCATTCCAAGGATTTGATGGACAAACTTCTTTTTCCAAAAGCCCTGAGTGAGTGACATTTTGACGATTTTTATAATTTCAAGCCTTATTTTATGGAGAACTTCACCAGTTTCTCTCAAAGAGTTTGATCCACTTAGATTTCACTTTGATAACCTGTACAAGATTTCCCCTATGACAGCCACAATATTCTCTTTGTTTCTTAATCCCTCAGACATTTGCAGCAGTTCTAACCCACTAGATTTCTATTATATACTTCCAAATACAAAATACAAATACAAAAATATAACCAGAACATTAAAACTGTGTCTCCTCAAACGGGCAGAGATTTGGAAATTTGACAGTTTCACCTTGGATGAGTGACTGCGGATAAAGTGAATGTCTCCACTTTTTTCTTAGTTTCTACTCTGTCAATCAAAGAACGACTTTCTCTTATTAACCTTTGAATTTTTCATGTCTGCACATATCTACAGTACTTCATATCAAAGCATTCTATTTCAAAACCCTTTCCAAGTTTTAGCAACCAGAGCTGACCTCCCTTTCTTTCTGCCTTTTATCCACATGACATACTTCCCTTTAATTAAAAAGTTTACAGGAAATCTGGGGCTTGAAGAACCAGAAATATCTGCCAACTTCTAGTATAAGGAGGATAAATTATTCTACAGATTTAGGAGAGCATGACAACAAATATTTCATAGAATCATAGAATGGTTGGAAGGGACCTTAAAAATCTTCTTGTTCCAACCCTTTGGCCATGGGCAAGGATACCTTCCACTAGACCTGGTGGCTCCAACCTTGTCTTGAACACCTCCCGGGATGGGGCATCCAAAACTTCTTGGGTAACCTGTGCCAGTGCCTCACCACACTGATAGTAAAGAATTTCTTCCCAATATCCAGTCTAAACCTCCTCACCTTCATCTTAAAGCCACTCCTACTTGTCTTATCACTACATGTCCCTGTGAAAAGTCCCTTTCCAGCCTTCCTGTCAGCTCCCTATTTGGATCACTATTCTAGCAAGAGACACAATACTTATTAGAATTTTTTTTACTCTAAGATAGATGAAATATAGGGATGGAATTTGTGGAATATGCCTCAATGAGAGGTTTTTAGAAATGGGTAAGATAAATGGCTGTTGGCAGTCATCTATTTGAAATATTAATATTGTGGTGACATATGAACGCAGAGGTCTTGGAGACCATTTCAGAGTGCTGTAAATATAGATATAATTAATGGTTCATGTCATGCAATCTCAAAATAAGCAGCCTGACTAGAAAACAGAAGGCATTGCCTCTTCAACATAAAAAATATTGAAGGAAAAAAGAGCCCTTTAACATTCAAATGAAATTTCACTGTTGTGATAAAGAGATTTCACAAAGGGCAATAAAGAAAATGTGAAATGTCAACACACCAAATGAAATGCTCCTTAGACTATTCACAAGATACTGATTGAGTCTGAGCTCATTATATAAAAAGTATATACCTTCAGCAGAAGGCAGAAATGCACACAGAAAAGCCAAGTAAAAGAGCATTCTGCTGTTATAAATAACTCTAGAAGGCAAGATCAGCATCGTACTTGAATATAATGTCCAAACCTCTCAAAGTTTATGGTTAAAGAAAAACGGTTGAAGAAAACAATTTTTTTTGGCTGATTTGGAATTTCAGTTTCAAGATATTGGGAAAATAAGTTCTAAGACCTGAAAACAAATATATTTTGATAGACTTCTGTACTTTCTTATTGGTACAGGTAACAAATACAGATCAGTGTTTTGTGGCAGGTTTAGCAAATGAGACTCAGGTTGCATGATCTCCTATTTTTTCCTCACCCTTTGTGTATTAAAACCCATAGAGACACTGAAATATTTGGAACAAGCTTCTAAGCCAACATGTATTCTAAAAAACAGTTTGTTTGTTTGTTTGCTTGTTTGTTTGTTTTTTCCAGCTTCTGGACTAATAAAAAGCAATCCACTAAAGAAGTAGGACTCCATCAAGTGATTCACTTTTACTGAAAATAGGCCTGCTTTCTTTCATCATTTTTCCTCAAGCCCTTTGATGCCAATCTCCACCATCAGATGGATTTTCAGACTAATAACCACAAGTCCTGATTATAAAACTTGAGTAGCAACCATAAAAATTATGCTTTCAACCTTTTTCTTTTTAGTTACCTTTAACAATATTTGTTTTATTTGTTTGTCTACAAAATTAAGCAATTTTGTTAACAACTCTTTGGTTTTTGGGTAATGGAAATTATCATGAGCTGAATTATGGTCACTGGAAAGGAGTTCTGCTTTCAGTCACTGGCTGCTCTCCCAGCTCTACTGAAGGTGTGAAATTTGTCTCTGAAACATGGTCCTTCTTGACTCACATCTTTAGCCCTTTCGTTCTTAGCATTTTTTTACTACTTTACCTTTCTCTCCATTCTAAAGCAGAAATATAAAACCTCGTATAATATAGGAATACAAGTATATGGGAACATGGTATATATGGATTTCAGATGTATACTAATGTTTAACAATATTCTGTTTACATAAATTGGTTATATAATATCAACATCAATTTCAGCAGAATTAATCTTATTTTACTGCAATGTTTCAAAGGGGATGATTGAAGTTGTCCTTCTGCAAGAATGAATTCCACCATTAGGAAGCGATTTTTAATAGAATTCCTAGAGAGAGATGATGCTAAAAGCATTGATTATAAATGCATGAAAATAAAATATGACCACTTATCTAAGGATACTTTGGGAGAATGAATGAGAAAAATCCAGTATTTTTTCCCAAGAGCTGCAAAGTATTTTAAAGTCTTTTCATACAAATAATGGTAAAAACATTGGCTTTTGAATGTAAATATATTTTTCTATCCAGCCGTTTGCTTTTTGGAGCCAAAATACAAATCATCTTGTTGATTCTATGAAATAATGTGTGCATGAAATAGAATGTTAATGTTGTTTTCTGTGCTTGCTAGGGAGAAATGGTTCCAGACACCTGTCTCATTTTCTCCAGACACATCATCTGGAAAATGGTTTGATTTGTGGAATTGTACTGAGAGGGTAATAAAGAAGCCTTTGGTTAAAAGGTGCTTTAACACAGACTGGAATAGTAAGCGAAGTGGTTTTTGTCACATCAGGTTTTAGTTTGTTCAGGGAGGTTTTGTTTGCTAGGTT
Source organism: Sturnus vulgaris (assembly GCF_052056855.1). Lineage (NCBI taxonomy): Eukaryota > Metazoa > Chordata > Aves > Passeriformes > Sturnidae > Sturnus > Sturnus vulgaris. Next base: position 147,960,927 of record NC_142243.1, read on the forward strand.
GGGGGTTTTTTGTCTGTTTGGTGTTTTTTCAAGAAACAAGAAAGCATGCCATGGCCTTTATTTCTGAGAAGGTGAATATCAACATCAAAAGACAAAATGAGATAATCCTGACTTCCTTACACGGCAGAGAGCTGCAAATGACCAAGAGAAACTTAGATATTGGAAATTACTAGACTTACCATGCATGGCAGAAATCTTGGAAATTTAAATTTGCAAGCTTGCTCCAAATAAGAACACACGGGTTAATACTCATATACATGTGTATCACACTGAGCATTCATTTACCTTCTAATCCCTTAGCAAGGATGTTGAACCTGCTGGAGAAAGATTCAAATTGGTGTTACAGCTTGTGACAGGAAGATCACTTGAGCAGGTAATCTCTGTAGCTACATATCTTGTTTGTTTGGGGAAAATACAGGAGTGATAAAGCATGAAGACTTCTGATGATTGTGGAGGCTCTCCAAAGCACCGTGACACCTCATTTCAAGCACATCTGGTGGCTTTGTGCATACCAAGGAGGTCTAAGAAGGCTTCTTAAACTCTTAAAGGGTTCTCATTCTTAAAGGGCTGCAAGAATAGTTTGTCATTCTGAATAAAGATTAAAAAAAATGTGACAAAGAACAGTCTCAGGATAAACATGTAATTTCTTTTGTGTTTGCTGAATAACTCTGAGTAGATTGTGACCCTGAATGCATCTATTGCTTGAAATTTGACATATTTAAGCAAAAACTGAAAATATTTTCATTTATAAAGTCAGGTTGAGATTTAATGAAACAACTAACTAGCTTAGCATTCTCTTAAAATCACAGGTGGATGAAATTAAATAAAATAAAACAGATTCTATGGCAGTTTTCAGTTAATATTCATGGTATTTGCAGTAAATAGAAGAGAAATATTTATTTCAAAATGCGCTCTCATGTTCTGCCTCTTCTCCCTTTTCTCTCTGAATAGAAGACATATGTGTAGATAGTGAGTGGAAATTTTCTTCTGGTTTTCCCCACTGCTGATATTTTATTTATGACATTTCATTTTTATATTGCATCTTGTTTGAATTGAACAGTTCTACTGCAAGCTGTACGCAGGAAGCTACTGGAAAATAAGAATTCCAACTTATTCCAGACCAAGCTATCTGATTAAAAACTTAATATTAACTGAGAATAGTTATTCCCTCTTTGCTAATATAGCACATCTCATCACTGCCACAGATAATCTGAAGTGATCTGATGCAGTGTAATAGAAGATGAACATTTCAAGGGGATCAAGAATATCTTCACAAACTGAAAGCAAGTGAGTTTGGAACGTGACCTTACAGAGAGCACTAGCAATTAATATAAATCTCCCGAGTGTCACAGACAATATTATTAGTCACATTTGGTTTATTTTGGATAAAATTAAGTTTATTTAATCTGATAAAAAGCAAAAAGTTATTGAATTACATTTTGAAGGTACTTCCAAACTAGAAGATGCTACAAACAAAAAAGACAAAAATAAATTCCTGAAAGATTAATGAAAGAAACAGAAATCAGTGAAGACAAAAGTCTCAAAGCAAGAAAGAGATTGTTTGAAAGGAATTACAGCCAAGAAATCTCAATGCAATGGACTATAGGAAATGTGACATGCAGTAATAGGCCGTGGCAGTTAGACAGACTGGTTTTCAAGCTAAAAAAAGATGGTTTTCTGGATCCTTTTGAGATCAGAGACCAGACTGCTGGTCAGATGACAGGTATTCAAGGGCAGCCCTAGAACAAACCTCAGTATCTCAAAGTCTCGGGATTATTTTGCCCAAACAGCTCAAATTTACACAGAAAATAAAAAATGCAAAATATTTTCTCTTTATGCAGCACTCCCCAGGCTGCAGTTTGATTCCAGCCTGTTGTGGAGTGTAGTACTGGCCATCAAAGTCATAATGGTTTCAGAAATGACACGTGAAAAGATACAGCTGGAGAAGAAAAATGGGCATAGATGGCTTCCAGAGCAAACTGGACAAGACTAGTTAAACTTCACAGAATATTTGATGTTACATAGTCACGGGAATAGATGTTGTCCTAAACCTATGCTTGCAGTCACATTAAACTGATAGGAACTTATTTTATGTGAAAGGTAGTATTTAATCCAAGTTTGAGATTTAAAATCCTCCATAAATCCTGAATAAAGATTAAAGATGGAGGTGCAAAATGTTCCTGGAAGCTTGAAACTCCTCTCTTATACAAAAGAATAGCATACCAACCTCACCCCCAAACCCACTCAAACCAGCAGATTCTCTTTATCTTCATCCCCTTCTTATTAAGCAATTATTTTTTTTTTTTTTAATTTGAGTCTCTGAAATTATTAAGCTGGTATTGAATACATCATGAAAATCTACTTTGAAAGCAGCCTCAGTCAGACACCCTTATTCCCTCACGGTCAAGCACCTCCTGTGTCCCAGTTGACAATCAATAGAGATTTGGGGCGTTTTGGGGTTTTTTTTAAGACCTTTTGTCTCTCCTGCAGGTGTTTGCCATATCCTAGAGCCCTTGCACAGCTGTACGGCCAGGGCACAGAGCCTGGGAATGGCACAGAGGAGATGATGACTGTGTAGGAAATGAGCAACTTGAGCTGATTGTCCTCAGGACAAAGGGATGTGGGGACATGGAGACCCTAGCAGGAGCAGCTGTCCCTGAAGACCCACAGGCCAGGGAAGAGCCTGACCTGTGGGAGGCAGATGAGGGAGAAGTGGGAAAAACATTTTAATTTTGGCTTTATTTCTCCCTACTTGATTCTATTTTAAATGACAATAAATTAAATTACTTTTCATAGGATCATAGAATATCCTGAGCTGGAAGTGAATCACAAAAATCTTCAAAGTCCTACTTCTGGCCCTGTACAAGACACCCCAAAAATCCCACCACATGCTTGAGAGCATTGTCCGAATGTTTGAACTCTGTCAGAGAGAGTCAGTGCTGTGACCACTTCCCTGGGGAGCCTTTTCCAACCACCCTCTGGGGGAAGAACCTTTTCCTGATATCCAACCTGAACCTCCTCTGACTCAGATTCAGGCCATTCCCTTGGGTCCTGTCACTGGTGATGAGGGACATCAGTTTCCCTCTGCTTCCCCCCATGAGGATGTTACAGAGCACAATGAGGTCTCCTGTCAATCTCTTTGAGGTTGAACAGACCAAGTGACCTCAGCTGCTTCTCCTGTGGCTTCCCCTCCAGCCCCCTACACCATCTTCACAGCTCCCCACACTCTATCAGCTTAATGTCTGTCTTGTATCGTGGCTCCCAAAACCACACACTCAAGCTTCCCCAAATCAAATCTACTTTGTCTGAGATGGTAAATGATAAGCAAAATTCCTATCTGTATCTTAACTCCTGAGTTTTTGTAGCAGTCCTTCCTGGAAAGCACAGGCTGTGAACCAGCCACAGAGCAAATAAGAGCTTTGGCCCCTGGACAGTGAAGCCAAGACAGATAACATCCAGTCAAGCTATGGCAAGAAGGAGAAGAGAAGGATTATGGGAATGGCTGGGCGTGACCATGCAAATAGAGACTACACAACAGTCTGTGATTGGCTGAAAGCTCTCTAGAACATTCTATCATGGTCTATATAAGCGTGTGCTCAACCCCATTTTGGGGTCTTCTAAAGAAACTACACAGACCTGCAAACATTGGACTTCTAGGGAGCAAGGACTTTATTTCTTAGAGGTAGCTGTGAGCAGGTATTTCGTTTTGTGTTTTATGTTGTGCCCTTGTGCGCCCCCTTTTATTTCTCCTTGTATTAAGGCTTTCAATTTCTAGTCCTTTGGTCATTCCCATCCCTTTATTATTTATTTAGCCATCTCACCAACACCATCCCAGGGTCGAGGCAGGCTGGACCCCGACAAGCTTTTCCCTCCTGTCATGTCCCCTGTCATGCTGAGAAGGGGGAGTGGGTGGGGGATAGGTAGGTAGGTGTGTGACTGCTGGCCAAGGTCACCCCACCACAGCAGTTCATGAAGATGTAGTAGCTGTCTCAGATAGGTGGATATGCTAAACCTGCAAATGTTATAGTTATTTGCACTAATCATGTAAAACACCTGTGATTTCATTATTTTGGATGCTGTCACCACTCACTCTTCTTCCTTTTTTTGGTAATAACTCACAAACCTCAAATATGTTAGTTGAGATGTAACATTTTTGTAGGACTGAAGAAATAGAGCCAAAATAACAGTGAAAGGAAAAAAAACAAAAACAAACCTGCATTCATTATTCAATTTCCCTATAGATTCTGTTCTTGATTTTATTTCCTTGAAGAAGTGGAAGTATGCTTATGCATTTATATGAAGTAAGTTATTAATTAATACATTTCATTGTAGAAAATAAAACAAAAAAATCAGCACAAAACCCCCCAAATCATCAGTCACTCTGAGGTAAAATTTCAATTAACTGATTCTTGTTTAAATAGTATCTGTTCAATATCTGTTTTTCTGTAACTATTTAAGGGCACAGCAAACAAAAAAGAAAGGCAAACAAACCCCAATCTGTAACAACCCCGTCAAGCCCAGCAAACTTGGAGATAAAGGAAGAGCTAAAATGCAGATGATGAAAATCAATCTGTAGATATTCATGGATATGCATAAGATTCAGTTTATTAAGACTGGAGCTATAGTCTGTCATTTTCACCCATCCTAACATCCATCAGGAATCATAACAAGGAGGTTATTAAATCCTGAGCTAGTATCTCAAGTGATGATACAAAAGCACCACTGGTATAATTAAAAAAACCCAAACATCTAATAAGCAGGCTATAAAGAGTTCTCCTGTTCTAGCAAAATGATTGGATAACATGATTCAATAGCTATTTACCCTGTCTAATACTCATCATTTATATTGATTTTTTTCCCTATTATTATTATTCCATTTGCAGTTTAGAAACAAATCCCAGCAATTATTTACCGTATTAAAAAAGGGATTAATATTATTCTATTTATTTTATCTCTAGTGTTGATATCTTTATCATAGCTGTTTAGGCTTCTCTTCTAGTAGACACAGACTGGATAAATGGAATTAATGTTGTTTCAGGCATGTTGCATCACATGGGACTTCAGTGAGTATTACATGTTTTATGATAAGGAAATTGTGTTCTGATCTTCCTTATTTAATTTGACAAGCTCTCTGTATTGCACATGTACAGGGGCTTGGAGTGAAATGCTTAAAAATATTTTTGTATTGAGCTATTAAATGACATCTTTTCCTGTTTGGTTGTGAGTGTGAAGCATAACTTTTGCAATGCCTTTGGACAAGCATTGAACAACTGTGGCACAGGAAGTTGTTTCCTCTTCCTACATGGTACATCAACAGACTGATGCTGCTTTCAGTTCTTCAAGCTATGTTTTGCAGAAACAAAATTTCTGCATTAAAGCAATTTTTCATAACGTTAGGGTTTCAAAAGTGTCCTTCTCTGTCTAGGAAAATGGTAACAGCTTTCTCTTGTGTTGACCTTCAAAGCTAACCAAAAAATGTAGACTAAACAAAAAAACGCTTACTGCAAAAAGCAGTATGTTTTCTTTTGGATTTTTCCTGTTAAATTGAAATTTCAAAGAATAAGAGAGAACTTCTTTTCCCTCATAAAATGTAACAGTAACATACCAAGTAAAGAAAAGTTTTTGTCTCCTTAGGAGAAACCTATACACATTCAATAAATCAAGAATTAGGGAAACATGTTGGTTCCTTAAGTCGTGCTTGCTGAAGTTGGTGAGGATGAAACTTCTCTTTTCACCACTGCTATTTCTGCAGTCTATTCAGGTAGAATTTTTCCACTTCACAGCACAATATTATTTATCACTGATGTCACGAAGAAAACAACAGGCAGAGCAAGTAGGTAAAAACTTCTCTGTCAGTGATTCAGTTTTTAGCATCTTCCTGTAAAAGGGCTGTGAATAAAATTAACTGAGTTTGAAAAGCAAGTTAGTCATGTTTGGATACAAGAAGAATTTTTTTCAGAAACTTTATGAAGAAACTATTTATTTCCAATTGATTATAGCAGTCCTTTTCATATTTTGGAGACAATAATGGCTTTTCATTTCACTGAAAAAAAATCTTTGCTAAAGATGCCTAAATATTTCTAGATATAAGCTTTTATGCTCAAGTCCTATTAAAAATTGACTGTAACAATTGATCAATCTACTGAATTTTAATTGTGTCATCCTCTTGGTTTTGCAAGAGGTTTCATTTTCCAGGTCACAGCATTGCAAATTTCAGATAATACAGACTTTTTCTGAGTGTACAATACAAAATATTTCTTTTAAAGGCATTTTATTATTTCTCCGTGGATTTTGGTAATAGAATTTTTCTTTACAGAAACTTAAAGAAGTAGAGTTTTATCTTACAGCCAAATAACACAAATCTGTTTTCTTTTGTCCTACAAATTCATAAGCATACGACCCTCCATGGACTAAGTATTCCCTTACATAGAAAATAAATATTGGAAATGCAATAGGATCATTGTATTTCCCCTCAAGAGAGTTCTGGAACGAATAAATTAAAATATGTTTTTATGAACAAGAGTTTGTTTGATTCCCTAATTTTAATTGAGATTCTTTTTAAGTGAAGTACATTTCAATATCTTGTATATGCCCTTTCCTTGTATTTCTTTACAATCAATAGTGACTCTTCTCAGCACTCCAATTTACTCTTCTAATGTTAAAAGACACTTCTCCTTACTCAGAAGAAGTTACTTTATAGAAGTCAACGTGTTATGTGAGTGTCAGGAAGGCTGTACTCTTCAGGTATCCATAATTTAAATTTTGATATAAGATACATAGACAGCTGAGCAGCATTACAAAAGCTCAAGTGTTGTGGTTTAAGCAGCACTCCTGCAATGAGTACTAGCCATAGAATCGAAACTGTGAGAACTTCAAAATAGAGAATCAATAATCAGTGATGTTTTAGAGAGAAATGAAAAAAAAAAAAAAAAAAAAAAAGACAAGCGTTTTACTAAGCAAAAAATAGCTCCACAAATGCATAGCAAGGGGTTTGAACTATGTGCAAGGAAAATTGAATGTAAGGAACAGTTTCCAGTATGTGAACGGAAATGTCAAAATGAAGCAACATAAAATATAAAACCAATGAAAGGGATTTGCTGAAGGGCAAAAAGAGAGCAGACAGTCTCTATGCTGTGGCTACATAGTATTTAAGGAAAAAAAATCCTAAAAATGGCAAAAAGTAGCAAAGCAAGCCAGAAACACAATTCACAACTCTGGTTTTCCTGTATACTTAAAGCCATAAAATCTTATTTTATTAAAACAAGTGGTTTTCAATAGTCTTGAATCTGGCACTACTAGAGCTCTAAGAGAATGAGCTACTTGTCTGGCTCAGTTGTCATAGAAACAATTACTTACTTCCATCTGGATAATCTTTATCATTACAGACTTGAAGTCAATTGAAAAAATGATTGAAGTTCTGTGATTTTGGTAATTTTTTATTTTTTTTAAAGGAAGACAACTGCCCTAGATCTTTTTATACTTGGATAAATGGGGCAATTGTGCTTAAACACCATAGACTAGTTGGGGTGAGAAGGGATCTCTAGAGATCATCTAGCCCAGCCCTCCTGATCAAGCAGCTTGCACAGGATCACATCATGGATGGTTTTGAGTGTCTGCAGAGAAGGAGACTCCACAACCTCTCTGGGCAGCCCATTTCAGCACTCTGCCACCCTTGAAGTCACAGAGTTTTTCCTCTCCTCGCTGAGTCCTCCACCACCTGTGACAAAAAATTTATTAGCAATGGTCTGTAGGAGCCTCCTGGACTGTGTGTGCCCTGCAGATATCATGTGGTTGAAACCTCCCATGAGTCCAGGGCCTGGATCTTGGCTATTCCCAGCTGTTTATAGAAAGCCTCATCCACTTCCTTTTCCTGATCAGGTGCCCTGTAATAAACACCCAGTTTCGCCCATGTTAGCCTGCCCCTTGATCCTTGGCCATAAAATCTCAACTAATTGTCCATCCTCCCCTAGCTTTCAATATATTCCAGTTTCTCTCTCACATAAAGAGCAAATCAACCACCTCACAGAATCACAGAAGTTTCAAGAGACCCACAAGGATTATTGAGTCCAGCTCTTAAGTGAATGGTTCATACAGGGAACAAACCCATGACCTTATTGTTATTCCATTGCCATCCATGGCAGCATTCCAGCATTCCATGTGAGCTATCTTACCATGTCTCTGTAATTGCAGTAAGATCATGGTTGTTCTATGGCACACAGATCTCCAATTTTTGCTGTTCATCTCCCATGCTGTGTGTGTTGGTATAAAAGTATTTCAGAGAGGTAATAAAGCACAAAGGTTTGTCAGGTGGGGGGCAAGAGGATCCACCACAGCTATGCACACACTTGAGGAGCTTGGCATTCTGGTTCTTATGTTGAGAAGGCAGCCAAGGAATTTTGTTGCTTCTCTGGTTGGCCTGGCTCATTTCCAGTTGGATACAACGGTGTGGACATTGTCACTTTGGACACTGGCCCCCTAGTCCTTCATTTTAAAGCTCTCCTCACAAAACTAGTCTGCCTGCTGCCAAAGATTCCCTTGTCTCTTCTAGGCAGGTGGATCCCATTCCTCCCTAAAAGACTACAGACATCAAAAAGCATCCACCCTCTCCTTGTTGTCAGTCAAAATACTCTTGACAGCATTCATGAAGTCAGATGTCGATTTCCATTATGCATCTCTTTCTGGCTGCATCTTTTCCTCTAACTGGTAAAATGGAAGAAAACCATTTCTCAGTTGCATCTGCAGGGCTTTATAGGCTTCATTGATTCTGCCTAGGTTTTGGCTTGTAATGTCATTCATGCCCACCTGAAAGAGTAGCAGTGGATAGAAGTCTGCATTCTTGACAATCTATGGCACCGTCTGGGCAACATCGCAGACCTTAGATCCTGGAATGGAACATAACCCACATGACTCCCTGTCAGGCCAGCAGATGGGTACCTTGGCTTTAACTCAAGAGTGAAAAAATGAGTATCTCACTGGCTCTTTACTTTTGGAATCTCTTTTCAGGTGCAGATCCTGCTATCATGAATCAACTTTACTATTACTTTTGCTTAATCGCAAGACCTAATGTAACAGTGAGGTTATTCCCATTTTATTAAACTTAGCACAGTATGATTTTCAGAGATGACCTGCATCCGGAGAGTTCATGGATGCATTCAGTTAAGACATGTCACATTTTCTAACAAAAAACAAACGAAACAACAGCTGGGAAAACTTACAGCTAGGTCTTGAAGGAGTAATCTTCATTCTGTAGGAGTCCCAGAATCATAGAATCACAGACTGGGTCAGGTTGGAAGGGAACACAGTGGCTTGCCTGGTCCAACCTCCCTGCTCAAGCCGTGCCATCCCAGAGCACACAGCACAGGATTGGTTCAGACAGTTCTTGGGTATCTCCAGTGAGGGAGACCCCACACCCTCTCTGGGCAATCTGTGCCAGTGCTCAGTCACCCACACAAAAAAGAAGTTCTTCCTCATAAGAGGTTCATAACTTCTTCCTCATAAGAATTTCAAGTGGAACTTCCTGAGCATCAGTTTCTCCCTGTTGCCTCTTGTCCTTTTGCTGGGCACCACTGAGCAGAGCCTGGTCCATGCTCTGACACCTCCCCTTAGGTACTGATGGACATGGATGAGGTCCCTTCTCTGTCATCTTTCCGAGGTTGACCAGGCCCAGCTCCTTCAGCCTTTCCTCATGAGAGAGTTCTCCAATCCTTTAATCATCTTCCTTTCCTCCACTGGACTCAGTCCAGGAGCTCCATGTCTCTCTTGTCCTGAGGAGCCCAGGACTGCACAGATCACTGCAGGTGAGGCTTTGCCAGGGCTGAGCAGAGGGGCAGGATCCCCTCTGTGACCTGCTGGCAGTGCTCCTCCTGATGCACCCCAGGTTACCATCGACAAAGAAACAAAGTTCATATTTATATTCTTGAACTAAAGAAAGAAACCTTCCTGTATAAGAAAATTCCCACAACTAGTTGTCCTTCTCCAGCAGCAATATTGCAAGGCACCAAAGTGTGAGTTGTAACACATCCCACTTGCACAGGGACATTTATTTAGTGATGCAATGAACACAATCTGGAGCTCACTGAGTCATCTCATTAAAACCTGTGTTGTCACTTTTGCAAGTTGACTAGTCAGACTAGACCTCCACTTCAAAGAAGCAGCATTTTAAATCCTTAAGTGAAACAAATTGCACTTATCACAATGTAAGATATTTCAAGGGTGTCTGCTATGGGATGATACTTAGAGGATTAAGGAGAAATGAATGTTATGTTTGTCATTACAGAGTGATATTGCAAGAGTCACTTATTGACTGAACACTCTTATCAAGAAATAATTTGATTCAGGGAAATGTTCCTATTAATTTCTTTTGTAAATCAACCATGTGGATCAATGATTATCTAATTCAGCTCTACTCCAGCAATACAGCTGCTTAATCCTCTGTGCTGGTGGGTAAAAATGGATTGGACTTTTCAAAACATAAGACAAACACAATTTTAGTTTATTTATAAAACAAACAAACAAAGCAAAAAGCTGGTAACTGAACAGAATGACAAAAAGACTTTGTTCTTTAATTATTTCCTAAGCAAATGAAGAGTCCTCTGAAGAGTCCAGGCCCTTGTAGCACACAGACTTGGAGGGACTTCTATCCCTCTGCTAACTTGGATCTGCAAGACAAATTCAGACACTCTTGAGACTCTGGAATGTCTTTGCTATCAGCTGTCCTCTCTAAAATGCCTTGCAAAAGAACATTAGACAAGCCAGGTGTTTTAATCACATAGGCTTGAGATTTTGCAAATGAATGCAAAATAGACAAAAATATAAGAAATTAGCATTATATCAATAGATTTTACACTGTAGTGAGAGTAATATAGTGTACCCAAACATACACTTATGTGATCACTGAACTCCAGTAAGAACTATTATTTAATTCAACCACTCTGAGGATATGGAAAGCATAATTAAGAAAAACTGTTAGATAATAGGTCAACATGATCTGGCAGCATGTTTTTGCAGCCCAGGAAGCCAACTGTGTCCTGGGCAGCTTCAAAAGCCCCAGGGACAGCAGGTTGAGGAATATATAATATATATTCTCCCCCTTTATTCTGCTCTTAGAGGACCCCACTTGCAGTCCTGCATTCTACTCTAGGGCTCACAGCATAAAAAGAACATGGGCCTGTTGGAGTGTCTCCAGAGGGTCACAAAGATGATCAGAGGAATGGAGCACTTCTCCTGAGGAAACAGACTGAGAGACAAGACATTAGGATGGCAAAGATACAGGTTCCAATTAGTTTCATACTGTAAGAAAACTTCTGATGTCATGTCTGTCAATTGGTGGCATAGTACTGAAACATTCTTTACCAAACTTGTCTTTGTTCAAACAGCACAGTCCATCAAGCCCACCTAGAAAAACTCTGTCATTATATATGTGATTATGCTCATACTGGCTTTTGCTGTGTTAAAATTAAATCAGCTCAAGGATATATATATATACATATATATATACAACAGATTATATCCTGAGCATAATGCAAAGTTTTTGTTTTGAATGGCTGAGCAGCTGCAGATTGGATGTAGATGGTGTAGGCTAGAGTTAAAATGAAAATACAACACTATACTGAATATTTCAAAAACTAGATAGGGACACTGGGATACTTTACTATCTAAACATTTATAAACTCAGTGCAAAAAATTGGCTTTGCTGAGAATTGTAATGAAAAAACCTATTTATTTCTAAATTCAGCTTTCAGATTCACTAGACATTACTGGTATTAAAAGCATGAGAAATGCCATACTGAACTGTAGTAGGATTGCACTGCTCTGATATCTTGTGTCAAACTGCACAAGTTTGGGGACGTTTATGAGAAACTTGCAGCAGCATAGCATGGAACAATAACCCAATGATCAGATTACCATTCAAAGATTAACTCAAGGCTGAAAGTAAGAGATTTACTTCCCTGTAAGTCTGTTCTGTAAGTGTAATGAATGATGGTTTTTACAGACAAAATTGTTGCCAGTCCTTTTCTATATCCTCTTTACTTCCAGCCTAAAACTGCCTCCTGCAGCAAAGGATTCTATCAGATAATTACAGTATGAAATGGAATTTATTTCCTTTTTGCAATTCTCAGTTCTTCACATTTCAACTTCATTTAACACCCTCACATATGTTTGCTATGAAAAAAGGGGAACAGAATTCCTTATCTGACCTTTTCCAGTTTATACAATATGTGTACATATATAATTTTATCTTACGACTTAATTTACGTGTTTCCATTCCATAGTAAACAACCCTGTGATTTTCACTTCTTCCTTAGTTTGATATTTATTCCAGGTTACTGGACTTTTGTCAACACTTCTCAGATCCTCTACAGATCTCTGCTGTGCTACAATATCCTCCTTAAGACGAGATGAAGAGAAATATACTTCATTCAAAATGAGTTAATTTATTACATAGCAAAGTAATGATATTGTCATTCTTTGCTTTCATTTGAATCTTTCATTTTATCTTTTTTTTTTCTGAATGTGAAATTGAAAGTAAAACAAGGATCTCTACTGAATTTTTGTGTCAATTTAGTAAATAACTAGCTTAATTTTATTACTGTATTATGCACTTTACATTTAGCAACAGTTGGTTATATCCAGCATTTTCTTGCTGGATGTTTTCTTTGCTAAAACCAAAGTTTTGTTGTTTCTTTCAATCATCTCTAGGTTTGAGTAACCTGCCTATTTTTTGTAACCTATGAATTATTCTGTGTTCTTACTAAATAATTCTAAATGAAAGGTTTTCATAATACTTAATGTAAAGTGCAAGTACTACATTGGTTAGATAATCACTACATTAAAGTTTGATTCATCCCTTGTGTAATTTCATTGATACAGTTACGTTTATACCTAGGAAGCTTCTAGCCCAACTGCAATTTTACATGTGTTTGTGTAGAAAAAATATTAATAATGATCTTGGACTTGGATCCTAATTCAGGATGCCATTTGATATAAAACCAGAGATACTAGTAACTGACTCAGATCCCACGGAAAAGTGCCATTTGAAGTTAATGGCTTCCGAATATTTTCAAATATTATGTTGAACAAACAGGAAAGGATGCAGAACTGCTTTGAGTTGCTCATCCTATACATTCTTTCCCTGTCCCTCCCTAATCCAGACTGCCATGTTCCTAAACATGGAAAAATAGTGCTACTGGGACAGAGAGTTACAACTACATATATCAGAAACAAAAGACAACCAACAATTTTTCTTAAACGTTGCAGATTGCAGAAAAAAGTAATGTAAGAATTTTAATAAATATGTGAGAGCAAAAGAACAGAAATCCAGACTTTTACTGAAATCAGTGACAGCATTTCAAAAAGAAGAAAAACTCCAACATTGTATAGAAACTGTTCAAGTGTCTGTGTGTTAATTTGTTGTGCTGGTATATAGTTCCTTAAAGAGATGGCACAAGTGTGATGGAATTAATGTCTTACAAAAGATCATATTTTAATCTTAGGATTGGAAAGCACTTGGAGATTATTTATTGCAAATCAGCATTGTAAAACCACTTCACATGGTAATCACATCATTCAATGTAATTATGAGCAACAAGTGATGCTTGCTAATGTGCTTAGGATGCAAATTGAAGGCCTTTATTATTCAGGTAGAACAGCTTTATTAATAAAGACTTAACATTAAATAACTTTCAGCCTCCAAAGTGGTCATATGTCAGAATTGAGACACTCAGACTTGCTCAGAAGAGACTTTTGCCTACCATGAAGATATTCTTAATCACATGGCAGTTAATTAATTGTGTCATAGGGGATTTGAAGACTCCAAGTCTGGAAATGCCCACATTCAGGTACAAAATCCTCTTGACGTGGCAGTTACAATACAGAGGCTAGTCCTGAACTTCAGCGCAAAGCCAGCACATAACCTTGATTTATCAAAACTTCTGGCTGCCAGGTTTCAACATAGACAGCAGAATGCAACTGAGGCATGTGTGCTCTGCAAATAACTTCTTTTTTTTCAGGCTGCATCCCCCAACTTTTCTACTGTTTCTCTTGTTTCTCTTGTTCAAGCAATGACAGTTTCTCCTTTACCTGCAGACTTAATTTGAAAATACCCAATGGGAGAGCTACAAATGGTAGCCCTCCTGCTTCTGTGACTTTCTCAGGGAGCAGATCCAGCTGGTGTGCTTGGCCTCTTCCAGTCTGGTTTCTTACGGGTCCTGTTTACACCAAGGCCAAGAGCACAAGTGTAAAATAGGAGCTACCTCTGCTGGAAATCCTCCTCAAGTCCAAGTGCCACTTCTAGGACTGTTCTGATTCTAGACAGAGTAGGGACAGCAAAGACAGAGAATGAGGATCCAAGTACCTTGTCATGGTCAAGGTGACAGAACTTCAACTGTCTGTTGATCTTTTTAAAAATAATTATAAATTCTTTTATACCCCTGAAGAGGCACCACTCTGTTTTATGCAACTCTTCGATATCCAAAATACCTAATACCAAATGCTGCTAACTGATTCAAGCAGATCACTGCTCTTTCAATTAATTCCCTGTGCAAAAATAAACTGCTGAATTCTTATGCTCCTAGACTATAAACCCCCAGTGTCTGAACAAACAAGCAAGGGAAAAAACAGTTTAATAAGTAGTCTGTACAATGCGTAGGTTGTGGGAAGTAGACTGGGGTTTTTTTGGCAATGAATGCCAATAACATTTAAATCTAGATTAATTTTATATTATGAAATACTAAATAAATAAGGTTTATTCTTAGGGAAGATGCAATAAGAATAATCATAAATTTGTATCTCTAACAGTAGGCATCTAAACCAAATGAGGATCTAAATGTTACATCTCTTAAGAACTTAAAGGAAGTTTATAGAGTGTCATGTTGTAGCATCAGGATAAAAAGGAGTCTGAGCACAGAATCAATGCCACTGAACACCTCAACAAAATCTTCATTTCTAATTTAGTAAATAGAAAAGAGTAGGTAATGCTGAGAAGGTCAAAATGAGAGACATTGTCAACAGAGTAAGTTAAGAATTTTAGAAATGAGATTTCTAAAGTAATAGTGTAATAGAAATTGGAAACGTTCAATAGTAAATGCAAGATGTGTTAATTGAGGACTATTAAATCTCCAACTGTGAGCTAAACAAGGTTGATGATGAAGGAGGAAAAAAAATCATATGTATTTTATAGCAGCAGACTCAACATGATAATGGTTGACATTTCTTCTAATACTTTCATCTGAAATATCTGTTTCATTGCATGTCATACATTTAGGAGCATAAAATACCACAAAATGAAGAAACCCGGCAACTTTTTTAGTTGGAGAGTGTTAGAGAGCAGATGTACTACACATTCAGATCACACTGAGCTTGGTCTATCAGTCAAGAAAAAGGGCAAGGAAAGGACATATTTTAGCTGGAGCTTCATAAAGGCTTATGGCTCCCAGTAAAATTCCCCAAAGTTGTTTTTGCAGTATATTTCAAATATATTCAGAGGTGGGTCTGACCTCCACAGGCTGATGATGCTTCCACTTGGCAGCTGATTGGGTCATCATTCTCAGTCTCTTGAGCACAAGGGGAAGACTTTACTGTTGCATAGTAAGTTTTTTAATCAAGATGTGCCATCATCCATCTTAATCTTTAATATGATGGATCTGTCTTGACTAATGAAGAACCTTAATGACTCCTCCCCACCAAAAAAAAAAAAAAGGTGAAAAAATAATGGTTTCTTCAGAATAGAATAGAAGACACTTCCTTTTTAATAAGGTTGTCTATCAAAACAAATTCACCTTCATGTATGATCGGAAATGTTCAAAAAATCAGTGATTTCTTTGTTAGTACCAGCTTTCAAACATATACCAGAAAGGCTTTATGCTTCTCTTCCAGTAACAGTGATCACACTGATTGCCAGAGTTGCTTTAAGTAATGCAGCTCTTGGCCATACAGGCCTTTTTATTCCCCTTCTTATTATGGGAGAAAAGAACAGGGAGGGAGGGAGGAGCAGTAACATTCTAAAAATAGTGAGAGATGTCAGACTGATACAGATGGTCAACCAAAGAGTAGGGATTTCCACCAGTAAGATCTTAGTCCTGTTTGAGAAAAGTAAGAGACAAAATTTGTCAGTTCAGAATTCATTTTCAAATGCTGTCATATTTTGCCTAAGTTGCAGAGGTCTGCTCAAATGAACAAGTTCCCCTGAGCATTTTTAAACATCCAACACACCAATGCTCTTAGGATCCTGTGGCACACACAGCTAGAAAGCCCTTTCCCTACTTCTGAAAATATTCATCATTGACTTCAAGCAAATTTGCAGCCACCTGGGGTTGTGAGATTTATCTGAACAAGACCTGGAGAACTTGTGGAGTGTCAGAGTGGCTGAAGCCTTCTATATCTACAGCTCTACCAGCAGCACAGTGTGAGCACAGCAAGGGAGGCATTTTTGAGTCGTCCATGAAGCCATGTGCCACCACTGGAGGCTGTTGAAGATAGAAATGCTTTAACAGTTTCTTTATGGAGTAGTGAAAATAAACCTGTAAACAACTTCCTTCTGAGTGTGCTTCTGTAGAATTCATATCTTATTGATGGTATAAAAGATACTTTTTGCATTGTCTTTAGAAGCTGGTTTCCTAAATACTTCACAGAAAAATAAATATATTATTTCAGAAGCAATCAGCCTTTTATAGCTGTGTTATATAGACAGAAGTACAGAACTGAAAGACCAATCTCTCTTAGTCTATTCCAGTTGTTTTCAATCTGCAGTCTTTATTTCCCTGGAAATCCACTGACCGCCTTTGAGAAGTCCACAGAAGATGGAAAAGAAAGCTCTATTTTTAGGCAACCTATGTGGGCCCACAGTATCCATAGAAGAAAGTTCCTCAGCCTCTCTGATCAGCAGTGTTTCAATGTCTGAACCCTTCTTTTATGAAGATTCCTTTTCCTGTATACCCAATGAAAAATGCAATTTCTTTGCCTTGCGTCCTGTGGTTATCACTGTGCACCTGCAACAATACTGCTCCTCCTGCAGTGTAACAACCCAACAGACAGCTCTAAGAAATGTTTCCTTCAGTCTCAGTTCATTAATAAACGCAAATAAAATTTTTTCAAAGAGATATCAAATCTATAAATGAAGTTTAAAGAGGTGTTCAGTATTCCTCATTTATTATGTCCTTAGTCATGACACTGATGTGCACACTGTACCAACAAAGTCAATCCTGCTGCATATTGGTACCTGCTGCCCCAGACCCATGAAGTGTGTTAATTCAGCTCAGATATATTTTGTGAAAGTATTCTGCCACCTAAAGGAAATATTTCAGACAATACCTCCTTAAAATAGTTGGCTTCCCATGATGAATTGAGACTATATGTAGTTATCCCAATTTTAATTTTGTGATTAAAAGATTCAGTTTTCCCACTGTGAAACTATTTCTCCCCCAGACAGTCAGTCCTATACAGAAATTATTTTATTTCTGTAGGCTTCATTCTCTCATTTTCAAAATGTAAATTCCCTAGAATTAAAACAATATTTGAGATTTTTGTCAATGACTTTTATGTCTTCAGGAATTATTGATATTTTTGAAGGCCTTGGGCTCCTGCTAAAAATTAATTCCTCTTGAAGCATGTAAAACAAAATCTCTATGTGCTTTGGCAGTCTAAAGGACTACAGCTTTACCCCTAATTTTAAAAATGTAGAATTTCTGAGAGATTGGCTGGAAGAAAGAGAAAAAGCCATCTTAAAAATACTACAACCCTGGGCCCAAACATGAAGGTAGATGTAGAGATGTACAAATATAGAAAACTCTTCAGTTCCTTGACATATGGAGTAGTTCATTAAACCAGCTAATTGATAACAGATCTATTATTCATGCTTCCCCTAATGAGCCAAATATGCTTTACATTAATTCTATTGCCAGAGTTCCTTTTTCTCAGCAGTGACATCCAAGCCAATGTTAGACAGAAATATTCTCAAAGCCTGAAGCTCAGACACAGCCCTAAAGTAAATGAGTTTTTACTCACCAGGTGAGTCCAAATTGTGTTAAGTGAAAAGATTTGATTTCAGGAAGAGAGAGGGTGGTAATTCAAATAGAACATTTTAATATTATCTGACATTTTTCCATATTTTCTAACAATTATACAAAAATATTTTCCACTTATTTTTCCATCTCTTCAGATTGGTTGAACTCAACAGTAATTTAACAGTAATTCTTACTGGAATCCAAAGACAAAAATAAATGTATGTTTGGGTACACTATGTTACTATCATTGTAGCCCAATATTTATCAATATAATTCTACATCTTATGTTTTTCTCAAAATTGCATACATTTATAAAATCTCAAGCCTACATTAAAATATTCTCTACTTTTCATTTGATGTGTTTGAGAATAGTATTATCAATAGTATAGTATTATCAATATCAATAGTATTATAGTATCAAATATAGAATATTTGATATAGTTCAGAAGAGAAATTGCTTTTAATAATTTATTTTGTTTTTTAGAACACTGGAATAGCTATTTAGGTTTTTGCAGTTGGGCGTTATGCAATTACTTACATTAAGATCTAATTTTCAGGCTTGCATGAAAATAGAATTAAAAACCTTCCCTTATTTTTACGTATATTTCAATAATCAGAGTCCCAAATAAATCTGTGAAATTGCTAAGTAATTACAAGAATACTGAGCTGTGTATATTTCGTTTTTTCTCTTCTAGAATCAGTCTTTAGTGGCCTCGTGATCCTGGGAGATCCTGTTTTTGTGGTTTTCAGGTTTTGTCTCTATTGTCTTCAGTAAGGCAATATTAATTCATTTATCCAAGATACTAATAAGAATACTAGTTCATTCTTGCCCAAAAATGTAAGAAAAAAAAAATACTGACTGATTTTTCAATAGTCATAAGAGCCACACGAACAGGTAACAAATATACTGTCAGGCTTCTCAGTTCCTTCTTCAGCAAAATACTTTGTTTATTTTTTTAATTCTCTGGTAGATTTTTGCAGTATAGAAATGAAATTGAGCTTGTATTTTTTAATGATCAAAGCAAAATGTCTACAATGACATTCAACATCTATCAACACTTTGTATTAGCAAAACAATCCCATTTCATGTAGGCAAAGCTAAATTTTCCTTAAAATTGTACCAAAGTTGCTCACGGTTTCCTTTAATATTCCATGTTTTGTACATACTGGCTTATGCTTTCCCTTAAAATCAGGGAAACTTCTTTTACCTATATCTCTGTTAACTTCAGGTTTGTGGTGCCATCTACTTAACATGATGTAAGTGGATACTTTTTCCTTTTATCTTTTTTTTTTGTATAGATGTATTTTTTTCTGAGGAAAACAAACCAAACACTATGCACAGCTACTTTTTTTGGCCATCATCGTGCAGTTGCTTTAAGATTTTTTGACCATGAAGAAGAGTCAGGCAGGAACACAGAGTAAAGAAATCAAGATCCTCTTAAAACTGTTGATGTGTTGTACCAAGTCCCACCAAGCAAATCTGTTTCTCTAGACTAACGGGGTGAGGTTGAGTAAGGCCAAGGGCCAGGTCCTGTCCCTGGGTCACAACAACCCCTGGCAGTGCTCCAGGCTGGGGGCAGAAGGGCTGGAAAACTGCCCAGAGGGAAAGGACCTGGGGTGCTGGTCCACAGGCACCTGAACATGAGCCACAGTGTGCCCAGGTGGCCAAGAAGGCCAATGGAACCTGGTCTGTGTCAGCAACAGTGTGGCCAGCAGAAGCAGGGCAGGGATTGTCCCCCTGTGATGGCACTGGTGACATCTCAAGTCCTCTGCCCACTTTTGGGGCTCCTCATGACAAGAAAGACATCGAGGGGCTGGAGTGTGCCCAAGGCAATGGAGCTGGGGAAGGGTCTGGAGCACAAATGTGATGAGGAGTAGCTGAGGGAGCTGGGGGTGTTCAGCCAGGAGAAAAGGAGAATCTGGGGAGACCTTATCACTCTGTACAACTCCTGACAGGAGGCTGTAGCCAGGTGGGGGTCAGTCTCTTCTTCCAGGTAACAAGTGACAGGATGAGAGGAAACGGCTTCACATTGCACCAGGGAAGGTTTAGATGGGATACTAGGAAAAATTTCTTCATGGAAAGGGTTCTCAAGCACTGAAACTGGCTATTGAGAAAAGTGGTGGAGTCACCATCCCTGGAGGTGTTCAAGAAAGAGCTGGACATGGCACTGTGTCATGGTCTGTCTGACAAGGTGGTGTCCTGTGGGAGATATGTTGTAAGCACAGTGCAGGAGGCAATCTTTCCCAATGAATTACAGCTGTACTGATTACCAAGGAGTAGAAACAGCTTTGCCTGCCCAATAAGGATGGGTGTTATAAAAGAGTGGGCTAGCTGGCTATAAATTACAGTTTCAGATACAGTTGGAGATTCAGACTCTGTGTGGTTTGGGATGGCGTTTGCTGGTTGTGAGGAGATAAGGGACATGTGGTCGTGCAAGAGACAGAAGAGGTGAGAAGATGCTGTGTGAGGGACAGTCAGGGTAAGGTGGCTGGTAAGGGACAGCTTGGGGTTTAGCCAGTTATGCAGAAGGAAACTTGAGGAGGGAAGGAGTCAGAGTTGTCTGGAACTGCCTATAAGCAAAGAAGTTAAGAGTTGCCTCAGAGAAGTCTGTGGAAACAAGGCATGAAAAGTTCTTAATAAAGGACTGGTTATGGTGCCAGTTGTGTCTGTCTCGACATAATTACTACAGTGTCCAGTCAAGGGAATTACTTGATGATCTTAGAGGTGTTTTCCAACTTATTTGATTCTGTGATTCTGTAAATCAGAAAAATTTTTGAAAGGAAGTGAAAGTTCTTAGTAGCATGGTATCTCCATGCAAACATCCGAAAAGATGTTTTGTTTTGCACACACTTTTTATACAGTTAAGAAATGAACATCAGTTTCATAAAGGTCAGTTTAATCTTCAGACTGCTGCTCTCTAAATGAGATAAAAATACTTCTAAGGCTCAACAAGTACAAAGGATCTTATAGAGCTTCCTGAGGAAATGTCAACAAATATGCAATGCAATTATAATTTGAATCAGAAAATATTCTGAGTAGGAAGGAACCCACAAGGATCATCAAGTCCAACTCCTGGCCCTGTATAGGACCATCCCCAAGAATCTCAGGATGGGCCTGTGGGCATTGTCCAAACGCTTCTTGAACTCTGTCAGGCTTGGTGCTGTGACCACTTCCCTGGGGAACCAGGTCCAGTGCCCAGGCACCCTCTGGGTGAAGAACCTGTTCCTGACATCCAACTTGAACCTCCCCTGATACAGCTTTAGGCCATTCCCTTAGGTCCTGTTACTGGTCAGGAGAGAGAAGAAATCAGTGCCTGCCCCTCCAGCTTCCCCCCATGAGGATGTTGAAGACTACAATGAGGTCTCCCCTCAGTCTTCTCTTCTCTAGGCTGGACAGACCAAGTGACTTCTGCTGCTCCTGCTCTGGCTTCCCCCTCAGGCCCCTCACCATCTTCATAGCCACCCTTTGGGTACTCTCCAATAGCTTACATTAATTTTTTTATTGTGGCTCCTTAGACTGCACATAGCACTTGAGGTGAGTTTAAGTGCCTCAGGTGAAACCTGTCCCTAATTGATAGTCACAGGTTTTAGGGCAGCTTGAATTCTTTCTCAACATCTTTTAGGTAAAGACTGAAAGTTGAAGTATTAATCTGCATCACCACATCAGCTTTCTGAAAGAACATTTCTGCATTTGCTGCTTGCAAAGGAGAATGGCACAGAGGGGTCCTGAGAAGACCAGGATCATTAATAGTCAGACAGATTTGCAGATTATGTCAATCAATGATTTCTACTTGATGAGGTCTGAAATCTTTGGAAATTGAGATTTTTTTGATTGATGTTTATTGATACAATTTTTTTTAAATAAAAAAATTTCAGATCTCATTTTTATTTGAAATCCTATATTAATACTAACATCTTTTAAACCCCCTTCCTGCGTCTACTCTGGTGGGGAAATTTTTTAAAAAGATGCATTCGGTAACATGTTAGAGCTGAGTGGAAATGACCTAAGGAAACCAAGTGGAAGAAAATCAAAACTGACTGTCAGGGAACTCTCCCTGTCAATGAGGGTGAATAGGGAGCTGTGAATAAGCAGCAGGGATTCTTTAAACAGTGGAAGCTTCATCACGAAACCTGATGAAAAGAGGAATAAATGAAACCATGAAACTGTGGAAAAACACCTCATATGATAAGAGTGAAGGATCACTTTGTTCTTTTCTTTTTCTATAGGCTGAACTCCGATATCTTTTAAAGTAAATGCCATGCTGTTGTTCATGGGAATCTTGCTTGAGTAATGAATGATATCTGGGTTTTACTTTATAATTTTACAGACCCAATTCAGCATGGGCATAAATGAGTATAATTACTGTTGATATCAGTGAGGTGAGACCTAACACAGTGCATGACTTAATTGGATGATGGGATTTGCATTTCCCATGTATGCAAGCACTGCTCAGTGGCACACAAGTGTGCTTAGAATACTATCAAGAATTAACCTTCAATTTGTGTCTAGTGCCTACAGTGTCTAGAATAAATGCTTATCCATTCACAACTAAAATTGGAGCCAGCTCAGATACTGATTTTTTTATTATTATTATTATTCATTTGTTTTCACATTTTTGGAAGGACAGGAAGAATATTTGTCTATTTGGAGTTCTGTACTACAGATAGAGTAAGCAGCTCTCCTCTCTACAAATATACTACAATATCTAGGAGTATCTTAAAACCTCACAATCCTCCTCAGTTCTGCCCTGGATATCTCTCATGTCTTGAATTCCCTCAAATCTCAGTAGGAACCGTATAAAGAAACACAAGAAATTTGCATTGCTCAGCCTTGAAATGTGCAGCTTAACTGCATAAATAGAAATATTTGCAAGTCATAGTTGCCAGCTTTACTGGAAGGCACAGCTGTCTGCTTAACCCATCATAGTGAGACTGCCTGTATAAAAAAAAGTAAAATGTAAAAATAACTATGTGTCTTCTAGCAAAAACACCAGTGTGGCAGAAAGAGCACAGTGCAGTCAAAGAGATGGATAATTGTTCAGGTCACTGCTTTTCTGCTTATTATAAATGAGAGCCAAGAGGAAGCCCTGTCTGGCCATTCTGTGCAGTTCGTGGTTGTGTTTAATCAGCTTTGTGTCACCTTTATGTCACCCCTATTCCTTTGCATACAATTCCAGTTATAACCCAGCACAGCTCCTTAAGTACAAAGGCAGCAGCAGAAGAGCTCTGCTCCCAGCTTGGATAAAATCACAGGCATCCCTTCCAGCTCTTGCTCTGCCTGGCAACCCTTGTGAAGATTGACTGACCATGTTGTGAACTCTTGTGAGGTGCTGTTTCACAACTCAGACAAAGCTGTGCATGCTGCTGGTAGGATTTTACAAATTGTCACCAAAATTGGCAGATAGAGAAGGGCTGATGTTTGCAGAGAGAGGAAGATCAGCTGGAAGGAAAGACCAATGTAGCTTGAGCTCTGATTAGCCAGCAAATTCTCTCAGCATTTAATAGGACTTCTCTGGGAAGGGAGAATAGGTATCAGTGATTCCTTCCACATGCCTTTCCAACATGGCATGAAGAATGAGATCAAGTAGCTCCTGAAAATTGTGTCCCTTATAGTCAGTGACTGCTGGAAGACGGAGTTTTCTGTCCTGGGCGAAACATTTTAGTGTCACTTGCTAATCACCCCTGTTTGGGTGCTTCTTGATATCTCTGAAAAATGTGCATGTATTAAAGTGTGACCCTTGTTGAGCCAAAAGCAGGAGGAGAAATGCAGGTATCCTCTTTCAGGTCCTTGGGCTCCTCAGCTGGGATTTTTTCATCTGTGCCCTGAGTTTGATGGTGATCACGTTTGCAGCAGAGCCACTGAGCTGAGCCTGCTGCTAGCTACTGGTGGGACTCCTAGCCCAGGGAACCAGCAGAGTCATAACATAAGGAAATGAAGAGAAGATTGTGTGTACTTAAAACCTCACAGAGGTAATTGATTTGCTGTTGCTCACATTAAAAGTTTCGAGCAGAGCTAGATGGGATCTAGAACTGCTCCATCCTGCTCCAGTGTCTCCCAGTGTAAGTGTTCTTTGCTCTGCTGAATCCAGTGAGGCAGAATAATCTGTTTTTCTGATTCCTGGGGCTGTCAGTGCTGGATGGTAACAGTAATAGCAACAGTCAAAATGTCATCCTTTGAGAGATCTACTTTAATTTTCCATGCAGGAGCTGATCTATGAGCTAGGGATATAAAATTCTAAGCCTGCTAATTGCAGTCATTGTCCTTTGCTGGATCTTTCTATGCCACTATATGACTGCTAAGCACAGATAAGAGAACAGTGGATCTATGCCCTAATAATGGAGTCATCCTGGACCTGAAACTCACAAGCCCATATTTTATTTCCAGTTTAAATAAATATTATTAATATTTTTGCATCTCAGTAGTCCCCAGAATTGACCAGGTACCCTCATGGGTCCTAGGAAACAGCCCTGTTTTGTGCTGTTGGCAGACTTTTGGAGGCATGCAGTTACTTTTGAATGCACTGGTGATTAAACTGTTGAGAGAGGGGTTCGTGGGTCCTGGGTGGGAGCTACCAGTTCTTCTGCTGCTATTTAGCACAGTTAGGTGCCTAGAGTCAGTCATGAAACCTGAGACAAAAGCAAACACATGGCAATGTCAAAACAGAGACATGAATGTAGGAACATGGTATTTGTTATAATTCTTTTTATTACTTTCATTCTGAACCCTGTGCTTAATATTTGATAGGGATTCATGCTCCCATTAATGACATTATGGCAGTGCTGGTAAAACAATTTATTTCCTTGTTGTAGCAGTTATTAGTCATAAATATTCTTCCTCCTTAAGGAGGACAGTTAAGTGTTTTGATATCCTGGTGTTTTCTTAATGAGACAAACAAACTTTCTGTGGACTATTTAATAAAATTTCATTCTCTATTGTCCTTTCTGTGAAGTCAAATATTCCTGCAAAACCATATTGTTGCTTGACCACAAAATTCCAGTATTTCTCTAATGCCTTTCAGACTTTTGAGAAACCAATTGTCTGATGATCTCTCTGTAGCAGACCTGCTTTCAGCTCCTGCTTGGTGTTGATATCATTGTAGTGTAAACTGAGCAATGACTGTAATCAAAACTTCAGTGTTTTCCCCAGAACACAGCAGGTTGCTATGTGGGTGGCAGCAGGGCAAGGAGAGTCTGCAGGGATGTTTTTTTGGGGGACTTATTGTTGTCAGCAGAGATTTAGCCTGGGGGCTGTATTGACAGAAAAAGAAGCTGAACACAGTAAATTGAAGAATGAACTCTATTTTCACAGGCTGCTCTCTGTTGGTCACAGAGAATTTCATGCTAAAATTCTGCTGTTATCAGATCACTGAGCCCAACAGCTCCTTTCTGCAGAAGGTCTTCTTTCAATTACAAATATGTTTCCCCTTACAGTAGTAAAGTTGAATTCAATGTCTTTCCTGCTTTTGATGTCATTTTAACTCCCACAGACCTGGATTAATGTATTATTTTTATAACTCAGAATTGAGCCACTTATGATTCACAAATCACAGAAGTAACAATATTTTGAACAGACTAAGATTCACTGACAAAATAATACCCAGATACTTAATTTATTTAATGGCATGTGCTACTCTGCAAGGTTGTTTCTTCACAACTAGCCTGATAGAGTCCTCCTTGCTAGTATGAACCTGAGTTTTTAAAAATATATGCAGTACTTTTACAGCCTGCTGCCTTTTAAGTGTTCCATGGCACTGAAAGAAATCTCCCAATTCCTACATAATTCTGAGAATGTGTCCCAGATTTATGACTAATGACTGTTTGTTTTGCTTAGTACTGAGGATAGTTTTCACTCCCTGTTTCCAGCCAGTCAGCAATGCCTTCATTACCTGTCAAGCATAAAATCCAAGGGAGTTCAATGGCCAGGTTGCACCTCTTAAGCTGTGACTTTCACTGATCCATTTCCAACCATGCCTTGGCACTCAGATATATATATACAGATATATAACCACTCAAGAGTGTTTTGTGCTGCAGGAGGATAACTTTGCTGCACAGGCTGCATAGGCACCCTGATTATACCAGTAAATGAGATAGAGCTGGGGAATGTTCTTGGTCATGGGAATGTGAGAGATTGTACTGTGAGACTGTTTGAACAGTCCCTGGTGCTGTTCAGCCTGTTATTAACAGCCTCCCAAAAGCTCCAGGGCACTGCCTGCACGTTAAAGCAGTCTGGGGGCCATTCCCAGGAAATTATGTGCATGGAGCCACTATGCTTTGGAGGCTGAGAGGGTTTATTAAAAACATACAAGTTGGCTTCAGTGGCTAGGAAAATTCCTAGGCACATTCATCTCTAAGTGCAAACATTGCCATCGGGTCTCCTCAGCACTCAACAGATTAACTACAAAGGACATGAGTACAGCTCTGGATATTTGTGCCTCATTCAAATTGGCCACTTCACCCAGGGCTCAGAGGAGCCAGACTTTCTCTCTTCACTGGGAAATGTCCTGCCCAATACCAAGATCCCTATCAGTCTTTGAAAGCCTCCTTACAGTTGTGAAAATCCTCCCAAAAGGATTGGTCACTGACACCAATGCAAACAGGACCAGTAAGCATGCTGAACTATTGATATTCAACATGTCACATATAAATAAGGTGGGCTGGATTTAAAACTTCCTCTGGCAGCACCTGAACATCAAGGTGGGTGAAGTCTCAGTGCCAGCAAACCAAACTAAAGCCAAAGCCAGAAGCCTCAATGGTCAGTGGTCTCAATGTCAACTGGCCACTGTAAGGTAAATATTTGATGACAAAACTGGAAAAGCAAATATCTATGTTGTCACAGGGACTGTGAAGTTCAACAAATTGCAGTGCTTCACACAAGAGAAACAATTTCAAGGAAACCAGAAGCAGAAACTTCTGATTCATACTGGCAATTAAGTCGAATTTGTGAATCTGTGCTATTATCAATTACTTTTACACACCACTAGATTTCTCTGTTAAACATAGCATCATTTCTCTCTCCTTTACTTATTTTCTCCCTAATTATTTCTAAAGAGAGAAACTGAAACACATATAAAAATGAAGTTAGAGCAGGCATGCAGATAGCCAGACCTGGCCTGAGGTTAATCCTGCAAAGTAAAAGTGTGATAAATGGTTCATTGTTGCAAGTAATGGAAGAGGAAAAACAGGTGGCCTAATCCAAAGTGGAGTTAAGCCAATAAAGAAATAATGGAAAACCTACGAGGTAAAAGGTATTAAATAAGTATTAGGAACTTCAGTGAGTGAAAAATACCAAAAACTATTAAAATGAGTATACTGGCTTACCAGCAGTGACTTGTGAAGGCAAGATTGTCATAGGAGTGTAAAATCAGGAAAGCCAGGCCCCATAGGAAAGAGGAACACAGCAATAAGCTATTCATCTGGGAGAGGAAAAGGTGGGAAATGTGGAATATAAAGGAGAGAAAGTGATGAGGTATTGGTTACTTGTGAAGTCCCTGGTGAGCAATGTGGATTCTGATCCCTGCACTGGGGAAGGGAGATAGAGCTCTGATCTGCCCATATCATGTGTGTCTGCCTTGTTTCCTCAGCCAGAGGCACCTGGGTTACCTTCCTTGCACAGACTGAGGGACATTGAGGAGAGAAGATGGAGTGTGGACCAAATATCCCAACTTTCAATCTCTGAACAATGTGCTGAGTACAAGGACTGCCACAATGCTGCTCAGAAATTCTGGTCAGAACTCAATGCAATAGGCCAAAATAAATTGTGGTGCCATTTAATTAACATTTCTGGGGACAAAATTGGCCTGGTTTAGCAGGCTGGGTTTTTTAAAACAGTTTTCATTTCCAGTGAGAACAAAAAGGTAGGAAAAGAAAAGTAAATTGTCCACCTAGGACGAAAAAAAAGGCAAGGAAAAATCTAAATTATACATTCTCCCTTCTGTTAATAAGATTGTAGTCACAGAGTACACACACACTCCTTGATGCATCAAGAGCTGTTCAAGAATAGAAAGTACAAAGTGCACTGAAGTGAAATCTCCGATTGAGTTGTTTTTCTGCTGCAGGCAATGAGATTTGGATCTGTGCCATATAATTCAGTGCACAAATACTAAACTAGAGGTATTAGCTCATATAAACAGAAGATGGAAACGACTCAGGCTCTGTAGATGTGCCTCAGAACAAGCCATTACCCATGTTATCAACAAGCCCACACCTCAAACCAAACACAGCACCATGGAGCATTCTCATCCAAGACTCAAACACAGGCTGAGGAAATCTCCTATAGATTCACTAATGGATCTGCCATCTCCATGCCATCTCAGGCATTCCAGCTGCCAGCAGCCATTTCTGACCACTCTGCACCAAAAATCTCTTGGAGGTGACCTCAAGAGATTCCTGAGCTCCACCAGCTTTAGGTCCTGGATCTTGGATCTCCGCGGGAGCATGAACTCAAGACCATAGGCAGACACATACTGGGGTTTTTTTGTTGTTGGGGTTTTTTTTGTTTGTTTGTTTGTTTTGGTTTTTTGTTTGTTTTTTTTTTCCAAGCAATAAACCCTGAGTGACATCAAAACCACTCCCAGGTCACCAAGACATCCACATGGGAATTAGTTCTTCCCTAAGACCTATTGGTGACTCATGCTTTCTTGGGGCTGGGACAGCCCACGGAACCCCAAAGGACACAGGAAGCTCACATTTAGGGAATTCATAAATGTCCTTATGATCACCTACAATGAGATGATTCAGTTGGAACAAGTGAAGACCACTGTATTCCCAGCTGCATTAGTCTGCCTGTAAGACTTCAGAAAAACAGTTTTAGTTTTTCATTTTGCAGTTTATAGGGAGTACTAAGAACTTCTTGAATTTAGCTGAAGAAGATGAGACAAGTTAAATCATTAATGTCAGTGAAAGTTTTATGACATTTCTGTATATTATGTCAACAAGGAGGTAACTGTAAGTCTTGAAGCTTTAAACACATTGAGCTTTTTTATGTCCTGTTTGGAGTCTAGTAATAATTCTCACAATTGCCCTCCACTATTGTCCTGACTTGTAGCAAAGAAATATTCTAGATCTACTCTGGAAAAAAAAATGCTCTGCTATGAGCATTAGAGATTGAATATTGATGGTTTTTAGAAAATATGCATTATATATACCTGACCCAGTGACTAAGGCAAAAAAGATCACCAAGAACTTCATCTGTGCTCTGTGGGTTAGGTACTGTTGCACTTAAAAAGCAAAGTGTGTGCAAGGGACAGGTCATGAATGCACAGGATCATTATTAGGAAAAAAAACTATTTATTGTGAGAGTGGTGAGACACTGGCCCAGGTTGCCCAGAAGAGCTGTGGATGCCCCATCCCTGGCAGTGTTCAGGGTCAGGCTGGATGGAGCTTTGAGCAACCTGCTCTCATGGAAGGTATCCCTCCCCATGGCAAGGGGGTTGGAGCAAGGTGATTGTTCAGCTCCCTTCCATCCAAAACCTTTCTATGTTCTTGTGTTTACGAATTTTTGTGTCTATTTCTAAGGTACCCAGCACAAGAAAAATATATAGTCTTGTCGTTGGCAACATCAACCTGTCTCATTGAAATAATTAATCTGTATGTATAATAAAGATTAGAAATTCAGTTTCAAGGCCACACTGGATCTGATTCCAATGATCAGCTGTGGTTTAGAAACAATCTACCTTGTATAAGAACACAAATTCTTTTGGACCCATCAGCCGGGAAAAATTCTGCCCTCAAAACGCCATCCCCAGAACACAGGTTGGCATTACAGATCAGGCATTTTCTCCAATCATCTTCATGATCATGTGTAGAAACAACAAACAACAAATTAAATATGAAGTGACATGTTTTAAACTGTCATCACCACAAAGGAAAAATATACCTTGGATCTACCAGTATAAAGAATTAAATGGAAGTCACACATTGTTATGTGAAGATAAATAGCAATGATGTAGTGGACTAAAGCAGATAAAAGAGAATGCATTTATAAATGCTGAGAAGCTTGACATTACTTGTTACTCTGACCAGGGTTGTGCCTGATGAAATGCTAAATTCTCTGCCCCCTCACTCGAGGCTGCCTGAAGCCAGTGTCCCTCAGGACTCAGTGCAAGGTGAATCCTTGCTGTAAATCACTGCATCTGCAGAGATGCAGGTGCAGTTGGACAGAAATTTGTTACAGCTCAAGACAAAGGCAGGTATTGGGATTGTCATCAAGGTGGTTGCTAATAAAAGATATCCCAGACGACTAAGGCATATAAAAGCAGTGCAGGAAACACTTGGTCAGGTCTGAGAGCAAATCAGGGCAGCTTGTTAGAATAGACAAAGCAGCAGGTCTTGTCCTTCAGCAGAACAAATTATTTCAGACACAGAGACAGGCTGCTTAGTTTCTACAGCTTCCTGGCCTGAAGGTGTTGCTGGCATCTCCACATCATTTTCCTCTGCATGAAGACATTGCCTATAATGACTCCACTCAAGGTAAACAAGCTCAACCAAGGCTGTTCACATTAGGATACAACAGGAACTCTCATTAAAATTTACAGCCAGTGCAATGAATGGATCAAAGCAGCATCTGTCTGTATTTGTGGTGCTATATATGGTGGTATATATGTCAGCCAGGATGGCTTGAGCTCCATTTCCCCAGCAGCAGCTCGGGGAATTGGGCAGCAGCACCCCAGCACATCTGTACTGTGCCAGATGTGACTGTGGCACAACAACAGCTTTGTGAGCTAACCTCAGGCTTCAGAGCTGACAGCAGAGAACTTCAGGCTCTGTGGAGCCCCAGGCAGTGAGGGGCTACAGAATTTACCCATCTTGTTGGGTGTATTTTCAGTTTGTAAGGGAATCCGAGCTGCTGTACTCTTCCATTAAGAACCTGATGAATCTGGACAAGGATTTCTGTCTGTACATGCTCCCAAGAGTCACGACTTGCAGAACTTGGGTCACAACCTGAAATACACTCCAAGCTAAAACTATTATAAAACAAAGCCCATCTAGAATCCTTCAAAGGAGATCTGAAACAAGTTGCTAATTCTCCTGGACATTAATAAAGCATTCTCTTCTCTACTGAGGCAGATTTGGTTTCCTGAAGAAAATCATCTCCCATCTGTCTTTGACTAGTAGCTCATATAATGGATCTGACAGCAGATGGAATTTTTGCCTAGAAGAAGTGTCGACCCTTCCCTGAGAAATGAATAAATCTTTCGTTTATGAAGCAGACTCTGTATAAATAGAATGGCAGTCAGTAAAAAGGAGGTGGTCAGGGAAGGTAAATGGCTGGTTCCTGACAGCAGAAATACAGTTCAAGGAAAACTACTTTCATTTATTTTACTTATAAGAAATGGGAAATATTACTAAGGAAATGTGTTTTCTAAAGTAATGTCTATCTGCCTTGGCCTAATCCATTTGGAAAAAAGGTTTTAAAATGGAAAATGGCAGAGATGTTCTCTGGTATTGTAAAACTGAGCCAGATACAGAACAAGCAGGACCTGCTCCACTTCCTGTTATGCTGGGCACCTATTTGTAATGATTTCCATGGGCTTGCTGTGAATTTTCACCAGTTCTAATAGTCAGCATCCTGCAGCACGAGACCTGAGAGCAGCTCAGTACTCAATACTGTATAGCCCAGATTTTAAACAACTCTGCCTTGGCTTTGCTTTACTTTCTCTGCTTTGAGATGCAAAGACAATCATCAAACAAAACTGAGCTTAAGCCAGCTGGGGCCATACTAACAGCACTCTCAGTTGCAAGGGGGTTTAGAGAAGCTCGAAGTCTTGTTTGATAACATTGTAATTTATTTCAAGCAGAAGGGAATAACATTGAATTTGAATCAACCTGTTGATAATCACCCTCCTGTGCTTAGATTTGTAAGAAAAACAAATGAAATTTTGCTGTTCTGAGGTATAGTTATAATTTCTCATGTCTCAGATTGCCAGTTATTTATACAATTACAGTTACTTTTGGCTAATACAGACTTTGCTTTGTCTTTTTATTTTTCTTTAGTCTATGTTCATGTAACACAACTTGAAAGCAGATTAGCCCTGAGCTTCACTCTGTGGAAATCAGTGGAATGAGAAGAAGCATAATTATTTATTTTTCTGTATGGATACACATATACAATACATATTGTTCAGCTAATACTCTGGAGGAGAGAGATCCCATCCAGAGGAATTTTGACACATTTAAGAGGTGGGATTGTGTGAACATCAGGAAACTCAACAAGGCCAAGTGCAAGATCCTTCACCTGTGTCAGGGCAATCCCAGGCACAAATACATAGGATTGAGAGCAGCCCTGAGGAGAAGGACATGGAGATGCTGGTGAATGAAAAACTCAAAATGACCCAGCAATGTGCTTTTGCAGCCCAGGAAG
This sequence comes from Sturnus vulgaris, assembly GCF_052056855.1. Lineage (NCBI taxonomy): Eukaryota > Metazoa > Chordata > Aves > Passeriformes > Sturnidae > Sturnus > Sturnus vulgaris. Next base: position 147,993,285 of record NC_142243.1, read on the forward strand.
CCAAATGTGTCCTGGGCTGCAGCAAAAGCAACATGGGCAGCAGGTCAAAGGAGATGATTCTACCCCTCTGTTTTTGTGAGACCCCACATGGAGTGCTGAGTCCATCTCTGGGGCCCTCCATATAAGAAGGACCTGGACCTGTTGGGGCACCTTTCCTGTAAAGACAGACTGAGAGAGTTGGGGATGTTCAGCCTGGAGAAGGCTCCAGGGAGAATTTATGGTACTTTCTGGTACGTAAAGGGGCTGCAAGAAAGCTGGAGAGGGACTTTTGACAAGGGGATGCAGTGATAGAAAAGGGTAAATGGCTTTTAACTGAAAGAGACCAGGTTTAGAGTAAATGTTAGGATGAAATTCTTTGCTGTGAGCGTGGTGAGACACTGGAACAGGCTGCCCAGAAAAGCTGTGAATGTTCTGTCCCTTAGATGTGTTCAAGGCCAGGCTGGAGCTCTGAGCAGCCTGGTCTAGTGGCAGCTGTCCCTGCCCATGGCAGGGGGTTGGAACAAGATGATCTTTAAGTCCCTTTTGACCCAAACCATTCTGTGATTCTGTGATATATTTTTCAATATTCAGATTTGGTATTAGCAATTATGATCCCACCCAGCTTTATTTCATCCTCTTTTTTAATCTAGATTTTCAACTAAAACTCCCAGTGGTTTCACTAGGAGCATTTCAGTACCCATGTAAAGAGTAGAAATAATTTTAGAAATGAGATAACTCCTTTCATGTTACAGACAGTGAACTGAAACTTGATGTCATTCCAAACTGTTAAAAAATTCAGCCCATTTCTAAGAATCCCATTTGTTTTCCCAAGACATGCAGACTAATAATTTAAGTGTTAACTAGTATAGCTGTTTTATTTATCTAACTCAGATTCTGATAAAAGGACAAAAATACAAAGTAATCCCATATCTGGTGCAACTCCTCTGAGTTCTTTAGAGCTGCTATAGTCATAACATTTTTTAAAATTTTTCTTTAATCAGATAAAATTATACTCTGAGTTTCACCATTCCCAATGACATTTACCAATTAGCTGACTGCCAGAATATTCAGGGTTGACTTTTTGGTGAGGTAAAAGGGGTAGATAGACATAAACATCTTGCTATAGTCCAAAGAGGAAAGACAGAGGCTGGAGCTATATGAAATTAACTACCCCAAAAAACAGAGCAAAGCATGTTGAGAAGTTTAAGATTGTTTTTCTTTCAATATCTGTTTAATTTAGGATTTCTTACCATCTACTGCTATATGACAACCTAGAAGGAGAAGCTAAAGCTGGCCTGATTCCACCCTTGGGATACATGTGAAACCCAGATAAATTCACAGTGTGTTGACTATATAAGTACTACCAAATAAATTATCCCAATTATTCCTCAAGCAAGGAGGAGGAGAGGAGCAGAACTGCTACATACCCCCATTCCCTGAGGCATCCTCCAGTGTGGTAAGGTAAACAGTTAAAATAGGTAATACTCCCTTGTGATTTCCATTTTATAGATCCATTATTCTATAACTGCCAACTATTTCTGTAAATATCTGAGGTTTCATATATCCCTAAATAGCCTGAACTAAATGGACATAACCTCATATCCATGTTCTGTAAATGGGCAGTTGAAAAGTAGTGAGAAATTGTCTCCAGAATCATGACTGTAGGTACATCTTGTCAGGGGAACTTAATAAAGTTTTCCTATTGCAGTCCTGTCCATTCCAAAGGTCTCTTTTTTTAGCATTCAGGAGTGCTGGGATTTGTACACCAAGAGATGAATGAATGAATGCTGCTCACTGGGGATCTCCCTTCCTTTCCTCCCCTTGCATGGGGAACTTTTGTGACACTGAATCATCATAGTTGAGTCTTCTGTTTTCTGCTATAGTGTTGTATAAAGGATAGTTTACAGTCAGTGTCTTATCTAACAACATTTGCTGGTTTCTTGGTTAGAAAAATTGGTTATAAAATTAATAGTTGAAAGATTTTTTTGAGGTTCAGTTGCACAGTATTGCTTTCATATGGAAACTGATATCCATGTCATCTTTTTGTCCAACCTCCATTTTCATTTATTTATATTCTCTCCATCTTCTGCTTTTGTTCCTGTTTAAAAAAAAAAATTCTATTGCAGTGCAAATCCTTGCAGGACTTCAGCCTGGAAATACTTATTTGTGTGAGAACTTCCTTAATGCTGAAATAACATCAGTGAACATCAACAGGTCTATGGAAAAGGGTGTGGATGGGCACAGGTGGGCAAGGCATCATCCTCTCCCTTGTCACAGGTTTACAGGCACTGAGTATGTTCAGAGATGGCAAACCCATTCTATCCCTGTCTAAGAGAATGAGAGCTGAGAGATCCAGATACTCAGTCGAGTTGCTAAGAAACCTAAAGAATTTTAAAGTATGCAAGGTTACAAGGCTAATCTAAAGTTAGACTAATACTGTGTAGCATCCCCATGGCAACCAGGAGTGAACGGCATGTGAGGTGAAAGCAGAGAAAAAGACAGAATAATAATCAGCAATAAAACCTTGGGAGGGCTTAGTGTGATTATGTTATGAATGAGTTAAAGAATGCTGCTGGCCTGCTGAAGTTCAGCTTGTCTGCTGGGGACACAGCTTCTCCTTGCAGGTCCAGAGCAAATGGTGGATGGCATTTCTAAAGTAAGGCTATACTGGCCAGCTCTGAAAAAATTGCTGCTGAAAGGGTCAAATGAAAGAGAAGTGGACCTGAACACATCCAATGTAACCAAACACTTATTTTATACAAAGAAGAAAATTTCCACATCAGATCAAATAATTGTGCCACTCCTCTCTTTACATTTCCTGCAGCCCTGATCTGTTTGCTGTGTTACTTCCTCTAAAGCATAGTCTGCATCATTTTGCCATACTATCTTACGTATGTGAACTGTATCTTAAGCAGATCCTGGGTAAGGAAGTCAGTTTGAAAAATCAACTTTTTCCAGGATTGTGTGACAGCACTATTTTTTATCTGTCTATGTTCATGCTCCCATGTAACCAAAGGACAAGGCTCCTGCCTGAGATGTTGTCTGAATACTCTTCAGAGCAGTGGGTCAGTGACTTCAGGCTTCATGGCCACCACCACCATGGCCCAGCAGCAGAGCTCACATTTTCCAGCCTCAGCCTTGTGATCCAGCCACTAGTGCTTGTGAGCCACTACAGTGTCTCCTGAAGGGCTGAATGGCAAAAGCAAAATTTTCCTGAGTGGTCAATTTAAAAACTGGCAATGCCCCACTCCTGAGGTTCACTCACTCAGAAAAGGTCTTTGGGATTTTTGGGTCTTTGAACTCAAGTTTATTTGAATGTTTTCATTGCATTGAATGGTAAATTAAAGCACTTTTGAACAGACTTCTCAATGCTAGATAACAACTGCACTGATATTTCACCTGGAATCTTCCTGGTTCTCTTCACAAGTCCTTGAGAAGACAACATTGGTAACTCATTAGAGGATATCACTATGCACTGCACAAATACTGAGGTGAATATTTCTCACTCAGCCATCATCAGTCATATCCTTCTGCTCTTTGGATTTATGCAAACACTAAACTAGGACAGGTTGGTCCTCTCAGCTTGGCCACCAATAGATGGATGGATGTGCATGAAGTTCATGAATATTCTTTGGATCAAACCAGGTAATGTTCTTTTTTGTTTCACAGCAGAGTGCCATTACAGAGTGGAGATCTGAGCTCCGGGTTGCCTTCTGGTTGCTTCTCACACCCCACTGGCACAGGCCCTACATGGAAATGCTTTCTGTTCATCCTACCTGAGCTATAGTACTTAGCAAGTTAAATCCTCATTTCTGCTGAGATTACAGAGGCAAGCAAAACAGGCACTGTGTAATCACCCTCTGCTCTGGAATGAATAAAATGCAGTTTGTGAGGGTTATGGGTACACCTGAGCATCTGAGGCATTAAGACTCTCATTTTCTGCTTGGTAAACAAGGGTTCCCCACACACAAGCATAGCAGAAGACCCCTTCCCAAGTTCCTGTGCCTGTATAACATTAGAATATCTTAGAAATTAAGTTCTCTGATTAAATGTGGATTCTTCCAATGCAGACATACACACCAAATCACTTTAAACTCTCATTCAGTCTTTACAAGGTGGATCATTCATCTTAAAGCAGGTGCATACTGTTGGTCAAAGAAATCACATTCCTGATTTCACCAACTCACTCTATCTCCACCAAGTATAATAAGAGGGTCCCAAGAACTCCTGTCACAGAGCTACATTATCATTCTTTCCATTGTACTAATTTCGAAGATAACTAGGTGCCATTCTAGCTAGAGATGGGGATATAAAGAATGTTCTATTTTCTGTTTTTAAAAACAAAGAATGTTGCCAACAGCTCCAGATAGGGGTAACCTTGAACATTTTTGGCAAGCTGGAACCTAAGCAAGTTTGATAAGGTTTTCCTGCCTTGGTTTCATGGCATTGGAATTTAAAAGAAGAAACAACTAATCTGCTAATATGACAATGAATTACTTGTTTAAGGTTACAAAGTAAGACTGAGGCACGGCAGAGATCTGAATTCAGTCCCTGGGAGCCTGTAGATGCCATGGAATCATAGAGCCAAATGGTTTGAGTTGGAAGGGACCTTAAAGATCATCTAGTTACAGCATCCTGCCGTGGTTCACCCTCTAGACCAGGTTGCTCAGGATCCCATCCAGGCTGGTCTTGAGCACTTCCAGGGATTGAGCAACCACAGCTTCTCTGGGCAACCTGTGCCCGTGTCTCACCACGCTCTGAGTAAAGGATTTCTTCCTAATACCTTATTTGAATCTCTTCTCTTTCAGTCTGAAACCATTACTCTTTGTCTTGTCACTATCTGCCCATGTAAAAAAACACTCTTTCTCTTCTTTATAAGCCCTCTTTATGTACTGAAAGGTTGCAGTAAGATCTCCCTGGAGTCTCCTCTTCTCCAAGCTGAACAACCCCATCTTTCTCAGCCTCTCTTCATAGGAGAGGTGTTCCAGCCCTCTGAGCATTTTCTTGGCCCTCCTCTGATGTCCAACAACTGCTCTGTCCTCTTCCTAACTGAGTCTTTCCTCTCCAATCCAATGACAGTGATGTAACTTCTGTCCTTTGGGAAAGTTGTTCTTCCTGACAGATCAACTTTTCACTGGCTCCAACTGACCTGGAGCTTCATCAAGAGTAGGGAAAAAAACAAATTGTGGAAATATTGAGTTCAAATCAAATCTCAAAGATGTCAGTAAAAGTCTTTCAGCAAGTTTCAGTGAACTATGGATCAAGTCCACAAAGTTTAAGCAATAAAACACTGTGACATTCACATTAGATAGTCAATGATCCATGATGCCACATGTGGAAATCCTCTTAACATTATAAAATTAATCTATTCCATGATGACAGCCAATATTTGTCATAACTAGAGAATCAAGAACTCATTAATTTTTAATGCTTCAGCCTTAAATGCTTTTTCTTAAATTGTTTATATTTTCTATGTTTTAATCTACATTTCCTACACCTCCAGTTTAATACATTTAATATACTAATAATGCTGACTAATAGAAATGCTTACAGAAAAGAAAAAAAATCAGCCATGAATTCATAAATGAAAGGACAAAAAATCACTAATTAATTCCTTAGTGAAAATAAATGCTTTAAAAATATTAACACTTAATAAAACTAAATAGCAATTAACTTTGAAAAGTGGCTAATTAAGCTTGCTGATTATAAATATAAATTAAGAGAAGTTTCCATTAGAATATTATTGGATAATTTCATTAATATTTCAAAACTTGGGAAAAAAATTAAAAACAAAAAACCAAACCATCATGGAACTTGAAGTGTGAGGAAATAATCCTGTGACTTCTGCAAGTTTTCAAACAAATCTAGGTTGAGATCCTCTAGGACATGTACTAAAGGCCAATAAATGAGTGATTTACTCCCCTTTAGGAATCTGCTTTAAATTTTAGTGGAAGATTAGGATGCTATTTTTAAAAGTTAGCTTTAAAGTATTTCCAACCTGGAAGAGTCATTGCCTGAAGTTTTTATATGTGATGTACAGAGCTGGTTATTAGGCGATGAAACAACCTATTTCAAGCTTTTGAGGACTGTTATCAAAATATTTCCAGTCCTTAATTGGATCCCAACATTTTAACCTTGCAATGATTTTCTAAGTAAAAGAAAATCAGTTCTGCTTTTAATATTTTTCCATTTTAAAATATTTCCTTTCAATAAATTAATTTGCCCAACAGAACCACAAGCCATTACCAGGAGAGATATCATTCCTCTGTGTGGCAATGTCCTTTTCTTTTGCCTTTGCAAGAGACTTCTTACAGATTCAATATCTGCCCATCATTCTGTTTCCAGTGTGCTTTACAGTATCTGGGTTTAAGGGTTATTTTTCTTCCCATTTTTAAAGCATTTTCTTTTTCATTTGGAAGCTGCTGCTGCCACGAGCCATTCTTTCCTTCAGCTGAATATCCCAGGTCTGAAATTCATCCTAGCATCTGTTCCCTGAAACCTAAGCAGATGGAAGAGTCCAGGAGGGACTACTTGTGCCAGCATAAGGTAGCTTTGTCTTTCCGTGGTAAATGGTCTCCAAGACTAAAACTGAACCCCAGTCAAACTTGGCAGGAAACCTACAGCAGTTAAGGGAAGGGATCTGTAAGTATATACAATAATATATACGTCTTTGGGGGGAAAATAAACAAGTTTATATAAATTAAACTACAAAGCAACTATATTCTCAAATGTATTTATGGCCATATAGAGTAATTTTCCTTTAACTATCTTGTGATTGTCAATATGATCACCTCAAGTTTGTGGCAGGTGCCCTTAGACAGCTCCTGAGCAAGAGAGGAGTAGAAAACCTAATTGCATTTTCAGGAAAATTCAATTAAAATATGCAGTGGAGACCCTGTAAGATGGAGAGAAAAGAAATTCAAAATTTCGTCTGTTTCTTTGGTCCTTCTTGCTAAGCAAACGAGTGACCCTGGAAATCCAGGAGAAGGATGAACCTTCTCTGCACCAGATACTTGGGTGCTGAATTGTGTCTTCTATTGCATGGTGTCTTCTGGAGGCCCCTTTGGGATAGCCTAACCCTATACCACTTAAAATATGGTTCTGTGTTTTTTAATTCATCGAATTTAATTCATCGATGCCCGAGACCCAATCAGAACTCCTGAGTCATTGAGAGAGGCTTGGCTGCTGAGATGAGCAGAATAAGGAACATCAGGTGATGAAAGCACTGCTTCAGGAAGAGCAGCTTTAGCTATACATTATTACCTTTCAGCTATTCAAGTTTCCTGTGTTTCTTTTGGAAGGAACGAAGCACTAGCCTTCATATGGAGGTTGATTTGGAATCCTGGGAGTGAAAGGTTTGGTAAGAGGGATTTGTCTAATTGATGAGGGCATAGTCACTTTAAAGTCTCTCAAGAGTACAAAAAACAATATTGATTTTGTATCATGCATAATATAGCATAAGAAAATATTAACAAACATCTCCTGTAAAACACAATATTTCTGCTTCCTGACTGAGCCATTGACACCACCATTCAGTTCAGGATTTCATTCTCTCCATTACGTGCTCCTTGCATTTCTTGATTCCTTATTATCTCCTTTACAGTTTTCACTGATTTATTCTTGTTTTGTGGTGAAATAAGCATAATGCCAACTTTTTATTGACTGATAAACCTTCCATCTCTCCTGACTCTCTGCATGAGTGAGAATACTGCCCAAGAGGAACCCCTGGAGGTGGAGAGTCCTCACCTTACAGAGTGAGTGATTGTACATGCTGGGTCACCCTTCTAGAGCTTAAAAATCCTGAAGTATTGTGTCTAGTAACAATTCCATTTGACATCCTGAATCTGTAATCCATCAATGCCGACAAAGCTTTAAATGGTTTGTAAAATAAATTTCATTTGAGTACATTTTTTGGCTTACTTAATATATAAGTCTCTGTGACAGAAGTAACCAGCAATTTTTAAAAACAACATTAATTGACTTATTTTGATCAGAAAGAGCCCAATGACTTAGGATGTTGTGGAAAACAGAAAAGGGAAACATTGTTTATATTATTAAAGAACTAAGAAATATCCTGGTCCCATTAACAGGATTTTGCTATTAAAATAATAACTTACTCAGAGACACTTTGCATTCCTAGCTGAGCAATTAGACCAGGCTTTTGGAATCTGTGCTTTAATTCAGCTGCTGTGTTGACATGCCTTGGGAGTTCAGAAAACTCATCAACTTTTATGTGTAGGCAAAAGAAGATTAAAAAGTTTGGTAGAAGCACTAAGATTTTTCCATGCTTCTACTTTGGTGAGTACCAAAGAGAAATGTAATATTCTTATTTTCTGACTGGTCACATTGAGATAATCTCATATCATTTTCTGCCTGGATTTGTCCAGCTGTGTGCATTTAATTTAATCCTTGTTAAAAAGTGGCATGTATGAGTAGCTTTAAGAAAACAAGGTACTTCCCTTACACTCTGAATAATGAAAGATTTTCTGCCCACTGAATTTCATAACTTTTAGCACTGTAAAAGGATGTTTTTTTTTTTCTAAACAACACTTAGACTTTATTTTTAAACTTCATCCAAGAAATTTTTAAAGAAACTGTATTCTTACATCTAATAGGAAAATACCATTCCTATGCCATCTTCCACTTGTAAACCTTCTAGTTCTGTTATCCTTGGAAAAGGGGAGAATATATCTTTTATGGTTATCCAGATAAGGAAAGACAAAAATAATTATTCACATAGACTCACATGGAGGAAACGTCTTTAGTACCAAGAACAATTTTTGCTTGACTTCAACAACACTTAAAATAATGTGAGATTAATTCCACCATGGCTGCTTTCATTCAGCCCATTGCAGTACAGCATGAGCAGCCACCTCAGATTTACCAAAGAAGAGTTGTGCCATAGTAACCTGGTCACCTTCCACAGCAAAATTTTGTCTTCTGTTGACATGGAGAGAACGGTGGCTATTTTACCATGGACAGCAAAGCATTCCACATTGACTCCCACAGTCTTCTTCTAGACAAACTGGCAAGAGACAGATGTGAGATGGTCTGTTTGGTGGGCAGGAAAATTCTAATGGGGTGGGGAGCAATGCTTTTACTCAAGCTGGCAGCCTGTCACAGGGTGGGTCCCTCAGGGATTGGTACTGTACTCCACATTTCACAACACCTTCCCAAACGATCTGGATCCAGAATTGAAAGTGCTCTCATCAAATGTTCTGGTGACACCAAGCCGGGTGTTGAAAGGGCACATCAGAGGGAAGAGATCTCACAGAGACCTGGATAGGCTGGAAGAATGGCTTAGTGAAAACTGTACGAAGTTTAACAAAGACAAGTGCAGATTCTTGCTCCTGAGATGGCATAACCAGAGCCCTGGGCTCTGTGTGGATGGGGAGCAGCCTTGCTGAAAGCAGCCCTGGGACCTGGTGGATGAGTGCCTGAACACCTGTCTGCAGTGATGAAGGTGAATGAAGGCATATGAAGGTAAATGATGGTAGATGAAGGTAAATGAAGGTAAATGGGATCCTGGGCTACATCTACAGGGATAAAGATGTACTTGGCAGGCATGGAGTAGTGTCCAGCTCTTGTCCCCACAATTCACAAAAGACATAGACAGACTGGAGAACATCCAAAGACAGGCCATGAAGATGATCAAAGGGCTGGAGAGCCTCCTCTGTGAGGAAAGACTGATGGAGTGGAGTCTTAACTTTGAGAAGAGCTGGCAGGGATAACATCATCACAGTATTCCAGTACTTAAAAGGGCACCTATCTAGATAAGGAGTGAAGGCTCTGAGTTCACAGGGAGTCACAAGGAGAGAACAAGGAGCAACGAGGACAAGTTGCAAAGAGAGAGGTTTAATCTCAACATAGGAAGTGAACATTTTACAGTGAGAACCATCAATCACTGGAACAACCTCCCTAGGGATGGGGGTGAGTTCATATCACTGGGGGTTTTCAAGATGTGGCTATATGCTGGATGATCTCACCTAGGCTCCCTTTTCCACAAAAGATTGGATCAGGGGATCTTTCAAAGTCTCTTCCTACCTGGGCTGTTTTATTATTGTTATTAATAATATTGTTAATAATTGAGGCTTTACCTCAATTCCTCATCAGGGTGATTTAAAATTAAATTCTGACCTACAGTTGTAGAATATAAACATACCCAGCCTGCATATCTGACCTGATGGTAAACAGTAAGATACCACACACCTGGACCTTAAAAGACAGTCTTGCAGCTGTAGGACAGATCTAGGTATCCTTAATGAATTTTTCCAGACCATTTTTGTAAAAGAAGCCAGTGGCTGCTTTCTAGAGTCATTTCACTCAGTAGGAATAAGGACTGAGATGAAAATTCTGAAGATCAATAAAAAACATTCTGGAATAAGAAGAAGGATGAAACCTCCCTAGTCGTTCCACATTTGAACAGGCTCTATAGTGCCCATACTAACAGAAAACAAGCAGAGACAACTGAGAAACAGATGAAGTAATCGAAAAAGCATACTTATAGTCGTTTTCCCACACAATTTTAATGTAAGCAAGAATCTTATCTATGTACAGAGCTGAGTGACTCCCAGCACATATATGCATGGGCAGCAGCTAGCATTCTGTGCTACATATGGCTTCTGCAATTTTTATTAATTGAAGTGTCATATTGTCCTGTGTCACTGAGTCTCCGGGGTCCCAAATCTGTTCGGGTTTTGGGGGTTTTTTGTTGATTGTTTGTTTGTTTGTTTGTTTGGGGTTTTTTTAATATATAACAGAAAACATTTTCCTCTCCATTTAACTCATGGAATAAAATCTTAAACCAGGAGCTCTGCGAAGCTGAATTAATTTGTGTCTGTGGAGCACTGTGAAGCACTGTGGGGAGACATCTCTTAAAATTGCAAAATACTTCTGCTGTTACAGTCAAATTCTCAGTAGAGTGATATGAAAAGAATGTTAAGTGTGAACAAATGTGCAGTTTGTGAATGGTACAGACATTTACTGACTGTGGTGAGCAAGTGCTGGTGTCTACCTCATCCACTCAGCTACAGAAACAGTCACTCAGAATTAATTGCAGAATTAATTGCTCCTTGGCAAACAGGTGTGCTGAGCCCTTCTTAAAATTCAGGAAAGAGGGTGGCATGGAAAGAGAGTTTCTTTCTTGGGTGTTGACATTTTTCTGTGCTGGATCTCACAGTGTAATGACATACTGTGAAATGATTAAGTGGAAATTAGCATGTTTGCTTCTCTTCTTCCATTTTTGTGCTTTGAATAAATGCAGTTTCACGGTTTTGCCTATTTCTGTGGGTCACTTTTTCCTCAAGGTTTGAAGCAAACTGCTGCAAGGTTTTTTTGGCCCAATGGGCTTTGGTTGGGCTTTTTAGCACAAGGTCAGCTACAGCACTGCCTGTAGTGCTCAGTGTCTGCCTCCAGACCTAGGGTGGGATTTGTGCCCAGGTAATTCTTGGTCATTCTTCCTAAAAAACCCCATAAACAAACAAAAACACAAAACAAACAAACAAACAAGAAATTATGCAAAAAGAGAAAAATCTGGTGCTGAGATTGGTTAACAGTGAGCAAGACCAAGACACCAATATCTCACCTACAGACAAGAACACTTTAGCCATTGGAGATGTAAAATGTTCCAGGATACTCATCCCAGAGCACTTTTGCTCATAAAGAGATTGATTTCAAGCATCTGATTACCCTGATGTGTTTGATAACCCCTATGAGATGTGGTTCTACAGGGCACTGGGGAATCCCAGGGTTACTTGGCTGCACTCAGGGCTGTTCTGGCTTGACCAGCAAGGAGATGATAAAAATGCAGGAGCCCCTCTGTCCACAGCCCTTTGTGTTCACAAGGTCAAGGCTCCTACCTTTGGTACCAGTGACAGCAATTGTGTGGTCCCCATGGACTGGGGACACGACAGCCTATATAAAATAACTGGTAAAAGCAAATTTATTGCAATTTGGATCAACTTCCTTATGTAGAGATCTGCACTGAAACACTATTACGGTTTTATGAGTGGAAAACAAATGATCTGTAGTGATCTGTAATGATCTGTAAACACTCCCAACTTTACTAACAGCAGAAATGAGCCTAGGTTTTTCACTTTAATGAAATCTGTGTTATTTATCTTACCCTCTTTGGCTGGACATTTTCCTAAAACACAATAGGGTAAGGTCAGCTTTCACAGATTCTGTAAGTGGGCTGGGAGCTGCCACTGAACTAATGACTAATTTTCTCTAGCTGCAGAACATATACAGGAACAGCAGGTGTTTATTTTTTTTCCTCCTTCTGATGTATCATTTATGAAGGAATATGTGTAGAAATAATGAGAAAATAACGAAAAGATAAATTCTTTGGACATGACAAGTCTATCTTGTGATAAGCTGGTGAAGAGCAATGGAAGCATAAAAACTTTCAGAGCAACCAAGGTTTACAGAGCAGTTAAAAAGAGACAAAGATTTTCTTTGTCTTTAACTACAGTAAATATCATCATCCAACACCTTTCCAGAATGATTCTGCCATTTGCCATACAACTGAGAAAGAATGGCAGGAATCCTAGATGAGAGAGGGGATAAAAGCAAAGCACAAAGGAATAAGTGACTCATGCAAGATCGAACAGGAAATCTGGCAGAGGTGCTGCAGGGTCCCCGAGTTCTATCCTGTTCACATCAGAGCAGAAATGTTAGACAACCAAGTAGGGTACTACACAGTCCTGTTTGGAAATGTTCTGGTAATGTGCTATTTTTTATTATTGTAAAATAACCATTTGCTGCAACTTTTCACATGACTACAAGAGTTTTCTAGAATTTTGGCCAGAAGAGATTCTTTAGAAACAAGATAGAAATTCTAGTCAGTCTCATAATACCTTCAGAGATGGGAAAATCAGACCAAATAGCAAATTCAATTGATATTCCACTACTATTTAGGGTGAGACAGCTGTTACAAGAGAGCCTAGGACAGCCTGGTAAGGTATTTGGTATGAGCATGGATTTTCATATCACAGATTCTTGCATTTAGCCACCAGCTAGAGACCTGCTTGAAGGGCTTTCATTGTTGGTTGCTGTAGCTGATCAGTTAGTTGGATTTTTTATGGCTTTGGCTTAACATTGTTCTTTAAATGAAAACAAAAAAAATTGTCATCTTGAAATAACATAGAAAATCCATATTTTCAACTCTAAAACAGTATTTCTGCAGTCACAAATAGCTGTCCTACATTTCTTCCCAGTTTAGTGTTAACAATATGCTTAAAATCCTACCAGAAAATGCTTTCATTAGGCACAAAAACTGTGTATGGATTTACAAGTTCAGCTTCCTGCATCTTACAATCAAGCCCTGTAGAGCACAGTAAAAATGTAATGGAATCATGGAACGGTTTGGGTTGGAAGGCACCTTAAAGATCATCTAATCCAACCCCCTGCCATGGGCAGGGGCACCTCCCACTAGAGCAGGTTGTTCAAAGTCCCTTCCAACCTGGTGTTGAACATTTCCAGGGATGGGGCATCCACAGCTTCTCTGGGCAACCTGTGCCAGTGCCTCACCACCCTCACAGTAAAGGATTTCTTCCCAATATCCAATTTAAATCTCCCCTCCTGCACTTTGAAGCCATTGCCCTTTGTCCTACCAGCTCACTTCAGGCAGCACATTCTGCAGATGTACTTGCTGTGTGCAGCTTCTGCCTGCTCAGCCCCCAGCAAACACAGCCTCTGCATCTTCCCTGCTCCTGCAGAAACCTCACAAGAGCTGAAAGCTTGGATAAATTGCCTTTCCTCCTAAATGCGCTCCTGGGTCATGGTGGTTTACACTGCTTCTAATCTCTAGACGGTAATTTCTTTTCCTAGGTGGAAAAACTTCAGTGTCTAAATCGACAGATGTGTTGTTTGTTGCTCTTTTGGTTGCTGTTACCTTTTGTTTATGAGCTGGAATGCCAAACTTCCAACCTCATTTCTCATGCATTTTCTGCATCATTAACTGTTTACATTTCCTGTGCTTGGACGGCTGTTACTTCTCTCTAGCAATTCCCTCCAACGTGGCTCTCTTAAAATGCAGAAACTGTTATACAATCACAATAGAAAAAAGACCAGATGGCATCAATAACTGCTAATATACCCCCATGTTTATGCTCCAGCACGTGTCTGATGGATGGGATAAGTGCTAGTCACTGGTATTCTGTTTTGTGTCATTGTTTGCTGAGGTTTTTGTTTTTTGCTTTTTTTTTAATTACCCATATACTCCCTAGGAAACCTTGAAAGCATTTTGCATGGCTCCCCGAAAAACACCTGCATTGCACCTTAAAAATGGGCAGCATTTTAAAACATAACCCCTTTTTCTTTGTAAAAATAAAATATATTGTATGAAAAGTAACTGAACTACTTTCTCCCCTGAGTTTCTATTCTTGCTTTTCCCCCAGCTGCTTTCTAATGAAGAGCCATCCGTTCACATTGGTCTCTAAGCTGCACAGTCTCTAAAGATGTGGTTTTGGTATACATTTTTTTTAAATCCAAACACCACAATAATTATCAATATGACCAGACAATAGTTAGAGTCACTTTCATTGTTCAGTCTCCTAAGACACTCCTTAGATGTTTGTGAAAGCAGTGCAGCACACAGACTGTCACATACTGATTCTCTGTGCAGTCAATGAAAAGAAGCATTTGCATCCCTGAAATCTGGAATCCATAGTAAATGCCTGAATATGCCATCCTAGTTATGCTTTTCCATTATTCATGCAGTCAGCTTTCATCTGGCAGCCTTAGGTAGCAGGTTTCTGGATTTGCCCCATGGTCTCACTCACTGTTTTCTCTCATATGTACTCAAAGCAGAGAGGTGACACTCATGGCAGAGGAATTGTTCCTGGGGTTTGTGACTATAGGTAATTCTTAGAGGGAAGGGACAGCTGATCATAGCAGGCAGAAAGGCAGTTTTAAGGAGGCTTCACTGATAATTAGATTCTTACAAAATGGTTAGAGCAGTCTGTTTTTCACTGGCTTAATGGGGATTCAAAAAATTTCCTAAATCATAGAATAGCATGAGTTGGAAGGGGTACCCACAAATATCATCAAGGCCAGCTCCTGGCCCTGCACAGGACAGACCCAGGAATCACACCATGTACCTGAGAGCATTGTCCAAACACTCCTTGTACTCTGTCAGGCTTGGTGCTGTGACCACTTCCCCTATTCCAGTGTGTTATTTGCATTTCACTGTGGCTTTTAGGGCAGGGCTTGCATTCCCTAGATTTCCAAAACTTACCTAAGTAAATTAGCTATCCAGCAATGTAAGCATTGACATCTGAGCAAGTTTCTTGTGTTCCTATTATAGTTAATAGAAAACAAGTCCACAGAGTCAGTGATGCATAGGGTGAGTCATTTAACCAAACATAGGTATCGACTTTAGGATGACATAAATCACATCCTACTCTTCATTGATCATCCATAAACCCAAAGGCAACTTTTAAAGATGCTTCTGCCACCTTACATTGTCTCATATGGTAGCTTAATTAGTGTGCTTTGCCTCCTACCTTAGTTTCTTGACTTGTGAAAGTGAGATTTTACAATCAGCCACCCAATTTGTGAGAGATGAAGATAATGAGTTCATGTTTGTACAGTGCTGAGGAAATATTCCATCCAACAAGCTGTGCCTTAACGATATAGTCTTAACCCATACTGATGAATACATACTGTTTACACAGAGACAGCAAGAGAGCCATAAGCTCTGGTTGTGCTGGCAGCCCTTCAGGGTCTCTACATGGCTTTCAACATTAGGTATTTTGTAAATAAGAACGTTAGGGCAGATATGTTGGAAAACTTGCCTAGAGTAAAGCAGAATGTTAGCAACTGAGCTAGGATAGTGGTTTTTTTTTGTGTACAGCTCCTGTGACAATTGCTAATTGTCAGCTGTAATGTAGCTCTGTTTTCCTGTGATTCACTCATTTACTCCTGAGGGAATACAGATGATTCTTATGTCACATTTCTGTGTTGGCTACCAAAAGTCTAAGAAATGCCTTCAGATATTTCAGGATGAAAGACAGATAAATATTATTAATTTTCATTACAAGTAAGGTAATTTGTTTCAAAATTTCTGCAGTGTTCATGTATCTAATGAGTCAGGGTGTTTCATAACTCATCAGATTTTCAGCTGATGTTTTATAGCTTTGCTATGTCAGAAGGAATAACTGATTGCAGTTGTTAAAAGCATGGACCAGTGCAGAGTTATTGTTACCCTCTATATGTTATACAAATATCTTAAAACAAATCTTATCTACAATATTTCATGAGTATGATAAAACAGTAACAATTGGAATCTGTGGTATCAAGACACAAAAGTTATTCATTTATTTTCCTGACAAAATTGTCATCATCAGTTAAATTGCCATGTCCCTAAAGGGACGGAGTAAGATACTGCAGACATGAGATAATCTTTGAGGTATAAGTGATAACACTTTACATTATAGCCATGTACATAAAAAATGACTGGATGGCATCATCCTTTTAGAAGAGTAAAACTACCAATATAGATCTAATCTATTGAGTAGCAGCTTGATTTTCCCTTCTCGTCCCTGAAGTAATCATGAAAATTACAGTCAGAAAGGCTAAACAGCACAACCACATACTGCTCTCATAGAATAAAGAAAGGCAATCAGGATGGATTGGAGAAACACATCAGGAGTAAAAAAAAAAACCAAGAAAAAACAATCACACCAAAAAAAAGACCAAACCCAAAGGGTCCCAAAGGGTAAGTCTATTTCTTATCTGAAAAGAATAACAAGAGAACAAGAAGATTTAATATTTAATATTCAAATACTAGTTAAGTGATGTTGGGTTATTAAATCTATTCTTTTTTAAGAAAAATATAAGAGTCCAATATAGAATAGGAAAATAATAGATTAAATAATTTGTCAGGAAATAGGTGTATTCAACAAAACAATATAATCAGCACCCAGTAATAAGTGGTATCCCTCAAAAGTACATTCTGGGACCAGTACTGATTGATATATTCATCAGTGACACAGTGAGTGGGGTCAAGTGCACTGTCAGCAAGTTTACAGACCACCAAGCTGGTGGTGCAGTGATATTCACTGGAGGCAATGGATTCACCAGAGGGACCTGGTGCCAGGTTCTGCACCTGGGTTGGAGCAATCCAGAAACAGACTGGAGGATGAAGAGATTGAGACCAGCCCTGCAGACGAGGACTTGGGGCTGCTGGTGGATGAAAAGTAGAGATGCACTGGCAAGGTGCACTCACACACCAAAAAGCAACCACTGGGCTGCATAAAGTAAAGTACAAACTACAGTCAAGAGAGGTAATTCTGCCCCTCTACTCCACTTTTCTGAGAGCCCACCTGGAGTAATGTGTCCAGCTATAGAACCCCCAACATCCTGTTGGAGAAAGTTCAGAGGAAGCCATGAAGATGCTCTGAGGGGTGGAACACCTCTCTGGAAAAGGCAGGCTGAGAGAGCTGGGTTTGCCCAGTCTGGAGGAGAGAAGGCTCCAGGGCAGCCTTTTTTTGGCCTTTCAGTGTACAAAGGGGGCTTGTAAGAAAGATCAAGAGAGGTTCTTACCAAGGCCTCTGCTTACAGGACAAAAGGAAACAGTTTTAAACTGAAAGAAGGAAGGTTTAGATTGGACATAAGGAAGAACTTTTTTATAATGAGGATGGCAAGACACTGGAACAGGTTGTCCAGGAAGACAGTGGATGTCCCACCACTGGAATGGTTCAAGGTCATGTTGAATGGGGCTTTCAGGACCTTGATCTAGCGAAATATGTCCCTGGCAGGGAGGATTGGAACTAGGTGATCTTTGAAGTTCTCTTCCAAATCAGATCATTCTGTGATTCTAACATTGATTCCCGCTACAGAGAGCAATTTCTATTTCGAAATTATTTTCTATGTATCACATACTGAAAACATCAGACATCATTATTCCACTATAATTAGTAGTAGTAGTAGTAGTAGTGGAGTCTGAGATAGAAATGAGTTACTGCCCCTGAGCACCACATGTTAAAAATATTTCTGAAAAATTGGGGAGAATGCAAGAAATGAAAAAAAACCACCCCAAAACAGGATAACAAGAATGTGGTAAGCATGACCTATGAGAGAATCAGAAAGAAGTGAGATTATGGGAAAGTATACAACAGTCCTCAGATATGTAAAAAACTTTCATTTCGTATTCTCTGTGAAAGAACAAGAGGAAATCAGTAATAATTTGTAGAAAGAATGACTTTAGCTACAAAAAGGCATGTATGAGGATGGTGACATGGAGTGACAAAGCTGCTGTCTCGATCACTGGATGTCTCTAAAAATGCATCAGACAAGGTCAGAATATCTAAGCAAGAAGATTGTCTGAACAGACCCAGCAGTTACAGCTCTGTTCCCCAAATATATTCTCACTGTTTTAAGTGGAGAGAGCAGAGAGGGCAAGAGCTAACAGATGGGCTCTGCTCATGAGAAGCTATAAGTGGATCCTATACAGATTATCTGAATTATACAAATGGATCATTTTGAAAATTCTCTTATTGCCCTGTTCATAGGGGAGCTAATGTGGAGGTCGTCAGAGACAGCCTCATTATGTGAAAGGCACTAACAAAGGAGGTTGGATTAGCCTGTGTTTGGAGCACCCCTTCAATTGCTCTCCTGATGCTTTTCCTATAACACATGGAATAAAAAAATATTATGAGTACATTCTGTCTGTAAGTAGGAGTAATTGACTGAAGTAGTTTACACACTCAGGCTATTTTAAAGATAGGTTTTCAAAGACATTAGTGTGAGTTTGACAAACAGTTGACATTAATTTTCAGTGGAACAGGAAATTTTTTATGGGAATACATTTATCTTGTTTCAATTAGTGGCCCCTGGAGAAGGTGTATCTCCAGCTAGTATTTCAGCCCATGCTTTCCCTCCAAATATTCTGCCCCATCTCAGTCAGTCTGACTCCTTGCACCTCCTTGGAAGCTTCTGCAAGTTGCCACCTGTTATCAGATTGCCCTGCCTGGTGCAGCTCCCTCCTCTGCAGAGCCCGTTCCTGCTCACCTCTGCCCAATCCACCTCTCCTTCAGGTCACTTCCCTGTCTTTAAGCACAAACAAACATAAAACACAACGATCCTTCCCTTGCTGTCTCCCAGCCTCCAGAAACCAGGGATGCAGAAGTGGCTAATTGAGAATGGCATCTTGCTGGACTTGAATGGCATTGAGGAAAAGCAAGTGTGATTCAGCTAAAGGCTATGTGGGTATGTCAGCAGTTACAAAACACCCATTGGACAGAACAGGAGTGTGAAATGATGCTTCTTTAAAAAGTGAGGCCTTTGAGGTTTAGCAACACATTCATTAAAGGCACTTGTGCCTGGAAGTTATTTTTGTTTCGAGCCTTTGACCAGAATGAGGTCACTCTAAATTTGCTTCTCTGCTAAAGGAATTTGTTAATCTTGAAATATTTATGCTGAGCTTTAACAGTGTTGTTTCTTTAGGGGCTGCTTGTTTTGTGACACAATACTTTTTCTGTGCTTTATTTCTATGAGGTAGATGCATCAGGAGAAAGCAGCTGTGGATCTGGCTGTTTGTACAGGAGAACACATGGGATCAAACCAATATCTCTGCCTCTCTCATACTTACAGAAGGCTGCTCCCAATTTTCCACCTATAATTTCTTCTACCTAAGACCATGAATAAAATCTCTTCCCATATATTTTCTGGTAGACTTTATATGAACATTTAAATAAATTATTTTAAACACCTTAAAGAATGTAAAGAAATGCAAGCTGGGCCTACTTTCTAGCATGCCTTCACCTGAAACAGAGCACACGTCCTTTGAAAAAAAGACCCTTCAAACTGAAAACAAACAAAAAAATTATCAAATGGATATATATATGAATTTGAAGAAGTAAGAAACAGACTGGATGCAATAAAATCCTTCTTCATTTCCTTAGGAGAGGATAGAAAAAAGCAGTATTGAGATCAGTGACAGCTCCTTGAGGAAGCTGGTGACATATTTTGGAAGGATGTGTGGAAATAGACAATCTAAAAGGCTGTGAAAGACAGGTTTTATGAATAAAAAGAAGCATCAAATCTCACTTTTGACGCTTACTTTCTAAAGTTCTGTAAGTTTGTGGCTCTCAAATAGCCCAAGAATAGACAGTCATACTGACAGGTCTCAAATGGTCAATTTGAAAATCTGCTTCAAATCCACTTACTGTGGTATGAGATCCCTATCAGACCCAGCTACACCTTTTATAAAATACTTATTGCTTTTCTGTTGAAGACTAGTGCAGCAGCTTCATAACTTTTCAGTCCTGGATGTGGAATTCAGAGTGCATCTCACTAATTTAGCTTCCCTTTTGCCTAAAGCAATAAATATAACAAAATATACTGGACAAGAGATATGTTCTAAGTTCTGCCATGGTTTTGGGAGTTGAAGCTAAAAATTTCATGGGCTGGGTAAGGTTTAATCATCAAGTGAGACCTTATCACAAAAACTCAGCAATAAGACAGTTGCAGATCTCAGATGGAAACTTTTAAAAGGCACTTTAATTCAGATGAAAAGAATGATTTCCCTAATCAAGAGAGACGGTAGGCATTTCTCCTAACATAATCATCATCAGCTGCCAGATCAGGACACACTTTCCTGGAACGCTGTTTCCTCCCACCAGGTGTTGTTACATGAAGATCAGAGAAGAACATCCCTAGGGAGCAGCTCCTCATTGCCTGATTGCTCATTCTGCAGTAGCCCTGACTAACAGGATCTCCTCTCCTGCTTGGAGGTATACAACCATCAAGTAAAAAAATACCATTTTCATCTCAGAACTGAAACTCCTCATGGCAAAATCAGAGTGACTCCAAACTAGTTCAGATCCTAGGGGTGAATTCTTGGCTTAAATAAAATCAAGCATGAAATTTATGCCATAACTTGCAGCCTCTTGAAGCAACAGTAGACTTTCCATGGATTCCAGGAGGCTGCGATTAAATGGAGAAAACAAGTCTTATTAGGTAGATAAAAAATGTAAGTGCTGAATAGGAAGACAGCCTACCTATCATGTTTTAGCACAGAGCAGTTACACATACAGTGGAGTGCTCATCATAGCTGTCCAAAGCTCTTCCATGAAATCTTATGGAAGGGACAAGGTAGAAGTTAAAGGGTTCTGAGGCAGGAAATAAAAGGGAGCTGTTTTCTGTAGAGAAGAGAAAGGAAAATGTTTTGCTGATTAGAACTGGTCACAGACAAAGCAGCTGAGTACTTACTGAGAGATTACACTTTTAGGAAATGGTCTGCTCTCTCTATGCATGCCATTTGATCCTTTACCTACTGTTTCCATGACCTGGATAAAGATGTGATTGTTGAAAAACAGCTCTTCCCACCCTGATATTGTCCAGAGGCAGATTATGATGGTGAAAGCTCTGCACCAAGCCCTGTCGGAGGCCTCTGCAATCTCATGGCAATTAACCCTGCCCCAGGGGTATTTCCTCTGCTCAGCTCCTGCTACTCCTCTCCCATTGCCAGTGAACCATTGCCAAACCCACTCTCACTGCTCCTGTGACCTGGCAGCTGCCCCGGGGTTCTGCTGTCTGCACAGGTCAGCAGTGTGTGGTAAATGTGGTGTAAATGTGGTGTAAATGTATGGTAAATGTATGGTAAATGTGGTGGCACTGGGGACAGGGCACACAGGGCACACAGAGCTCATGCCTTCTCAGCACAAATCCAGAGCTCACCAGATATAATTTTTCTTGCCCAGGCTAACTGGAGAATATATCAATGGCCAGGCAGTAAGCAGCCAAAAACATAGAGGAAAAGCTGCTGAAAAAAAGAAATTGCTTCACTAGGAAGGCAGACTGATTTGAAATTTTGCACAGCTTGGATATCCAAACTAAAAAATGCAATTGTTTTTACCTTGATTTTGGGAAAACAACAAGACTGTAATTTTTTCAGTAAATTTACCTCCATCCGAGTACCTGTCATCCTCAATCCTTCTTCTGTTTTTGCCACCGTCACCTTCCTGTTCTCATATGTCTGGGAAACATTCTCATCTGAGGTCCTCTCTTCATTTATCCTTAGGGCACTGAATACTCCACAGCCCGGATTTCTCTTAGAAATGAGCATTCATTCAACATACATTATTAATCTTGTTATGCTTGTGAGTTCTAAAGTATATCCTTGCAGGTTTATAGTTAAAAAAAGCACAAACACACACACTCACACACACAAAACCCCATTAAATCCTTCCACAACTTTTCATGGCTCAGAGCTCAAAAAATGATTGCTCTTGGAGTAACATTCTACTGAGAAGGCTGAGAACTCAGCAAAGGCCAGGGGATCACAAGTAATTGTGTTTCAGCTATTTAATGAGCTCCCAGTCACCTGCCAAATCACAGTAAATTCGATATTTATTTTCATATGCTATCCCACCTACTGTGTGAAATACATTCTCTGAAATCACTATTTGACTTGTTAAGTAGTTAGACCACTTTCAAATAGTTGTTAATACTCTGAGGATGTTTATTTACAATCAGGTCTGTCTTCATTTAAAACGCATATATGAAAAGCAATAGCAAAACACTGCTAGATGATTCACATTGTTTCTCTCTGCTTTTCATGAAGGCCTTGGTGAATAACAGAGCAAATTATCAGTAAATTTCCCATAAGAATTTGAAATTATCTTGTTTCATCTGTGCTTATGCAAGTTTCATTCTCCTTTCTGCAAATATGCAAGTAATTGCTTTTTATTGTCCGTGGAAAGAGAATTTAGAGATGCAGTTTTTACATGACAGTATTTGTGCTGGCAATGATTGTGTACATTCAGAAGCTTGAGAAAGACATGTGAGTTACCTGAGACAGCAGCACAGCTCAGCTTTTGAATATCCCGAATCAGTCTGTAAAGTTAAATATCAGTTAAAATAGTCCTTAATTAAGCTATCATAGCAAGTTCATTGCAGAAAGTGAGAATCTGCCTTTCTGTATTCTAAACCTGGAAAATAAGTCACTAAATTAACATATTATTCATGTGCACTTCTCTTCAGATCTAATTGCTGCCCTCTTTACATGTCTTCTTTATGCAGGAGAGTCTAATGACTATGAATAGATAATACACTCTTTGGGGAATGATTACATGGTTTCAGACTTGACTTCCTTGAGTACAGAAAGAGGTGACAGATTAAACTTTATGGGCTGTCATTCCTCCACTCTGTGTGGGACAACACTTTAATGACATTTTCCCAGGCACTGGTATCAAAGGCATGGAGCGTTTGGGAGAGGAAATTGCTTTGAGATATGAATTTATTTGAAGTGCAGTGGCATTTAGGAGAGGGACAAGTCAGATCCCATCCAATATCACATTTCCTTGATCCAAGGTGAGAGGGGCACTGTGGTTTGACTCTGCAGGAGCTGTGCCCAACTTACAGGTGAGCAATGTGTCACCTCTTCTGCTCCTCTCACCTGTTTTCACCTACTCACATGGCCTGACAGCTCCCTGGAAATTTGCTTGCCTTGCTGAATTCCCTGGACAGCAGTTTACACATGCATACTAAAGAAACAAAAGTCCCCAGACAAAGTAATTCTAGGAGGATATTACTGCTCAGGGAACATCATTATAATTTTGTCTTTATGCAATTACTGACCTACATAATTTATACTCAGAAGTGTGAGTGATATTGTAGATGACCTATCTCCTATTAGATCCCAGCAATGGAGCCTGGCATCTTTTGAAACTGATGCATTAGCATGTGTCACATTCAGACAGCCATCTGAAATTACTAGCTGTGATTAATATAATTAATTATCTAACATTATATGTGCCCAAATTTTGGTAGGACCCTTTCAGAGAGTGAGATAATTTGATATATTAGCTGGAAAACATCCAGACAGTTTATATCTAAAATGATTAGGAAGTAATAAGACACATTTCCTGCTTTCACAAATAATTCTGTAATGAGGTTGTAGAAAAACAATGAAGTTTACAAGTAATAAATCAAAGCAGTGTTAAAGCTGTTGATAATTGCACTGCAAATAGAACCTGAAAACATTTTCTGGTGAAGAGTTTTTGTCATGGCTGAGCAATACAGCTTTGAGGACTGACTCTATTCACTGAGGGGACAGATTGGTCAAAGGAAGAGATGATCCTTTGGTGGAGATGACACAATGTTGCTCATCGGTGCTTTTACTTCTCAAAATGGCTTTTTATTTCAAAAGTGAGTAAGCAACCTGAAAAGGCTAACTAACCCAAATAAAAATTATGCCTTTTCCTTGTGATCAATCTTCACTTTGTGACACAAAAAGGAAACAAAGAGTGGGTTTGCTCAAAAAAATCCTGTCAGCTCCCAAACTATATATTATTAATATATTTTCTTTCTTGAAAAAGTCCAAAATTACTTCACTCCTCCCCCTTTTTTCTAATGTTCAGCTGAGCAACAAAAAAATTTATTTTCTCTGCTTTAGCCAATAGACCCCAATAGAAGTTTCTTGCACTTTGACACAAACTGTAAGATGCATTTTATACTCCAATAAGAAGTATTTCAGACAGAACAATGATTTCTCTATCATATTAAATTTTCACCAGTCTCTGCTGTGCTGCACTGCAAGCACACATTGCAACCTGTCTGTGAAAAAGAGGAGGCAAGCTATGAAGGAATTATTAGGTAAACAAAAGCAGGAGATGCACAAAGGTTATGCTGTCCCTATGAGCAGTGTAGTAATGGCAACACTCTTCTGTTAACGATTGTATTAACATATATAATGTGACAGAATAGGACAAAATACACAACTTTTTCACAGGTACATTCATGCCATGAAACAATGAAGCAATACTTCCCTTTGTGCTGCCCAGATGATATATCCACACTGTGCAGGGCTGTAGGATGAGGTTCTGGCCCTGGCCTGAAAACTATTCACAACCTCACGTGCCTTCTGACAGCTCCAGTGCTTTTTAGCTGGTGGGGGTCCCAAGAAAATAATATAGTGGGCATGAATCTGTGTGCCTATGTATAACACAATGTAGAATTAAGAGAATGATAACATTTGAAGAAAGAACAGTAAAGGTTATCCTTTGGAAAGATATAACCAAAAAGACAAGATTATTTGTTACAGACTGGAAAGCTGAGAATATTGCCATTGTCTAAAAGACCTTATAACTTCCTGCTGAAAACCCTTTGCATGCTCAGCCCGGCTAGATAAATCCTCTCTGAGGGTTGTTGTGCTGGCACACAGACACACAAAATCTCTGCAATGTGTTTGCACCTTCTCTAAAGATACTTCAGTATGCAGGTATATGGATATTTACCACGTGTTGTATCAGGTTGTTGTAAATCTTTAGTTGGGAATTTTGCTGACTCCATCCAAGTTCACAAAAGATGGAAATGTGGCAACAAATGAGCTGAAATAAGGATGTGTAGGAGGAACTTGCAAAGTCCTTTACAAGAATGTGGATCCTTTTTTTACCTCCCCACACATAACCACTAAATATTCTCAACCTGTTAGTATTATCTTCACCAAGAATGGCATCTGCTATTGCTGTTTTATACAAAATGTTCTTCTAAACCTTTGGTGTGTTTTGGCCCTGCTGCTTGCCACTGCTAAGGCAGAAAGCAAGGAAAGATTTTGTGAGGCTTATAAAGCTCTAGTGGGGTGAGTTGTGCTAACACTGAAGTCAGAACCAGCCCTGCATGTGACAACTGAGACTGTGCATGCTGAGACTAATAATTCTGACTTTTGATTGCTTACTATGTGCTAAGGGCATTATTTCATTGCACAATTGAGATCATCAAGTATGAGATAGCCTGCTTGTATTGGGCCAGGTTATTTGGGCTCAGATTACTTGACAGAGTATCCTGTCTCCAGCAAGGATCAGCAAGGATACAAAGGAAGGAGCAGAAGAAAAACTCAGGTATACAGTGATTCCTTTCCAGGGTGCTCTGCCAGTCTCCAAATCACTTATAACTCACAGATTTATTGGAAAGTTGCCTTTGCTGTTGACAGCCTCCATTAGATCTGGACTCCATGAAGTTATCCAGACACTGCATCTAAACTTCTGGCACCCACAGCATGCTGAGAGAGGGAGTTCCCTGTTCCCACTGGGTACCCCCAAAGAGCTTGTTCTCACAGCCCAAGCAGTTTTCCTTCCCATTGCCATCTAGCAACTCCAGGTTCAAATAAGCTGTAACTCTAAAGAAAAAGAAAGGAAAACAAATTCCCAATGACCAATAACCCATGTTTTGAAAACCAGAGTGCCCAGAATTTTTTTCCATCTCTTTCTAGTTCACCCACACATCTCTTCTGGCTGTGAGACATTTGAATTTTAATTTCCCCAAGGATGACAGATCCGATTCCTATAGCAGGCTGCCAAAATCTGTCAACTCATTTGTCCTTCTGCCAAACCTCACTAGCAGTAGGCTCCTTCTTGCTCTTCCAGAAAGGAGCAACTCCATCTTTCCTGTTCTCCCAGAGCCTGAGAGGAAGGGTCAAGGCACCAAGCAGGGCTGGTTCAGCCCAAACTGAAGCCACAGTTACCAGTGGTACAGGTTAGCTGCTCCCCGCTGCCCCATGTGCAGACAACTGCCTTCTTCTGATGCCTGCAGCCAGAGGTTTGCTGCTTTGGGGTTTTTTTGTCAGAAGAGTTAAGACCTTCATCACAGACTAACTAAGCAGAACAACTGATTTTAGAGATGATTTCCCACCGTTTTTTGATTCTAAATTTGTATTATGATAAATATTTAAGTGCAAATTATTTTTTCCTCCTTTGATGAAAAGTAATCTGCGTACTTCCTGTGAATTAAAAACAATGTAGAGATTGAAAATAATTTTAACAGATGACTCATAAGTCTACATTGGTTTTTGCATCAGCAAATAAAAATTTGTCAGGATAGATGGAAAAAAGTACATTGAAGTTTAAATACCAAATGCATCTTCCAAGCCCTCATTACCAAACCCTTTTCAAATGAAGTCTTTTTCATCATAAATCACCCAGCTATGTTTTGCATTTGCAAATTTTTTTTAATTAAAAAGCAGAAGAAAAATGGAATAGGCACTCTTAGTGACACATCTTAAGAACAAAGGGCTCTCCAAAATGCAAACAATTAGAGAAGTCTAAGTTATATACACATTCTCACAAAGGGAAAAAATCCCCCCAAAAGAGTGAAAGAGGAATTATTGTGCCAAGTGAACGTTTTTTCCAGCTTTTACTTATTTCTCCCTTATGGTTTTCTGTTGAAACTCTTATAATTCATCAGCAGCTCTTTTTCCTGTAGGACTCTAAACTTTGCCAAATTGGACCAAAACGACCCATTAATATGGTCAGCTATTGCCTATGTTCTATTGCTAAGATTTGCCAGTACTGACTATTTGAGGTGAATATTGAATGGATGGGGCTGATTTAAAGGCTGGCTAGAATACTGGAGTATTAGCTATTTTCTCTTTCAAGAATATTTTCTCCCATTCTCTTATATGTGGGAATGGGAAGAAGGGACTCCTTTCCTTGAAAGAGACATCTTTCACAGTCTTTCCTGGAACCGTTTCTTCTCTTACCTAACTTTTTTTTCTCCATTATGAAATTATTTGCATCCTAGTCAGCCCAGGGAGAAGGGAATGGCCCATCTTTACAAGTCCTTGAGAAGAATGTTAAAGGACATGTGGGAAACATAAACAAAAAGAAGTTTAATAAAGAAATTTAAAGATTTGCTAGTATTGTGTCAATGACAGATAGAAGAATATTTCATGAGGATCAAATCTTGAATTTCTTTTGCCATGAACTAATTGATTTGAAGCAATAAGAGCAGCTGTTTTATCACAACCAAATGACGCAACACGATGGAGTCAGGTGTTTTCTTCAGCTAATACAGGCCCCCAAGGATTGACCAAAGAGCCATGTAGAAATGGTTGAGAGTAAATGCTGCTTTAAAGACATCTGAACATGATCCCTCCCATGGAGCTTGAACATTTACTTTTCTCCTGAGCCCAGATTACTGAGCAGGATTCACGCTATTGCTGCCATCACTTGTATCCTGAATAAAACTTGGTGCTTATGGCATTCGCCCAGCAACTTCCCAGACAAAGTCCCTCCATAGGAAAGAGCATTCCTTGCCCATTTCCCACATATTTAACCACCAGGATGTATCAAATGGATCATCATACTGCCAAGCCTCTGTTGAAGCTGGGTCACTGTGCCAGAGCACAGGAGGTGGATAATGGCTGAGTGGGTGCTGGGGTCATGTCCCTCTTTCAAGGACTATTTATGCTCTTCACACTGGACAGCTGTTGGCTGTCTCACCACCACCACTATTCTACAGCCTGCTGGCTGATGCATTTCCTGAGGATCTGAATCCCTGGGTATTGCATGCTAGGAACCTCCAAAAACGATCAAGTGAGCTTTTCTTAGGCGTTAGGATTGCAGCGAGTATTCCTCCCACCTCTACACTGAATACAGAGTGTACTCAACACCACTCCTCTGTGTTTTCTCTGTAGTCAAGTATTCTTTGGTGCTACTGCACTGTCTTTTTGCAAGGTTTTCTGCTGGTGAGTTGATAGGAAGTGAGAGGGGAAGATGGCATCAATACATTGCTATGAACACAAGAACCATGAAAGTTATCCTGCAGCTGACCTGCTGCAGTATGGACATCTGGCTCTGTGCCTGTAGGACTGTTCATCCAACAGGTAAGGCTGTCCCAGGGATCCTGGCATGACTGTACCTGCACAGTGTCCTCTGCATTCGGCCTGGACCCACCCTTCCCTGCCTCTGTCATACCTTAAATTTTCTGTCACAGCTGGCAATGGGAACTTCCTAGACAGCAGTCTAAGGATTTCTCCCTGCTTCTGGGCTGTCTGTATCTGTGGGGAGAACATTCACCTCTACAGGAGACAACTGCAAAGTTGTTGGCAAATTGTCTGTGCTTGATGCCTGTAGCACCTCTGGAGTTCCCAGATGTGACAAAACAATTTAGAAGATGAAGGTGGAAGGTGAAAGGCTGGAGGTGAAAGGCTGGAGGTGAAAGGCTGGAGCCAGACTCAGAATTGGGCTTTCAGCAGAACTTGCAGGATCAATTCAGATTGGCCTCAGGAGATGAGGCTGGGAAATTTATAGTCAGGATAGTTGTTGGCTCTAGGCATCAGGCCAATCTCATTATCTTGGACACAGTCAAAGAAGATGAACTCACAGAGTACAAACCTTGCACTGCAAACCACTTACACAGCTCTGCTTTACTAATTACGTTAGTATTGGTTTTCCTTCCAGCCAATTGCTGGTCCTGTCTCACCTGGCACCTGGAATTCAAACTCCTGCTCATCTTCCTCACAAGCCTTGCTGTTCAGTGACCTGCTCCCTGTTAACAGCCACAGTGCCCATGCCAGCAAGGCAGGTGTTTTGTTTTGGTGGTGGGTGAAGTTATTTCCATATACAATTGATAAAGGTTCTGGGATGAATGACAAGACTCTACATTTGATTATTGAGGCCAATCTCTGAACTGTTTTTCCAGATTCCATAACAGCTTCTTCTCATAAAGGGCTTGAACATCTTAATCAACTGAATAATTAAATCCACATCGAGAGGCCTGCACCAGTTCAGCTTACTGCTAACAATGCTCTGGATGAGTACATGGAGAAAGTCTCATAAAATATTTTTTTTCCCATCAACTGTTGTTAGAAAAAAAAGGTTTTTTTTTTTCAACTGCCTCCTACATCTCTTTCTCTCCTCCCTGAATAGCCTTGTTCAGCTTCCAAGTCACAACATGACCAAGACGGAGAAACTGCTTTCTTTGCTTTCCCCACAGCCTCAGGATTTAGAGCCCACACAGAAAACAAATGCATGAGCACATAAACATCTTTAGGCACACACATGAATCCGTCTTTTTAGACAAAGGCTTGCACACAGTTATTTTTTTTTGTTGAACTAGGCTCAGTACCATGAAAATTATCTCATGAAATGGAATTTGGAAATCACCACATTATTAGTTTTATTTTAATTACTGGCACATGGATCTGAAACAATTTTTGTCCCACGAGGGCCATTTTAATGGTAGCTGAGCAAGAGAAATGCAAAGCTTTCCAAGGAGAAACAGGTTAGGCAGACTGACTTCAACACAGGACATATCCCTCTCAGTCATGTAATATTTGTATTTTTCGGGTTCTCTGGCATCCAACTGCTGGTATTTGCTTAGGGTAGGATGACATTGGTTCAAGTCTCTGCCATGCACACAGTCCAGCTGCAGGATACACACATCTGTCATGGGTTAAAAACAGCACAGTGTGCCAATCTTCTAAAGACTTACACCTAGACATCAGGGCTTAGTTAGCAGGTGGCAGCTGCTGTGCAATTAAATTGGAGTGCTGTCTCTGCAAGACAGAGCTCTAGACTGATTTCAGTTTTTATTCGTTACAAATAAACATTGCAAATTATTTAAGGTGGAGGTTAAAACCTCCCTAGAACTTCAAATGAGCATGCAAGGTTTCTTTATTGTCTTAGGAAAGAAGATCTTGTTCCATTGACGTCTTTAGGTCAAGGATTTCTACCCCTCTCCCAAGGACAGATAAACACACACAGTCTACCATTAAAGTGTCTCAGCTTTGTTTTGTAATAAATATTGTAATAAAAATTCTATTTCAGACTGGAGGCATTTTCTAAGCAAGGGTGAGGAGCACTGATCTGAGCTACTTAGCTAATCAATACTTCTTTTGCATGCTTATCTGGAAACTTTTGATCCTCCCAACTCCAGCTCCATTTCACCAATTACATTAAGAAATGTTAAGCTTGGATTTATTTTTATAAGCAACCTGATTAAGAAAAAAAATTTTTTGCCTTTTTTTCAGTAATTACAAAGTTCATAAAGCCACCATCTAAGTAACGTATTTGCATCTGAGAACTGCATTTCTTCTTGATGGCTCAGTAAAACAGCATGTTTGTAATGCAGATAACACATTAATTACTTTAGGAACTGACAGCATATTCCTGCATATTTTGCAAAACTGTGAAGCATGTTGTGCTGAGTAGAAGTATGCAATGTTTTAATGTGTTTCCACTACAGAGTGCTGGATCAGGAAGAAGCAAAGGAGACCTTCAGACAGTGGGAAGAAACAAAAAGGTCACAGACCTTAGTATTTTTGGGAGTTTCAATGACCCCAATAGCTGCTGGCCAGTTAAGGGCAGTGAAGAACCCCAGAGTGATGCACTGGGGGAGCCCCTGAACCAAGGGAACCTCAATAGAGAAGTGGAGAGACTCACCAGGAGCCACAGCTCAGCACCAGGAGACGTGTGCAGGGCCAGGAGTGACAGTGGCCAAACCATTCTCCCCATAAAAGAATCCCTTAGGAAGGGCTGGAACCGGGAGCACTGCAGCACCTGGCAGGCGAGAAAGGCTCTGAGCTCTGCCAGCTCTGCCAGGGGGAGGGTCTCCAGAGGCAGAAATCCCTGTGAAACCTCAGCTCTGTGCCCACCACAGCTGATGCAGCTGCACAGACAGAGCTCAGAGGGGACACTCTGCCACCCAGTGCCATCAGGAAGAGCCAGCAGATCAATTCCTGCCTCTGAGCCTGGTGTCATCAGCAGAATTTGGGGATTTTTCATCATGAGTCTATCTACATGACCCCAGGCCCACTGGAACAGATGTGGTACACCAAGGGGGAAAAAGGAACTTAGTGGAAAAGTGAGCAAGGCTGATCAAGAGAGCTTTAATCAGGATTTGAAGGGGAAAAGAGATAATATTAGGTTCACTAGAGATAAACCTCTCTAGCGAGGTGGCACACAAATGTTTGAGGGATGGTGTGAGACTGAGGACCTTCAGGCTGCTCCAGGCTGTGCTGAGCACAATGGAGCCCATCTGAAATATTCCTGCAAGAACATTCACAACCTCCCATGGGCCCAGGGGATGGAGATCCAGCGGCAGCAAACACGTAGGGATGAGTCATGGTCTCAATTCAGGCTATTTGCAGGAAAATAAAGACCTTGCATTTTGATAAGGGCTCTCTGAATTAGAAGTTTGGATTTACTGTCAAGGGGATGTCATGAGTTCACCTCATATTTCAACCCAGTGGTAATTAATGTGGACATGACTCTAGCCTGCTGCACTGAGTCCAACCACTGCATTACTTTGGTTATTTCTCAGTGTCCGCAGTGGTTTCAGACCAATGGTGGAAATGAGAATAATTACAGGATGAGGTTTGGAAGGGTGAGGAGAGTATGAGACCTCATTTTTCACTTACACCAGTGAACTGCAGATAAAGCTGGTGAATTCACAGTAATGCTCTACCCATGACTAAATCCAACCAACAGGACAAAGCATAGCAGAGAGATTCCCTATATTTTTCAAATATATGTTTGGATTTCAAGCCTTTAAATTTTCCAGGTTTCTTAAAACTGTCTAGTTCAAGCTTTTGTTGGCAGTTTATTTTTTTAGGTTGCTGTAGATGGCAATGTCTTTGATAAATCATCTCTTCTGATTTTCCTCCTAAGCCTTTTTTCTTTCAAAGCTCATTTCAGTACTAACCAGAAATAAACAATGAATTTACAATAGAGAGTTTTAAATAAAAAGAAGGTAAATGCCATTACTACCTAGCTCTTCCAGGTCAAATAATATCACTGTGATGCTACTTTTTAAAACTTTAGATAAACTTTAAGAAAGACTAATAAATGAATGCTTAGCAAAAAAATATTAAGACAGGCATTTCTGAAAAGGAAAGAAGTAATGAGTTTGAAATTATATTTCATTATTATTAAAAAAATCCATCCTTATTTGAGTTGGAAGGAGAAAATATTAATATTTTATGACCTAACTCCCTAAAAAGAAATTAAATATTCTGAGTACTCTAATACTTCAAATAAAAGTCCCTTTGCTCAAATATTTTGTGCTTCTCAGTGGATAGGGAGTATCCACCATATCTCTATCTTAGTATAACTTTTGTCAGAAGCTATATTTCAGTGATATTACTATAAAGCTCATCATTTACCTTCAGAAAAGCTGAAGGTAACCTGAATCATAACGAAAAAGGAAACAAAACAAAAATGTTATGACTATAAACCTAACATGGAGAAACAGCCACTGGCCAGTATATCTCTTTGGAGATATGTATACTCTCCAAAATGAAGAGGGACTTCTCAAAATTATATTTAAACAAGGCATAATTTTATTAAAAAATCTAGGATTATTTGTGTTGAAGTTTGAAGGAAAATAGAAGATCTATTTCAGAGGATGTTACATTCTGGTTAGATTCTGACATTTATGTTTCATCTGAGGCAGAGTCCAAAGCCTCTTCTTCTAAATTTGGTATTTAGAACTAATAAATATATTTTCTTCAAAAAAACCTGAAACACTTTGCTCCAAACACAATTTCTTCCATTTAATTAATTGCCTATATACATTTGAAATCAGTTACTTTTAGGTGAAACGAAAAAAAAATAAAGTTTTTCTATTCTGAAAGAGTCAAGACAGAGCACTAAATGTTAGGAAAATGCATTAATTTGTGAGTCAGGGAATTTCACTGCAAAACACCACAACACAGCCATTTTCTAATGGTAGATTGGTTCTGCTGATGGTACCCAACCTGGCTGCAGCTCCTGTGTGTGATGAACTGCTTGCTCAGTTTGCTTATCTCCTTTGTACTCTCAGCCCTCTTTACAATGCACAGCTTGTCAGAATGATTCAGAAAGTGTCTCCTTCCCACCTTATACTTAAAAGCCCAGCATAAAAATACCCATTAAAACCCAAATAGTATTAATCTCTTGCTTCTGTTCTGAATCCTAAAAGATGAAAAGAGGAAAGATGTAATTTACCCATCGTCTTGCTTCAACTTAGGGTTAATTATATGTAATTATATATAAATCAAGAAACATTTGTCATTTTTTCCCCAAAAAACATCCAATGATTGAGATGCCAGAACTCTTTAGACAGCCTGTTTTCTACTTTGTGATTTATTTTTTGTGCTAGTTTAAAGTTTTAAAGAGTGTCTAATCTTAAACACTGGAAATTTCCCTTGTTTGGAGTTTGAATCCAATAGGTCTTCCTTCTGTAGATATCACTCAAGTCAGCCAGCAGGTTGTTGCCTGTTTTTCATGCTGTCCTGTTATACACTTGAAAACAGTTCTAGATTGTCCATCCAGTCTTCCCCTTTCAAGGCCAAGTAGTTGTTATTTATTCAATTATTCCTTGTAAGTCATGTTTTCCATATCTCTAATTATCATATCTAGGTTTTCACCATTTGGTCCATGTTAGTCTACTGCTTTCTTGATGCTGAGCCTGGGCTTTGAGCTTCAGAATACACGTTCCAGGTAGTTTCTTTCAAGTGTTTGACACAGTATCAGCATTTCTTTTTTTTTCTTTGTTTTGGTGTGGGTCTTTCAAGGGTTTTGGTTTACTTTTTTTATGTTTGTTTTGGTTGGTGAGTGATTTGGGGGGGATTTTTTGTTTTGTAGAGATTTTTGTGGGTGAGGAGTGTTGGGTTTATTGTGGTTTTTATGGGATTTTTTCAGCAGAATAATACTGTTGGATCTCATTAATGTCATCAAATTAGTGAAGGTACTTTTCTCATATTCCTTAATTCACTGAATTCCTCTGAAGTTTGTACTGAAGATTGTTCTGAAAAAGATACGTGTTTCAAAATCATACCACATGATCTAATATGACATAACATCTAAAATCAAATCTTTCTTCCTATAAAATTCTTGGTTTTGTTCCTCCAAGTGCATTTGTATTTGCAGTTTTTTCCACTTTGGGAGAAAAATAAAATACGTTGAGAAAAGAACTTCACTAAAACCTTGCAAAAATGTTCAAAGCTTCAAATGTATCTGGAAAAAAAAATAGGCAAAAGGAGGCATAGACAAGAAGTAATTATACCAAACACATTTAATAAAGGATGGACTTATTTGTGTGAAGAAAAAAAATATTTTTCTTTAAATAAAGCTCCATTAGGTTGCTATTAGAAACCTCACTCTAAAATAAAGAAGAGATAAAATTTCTGAACCATTTGTTAGAGTTCTTAACATCTATTTAGATAGAGGCATTTATAAAGATCTGAATGTTGAGAAATTTTTGTTGTGAAGCTAATAATGGTGACAATGGCATTTTCTCCAAACTTTTTGGAATAAGCTCTAGGCAAATTATGAAGAGAACTCTCTCCTGTATAAGGAGGTCTTAACCTGGAGAGTCTTAAAATATGTTGGGGGAGACAGCAGATATGTCAACACCCTTTTGTGCTTAGGAAAACATACCACCATCATGTTTCAATAGCTAAGGTGATTTACCACTGGAACAACCTGACAAGCACCACAAAGATTTCTTCACCACAGAACAATGTTCATGTTTATTTCCCATTTAAAATATGATTTTAAAAATTAATTATAATAACTGTGGCAATCCTCAGGGCAGCAGTGGGTTACAGCCATGCTGAGGTTACTGCAGACATCTTTCTGGCTTTTTATTCTGCCATGGAGAGGACACTGGAGAGGTTGCATTCTTTGTGGGAGCTATTCTGAGGAGCCTTGATCAGAATCCAGTGATCAACTAAATTTACAATTAACTCACCTAAAATGGAAAGGCAGGCTGAGCAAACAGAAAGAAAAAACAATGCTTCATTTTTTAGCTCAGCCTACTATCACCTTTACCTGCCTTTCAAAGCAAGCAATTAATGTAGGGAAGGAAGGTTTTCTGTCACTCTCTGGATAGGGATGAGGAAAGTAAGGCTTTGGTCTTGCTGGGAAATCACTGTGCTAAGGGAGTGTCATGTTTGTAGCATAGTCATGGACACAGCCCTGTGTTAACCCAGCTGGCAACATCACAGATGACAGGAGCTGTATTCACCAAAACTGAAACTCTCCCAGCAGCTGCCTTGGAACACCCTGCCTGCAACATGAGCACTGCCTAAATCCCCTCAGCTTTGGAGATGGGATAGAGTGCAAAAATAATTTAACCTCAAAGCTGGAAAACTCCCCTTCCCACTATATCGCCAGAATAATGAGGACTGGTTTAGAGAGGCTTCTTATTTCAGATTTTTCTGTTTCAGCTGAGGTTAGATTTTATATGGTTCATTTCACCAGCACATCAATAGAAAAATATGTCTCCTGAGGAAGCAAGGATGCCTGGCTCTCCTGGGGCAGGTATGGTCCTTGTCTCACCAGGGACAGCAGCATCATCTGCTCAGCAGTGCCAGGTCTCTCCCTAACTCATTCACGCACAAACAGGACATTAATGAAACTGATGTGTGAAAGTCTGGGATAAAATAGGAGGAAGGCAGACCTACCTGGCTGCAAATCACTCCTCACCCTGCTGACACGTGCACTGGATGGGATTTAGTGCAGGGATCTCCTCTCTGCAGGGCCCTGATCCCACAGACAGGAGAGATTTGTTGCCAGCATCCCCTGTTTGGTGGAGGGCAGGATGGGGAGAAGCAATTTCAGGTTTACAGAAAAGGGAAGGGTGGTGAGGAAACTGGAAACTGCCCCAGTGAGTGGATTTGACCTCCATGTCTTTACAGTGGCATAGGAAGAGGTATTTTTGCCTAGGCAGTTTCAGAAGGCTATGGATTAATTGCAGCTTAGCTGAAAACACAGAGCAGGTTTCGTGTCAGTGGGAGCCGTGCTGCTCAGAGACAGACAGAGGGGCAAAGGCACAAGCTCTGGAAAAAACAAACATGTCACTCTGGGTATCCCAAAATTACCCTGTGTTCCTTTACCTGCAGTTCTCTGTGCTTTCTCAGTGTCAGAAGGAATTGTGTCTTAATATTTCAGAAAGGTTTATGCAGACTAAATCATTAATATTTGTGAAATACTCATTTAAACTGAACAAAGAACAACAGAAATGTCCTGAAGAAACCTAAGTGGGGCAAGTTTTGATTGATATTCCTTCCACAAGGCTGATACCAGACA
Source organism: Sturnus vulgaris (assembly GCF_052056855.1). Lineage (NCBI taxonomy): Eukaryota > Metazoa > Chordata > Aves > Passeriformes > Sturnidae > Sturnus > Sturnus vulgaris. The sequence goes on from NC_142243.1 coordinate 148,030,064, forward strand.
TTTAGGAATATCACTGATGCAGAATATTAAAATAACTGCTTTATTAATGAAAACATATAAGGGACTGCAGCAACAGAGCCATGACAGATCCTCACAGGGACCAGCCCACCTTGAAACAGCTGCATTGATGATGCCAATTCACATCAGTGACAGGACAGAATAATCTTTTTCACAGGATTCTAGCTGAGAGACAAGCTTTACATAGGGGAGAAATGAATATACATAAAACTGCTGACCATGTAAGGTACAAGCTGGCATCTCTGGAAGTAAATTTGCCAGGATTTGTTGGCTTGCAGGGAGATACTGCCTCTGCTGCTGCTCATTCTTTTGCCATGCTGTGGGAGATGATGAAAGGAAGTTTCAGAGCCCAGGTAAAGAATTGTCACCCAACTCTTCAGCAGGACCAGAGAGAAGTGCAAACTCTCAGAGATCCCCCAGGACCTGAAGATGGCAGAGTCCCTGAGGTGGAGGGAAGCATTTGTGCCCTGGCTCATCCCAGAGGAGCAGCACAGGGCAGGGTGTGAGTGGGTCACAGCTCCTGCCACCCCACGGTGACATTACCATTCCTGTCAGCATCTTCAGCTGCACAAGGAGAACTGTCAGGAATATCAATTTTGCAGTGCAGCTGCAAGGAAAGGCTTTTGTTTTGCAAACACAATAATCAGGTATGTCAGGTGTGAGATTTTCTTTGAAATTTCCCATTCACAGAAAATCCTGAACGTTGCTGCTCACTTCAGTCTAATTCAGACTAAATATATTTCTTAGGTGAAATTTCCAAGGAAATGGGAATGCTGATTTTCCATCAGTTCTGCCAGACAGTTACAGGCAAATTTAAGCACAAGTAAAACCAAGCAAAAAAGCCAAAACAAAACAAAACAAAACAAAACAAAACAAAACAAAACAAAAAAACCCAAACAAACAAAAAAAAAACAAAACAAAAAAAAAACACAAACAAAAAATTAGGTGGGGTAATTTTCTTTTTCAGAGAAGGAAATCACATCTCTCTCCTTCTACTGCATGAAAAAGATTATAAGGGATCCAAATGTCAGTGGAAGACAGAGATCTGCAACAACTCCAGCACTCTTAACCCTCTTGAAAGGACTGTGGAATCTAGGGTGCCAGAGGCAGGGGAGATGATTGTACAGAGAATGTGCTTTGCAGAGATTTTGGCAGTGAGACATGTGGCAAGAGGCAAGGAAGAGGCAAGACAGAACGTCCCTGTCCTCCAGCCATTACAGAAAGGAGAGTGTCAAATTGATTAGACATGAAGTACAAGTGGCATCTCTGTTTTATATTTTCTAGAGCCAGGTCCAGAAATATCACCCAGGTAGGTTCACAATTTGCTTATCCTTTCCACAGACTGCAAAGATTGCTTTCACAGATGTCAGCCATCCTAGACATTTTCCTTTGTAATGCTCTGGGTTAGTAGCTATCAGAGTTGGAGAATTAACTAGAGTCCATTAATTTTGCTGGTCTGCCTATGGCTTTTAATTTTTATTTTCCAGAAAGCAAATGCCTTGTTATTTTATCAAACTGTTATGGCTCCAGACAGCTTCAATGCATATACAACATATATCCAATAAATGAACCAGATAACATGCACAAAGAAGGAAGTATCATCTACTAAAGCAGCTGAAAAAACACGTGTTAAAAAATTTCACGTCCCAAACTAGCTGGTCTATGTTTATTAATTAATATGAAATACGATTAGTAATAACACAGAATGTAGAACCTTTTTTCTGTTTTGCTTCTTAATTAGTACAATAAAATGTTAACTATGAAAGAAATTTATGTCCCAGCCTTATTACACTGGAATTTTCCACTGCTGTGTTGAACACTGAGAAAGAAAAAGCTATGTTGTAATTCTGCAATGATCTACATCTTGAATAATTCAAAAGAGAAGTTCACTGTATGCCTGCAACTCTGATTACAGTGAAAGACAGTGGCACTAGACTGCCCACTGATTAAAAGCATCTCCAGTACCTTATTTATAATTAGGGACCTGAAAAAAACAGCGCAGGAAAATGTGTAAGTGTTCCTCAAATATCATAGAAAGTGCTGAGGCTGTCGAGTGATAAATTACCAGACCTGTAATTCAATCTTAGCTTTCTAATGATCTCATCGATCAGTCACATCTCATGGCTGTGATTCATGATATCATCTGAACCCCCTCCTATTGAGTTATGGCTTTGTTATAAAGCCCACATTACCCATTATCCTTACATTGAATATACTCTACCTTATTACAGGAGCACTCAACTGCCCTGAGAGACTTGAGGGGCTATTGGTTTTCCTATCAGAAATTCTGGTTCTCAAAGGATTACAGATCAGCTAGGAGAATAAACTCTGAGCTGAGCATCTCTGCCTGGCCTTAGGAAGGGGAGGATGAGATTGTGATTTGGGTGATAGCCTTGGCCTGGCAAAGAGCTTGTGCAATTCCTTGCTCACACAGGCTACACACACAGCCTTGCCCAAGTCATTTGAGCAGCTGAAGTGCTCAAAGGTGTGGCTGTATCCCCTGGTAAACTGGAGACCAGAGGAGTCTGAACCTGCTCCTGGCACTGGTGACCAGCATCCATGCAGGGCTGAGTGAATCCTCTGATGGAGAAGGGGTCTGGCTGAGGCACCCCTGCTGCAGAAGCAACTTTGCTGTGCCTGACTGCCTGACTGTCTTTATTTATATGGGGAAGGTGGAGTGGATCAGGCTCTTTGCTGCTTCTTTGGAAAAAAAAAATATATATACTGGTATTAACAGTCCTTTTGCAGAGGCTGAGTTAACAGAACGCTGCAAAATTCCCAGTGTAATGGAGCCACCTGCACGCACTTCACACTGTGATGGCATTGACAGGGGAAATGCAATCAGTTTAGGAGGAAAAAAATGGTTCTCAGTGCTTTGAGGTTCATTGCATGATGCCAAAATGGATCTGTGTACTCCAAGCTGACCTAGACTGGGGCATAGCTAAGCAGGGCTTTGTGTATCTGGGGGATCTGGAGAGCTGCCCAGGGAAGGGGCTCCTGAGACTCGTGGCTCCCTCCTTGCCAGGAGGCAGCTCTGCCCCCCTCCAAAACACCCAATTTCTGGGCAATGCTGAGGGCAGTGGTGGATGAGCTCTTGACTCCTCAGGTACCCACAGTGCTAAATGAGAGATGTTGGCATCACCCAGTGCCTGGGAGCAGCAGGAGTGGGGCTGCTCCAGGAGGGACACGAGCCAGGAGATCATGCACAGGCAGACACTGTGCCTTCAGCAGCAGGGCACAGACCCCCAGCTTCAGAGTGAAACTATCCCTGACCAACAGCCCCAGGCAAGACTCAGATCCAGGCTCCATCAGAGTGCAGTCAGGAGCAGCAGGATGTGGGGCTGGTGACAAACTGCTTTGTCCCTTGTTCATTTCTCTCTCTTGAATGCCACCAGTCTCACTTTCTAACCAATTAACACACAACAGCACAGCCAAGGATTTTCTTCTCCTTTCTCCCCTGTCCCAGGTCACCTGTTCTGCTCTTTGGTCAGACTGTTGATGGTGTGTAGGAACAAGATGAGGAAATGCCAGACTATGGATTCAATCCACTGAGCCAAGGAGGTGTTTGCTGCTAGTGGAGCTCAGAAGGCTGAGGTCACACAGGCTGTATTGAAATGGATTGTCATGCCTTCCAAAAGCAGGAGTTGAAAAGAACAGGGTTTGCTCTTGCTTAGCACACTGATGTCTTCTGATAATTCTTCTGCAACCCAATCTCGGTCTGAACTGTCTCTGCACTTCAACAGAAAAGCATGTTACTTTTTTTCCCCAAAGCATAGTGATTAATTAAACTTGTCTAAGTCAGTTTAATTCCTCTTTAAGCCATTCCTCTATTTTTAGAACATATAATTCTGGTATTGTGACATTTTAAAGTTCAGTGACAGTTTGGGAGTAGTCTGCTCTGAAGCGTCAAGGTGAATTTTCAGTGAGGAATTCAATGATGTTTCAAAAATTCTCACCAAGGTATTTAAAAAATTCCAGCCAAAAATACATTTTAAACTGGTGTCCTTATTCCAACCATTAAAATCTTGGCCTCATCTGCAGAATGGTCTAGATGCTAACCTCTGTGCATGGGATCAATAAAAAAGGTGTAAGAAAAAAAATCTTAAGGATCTGTTCAGTCCTTTGCAAGGACAATGTGTGGGTGATAAACAAATACAATGTATGTATTTTTTTCCCCATAGTTGTAGCTATTAATTTCTTTTTCATTTGCAGTAATCATCTAATTAAGTAATCATTTGCTATTAAAAAAATTATTATTGCTAGTAAAAAATAGCATCTTATTCTGATTTTTGATAAATGTTTATCCATCCACCTGCTATAAGCAGACAGGGCAATGAGTGAGTTACATGCTCTCACCTTCACTGGTCAGCTGATCCTTCCTAGAGAGAAACCAGTTTCCTTTCCTGAAAAGATCATCAGTAAAATTGTCAGAACTTTACTTTGTGTTGAGGTCAGACTGGATAGTTCTGTGTATTTTGTTTCCAGTCAGTTCCACCATATATCCATCTACTCTTACTAAAGAAAAAAACCCAGCACGTTGTGTACTCATTTGTATGTGCTGAATCTAGTGGAAAAATGTGAGAAGGTGGGAAGGAAAGAATAAAGCAAGATTCCCAGAGCCAGCTTTATAGCACTGTTAATTAAAAGACACATCATTAATTTCTCTCCTCTGTAAGCTAGGTGCATTTAATAATGTGAAAAGAAAGAAAAAAAATACTAACAAAAAAAAAGCTGAAGCTGTTTTCGTGAACCACACCTTAAGACATGAGTTTCTTTAAGGACACAATCCAAAAGCCATTAATTAATCTGCATCAATTTTTGCAAACTTTGGTGCAAACCTAAGAAGCTTCCAGCTTGCTTCCAGCATCCAGTGTGAATGGTGGTCATTAATGTTCCAGGTAAAGGGAATTCAGCTCCAACACTTAGACATTTTATTTAGATGTCCATTTCTAAAGATGTCATTCAGTGGTTGCAGCAGGGGCTGGGGCCATTTGAGATGCCCAGCAGCTCCCACCTGGACTGCAGGTGTTGCTCAGCCATTGATGCACCAGCCCCATGTGGTCACTTGACACACGGGAGTTTTGAGAGCTGGATAAAGCCTTTGGTCTCCAGTGACTATAGTGGGACCTGAAATGTCTGACTCACATGGACATATGAATTTAGGCATCTAAATTCATTATGAGCTGAAGCCCTTCCCAAGTTTCTGAGTGAGCTCTGGAAAAACCAGCAGTGTGCACAGTTCTCTTCAGTCAGTCTTAGGGACACATGAGATGTTCCTCATTTGCAATCTCCAGTGATGGAAACAGGAACAGAGGATAGCCTGGTGTTACCTCCAGGGAAGCAAAAATGCTAAAGGGTGAAGGCTGGGTAGGGTTAGAGTTGCTGAGCTAGTTCAGCACATTGCAGAGAAACAGAAAGTTCTCTCCATACTTCTGATTACAAATTCATTTGAACACAGGAACACACTCAGGTGGTAAAAGACATGATGATAACAACAAGCAAGCTTTGCAATCTGACAAAGGGCAGGAAGAGCCTTTTAAATTGCATTTCCTCCCTGACAAAACCATTACAAAGAAAAGCTTCCTAGTGATCTATATAGTACAGGAATAAACTGAAATGTGTGTTTTACCAAACAGGCCCAGTAGCACTGGAGTTGAACTGCCTCTGAGGACAAAATGAGATGCCACACTCTTCCCTGGATCTGTGTAGTCACACTAACCAATGCAAATGCACTGTGACAGCCAGACAGCCTTAATCACTGTCACAAAAACTTGTCACTGCCACATATTTATGCCCTGCTTACGAGACAGATTCAGGTCCTCTGGTTACTGAATCCATTGCATAGTCTGCTTCAGCAAGATAACAAAAATGCCAGTGGGAAGTGTGAAAGGAGCTGCCCCAGTTATCTATCCCCTGTCATGCACTGAAAAACTGTTGCTTCTCTGAGACTTGGGGATTGCTGGGGAGGGAAAAAGGGACAACCAGACAGTTTTCTTTTGGATCTGTGCTCAAACTCAGATTAACAGCCATACTAAGGAAAAATATGTGAAGCACCCAGTGTGTCTGTTTTATCACTCATGAATATAAATTAAAGAGTTTAAGTGGTCCTTAAATAGATATTTGGACTAATACTTCTCATTATAATAGATTACATAAGTGGCTGTTAGGAAGCCAAACTGTAAAGATTATCAAAAGCCTGAAAACATTCCTTACATTTTTTGTCAATTATGTGTTTAACAAAGCTGGAATAGAATGAAGGCATCCCCACAGACACCTATTTGGTAACCATTAGATAGCATACGAAGCAAAGATCCATGACTCCTTTTCCAGCAGCAGGAGAAATTAGAAAATGTCAGAAAGCTGCATTTTCTGATCAGAGCACCTTTCCTTCAGGGACTCCTGGTGACACAAAACCATGGAGTTTCAGTCTGGATATGTGAGCCTAACCTACTCTATGCTATTAGACCTATGAGTGAGGTGCATCTTACCTTTAATGCTCTACAAATCAAGACATCAGTGTTACCTCCTCGTTTAGGCTTCTCCTAACAGTGCTGGAGAGGACTCTGTGGGAACAAATAATTCTTTCTGCTTTAGGATGTGTTATCCCATATCTGAATTTGCCTCAGTGCATCTTGGAGCAGCAACTGCCACCCCTTGCCAGCCAAATCAGTAATCCTCCTTCTCCTCAAAGGACAGCCTCTATGAATATAAGTTTAGAAAACAAATGCAAAAATGCGTCTAGTTGTAAGATTAATGTCTAGGAATGGGCATAAGTTACGTAATTTAAGTGCCTGGCCTGACAGATTTTTATGGGAACTGGGTGTTTAAGAATAATCATCCTGATAAAGTTTCAGAAACATGAAGATACTCTAGAGGAAAATTTGGGCTTTTGAATATGCAACAATGCATATTTGATGCCCAATTATGTGTAAAATACTTGCCCAGAGTGCAATAAGCAGGAAAACCTGGCATGTGCCTGGCTCTCAGGTTCTCTCCACACAAACAGAGCTCAGTGATTGGGCAGCCTTGAGCGTGTGGAGCATGGTTTGACCTACTTAGCTCCAGAGTGCGACTGAAACACACACAGGTGAAATAAAAGAGAAACAATAGCTCTTGCAAGTGTAACTGCAATCCTGGGGTTTGTAGCTCTGTGGCATCCAAGGTTGCCATGGTGATGCTGCAGACAACTGCAATAGTTACAGGTGTAGTTAGGGTTACCAATTTCATCCCATGCCTTTGGATTCTCACACCCCATGCCTTTGGATTCTCACATCTTTGCCCTACAAAAATTCCCACTAAATCATTCATGTACAATTCATTGTGAAGATATTAATCTGAGTCTGCAACTCTGTTCCATTTGCACAGCGCTTGAAAATATAGCAAAGCTTACCTAGATGATGAAGGTTTTCTGGCTGTTTACAATTAACCTTTTTGTTTAAAGTTAAACAAGATTTGCTTAATCCATTTTCCAGCTAGGTTAGAGGAGATGGAAAATACTGTTTTTCGTGAAAAAAAAGAAGTCAGAACCTATAAACAACTTGCATGCCTTTAAAAGGCACAATTATAAAATTGTTTAGATATAGGATTGCAAATTTAACATGTGCATGTATTTGCTAAATTGGGTGTCAGAGCCTGTAAATGTCACTTGCATATTCAGTTATCAGTCCCGAATACTCCCCTCTCATTGAATTCACAGCTGCCCTAATGTGCATAAGAAACATTCCCAAAACCACAGAACACCTAATGAAAACAAAGAACCAAAGGCAAAGCAATGCAGCAGTTACTTGTACTTCTGAGCACAAAAAGCTGCCTTTGTGTACATCTACTCCATTGTTACTATTGTCACAGAGCCTGCCAGCTCAGTTATAAATGAAATAAAGAATGAGTCCATCAAGAACCTTTACCTGTGTTTGTGACAGCCAGGGGTGACCACGCACACCCTACTGGTGGTGAGGTTGCTGCTATCAGACAGCCTTTGAGCCACCTGCCATCACATTGTTCACATATTAGCAAACCCAGACCCCTTCTGTCACTTGAGTAGAGAAAACACACTCTCTCCTGGTCCTGGGAAAACTGTCTCATTACAGTGACAACAGAAATTATCCCAAGGAGAGGAACTACCTGACAGTGGATTGCTTTTTTAGTGTTTTCAGTGCAGTTCTAGGGAAAGTGAAAAGAAAGCAAAAAGCTGAGAGATGATAGCAGTGCAGTTAAAAGGGTCCAGGACAGCCCAAGATTGTCACAAAAACAAAGAGCACGAAGTGCTGAAAATACCAAGTATCCCTTCAGGGGGCTCAGCTCCTTCCACCCACCCTCAGGCAAACCCTCTGTGGATCCTCAGCCTGCCTTTCTCTCCATGAGGATATCTCCGTGCTCAGCAGTCTCCCTGATGATCAGAACAACTAATCAGAACTAAATCAACAACATGACAACAGATTATACTGATGAAGGAGTTTTAAGAGCCCCATGCTCAGTATTTTTCTTTCTCAGACTCTGTCCTGAAGTTTGCTCAACTTTCAGTGCTCAGTTGTCCCAGCTTAGAAAATGTGGAGGGAACCAAATGTGAGATAACAGGTAAGCAAGAGAATTTACTACTCATAATTTGTTCTAATTTGATCTCAATATAATAACTAGGTCCATCTATGGCTTTAAAAAAAAAAGTGTATTGTTGTTTTTACACTGGCACCAGGGGAGTTGGAGTAGGGCTCAGTCCCACCTCCTGGCTAAGGTGGAAGTGGATACCCAGAAGGAGCACACTCCTTCCTCTTCCCTGGGTTCAGATTGCTATCTCCATACCACAGATTGACACCTGTTATTTGTACTCATTTTTCGGCAGGCCAACCCAATACTTTTTCCCTGGCTCTACTCCAGCCTTTTTTTAACAGAGGAAAGAGGACAATAAGAGACTCTTCCATCCTGTCAAAAATATTTTTTTCTTACTGGGATGCAGGTGCCAAGCATGTACTCATCTCTGAATCCATCTGCCTGTAGAAAGCTGAGAGTCTTGTTCATTGACATTCAGATCTGAATACAGTAAGGATATGACAAACAGGAAAATTTGGTCCTATTCCAGATGTGGATGCTATAATATACCAGTATCTGTGACATTTAAGGGTTATTTTAAACCTATTTCCTCAAGTTTTTTACCTGAAAGTGAATGTTGTATCATGCATTTTTTGAACTCATTAATTTTCACAAATTTACATGTTCAGCAAGGACTTTAACTGAGTTCTAAGAAAAAGAACAGAGATATTCATTACATGGGGCTTGCATCAACCACCATATTACATTTTCATGGAATATGAAAATAGAAAGCTCAAGATATTAGAGTACATTGTATGAGTGTGGTATCCTGGACTGAGAGAGATCCTTATGGACAGAGACCTGATTGCACCATCTGTGCATCTGATTGATTTCTTGGAAGTTCACAATTGTCTGTATCAGAAATTGAAATGTTTTCTGTATTTTTGGCTTGTTCTCTCAAGGGTCCTGGAGGAAACTCATTCTGATTTATGACAGACCCTTATGTGTACAGGTTTTGTAAGAGGCAGGACTTTCATTCCATGTACAGTGCTTGGCAAAATGTAACTGTTCTTTTCTTCCAGTTTCCAGTCTCTTCTTTCCTAACTTGCTGAGCCCAGGCTCAGCTCTGGATAGAGCTGACTTAGCTTTAAATACATCTCTACACTTCTCTGCTTGGCTGCAAGCCAAGCTCAACTTACATAAGGAGAGATTTTACTGTTGTTGTACCCAGATCTTTGCAGAAAGATGACTCAGTGAGTCCCCTTGTTTTGTGCTTCACTTGTACAAATTTTGTATAAAAGCAAGTTTATCCCCGTTACTTCTGCAAAAGGACATCAAACTGACTTTTAATTTCTCTTTATCTGATTGACCATGACTGCTCTTGCCCCAAATGAAAATTGGGAGTGCACACTATGTTCAATGGTTTCAGGCACCTTTTTTCTCTCCCTGGAGCTCAAACCCACTGAAGCAATCAAATGGATATCTGGATTTGATTTAGGGTTCACTCCAGGCACACACACAGCCAGGAGGTCCCTGCTGAGGCTGCAGCAGAGTGACTGTAATGGGAGCTGAAATTGAGATGATTTCTCAGCGCTGGGAGCCAAGGTCCCTGGCTTGGAACTAGCCCATGGCATGCCAAACCACAAATGAACCTCTGCAAATCTCATCCATCACAGTGACCCTTTGCTCCACGAGAGCCCAGAGAGCTGGAGCCGAGGGAATTCTGCCTAGGAAAGCTGTGGCTGTAGAGTATGAGGGAAGCATTAGAGAGGTTATTTGGTCACAAGCACAAATCAGTTGATTAGAAGTTGGGCACAAATTCATTGGCTTCGTGATCCCTCAAATCCCACATAGTTATGATTTTTTTATTGCAAAGGAGAAAGGTCAGATTGATTCTTGGTGTAATCCTTGTGGTCAAGAACATGCAACCCAAGAACGATTTTAGCCCTAGTCCTTTGCTAGTGGCTAATTCTTTACAGCAAAGGCAGTGCTGCTATTTGTCTTTCCAAGAATCAAAAAATGGGTTTACATGTGTGCAATTCAAATGTGTGCTATTTGAAATACACAAAATGCTTATTCCTATGGGACCAGTCTTTGGACACTTCTTTAACATCAAGGACAGAAGCCAGCTGTGTGGAACTGCCAGCAGATCTGACAGTAAATGGTATATTTATGATGTGATTAATTTGGTTATCTCTGTACTTTTGCCAAGGAACTATTATAGCTTACAATCCAATCTATAGCTAATGTTTGTGCAGATGAATATTGTTTTCTGTTTCCATCATTTAAAAATAGTTCTGCTTCCCTCTGCCTTATGCCATTCTCTCTTTCATGGTGAAGTTTTTTGTCTTTTCAATAGAAGGGTACATAGACTTGGTCCTGCATTCAGCACAACTGAGAGCACGAAAACCTTCAGAAAGGGACTGAAAGAAACGTATTCCCTTCAATGCTCCTATTTCTGATTTTTTCAATATTGCAGACATAATAAACTTTTATGCTACACATTTCTAAGAAGAAAAGCTATGGAAACTGCAGAGCAAAATAACTTGCATAGAAGGAACATAAAGAACAGAGAGAATGAACAACTTTTTTCAGTTTAAATACATTGATAATAAAAACATATAATCATGAGTCTGCTATATTGCTCAGGCTGGAATGAATTTGCTTTGTGAATATCCCAAAATTTTTCTCAACCTGGTGTTGGTTGTGTACCTCTGCAAAAGAAGCACCTTAATTGTCTCTTGGAAGAACTCTTAACTTTTGCTCATTTTCAGTTTTTCTAAGATCAGGTAAGTCACCTACTGATTATATATTTTTGGACAGCAATAAAAAAGTGGACGTGAATGAATCATGGAGTTAAAACTCGTCCATGAATCATAATGTTTTAACTAAGAATGAGTCATGCCATGATGAAACTGCTGTACTGAGTTCCACCAGGTTCTTTGTCAGACAGCTCTCCTGAAAAGTGTGTCATCATGCTGTCCCCACTGGGCAGCAGGGCCATGGCTGGTCCTGCCAGTGCTGCACAGGACACAGGGCACAGTGGGACATTTCCTAATCTGGCAGTGGCAAACTGCTGGAAGATGCTATGGATGCTATGCAGAATATACATTGGATGTGGCTCCTTGTATGGCATCTAAGAAGGATTCCTGAGAGCTGCAATTGTCTGAATCCCATATCCCAGCTGAGTTCCTTACAGCAGCTACAAGTCCTATGAACATTGCTGGAATTCTGGGCATCACTACTTGATCCTGACAAGAGATGCCCTGTATGATGGATTGTTTTGTCTGATAGCTTTGCATGGTTCAGGCAATAAAAAGGAGTCTGAAATCTTTCTGATAAGAGAGGATTAACTTTTCCTCCACCCTTGTCCATCACCACAAGCAAAGCACATTGTGGATGGTTCCCATCTAGCTGCAATTACCTGCCCTGTCTGCCTGGACATGAGCAACACACAGTGTAGTCTAAAGAAAGGCACACTGGCTTTTCATGCCATTTGTGCCTTTGCTTCCAAGCTGGAAGGACCTCAACAATGAACCACAGAGTCGTGTGGGCTTTGCCATGCTACAGCAGTAGATCCCATCAGCTCCCTGAAGACAAGCTGTAATCCTGAAGCATGCCTACCCTTCCAATGTTCCATCTGTCTGGCCTAGGGACCAGCTGTGTTCAGACCTAACGCTATGAACACAGGCCTTTGTTGCCATGGAAGAGACTGTCCTCACTTTGCTGTGTCTCCCTTGACTTGCTCAGACAATATGAATAGAGGACCTTTCCATGTCGGTGACTGGAATGAGATAAATAAAGACTCAAAGCAAAAGAAAATAGCTCACTAGGTGTGTCTGTTGCATATTTTGGTAGAGTCATGGCATTATGGCAATGAAGTGGTTGGAAGCTAATCTATTTACAAGCTTGGTAACAATTATTTTATTTTTTTTTAGTTATAGTATATTTAACATTGCTATCTCAAAATCTTTTATGAGATCTCCTTTCATTCTTTAATATGACATTATCATTCTGCTGTGAGTAGTCTCTGTTTTTTGTCTGAATCAGCCCATTGCCTGTCTAGCCACGCCAATCAAAAGAACAGCCTCCCCACAAGGGTTACCTACTTTTCATATTTCTGCATAGACCCATCAAGGAGGAACATTCAGACAAAGCCATATAATATACTGACCACTCTCATTTTGTACAATCCCATACACATCTGTCCAGAAACATTAAGATTTCAGGTCTAAGTCTTTCTGTAAATCATTGCTAAAATTTTTGTATCTTGTCTCTGCCTTCCTGGGCCTTTACCTCTGGCATGGTAAGAAGCAGGCTCTTTCAATAACATTTCTTTTCTGAGTCTGCTTGAGATAGATCCACAATTAATTTTCTCCTTTTGTCACTGCAGCTCATCCTTGCATCTTGCAGGCTTCTGATAATCATCCCTGTCATTTCCCACTGACCTCAGACCAGAATCAGATGCTATTGAAGAGACATTTTGCCAAGGAGCTTCTATTTAAGGCTGTGAAAAGAGCAACATCTCTAAGCTGCCTTTTGCAGCTTGCATCTGCTCTGCTTGTTGGCCTTTGCATCCTGTGAGCAGCTTAATCCAAAGCTTGTTTTAACCATATTACCAGCTGCCCTCTGACATGGCTCTGCTCTCTGCTATTGATTTGTATGTCAGTGGCAACCACATTTCTTCGATTTCTGTGAGAGCCAGGACTTAAAAAAAAGATCACAGGAAATCAGTGATGGTTATGAGTAAAAGAAGCTTTGCTTTAACATTCTTCTCTTTTTCCAAATCATTTTGCTTTCCATGCAGCTATAGTAGTCTGAATTCCTGTTTTCACCTTTCAATGCTGGACCTGTTTTTTGCATAAGCCTCACTGTTCTTGATTCTACCTTTATACAGCAGTGCTGAGAACAACAACTCCAAGATAAGAGTTGAACCAAATTTTCCTCTCCCACCTTCATGCACAGGATAATCACTGAACAAAGGGTCTAAAAGCAACTTGAAGAATCATAGAACCACAGAGTCATAGAAGTCAAGAAGAAATCAAGAAGCCATGTAGACCCCTGCCATGCAGCTGGCAGTTTCACGAGGCTGACATCATTTGTGACAGATGGATGAGATTTGTTATCTCGTCCTAAAACCTTTCTGTGATTTTAACCATCCTACGCAATATTTCTCCTAAAGGCTAATCTAAATGTCCCTTACTATAATTTAAGGCAATCCTTCTTTTCTGTTTTCTGTAAGGCAATGCATTCCATTTCTTACTGAATCTGTAACACTCAGATATGTGTTTCACAGACACTTCCAGAATTTCCCTCTCTCTGACACTAGTCTTCTCTGAAACAGAATCAGTGTACAGAGTCTGTTCTTTCCTGCTCTCCCCCAGCGTCTCTTGAGGACATCTTATCTTGATGTGTGCTACTCCTCGTACATCTGAGCAGTTAATTTGTGCAGTTAATTGTTCATTATTGCAGTCTTGGTTATTTCTCCCTGACCTACTTACTGTTAGGATAAATCTTATCAACAGACGTACATGAGGTGTGGGAACTGTGTATGTAGCTGAGACCTGGGAGACTTGTGGGGCTCTTTCCAGGCTGGAGCAATGAACCAAGGATGAGATGCTGCTATTCTATGCTGTAAAAATTGAGATGATGGTGCAGATGTATTCATATGTAAATTACAAGGAATATTGAGTAATGTTGAGGTCCCTTGCACAGTTCTGTGATCATCTAAAAGTTATGCTAAAATTCATCTTTTTACATCTTTAAGAGTGCAGACCAGCCTCCATACTGGTTTCAATGTTCTTCATGGATTCATTCAGCAAAGCAGGCAATGAAATCCTGCTTTTGAAGCACCATCGTTCAGAAGCAGTGGTGTCACCAACTTGCGGATTTTCTCCTGTTATAACCTAGACATGCACAAAGTAGATCCCAGTTTCTAGATAGGTAGGAATAAAAGAAACAGGCCAATGTTGATTCATTGACCCTAAGGCCAAGCAGCATTGCACCACTGTCATATGTCATTGTCATTTGTCATATGTGGATAAACTCTCCATGACCAGCAGAAGAAAAAGATGGTGGCATCAGGTGAGGTGCCATTTGATTTGGGTCTGTGTGGGGTCGTGCCCAGGCAGTGGAGCTGGTGCAGACCACAGGGTGGGCAATGATCAAACACAGACAACTCCCAGCCATCACCTCAGCCAGTCCCAGTCCCAGTCCCTGCACACCACATTTGCTGAAATGTAGCTGGCAAGACCTTCAGGTCTACCTCAGGCTGTCAAGGAATGCTGAATGCTATTTACTGATGTGCTGCACCTTTAGATCAGTGAAATGTGCTACAGCACTTGAGTTTAAAGATGCACATTCTGAGAAAGGGGAAGAAGGTAAAAAATAAAACATCTGTGAAAGCACGGCTGAACCAGAAGGCCAAAATTGCTTGTTATAGGGCAAAAGGCTGGCACTCTACACCAACTAAATCAATTTCTTAAGCCTACTCACTCTCCTCATCCTCTGCAGAAGTTTGTAGATAGTTAAATTTAGCTGCAAGAAATTCTCTTGCAGGCTAGTCTTCATGATTAAATGAAATCATTCTTTGATTAGGAGTACAGAAATAAATTAGGATGAGTATCGCCAGAGTAAAAATGGAAACACAAGTTAGATTGTGAAATGAGTCATCTGGCAGAAGTATGTAAACTAAACACAACAGGCATCCCAGAATAGCTCCTCATGAGAGAAAACATCGTAGTCACTGAAATCTATACATGCAACTATTGGAATTAACTACAGGAGATTTGACACATTTTGGCATATATTTTTACCAGTTTTTGTAAGCTTTAGAAGCATTTTGGAAAAAAAAAATCCAAATTTGGTGAAGATGACAACAATATCCAAAGATTACAACATAAACAAAAGAAAGTTTCATCCTTCACTTATAACAAAGATGTTACAAGTCAGACCACAGCCAATATTTTGTTATGATTTAGCAAGTTATTTCCTCTTCAGATAAAAACTACTGCATGAAATGATAACAGACGTGATTTTTACAGTGGTTAAAAACCTTTAAGCTATTCACCTTCATGGAGTGAGCTTCACTGACTGCTTGACAGGTACAGGTAATTGATGGATTATTCAGGAAATTCTACCCAGGCAGATGCCATATGCCAGAAGAAGAATGACTTTCTACCCTTACTGCTTGCCTTATCTCTCCTGTCATGGGCAAAATCCTCAGTAAGAATTGTTTATCTGGATAAAATTATGTAACTTTCTATAAATGTAGCATTAGCAACACAAAAACAAGTGCCCAAGCTAGTGCATGGCTAATGCAACTCACCATGTGTTCCCTTTTGCAGGCAAACTGCACAACTGTGGGTGCCTATGCAACACTCAGCACAACATCCACACTGTTTTGTCACAGTCTTTATTCCACATTTTTGGAAAGGCTCAGCTTTCAGGTTATTAGATAGCCTTCATTTTGCCACTGCTCTGGATCAGTCCTGATCCATTAAATTACTACAAATTGCAAACAGATAGTATTAATATTGGGTGTGCCTGTTTCCAATTTAAAATTAAAAAAAGAAATCAGCCTGCCTCCCAGCAGTGTGTTCCTAAATTTTCCAGCTAATACTCTAATAATTTTCTGCCATTTAAGACAAGCAATTTCCATTCTCATTTGGAGACTCCTAGCTCAAATTTTTGAACAGATTTTTGTTGATGCAGCTTCAAAGATCCACATTCCACATTCCACCATGCTTCTTTGCTTTTCAGTCCATAGTGTTTTATTCTCTATAAGAAAGAAAAACTTTCTTCTAAATGACATATATCAAATCTTAGAAAAAATATAGCCTACAATCTGCTAGGAGAGAGAAATCATCAACCAAATCAGTTCTGAGCATTGTCATTTTTATCAGAGAAAAAGGTTATACATTTTATTTCCCCTCTGGAGGCTGGTACATATGAAAGATGAATTAGTTCAATAAAAACTTCAGCGGAGAAAACTTGTTCTTTACCTCAAATGCAAGATCTTGTGATTTTAAAAGCACCAAATAAAATTCTGCTGATAGCTTAAGTGAGAAAAGTTACCAAAAAATAACCCAAATTCAGAAAAAATACCTCAAATTTACCTTTAACTAATTCCCAAGTCTTTCCTATAAATGTAATTTATGAACTTTGGGGTTTTTTAATTATGTCTGAAGTCATAGTACGAGCAGCTTTTCCCTTCCTGGCTGGCAGCAATGCTCATCTGGGCCTGTCTCTTGGTCATCTTCTCTTCACAGAACATCTCTATGACTTAGCTTGCACAGATAAAATTAAATCCTTCAGAGCATGTGCCACCAAGGGCCTGAATGGGTCTAAAATAGAATAATCTGTTAATGCAGATTCATCTCTGGCTTGGGGCAGACCTCAACAGATAAGTTCTGATTCCTGTGCCTGAAAGTTGGGCTGTTAGTCACAGGTATTATATTATTGGCAGCCATGGTTCATACTGAAAGTTATCAACCTGTCTCTGTGTGCCTGCAAAAATCAGTGTCTGTTTTAGAAAAGCTGGTGCCCTGCAAGGCCTGTGTGTGACATGACTTCAGGCAGCACCCTGCCAGCACCAGGCAGAGACCACCAGAGCTCACCAAGCCTGGGTGTGCCAAGGAGGAAAGGGATGACTACAATTAACCTTCAACAAAGGGAAAAATGCAGCTTTTGTTAAGGTTTTATCAGTTTTAAAATTCAGCTTCTCTCCTAGGGAGAACTTTGACCCATCCTTCTGAAATGCTCTGTGATTGATGTCTGTGGGGAGAGAAAGAGGTGTGAAAAGTCAAGGTATTCATCATTCAGCAACCTAAATGCTGCTTTCAAAATGGATTCATCATCATTTTCTACTTCTGATGTCATTGAACATATACTTCAATGTTTGCACAGGCTAAAGTTTATTAAGATAACAGAATAATCTCAATTCACAGTAAGGCACTAAAAAAGGTCCCTTGCATCTTTTATTTCTATCAAATAGCAAGAATCCCAGAAAGACCTGCTGGAGTTTACATATAGGACCAACACTGGAATAAAGCCTGCATATAACAAAGCCATGGAATTTGGCTTTCCTTTGGTGAAACCACAATGAGTAAATTGGTGCTGGAATTAGTCCTTGCTTCTTTGTGCTTCTTAGCAACTTCAGTGAAGAAAGATACATTCCCAGGGAAGACTTAGAGGAAGACTTAGGGTTTTAAGCAATGCTAAATGTGACACGTGGCCATGATGTTGGGATACACGAGGCACAGGGTATGCCTGGAAATGACATTGTCCCATGTTTTATGCTTTGAAGAATTTCTCTCTTCAGTCAAAGACTTCGTTTTATCCCACCCAAGAGTCTATAATTACTGTCTCTTGCAAACTTCCTTGACAAGGCCCTCTGGATGCTGTAATGCCAGGGTATCCATTGGAAAGCACTGTCTCCCATCCAGTGCTTCTCACTGTCCTCATCTCTGCCTCAGCACCTCTGTGTCTTGCAATCTTCTGATTCAGCTGCTTTCAGATGCTGCTCCAGCAGCAATAATGAGATAGTGCTAATATTTGTTTTATTAGAACAGGATTAAGCCTTTGAAGAAACAGTGCATTGTGTGATATGAACTATTTTGATGTCTTTTGACACACAGCAAGGGAATTTCTTCACTATTTTCATGTGCTTTGTGACAGTTCCTGAGACATCAGTGTATCCTGGGAGTTGGGAACTATCATGTTGTGTGTGAGCCTTGAAAAAGTGCTATTCACGGGCAAAAGGAAATTAAAATATTTTTTTAAACTCCAAAACATAGCATATATAATACAGGAACAATACAGGTCTGTGTTTCAAATGTATGATAATATTGCTAAGGGCAAGATCTCTCCTTATCCAGGTGAGATTTTCCAAAAGGATGCTGTTTCAGACACTCTCCTTGATTATTCTTGTCATTAAAAATATCTCTTAATGTTTATCCTAAAACTTACTCTGCATAGTTTCAGGCCACTACTTCTTGTCATATCATTCACTGACAATTATCATCTTTATTGTTACTCTGAAGCTATATATAAACTACCCTTCTAGAATCTTCATTGTAAAAGATGGTATAAATTCAGCTTCCTCCATGTCTCCATTTATATTTTTTTTTCTCTAATATTTTTATCTTTTTGTCACCCTTTGTATTTCTTTGCTTCTCTGCTACCATCATAACTGGTGCCATTCTTTTGCTGACAAAATCTATTTTTTACCAATGACAGAAGAAAATGAAGAAGAAAGGGCATTTTTTTAAACTCTCACTTTTTCCTTTACAAAGTCAGAAAGATTAAAGGTAAAATTCTCTAGTTCCATTTTCAACCTGTGGTTGCTCCTATCTTTTGACCACCAGGAAAGATCATAAATTGCCCAAGAGTTATGGAGCTTATAACAGTAGTTGCTCTTTGTAGCAACATTGCTTAATACTCATTAAGTTTTCCTCTCCAGAACATTTCTTCGGGGACAACGGTACAAAATTTAACCACAATAAAAACCACTGTGGGAAAAATTGAACAATCAAGGGACACTTTTTTCAGCATATCCTTCAGAGATATGTCCAGGAAAGGTCTGTAGTAGCTGAATGTTTTTGTCAGAGATGAAAGTGTGTCTGCATATAAAAAGTGAAGTGTTCTTTGCAGAAGTGTGGCTTTGCAGCCACTTCTTCACACAAGCAAATATACAAATTTGTAGAATGAGATGCAGATGGATGACTTCTAACATTTCCCATGGAAATTTAGTTCTTAAGGACCTTTGGCTAAAATAATAAATATTGTATTTTTATATGCATTTTCATGACAGAATGAGCATCTTTTAGTCTTTTCCTCTTGCACTTCGCATTTTTATGTGAATTACTCACTAGCTTTGCCAGTATTTGTATGTCCTGCTACACTTAAGTCTCCTCAGGAAAATATTGATATGTCATCTTTGTTTTTCCAAATCGCAATTGTTCCTTGGAAATATAATAAATATCAGAGGTAGCTGATTTGCATTACATTTTCTTCTGCAATCCAGATTATTACACTGTTAAGCATAAATATTTTTATGTTTTCTGTGCACTGAAAATTCTTTTGGAGAACCTGGGGAATTTCCTGCTGCTTCTGAGACCCTGCTGTCTAGTGAGGACAGTAATCTGCTTTTATTCCAGGATTTGGGGTTTTTCTTCTCTTTTGTTGTCAGAGGATGTAAAACAGAAAAATAAATAAGAAGCACCAAACAATTTTTCCGCAAATCTTGTGCTATTCCTAGTTTCTACTTTCTCAAATCCATAAGAAAAATCCATTTCTTACTGTTTATTCATATTCACGCTAAGTTCAAAAAGAAACTCGGGACTGTAAAAATAGTGTTTCTTCACAATTCATAACTCTTTTTCTCCCCTGAGTACTCACCAAGCTCCAAAATTATATAACATTACACTGTGTACTTTACTTACTGTGTTCTCTGTAACAATTCATCTGCAGAATTCACAAATGGGATGCACCTAATATTGTCACAATGATAAATAAATATTAGTTAATCATGAGGTGAGTTGGAAATACATCTCCCTTTACTAGGAAGGGGTTGTCTGGTACATAGTATACATATATATATGTACATATATATACATATATATATTATATAAAATTTAGTATTGTATTATATAATTATATAATTATATAGTAATATAATATTGGATTGTGTACAATACTAAAATTGAGGAAGGGTTTCAGGCTTGGAGAAATCTGATTTTGGTTTTGCTGTACTGTCTCATTATCACAAGCACAAACTGCACAGCAGTGAATCATGGAATCACAGAGTATTTTGAGTGGGAAGGGACCTTAAAGATCACTTAGTTCCATGGGCAGGGACACTTTCCACTAATCCAAGTTGCTCAGATCCCTGTCCAACTCAGCCTTGAACATTCCCAGGGATGAGGCAGCCACAGCTCCTCTGGCCAGACTGTTCCAGGGAATCTTTGTACGATGTGTGATACAATGAAATAGTATAAAAAATGTGTAGCAGTGGAGAGAGAAATGAGGTTGAAACACCTGGGGGCAGACCCTGTTTCAGTACTGCCAAAAGCTTCCCTTTAACTATTTATAGTAAGGTGTTTTGATCTTCAGACTTTTTGCAGAACTCTGCTTTATCTATTGCACTGTTAATACTGATCCAGATTGTACTGACTGATTGTCTCTTAATTACCTGTTATTAATATAACTTTAATCATCCTTGATCCTGATTTGAAATAAACCTCTTAAATTGGGTAGGATTCCCCTGCAGCAGTCACCATCACTCATTCTATATTTCCAGGAATGAATAGCAATTACTACGAACTAAGTTAATGAAATACTTTGGTCTTTAGTGGGGCATGCTGCGATTAACTCCAGCAGAAGGTAGAGGCAATTTTAACAAGAGGGAAATGGAACTTCTTCACTATGAGGGTAATTATGCACTGGAACAGGTTGTCCAGAGAGAGTGTGGAGTCTCCCTCACTGGAGATATTCCAGAATCATCTGGACACAATCCTATTCCATGTGCTCCAGAATGACCCTGCTTGGCAGGGAGGTTGGAGCAGATGACCCCGCTGTGGTCCTTCCATTCTTACCCATTCTGATTCTGAAAATACAACCAAGGTGAGGAAATGTTTGTTAGTGTTGTACAACACCCGGCTCAGTGAGGCCCTGGTGGTTTTGAGGATGTCCAGACGAACTGAAACAAAAACACTGAAATTGTATGATTTACTGAATATTCACAATCCAGCCATCAATAGAGAGGGTGATAGAGAGCAAAGAGCAGCTACCTTCATCTTTTCTCTCCCTTTCTTTGATGTGCACTAGTTAAGAATAAGAAAATTTATACATATACATATTCTTATATGTAATAAAAATATTCTCCTTAATCTTGGCTGTCCTGGGGATCTTGGTTGATGCAAAATGTTTCATTAACTCCAGATAAGTACGGAGATATTGAACTTCCCAGAAACTTTTTTTTTAGGTTCTAAGGCATTTTGTGATACATTTCACAGCAGGCAAGAATAAAACAAAACAACCAAGAACTACATTTTTGTTCAAATTATGGCTGTGTGAAAATAACAAGTTGGCTTACTTTAATTGTGTTGTCTGCCCTCACTAAAGGGTTTTTTAAGATAGCACTCGATTGTCAGCAAGATGCCATAGAAATGAGCATGGTCTGTGTGGCCTGAAGAAAGTAAATGGCTTCATGCTTTGTTCTGAGAAGTGCTGTCATTTGGATTGGAACCAAATGGCTTCACAGGGAAAACACTGCTGCCTTCTGCCAGCAGGCTGCAAACAAACACCATGGCTGAAATTCATCTGAGTATGGGGAAAGCTAATCTCTGTGCCTGTGTTCTTCTGAAAGCCTTATACACAATACCAAATAACCATTGCACTCTTCCCTCTCATTTAGCTCTGAATGTCTTTCCCAGTTCTTGGAATTATTAATTACAAGGGTAGATTTAATTTTTAATTGGGGCCCTAAGTGTATCCCAGATCCTTACTGCTGTTTCTTGACTTGAAGGACAAAGTCTTTATGACCCCACAGCAGATTGTGACTTTTACTGCTTATACACGTACAGAAGCAATTAACAGGCCACCAGATGGGAATACAAACCCTGCCAGTTGTGTTCCCACAGCTCAGGAACCCAGAGAGAATACAAACCCAGAGAGCTGGATGATCACCCAGTGCTCTGCAGGTAAAGGGTGGGAGGATGATCCCACTGATCCCACACATTTCCATGACCACTGGGCCTGCAGCAGATCTGTGCCACCAACTAGGAATGTCTGTCAGAGCTCAGATCAATGAGCTGTCACAACACTCAGCTTTGCAGAAACTCCTCTCTTTTTCCTAAGGTTTAGTTCTCATCTGAGTTTCAATAGTCCCACATCAACATAGGCCCAGATTAACTCAAGTGATCAAGATCTAAAAGTCCACCTTCTACTGTATGCTCTGTTAAGTGAGAAAACAGGCTGACTGGCATTTTTATTACTACATTCCCCATGTCTTGATGAACAAATCCAACACAGGTGTCATTCACGTGACAACATTATGGCAAAACACGGAATTTCTCTATGACCACTTTTACTGAAAGAGAAAATGGGGATGGAAAGCAAAAAACTTCAATTTTGCAGAATGCCATTTTCAGTTCACTCCAGAATGCCATTACTATATAACAAATATGAGCTGGCAAGCATCTGCTTCTTAGCAGAAAATTGAAGTATTTTGTTGGGGCTGTGGATAGTTTAATATCTGTGAGAAATCAGCTGCAGGAGGTAGGGAAGAAGGAAAAAATTGCTATAGAGCTCATGCAGAGAAGTAGGATTGTCTCTGCCTGCTTAGAATTCAGAGCAGAACTTCTGCATTCTTACTGGCACTTTGAGACATTGCACCTCAGCAGTCAGGTTTTGTTACACATCATGGGAATTTAGCCATCTAAAAATTAATCTAAACTTTGTCTCCATTGTGAAAATTCACCCCCCCCCCCTCATTTCTTTTTGTCTGTTTGTTTGTTTTGTTTTGTGTTGAGGAGAACAAAATACAACCAATTAACCTCCTGCTAAAGGGATTACACAAACAACTATGGATTAAAGAACGTGGGGCAACAATAAAAAGCTAAATTGAAGCAACTGTGGCAACAAGTCGCATGAATAATCAAGTCACATGAATAGAATAGCATTTGATGGCTTGAAATGGAAAAAGGCAGCTAGTGTCAGCACAGGAGAACTAGTCTGCTTTGCCATGCTCTTAGATTATATAATAAGAAAGAAAGCATAAATAGAAGGACAAGCAAAGGTAGCCACAGAACCAGAATAAATATGAGATCAATGAACCATTCCACACTTAAAAACTCTCACCCAAATGATTTGGAACATTAAAAGCCAGCAGTCTATGCCTTGTGTTAATCTGCAATAAAAATAACTGCAAAGAGCTATATCTGATCTGGGAACAAAACTGTCCTTTACCTTGTATTTGTGTCCTTTAGCCACATCCCCAACCTTTGTACTGCAGAACTGGAAGCTGCTAGAAGGTTGCCCAGAGCCCAGAGCCTTCTCTTCTCCGGGCTGAACAGCCCCCAGCTCTGTCATCCTTCTTCACAGCAGAGATGCTCTGTCCCTCTGATCATCCTTTTGGCCTCTTCTGGACTCACTCCAGCAGGTTCACATCATTTTTATGGGAAGATGGGGCCACTTCTCAAGCCTGTTGAGACCCTGTGAATGGCACCCCTTCCCTCCAGCATGTCAAACAGGTCACACAACTCCGTCTGGTTTGGTAAACTTGCTGAGGCTGCACTCAAACACCTCAAACACCCAATCCTGCTGACCAAGTTGCCAACAAAGATGTTAAATAGCACAGGTCCCATAAATGTAAAATGCATATACAATTCCTTGTAGCTATGACTGAATTCCACCCTCCCTTTCACTGCAGATTGTGTTTTTTGATTGTTATTTTCTCTGCAGTTCACAAGCAAAAGTACCCAACACATTTCTTTTTTTTTTTTTTTAAACCTGTCAGACTGACAATGGAAACAAAAATGTGAATGTTCACAGTCTTACTGAGCTGAAGCTCATCAGTATTCTCAGTCTGAAATCAAATTAGAACTGAAATAAGAGATTGGTAAATAGGGGAGCTTTTGGGACTGGGATTTACTGTTTTGTGTAGAACCTAGAGAACTTCTTATCTGTGCCTCCTGAAAACATCCTTCCCTTGTGGAAGAAAAGCCCTTTGAACAGAGGAAACATGCAAAAAAACTACTCTAGGAGGTTATTGGTGTTAGTCTGTTTCTGTACAGTTACTTGATAAAATCCAACAGGAATTAATTATTTGTACATAAACTTTTGCTGATGGCAGAAGCTAATGCCTGTTTAACCTCTTGGGTGTCATTTTCCTTTGCTTTTTCGATTTTCCTCTTGTAGCAGTTTCTTACTAAAGGAGGAAGGAAGCAATTGGGAATTTCCTGATGGTGTAGAAAAGTGGGTATGTTATTCTACCTTGGACCTTGAGTTATTTCACAGAAAAGAGGAACTTGCTGCTTCTCTTTGACAAGAACTGTGGGCTTTGAGGGGGCCAGGTGCCTGATTCCCAATGCAATTTTAAAAGAAGCTTTAAAAATCAGACCAAGCCCATGAGAGTAAGTGCAGATTACTCACATTTTGGGGTGCCAGGTAGCTACTAAAGGCATGTCCTGTGTTTGGGCTGTCCCTGCCCATGCAAGCAGCAGGCGAAATAAATTAATTTTCCTCAAGTCTGGTTTGCCTGCAACGGTAATGGGCAAATGATCTCCCTCTCATCATCTTGATCCATTAACGTTTTTATCCCAATTTCTCTCATCAATTTGAATTGAGGAACAAGCAGCTGAGGGTGTGTTTGGCTGTTACCAGGACTAGTGCACCACAACTCTCAGGAAAATGAGGGAAGGAACAGTCCTCTGTCCTTACACACAGCTGGGATGTGGCCAGAAACCTAACTGGGACTGAAGAGATCAAAAATACATCTCCACACATTTAAAATCCATCAGTAAGAGAGACAGAGTTCAAACTGTCCATGGAAAATAATACACAGCCTTTTTCACATTCACTTTAAGAAGTTTCCTCGTGAATGTCCTTCATACAGGTGTAAGTTTGTCAAGAGCAAAGTCCTCTTAATTCTCTCTATTCCCAGAGCTAGCAGAGTATTTCATTTTTTATAGCAGAATTTTCACCCAGAAGATACCAACTAAATTTTGAAAAAGCTGTGTCAAGAGCCTCATAGAGTTCCCCCTCTCTGCAGCTTCCTCTGGGATGTCACAGCATTGGGGAATCTTGCTCCATGTTTTCAATGCCCAACCACCAGATGCATGGGCTTCTGTGCCATGTTTTGGGATTAAATAGGAAATTGTCTGAAGGGAAGAAGACATGGAGGCATTTCTAAGGTAAGAAATGAGACAAACTTCTACTGTGCCTTTGGAAATGGCTCCACCTGGGCCTTTCAGGCTTTTGCCACATGTTTTATTAATGGATGTACACTTTAAAAGCTGTTATTTCTCTTCAGTAGTTTCCTAATGCACACTCCGCTGCTCTCCCCTCATTCTCAAATGAATTTTTGCCTTTTGGGCATCTTGGGCAGAAGATTATTCCATTAAGGGCTGGGAAGTTGGAGCACTCCCAGGATGGCATCGCTCTTGCCCACGCCTGGCATATCACTTAGCAACACCAAAGAACATTTGCTGCACATCCTGCTATTTATGTTTTATGTTTCACATGTTGACTTTCTCTCCTGTCTCCAAGTTTTTCTGTTGGAATTGCCTCACATTAGATGACCTATTAGTGATGGCCAAACACAAGTCCCCATCCTGTTCCCGAGAACTAAGCAGGAAAATTATTTCACCTACTGCAAGAGCCAGTTCCTCCTGCTTGTTTTTATGGAAAGCTGCAGCACCTGATTAATGTCAAATATATCTTCATTGTTAAATAAATGCCATATTCACAGATACAGGAACTACAGCATGGGTACTCCCAACATTTAAATCTGATAATGCTTCACCTGGAGTGGTTTTTAACACAGTGAAGCATCTCATTCTGTTCAAAGCCCTGCCTTCATTACCCTCTTGGCACACTCCAAAACATCTCCTTTCCTTTGGGTGCCCCTCCATTTTTACTGGTGTATCCACACTGGTATTCCTCACATACATTCCTTTCAAGGAGGCCACCTGGGTGGGAAGGAGTGAAAATGATTGGTAAGAAGCTAAAGGTGACCAAAATCACCAGCCCCACCCAGAAAATTCTTTTGTTGTTGTTTTTTTTCATATTTTTGCTACTCCAACTTTTCTGCATCAGAAAGCCCAGACTGACACCAGAATGTTCTGTGTTACAGCACAGCAGGTGCATAAGAGTAATAAGGTGTAGGACTTTCTCTCTGAGGGGATTCATGTTCTAGACATGTGACTCTGTTTATTTACAGTTGTCTAGAGAGGAGCTCAACATCTCAATATAGACTCAGAATAGGAATTTACCCTTCTACCCCCAAATAAATGTGTTTTGGGTAGAAGGGAGAGAGGTAATGCCCTTAAATATCCAGCTGAACTTCTTCACAGTGAAATAAAATGTCTAGCAAATAATAAAAGCAATATGTATTGAATAAAAGAGATGAAAACATAGGGGAAAATATTAATGGTTGTTGTGTGAAATGAGATGAGCTGGATTAACACAGGGGTGTGTGAAAATTTCTTTTTATTCTCATTTGGCTTAGTTTCTCTCAGATTTCACTTTGGGTTTTGCTGCTTGAGTGTGTTTTTGCAGAACTATTTCTGGAAGCAGCTGAGCTATGTTCTGGGAACCAATCCCAATAACGGAGCATGAAATATAAACTATGACCATATACCTGATGCACTATTTCCATTTTCATCATGCATTTGACTGGAAGAGGAGAAGAAGGAACAGCTTACAAAAAATTTTACATTAATTTAAGCAAGCCATCTGTAGAATAAATATACAAATTGGATACTGTGACAACAAATCAATTTGAACCTTGATGTAAGTAGAAATTATTTCTGTATGAAGTCATACTCCATTTCTAGGCAGAATGACATACTTTGTGGGAGAAGAAATAAGGATATTACTTTAAAAGAAGGATATTAAGTGCAGTTCGGAAAATAGAAATATTCAGATTAAAATCATAAAAATTACTCATATACAAAATTTCTTAATAGAAAAAATGTGGCAGCTATTACCATTACAAAACCAATGAAAGCACAACAGTGGCAAAAAAAACCCTATCATGAGCCTAAAGAAGTTCAATTTCTCACAGTGTTACATTTCATGAATCAAACTATATGCACACAATGTATTTTGGATATTCTACAGGAATTGCAGTCAATTTTGTCCATGCTTCTTTCTAAGTTCTTAAGGCACATCTAACTAAAATGGCTTTTGGATGCAGAATGAAGTTTCCAGTAGCTTTGGTGATGTCTTGAAAGAATCAGTGGATTTGAAAGCTAACAGTGGATTGCTGAGTGAAAAATAAATGCAAGGGATATGTTTCTTTGTATGTAACTCTTTATTACTGAATACTTTAAGCCAGAAAACCTCCTCAACTGAAATCTATACTAACAGTTTATTATCTATACTAACTCATGATATGGAATAAATGGGGAGAAAACAATGTGGGAAATGTGGAGAAAACGATGTGGGCTTATATTCACGCCTATAGGTTGGGCAGAGAAGTGATTGAGAACAGCCCTGTCAAGAAGGGCTTGGGGATGATGGTTGATGAAAAACTCACCCTGAGCCAGCAGTGAGTGCTTGCAGCTCAGAAAGCCAAATGAATCCTGGGCTACAACAAAGGGATCTGGGCAGCAGGCTGAGGCAGGGGATTCTCCCCTCTACTCTGCACTTGTGAGACTCCACCCAGAGTGCTGCACCCAGCTCTGGGGCCCCCAGCACAAAAAGGACATGGAACTGTTGGAGCAAGTCCAGAGGAGCTCACAAAGTTGGTGAGAGCACTGGAGCACCTCCCCTGTGAAGACAGACTGAGAAAGTTTGGGCTGTTGAGCCTGGAGAAGAGAAGGTTGTGTAGAGATCTCACAGCAGCCTTTCAGTACCTGAAGGGAACCGATAGGGAAGCTGGAGGACTCTTCATCAGGAACTGTGGTGATAGGACAAACTATGGGTTCAAAATGAACGGGGAGATTTCAGTTAGATATTCGGAAAAAATTCTTTACTGTGAGGAAGATGAGGCACTGGAACAGGTTGCCCAGAGAAACTGTGGATTTTCCATCCCTGGAAGTGTTTAAAGCCAGATTGGATGGGGCTGTGAGCCATCCAGTCCAGTGAGACGTCTCTGCCCATGGCAGCAGGGTTGGAACCTTGAAAGTCCAGGCTTTAAAATTCTTTGGGGTCCCTTCCTGAATCATCCTGTGATTCTGTACATCAGTTAATGTCACTGTTTTTCTTTCTGTCAGTGTGTGCAAGTAGGAATGAGTGAACCAAGGGGAAGGTTGTGTTCAAAATCCACTTACTGAGGGAAAGTGTCAAGTCATTCATTTTCACGTGAATTTGAGGGGTGAGGATCACCCCAAGTGCTGCAAAACAAGCTTGTAAGAAAGGCCAGACTCCCTGTATATAGCAGTGGCTGCATGAGTGATGGCTCTGTTTCAGTACCTGCTGGTGGGATGGGGAGGTCCAAGGGGTGTTTGAGCAGCACCATCTCCAGTGTGAGGCATTTCTTCCTGAGTAATGGAGTGCATCCAGCAGCTCCCCACTGAGATGTGGCTGCCTTCAAACAAGACCCATGGCAAAGCCTTAACAGAGCCTCAGGATGGGCAGTCCATACACTGAAATATTCTACTGAGTAGGTTATGTAGCTTCCTGCCCAAGCACTAGAAGAGACACCTGACTACTCAAACATTACTGGCTCCTTTGGAAACCACAGCCTTTGCTCTCAGTTGTGCTTTGATGTGTGAGCATCTGCCCTCAAATCCCAGTCTTTCCCACCATATAGGAAACAAGGCTATGTGCAGGGTTTTTTCCTTCAGCAGCTGAGCCAGAAGTTCCACCATGGCCCCAGAGGTCATAAATGCTGCACTGATCATGAAGGAACAGCCACACACCAGCTGTGACCAGGGCAGCTCTCACCAGGAAAAGATGGTAAGAACAGGATATATTCCTGTTCCTAAATTCATGGTGCAAGCCTAGCAAGCCTGGAAAGCTCAGCCACTGATGCATCTGGCCACTGCCATCACATAATCTTTCAGAACAGAAGCTTTTCAAGACCAAAGGCATCCAAAGACATAATCCATAATATCCAAATTTCACATACACCCTGTGCTGCTGGAGACTACCACTGATGGCAAGAACCATACACAAGCTATCAGTAAAGTGAAGGTGCAAGGATTTTAAGTCAAGTGGGGGCCACTGGTGGTCAGAAAATGCAGATCAAGGTGGCACAAGTCTCCAGAAAACCTTCTGTTCCTTCAGATCTCCCAGCCAAATATTTTAAAGCAGTTGATAAATACTTGCTGGTGCAGAGATGTTCTTTCATTCAGAAGACAGCAGAAAGCACAGATTGTTTTTAAGAAAGACTCAAGGGCTCTTTTTTTTCCCCAGGAGAATTTCAAATATCTGCTGACACCCTCAGGCAGAAAGGCAGATTTTCTTTCAGTTTAAACAGCACATACTTCTCTCTCTCTCTCTTAAAAAAAAAACCCAAACCAGAAAAACCTGTCATGCAAAGCAATTGAGGAGGGGCTGTTTGCTAATTTTTCTCAATTCAGCTGCAAAAACATCCAAAAGTAACTCATGTGCAATATCTGGTACTCAGAGCTGTAGGTAACCGGCCACACTCAAACACTGAGCAGCCTACAACAGAAATCTGAAATATATTTTATTTGCCTCTTTGTACTTGGTTCTCTAGAGTTTTAAAGCTCTATAAAACGTCTTCTCTCACTAGAACAGTAAATATTCTCGAAGTGAGAGCTCAGGAGGTCTGGAGCAGGCTTGGGGAGCTGCTGAAAGTCAAGCAGTAGGTGCTGTCTTCTCCAGGAGTAAGAGAAAAGCAAGAAGGCAGAATGGCTCCCTGTTCAAACAGCAGCAGTAGGGCTGCTCGGTCCCTGTCATCCTGGCCCTGGGCACCACAAGAGTCTGACCATGTCGTGCTGATGTCACCCAGACTCCCACCCTCAGCCTGCTGCTACTTACATTGTTCTTTCTGAAGTGACAGCTATCTGTGATTAGTTAGGAATTTAGGTACACATTTGAAAATAAGTTTCTTCACCTGCAAAATTTAAAAGGAAAAAATGGGAGGAAAAAAGGAAAAAGCTATTTATTCCATTCTCATTATCTTAAATTGGTTTACTTCTCCTTGGTGAGAAATTTTGCATTCCTGAGGCTTGTTTGAAACTTCAGAACCCTCATTTCCATGTCCTTCACTGATGAAAGGAAACAACAGAGACACTGTTCAGTTCTCATACAGATTTGCCATGCCATGCCATTTTCTGGTGGAGGTGATTTTCCAGACAAGGTAACTATCTATTACTGTACACCAAAAAGTTTTCAGTTTTGCCGTGGTCCTGCACTCAGCAGGAATTATTTCAGTAATTCAGATGTACTGGAGCTGGGGTAATCTCCTCTCATGTTACCAACACAAGACTATTTGAAAAGGTCTTTTTTACAAACTACTAAAAGCCAAATATACCACTATCTTTTTTCTATCTCTGTTTAATGTATATCTCTTAATACTTGCTCTGGCCTAGAATTTTTGTCCAAGGATAGTGTCTCGCTCCAAGAAGAAAGTGCCAAGTTGCCATGTGCAAAAATGTGAGATGTAAGCAGAGGAAAATTAAGAAAGTCATTTTGCAATGGATTGAAATCACTCCAGGCCAGACAGTGCCAGCCAGAGGGAAATTTCAGTGCAGAAATTACAAACATAAAGAGTAAAAATGCGTTTCTACAGATTGAAAACTTGCTTGATCTTCACATCTCCTCCTTCAGGTTTCCAAAGGTTCTTTGTGGGGGTCTTGTTGTTTGTGGAGGTTTTTTTTTCAAACAGAGAACTAGATTTGAACAGTCATTCTAGCATAACCAATCTTGTTCTCCTTTCTTGCCCTTCCCCATCTGTAAGGAACAGCCCTGAGAAGTCGTCACAGTCATCAATACTGAAAATCTTGACCTCGTACATCAGAGAACAGGAAAACATAAAACGGAAGAAGAAATCTCAAACACTTGGGGAATACTTTAGAGGGCTGATGTGATTTGCTCAATGGAGCTCATGGGAAGAGATGATTTTAAAGAAGAGGTGCCCTGAGCTAACTCAGTTGCCAGAAGTGGTGTAGTTGTTACCTGCTATCAGTTGTGAGATAGATCTGTCCTTAATGTCTTTAGTGAGCCAGGACCCTTCTGCTGAACTGAGATTTGCAACAAATCCTTTGCCAGTACAGTAGGTACAGCAAAGATGATTAAGATTTCATCTGAACAAAAGAAGAAACAATACACAAACAACCAAATGTGTAAATGGGAATGGGAAGAGGGGTGTGACTGGGAGGACCAGGATCATTAGGTATTTGCATGAAGTCCAAATGCAATTTTAGTTCCCTTTTGCAAGTGAAGCATTCAAAGTCAGACAGGATGACAAGGACAATTATGTTCCTGCAGCTCTCCCTGAAGTGAGACATTGAGCTGCAAGAAGACAGAGCTGATAGCAACTACTGGTTAAGGAAACATGATTGAAACATTAAGACTGAGACACAATTACAAGTATCACTTTGTATTGGTCTGAAGATAAATGCAGTGGTATAAAATTCTGCCTATTCTTCTGCAGTCAGTAGACAAATAGAGGATCAGCAGGAAAAGAAAAATATGGGAGCATAGTAAGGGGAAACCCTTAGGGAAGGTATAGCAGTGCAAAGAATTGCTTGACAACATCCAAGAAAGAAATGTACTAAAAAACAGTAGTAGGTTTTTCTGAAGAGTTCATTTGCACAGAGAGTTACTTTTTAAAACCTGTGCTCCTTTTAGCCAAATCTGACTCTCTTTAGTTCAATATGAAAGGGAGGGGGCAGGGAAGGAAGTAAAAGAATCTAGCAGAGAAAGAGAAAAGAAATAATAAATCCAAAGCTGTAAAGCCAAACCAAAATCCAAAATTCAGGTTGAAAGGTTAATGAATGCAAATAGCTCAGCTGAGGTGCTGTATATTGAAAGTTAGCAATCATGTTGAACAAAGGAGTAATCAAGAAAGGATGGAAAAGAAACACACCGGGCCATGGAAAAGGCACAATTAAACTCATTTGATGTAAGTCCAATGCTTTTTCACGGAGATACACCCAGTGCAAGTGAGGTCCATAATTGGAAAATATGATTCCCCACCTCTTTCTTTCCCTACTGAAAACATTTCTGCTGTTTTCATTTTTGTATAAACAGCTGTTTGCACAAATATTTCTAATTTTATATAGCCAGATGTAATCCATTAACTTCCCTCCAAGTGCTCTCAAAGCCCAAAGTGAATCAGCAATGCTGTACAAAGTGCCATTCCTAATTACCACGGCTGAAGGCTCGGGTGTCAGTGCACACGGGACCAAGCAGAGCTCCCACACAGGTTTGTGAATGGGCATCAGCAGAACTGAGGGCCTATAAACCAACCTTCACATGGTACAGGAAAACACACTGAGAAATTCCAGTATTTGACCAGCTGGTTCAGCAGGTCTGCATAACTGCTCTGCACTGCAGAGAGAGAAGCTCAGAGCAGAGAAAGTTTTGAATTTATGCTAAACGTGGAGCCAGGCATGTTGTACCTGAATGCAAGTATCTGGCCATATCTAGAATTCTGTGACTTACACAAGCTGCACCTGGTTTCTATGTGAAGTTTCATTTCCAACCCATGAAACCATAAAGAGAATGGGTTGGCAGAAGTGTGCAAGGAAGTTTCAGCCTTCCCTATTGGCAGCACCTGGGGCACACACTGCAACACATTGTGGAGAGGGTAAAGCCTTCCTTCTTCCCAGCTCCTGCTTAAAATGCTTTGGATGCTTCTGAGCCTGAGAAGTTGCCCTTGGACTTTCCTTGAACATTGCAGTATGACATTCAAAGAATGTGAAACTGTATTTTTATTTCAGCAATCACACTAAAAGAACTTAAGCATAAGTCACAAAAAGGTAAACAGACCAAATGGTCTCAATAAATAATAATCTTTTTCAGTAACTGTTATGCAATATCTCAAAAATCTCTCGTTTCACTGCTTCTTTTATTCTGTTTTTTAATAGTATTTTAAAAAGCCAAACAAATAATTAGAGGACCAATCCATATGTCTGCTACGACTGGAGATTTCTGAACCTAATATGATCGGGTTTTTGTTTGTTTGCCCCATAGAGCCTGGCTTCTTCTTAGCTGTGGATTATGATCTGTCATAGCAGAAACAGCTTTTATCAGTTTTACACTGAAGGAAATTTCTCAGGTGAGCATTTCTAATCTGAAAAAATCCATAAACCAGTAAAAGTGTTTGGCTTGAAGGAGATGAGTTGGAATCTGTTTTAAAAAACAAAAAACAGTTGGAGACTTCATTGAATTCTCTGGGAGACAGAGACTGGCAGAGCTCACATGTTCTGCAAGAGGTCTGGATTTTATTAGACTACGTGCTGTGGACCTGTCATATTCAATAAAATGAGACTTTGGTTTCTATTAGTTTCTTAATTAAAGTGTTTCTTAGGAAAATCTGCTACCTAAAAGAAGATACCAGTAAAGTAAAAAAAGGCTATCTAACCATAAATGGTCAGTGTCAAACGACTTATTTAATGCAATAGTAAATCTCAAAACCAAAAATGCATTTCACTCCTTCATAGGTAGATATACCTGTTTTGCTTTTTAAAACATCTACCCTGTTGTAGCACATTTTCAACACCCAATTCCTGTCTTGGGTACTGGTCAGGGTCTCAGTGCCATAAGATTTCAAATATAAGAGGGTACCATATAGTCATACAAGAGAAAGGAAAGTGAAGAAACAAGTGTTTCCTTTACTTTTTCAAACTGGAAAAGAAAAATAAATAAAAAGAGTCAAGAAAAGCATCTGATGACTCTGCATGAGTTTAAAAAATTAAAGGTCACCTTCATAGCTCAGGGTTTGCTGTGTAGTAAAGGGTTTTGCCCTGGGATTTTCTCCCTAAGAGAAAATCAAAGAAAACAAAGAAAACACAGAAAATAAAGAAAACCATCTTCATTGTGAAGCTGGCAAATATATCCATAAATGTGCACATTGCTTCCAAATCAAGGCGGATAAGACAGGGGAGGAAAAAAAAAAAAAAAAAAAAGGGGGGGGGGGTGTTGAAAACAGATTAGAGGCTGCCCTTGGGGATGTCAAGTTCAAGGACTGGACAAACCCTGACAGGCCGAGGGACCTTTACTCATTCCCAGAGAGACTACACAGTTTCCTCCTAATAAGACATTAAGTTACACTGCTGAAATTACATAGTTTCAAGGTCTGAAAGGGGCTATTAGTCTTTTCTCAGCAAGTGCAGTACTCAGTAGATAGACTCAAAGAAACAAAATGTTATTTAACACAATACACAGAGCATCTTTAAAGAATTTTCTTTTTAAAATGAGGAAAAGATGGTAGAATCATCACCCACATAAGCACATAAGCAAAAAAAAAAAAAAAAAAAAAAACAAAAAAAAAAAAACCCAAACAAAATCCCAATCCAACATGATGTACAAAGCAGCCAAGAGTAAACAGCAAAACATAATTTATTTTTTTGTTTCGTTGGTAGGGTTTTTGGGGGGGGGTTTTTTAGTTTATTTCTTCTTGTATAACTCCTACACCAGTAAAACAGCCCTGAAAATGAATCAGCAGTATTAACTCCTTTGGCAATGCTTTGCTGTGGGGGGCAGGTTCTCCTTTCTCATGTATAGTTAAGAAATACCTTTGTTTTTCTTTCTTTTGTACTGAACATATTGCTCTTTGTCCTCACCAGGAAGAAAACAAACAAACAAACAAATAAACAAATTCAACCAATAAACCAAAAATAAAACCCCCAAACTGAAAGCCCCAGTGAAGTCAGAATTTAATTCTCTATTAATAAATGAGGGCATTGGAGTCTGTTAAGAGACTGGGGAGCATGTATGGAGAAAAAGTCCCTTAAGTGCCAAGCTAACAATTCCATAGAGCTTTTCTCATGCAAGTTCTGGAAAGAAGCTTTATTAAATGTTTTACATTTACTTTAGACACAGCACTTACCTTAGGAGATTCTGGCTGGAAGCTGTCTGCAGCCTGCTGTTAAAAACACTGCCTTGTGCCAAAACAGGAGTGCATGAAGAAATGAGTAGATCCAGAGACTCAGTTTTGTCTGGGCATTTAGAGGTGGTTTACTTTGCTCAGAATGGGTTTTCATCAGCAATGCAGTTACTGCAAACACTGCACTGGGGCTCAGTGTGAAGATCTTTGTGAGTGGGGAGCTGTGTGTGGCTGACAATTTGCTTTGGACCTGCTCCTTTTTATCCAGATCTGATGATATCTCCAGTATTGCCCAAAGCATAACTAATGCTGCAACTACCATCTCCTGTTTTGCTACTCTGGGTCTGCCAATTCTTCTCACATCCTCCTTCCCTAGAGCATATCCCAATTTATCTTCCTAATTTTCAGAGATCTCCAGTTACTTCTGCCCTACCTGTCCTTCTGATCAGTTAGCAGCTAGGATGGCTCCTTCATTTGTTCTTTAGGTGGCTGTGTTGTTGATTTAAATCCTTCTCCTTGCTCCAAATTCCTTTCTAACATATTTTTATTTATGTGTGAGATAAAGATAATTTTAAAAGTTTTAAGCCTGTCAACCTGTCTGCAGCTCAGCCTCATCTCAAAACTCACTTTGGGTTAAAGCAGCAGCTGCCATGAAAAACCAGCTGAGCACCAGCTGGTGCACTGCCACAAAACCTGTAGATTGGGAATTAAGAGCACAGTAAATTGTCTTAAAACTTGCCATTGCTCTCCTTACCTCAGATCTTTCCACTACTTCTTGTTATTGATTTTCTTTTCCTGTTATAATTTCCCTGAAAACTGAGGCAAGTTCTTGGTGCCTGGAGCTAAATCCCAGTGTGCAGTAGGATGATTCCTGGCCAGCAGTCAGTCTGCATGGCATGCACAGAAGGGAAGGGATGTTTATGTTTAGGGCTGTTAGTGGAAAGCTGTGGACTCTGGCACTGAAAAAACTGAACAGACCTTAGCTGTCACATCCTTGCAGTACAGCCCTTATCATACTAGGTATACCATGGAATTTGGAATATGAATATATTCATGTATCAGTATGTTTGTAGCCTAGCCATGTGGAGGTGGGGTTTGTTGTTTGCCTCACAGCCTGATCCACTGCAGAGCTCGCCTGAAAACAAAAGGCAGCTTAGTCAGTTTTCCCATATAAGCAGCAATTCTTTGAAGAGATGCAAAGAAGCTTTCCCAGCTGTAAAATAGCAATGCCGGGACTCTTAATATATATTCCTTCTAAATTATCTTTGCATTTTAAAATGGCTACAGTATTTGTACAGGATTATGGTGTGTTGTATCTGCCTGGGAAACTACGGTTTTGTGGGTTTCTTGTGAACTTTAAAATATTGAAGACCCTACATTTTCTCTTAACTGTTCTTAAACCTCACCTTGCCACTTCTTAATCTTCTACCCCAGCTACCACCCACCTCCCTGCCTGCTGGACTGGTCTGCATTAACAGGAGCAGAGGCTGAGCAGAGCCTGGGGATGAATGAGATCACTGCTGTCACACCCTGGTCAGTCTTGGGCTGAGGGGAAGGAGTAGCTCTGTGGATGGGCTGCACCATCCTTCTCCTGCAGCTCCTTCCCTTCTGTACCTGATTCATGTGGGCTCTGGAGCTGCAGGGCACAGCCCTAAGCCCTCCATGCCAGCCTGAGGCAGAGGAATTGGCCACAGTGATGTTCCTGAAGAGCAGGCAGCTAGAGCAATCCATCCTTTCCCAATGCCATGGATGGCTGCAGTGAGTTTCTCCTCCCCACTGGCAGTCCACCCTGGCTACAAGCAGGAGAAATTAAAATGTTCACACTGTGTATAAGTGGAGGTGCCCCTCAGTGCCCTTCTTCCTCTGATGAGGAACCAGGAAACCTGAAATGAGGGAGAGATATAGAAATGGCAGCTCCCCGGACTAAGGAAACCTGAGAGTTTGGAGAAACTGTGAGGTTTATGTTTTCATAAGGCTGAGGTCATGAGACCTCACAAAGGCCACCAAAGAAAGAGCTGCAGTAAATAATAAGTGATCTTAAAATGGTTTGTACTGTGGTGCTGCTTGGAGGAATAACAATTCCCAACTTGGTTGACAAAGACTTGGATCTGTCTCATTCCCCACACCCTCCAGAGTGCCCAGCCCAGCTGGAGGGCACGGCTCTGTTGGGCAGATGTGTCTTTACTCAGCTGGGCTGTGGAGAAGCTGCCTTTGTGCCAGGCAATAGATCAGTCCCACTGTGAATGTCTCACCAGCTCTCTAAAACTGCCCGAATATCCTGTAAGCTACTTCTTATTCCTTGCTTTTTTTGGGAGATTTTCAATTTCTTCATTATATATCGCAACATATATATCTATCTCAATTTTCTTTAAATAAGGCAGGACTAATGATTTTTTCCTTTCCTTCCTTCATTATGAAGATCAACTTGTTAAAATCTAAGTTTCTGGGGTCTACACTACTACATTCATACAGATACAAGAAAATAGACACAGGTCCATTATATATGATTGGGTTAATAGAGGTTTTATTTTGCCTTTCAGCTGTCAGTGATGCCAATGACTACAGGTGCATTAAGAACTCTTAGCAAAAGTCACTGGTCTCCATGATTCCAGGTTTTGTCCATTCTTTTGCCACCATCTCAGTAGCTAAATGGTAGCTAAAAAAAGAAAATAAAGAGCTGTGTTTCATTAGAGATCCAAGCTTAGCACCTCAGAGAAGTTATAAAGACAGGATAGCACTTAATATTGCTAGAAAACTTCACCTTACCTGCCCAACAATAACCACTAACAGGCCTCGGTACAAATGTCAGCAATTCCCTCAGCAGCAGCTGCTCAGTCTACTTTTTCAGGCCCTAGAACAGGCACCAGGCAGCAGCAAATTTGCTGTCTTTCCTGCCAATAATGTTTCAAATATTTGTACTGTTCATGTAGTTTTAATATCACTCATTGTAGTAATATTGTTGCTAATGAAATAAAAGCTACATGACTCAGAAACCTCCTCTGCAAGGATCTGAAATAAGTGTAAAAAATGCAATTTCTGCATGTGAAAGGCAGTTTTCCTTTCCAACAAAAGTTGCAAACTGCACATCTTTTTAATGCAAGTAACAAGACTCCTGAGAGCCTTCTTGCTAATGTAAACAACTCACATAATTATATTTGTTCATATTTTATTTTCTCTGTTTCATAATGTTCAGGGGTTGTTATTGTCTAGTTCTTTAGAATTGCACATTTTAAGATGAAGCAATAGCACAGCTTTTAGCTGGGCAAGACCTAGTTTAATCTGCATTTGTTATAATTTTGCTGGGTATTTGCTAGAAGTCCAGCTGGTGGGAGATTGAAAAACAACTCATAAGTTGCTGCTCACCAAACCCACTGGCAGGGGCATGGTCTGACCCCATTTGTCCCAACACCTGACTCTTGCTATAGAGATCAATTTGTAGCTGCTCTTAAATTCCACCCTGGACATTCAGTGATTGCTGACAAAATGCAAGCATGATGTAGTAATTTCAACATCTGAAGAACTGGGCCATTAGACATTTCACTGATAAATAATGCTGCTGGCTGTCAGGGTCCAGAGAGCCTTAAAATAAAGGTTATCCACAACAGAATGACTGGAGTCTGAAAACTGAAGCATTTGTTTTGAGATGTATTTGAAAATACAATTCAGTTTGTGCTAAATTAATGATCACAGGCAGAGATCAGATGGTTGGTACAAGAAAAAGAATCCACACGCCATGTGCCTGTTTCTGCTGTGATGTGATGGGAATTAGCTTAAATATATCTCTTACATCTGTTGATTTTTGGTTCTACTTTTGAGTAATAATCCAATCTGCATCAGTATTTAAAAAATAATTTAGCTCCATATTGTAGCAAAATTTATTATAAATAAATCAAAATTAAGATTGCCCAAGTCCCAGGACTGTAACAACATAAATGAATAGGGAGGGATAACGCATTTTAACACATAAGTGAAATATTATTTAAGCTGGAAACCTGCTGGGTTTCTTCATTATATCATAAGCAACCTTTAAGATTATGTAACAGCTGTAAATATAGCACTGAAGCAATTCATGGTTAAAAGAGGCTTTACAGAAACACTGCCTTTCTTAATTATTCAGCTACCAGACTGAGAGAGGCTTTGTTGATCCAGCAGCAGCAGACTTCTGCCCTCCAGTGTAATTCTCACTTGTGCTGAGCATCCAGTGAAACTGAAGAACCATTTAGAAAAAAGGGGAACTTATCTCCTTTTCCATGATAAGCGTAATTTGATACTTTTTGTCATACCTGATTGCCTTTTTTTCATAAACACTGAGCAAAGTGCTGTGTCAGAGCCCAGTTGCCCAAAGAGATCTTAGGTCTGCAGCTTTGTCCCTGTTTAGGGCCACTCTGAAGCACCTGGTACTGTGCAATCACACACACAGGTGCTTTCCTGAGCTGGCAAGAGCTAATTATGTCCATACACAAGTGATCTTCTGGCCTTTTTGGCCAGATCAGCTTTGAAAATGTTCCCTTTCATTCTATTCCAGTAGAACTGTGTTTCTGCAGTACTAAAACACCTCACAGGATCAGGCTAATTTCAGAGTGGTTTTAGTTAAATCTTTGTGCCCTAAAGCAGGACAGGGGGTTCCACTCTGTTCCTCTGTGCATCTCACATATTATTAGAGCTACACCAAAACCCAACAGCTTGGTAAAGAGTCTAATACAGGACCATACCAAGCCATGGCTGTGTCCCTGACTGTCAGGGATTTGCAGTTTGTAGGATGAAGTATGGATTTGATGCTTATTCCCCCAAATGACTGAAACACACTATCCAAGAGGAATGCCATCCCCTGCACATCCTGCTGCCTGTGACCCTCAGAGGAGCTGAGAGTGGCCTCCTATGGAAGGAGTCAGAGGACACTGCTCTCCCTTGAGGACTGGTTGGCATCAGAATCCTCTCTCCAGGTGTGTCTCCAACAGTCCAAATATTTTGCCTTTAAACAGCAAATTCTTCTCTCTTTTTTTTTTTTTTTTTTTTTTTTGTTTGTTTGTTTGTTTGTTTTTGTTTGTTTTTTTTTTTGCAGACAATCAAAATTGGTGTAGGACCATTTAAATGGAATGAGGTTGGAGCACAAACATAACACCTTAAGTGGAACTGGACTGTGGACTGTAGATTATACCATTAGGTTTCTGAGCTGTAGCACATATTTTAAAACCGTAGTAAAATTCTGGCTGCTCTCAGCAGCTTGAGATTTAACTTGTAAAATCAAAATGGATTCAAAATGTTTTATTTTAGAAACTGAAGTACTGTATCAATTCAAGTCATAATAAAGCTGAGATTCGTACAAGGAATGAAGAAAGGGAGAAAAAAGATAAATATTCAGAACATAGTGTAGTAGTGAGAATCAGCTATGCTTAAGAACAATGTTTAGGTTGTCATGTCCCTGAGGATTGCTGGGGAAAGGGTCTCATGTAATTGAGTAGAAATGCCATCTTACCTGAAATAGTCTTATGAAAATATTTGTTCTGAAAAATCCATTTTCTGGGAAGGAAGTAGAGCAGAAAAAAGATTTTCAATGTAAATCTTCATAAACAGCTGTCCTTTAATAGCTGAGTCCAAATATGAAAACATATTTGCAGGTACTATGAGCATGGGTGAATATTTATTTTACCTTCCCAATAATAGACTAGACTTTCCAATAAATATGACCACAAGTTTTACTTCTAAACCTATTGAAAATTTTGTATGAGTTAAATATTAGAGGGATTTGTATTTCTATTAACATTTCCAGAGCCCAAATTATTTTCCCAATAGATATTTTATATGATTGTCTTGGCTGCTTTAAAGGAAATATTTTCTTCCCGTATTTAAGAATGTACATTAGGGGAAGAACTGGGTTTTTTGAGGCTAGAAAGGAGCACTTGTCTGCTTTCTACAAATTTAGGACAAAAACCAGCAAGCAATCCAACTTACTGCAATCTCAACTGCATACTGTTTAAATTGTCATATTCACAAAAAAATAAATTACGTTCTGGCTGTTAGATTTATCTTCTCTATAGATGTGAATAATTTGAAAAGAATTATGAGGATGCAGTTACGTTTTATGGATTTCATGTAATTTTAAAAATTTCATAGTGTGGAAGTGCCTTATTTGATGGGAGATGGATCTCTAGCTCATTAGTTAGGAACAGGTCTAGAATACTTTGACCCTTGGCAAAATTGCATTGTCACTTCTGGGTGTATCAAAGATGGATTTAAGCATGTTATTATCTCAGTTATGGCATCACTGCTTCCCACTGCTTTCTGAAAGCAGAAACAATCTACCTAAAATATTCTCCTCTGTCGAAGTTTTAATTTTGTTTCTATGTAAATAACGCATATGCGCAGGCACTAGTGCTGCTGTCATTAACTGGGAATAAACCTGGAGCTTTCAGCTCTGCAAGTACAGCCCCACACAATCTGAGCAGAAGAAGCAGCTCTGTCACATTCTATTAAATAAGAGGCTGCTGCAGCTGCTGTTACTGCCATCGGGAGGGCGAATCTGCATGCATTAAACACTGTTTATAATATTAAATGTGGAGGTGCCAGCAGACACTGTGGAACCCTCATCTGATCAGTTTTTAAGGGTAGGAATGGGGCACGAAGAGAGCTTGCCCGTGGCTTTTCTTGCAAGCACGTCTGCCTCATTGCTGCTCTCCCTGGCTGTGCTATAGTCATTAACTACCACGGCTGCGTAATTCCAAACAAACCACACTGGAAGCAGCAACTGCAAATGAAATAATTAAACTCAGCTCTGCCTTGCTGAATGTTAATAGGCTAATTGTCCTAGAGACACTTAACTTAGAAAGCCTGTACCTTTTCTGTGTGTGAAGTAGTGAAAGCTTACTTGAATGCTGCAAATGTGCCTTAAATGATCCAGCTAGAGGCACGACGTCTTGCAGAGGGAAAAAGCAAAGAAAGTTCCTTTTTTATAAGTCTCAAAGTGAAGAAATCTCGATTGCAGAGGAAGGCTGTCTTGAAATGCCTGAGAAATAACCCATTGCATTGATATTCTGTCAGAGTCTTTCACTGCTGAAGATAGAGAAGTAAAACAAATAAATCCTGTCACTAAGGAGGAAGCTGAACTCAATACAGTGCACAATGTTTGCAAGGTCAACTCCCTGCTCTCTATAGGCAGGTCTGTTCATAACTGCTGTGTTCAAAACCAAAGCCCACTGTTGATCCCCATGTGCTGACAGCAGTTACTCTCACACTGAAGCCAAAATAATAAATCTCATCAAGCATTCTTCAAAAGGAGACCTGCATCCTTCAGGGTCAACTGCATAGCAGAGGAAAGCAATGTCAGAATGGAATAAAACTTTAAAACACATTCTGGAAAAGCTTTGAAGATTACTTGGGCTCTGGAAGAGTCCAGAAGTCACACTGATTTTTCCATCACTCTTCTCTTTCCATACAATATTCATTTTTCTAGTTGTAATTCACGTTTCCTGTATGTTTCACCTCTATTATTCTGTGCCTGAACTTGAGGAATCCCTTTTCCATTTTTTAACATCTCTCTTCCCCTTTCAAGCTACATGAAGGGGGCATAATTGAAGTGATGTGCTGCCGAGGATGAGTGGATCTCCTCTCATCTTCTGTACGACTGTCACACCCACAGAGCATGTTCACTCAGTGAATACAAGGATTAAAACATGAGTGCAGCACTTTTTAGCTGATCACACACACACTCATTACCTTCGTCATCATCCTGAAAGAGCCTGAATGAAACTCCCCCTCCTCAGATGTGCCCATTCCATGGGAAGGGGGCACAACAATGGATTTGAGAGTCCCCAGTGACTCAAGAAGGCAGCCAATCCTTCTGTAAGGACAGCAATGAGCAGGTTATAGGGATCAACCTGAAGTACTGAGCCCTCCTAGGCACATTTTCAAATCAAGGCGAGAATAAATGATTGAGGCAGAGAGCAAATGTTTAGGCTGTGGCTGTTTATAGCTTGAAAGAGAGGAAGACATTTTCCTCTGTTGATATGAAGAAGGCTGAGTTGCTTAATTCTTCTCTTTGAGGGAAAATAAAAGCTGTTTTGAAATGCTACCCCTGCCTTGAGGTGATACCTACAGGTCTGCTGAGAAGCAGTCATGACCAGCCAACTGCAACACATTAACTATAAAGGACAAAATGGGTAAAACTATCAACCTGTGCAGTGACAAGAACTCAGTGTACACCTCACTCTTCTTCCTGTCTCATTAAATTAAACTAAATCAAATCACCTCTGAGGTTTAGATGGTAGAAATGTGCACAACAGGGATCTGTCTGGGCTTTCAATTCTGCATGAAGCGTGGGTAAGAGGAATGTGCCTTTGCAGCTCAGCTTCATTGATGTGTGAGCTAGTATTCATGTCAGGTTTTCTTTAAAGGATACTTGAATGACTCTATTTTTAGATTTT
Organism: Sturnus vulgaris; assembly: GCF_052056855.1. NCBI lineage: Eukaryota > Metazoa > Chordata > Aves > Passeriformes > Sturnidae > Sturnus > Sturnus vulgaris. Next base: position 148,073,720 of record NC_142243.1, read on the forward strand.
ACTGTGATGTTATTTCATCAGCTTATGCATGCATAATGCATCATCAGCAACAAAAATTTTAATCATAGCATAAATCAGCCAAAAGATGCTACAAGAAATCAAAGTCCAAATTGCTTTGCTTGGGGACTTGAGTAAATGGATTTTGATTTTTAATTTCTAAATTTGGAGAGGCTCTGGGGGGCATGTTCCACAGATGTGTAGCTGATTGGTGAATGTGTGTTGCAAGGCTATTCAGGTGCAATCCCAAAATCTGAAATATCATATTTCAATATGAAAACAGCTTTTGCAGGTTTTCCGTAAGAGAAATTGAGACCATGATTTGGGTCTCTCATCTAAATAATTTAGTTAAAGTACAGCTCCTGATTGATGTCCAAAAGCCACCTGCTGATCATTCACAAATTCCAAACCAAGGAAGAAGAATCTGCAAAGTAATTTCAGTGTAATCCCCAAGACCCAGCAAGGAAATCTTTCACAGGCACAGAAGGCTCAAAATGTTCCAGTTTAATTTCCAACAGAAAAGAAAGAGTAATTATTGAGGGCTGTGTCCTGTTATTAATGTGTTAAGGAAATAGAATTCAAATCAGACACCTTACAGAACAGCACAGAGCCCTGGTTTTCAGCTGGGAAAGTTTTATTTATTTATTTATTTATTTATATTTATTTATTTATGCTGATTTTCTTATGGACAATTCATTGAATCTAGCTCAACAGCTTTAAAAAGTGGGTCAAATATGTTATTTGTGGGGTCAGATTTATAGGTATATTCCTTTTCCTTGCAAATAACATGGATGTGAGAGTGCCAGCCATTTCAGCTAGGAGAGATCCAGCTGTTTGTGCAGGCAGGCATCTGCTCCTCGTTTCACACTCTCAGGGAAGCAGAGGCAGGACCAGCTCAGGGTCCTGTACAGGGACAGCCTGGACTTGAAAGGAAGTGCTCAAGGATTAGGGCACCTCTTGCTTCCTAAACAGCTGTCCTAGGTGAGATGGCTGAGCCAGATCTAGGGGGCAGGGCAGCAGCTGGATGTCTCCATCCCAACCAGACAAACCTCAAAGTACAATTTGAGGGCCTTACCTATGACAGCAGGAATATTTTTCCTGACATCTGCGATTCATCTTCTCAGTGTTGTATCTTTTGCAGGGAAAATCTTTCTCCTCCACACCCCTGCAATCTGGAAGAGCCTTCTGTAATTCTCTGTTTCATGGTTCTATCACATTTGCCTTCAAGTTATCTCTTTCCTTTGATTAGGCTTTTTGTTTCTTTTTCCCCTGGGTTATCCACCTCTGTTTCCATAGTGCATAATTGAGCTGCTAAATATTCATTATTAGTCCCTGGAGTCACATAAAGATCTCCAGAGGTTGTATTTTGGTTAGATTAGAGCCAAAACACTAAATGTAACTTAGTATGCAATATCTGCCCTTAGTTTAGAAAAAAAAGTTGGAGAGGGAATAATTATCCTTTCATAAGGGAAAGTTGGGAAGGAAAGAGAGTTGGGGACTGAGAAGGAAGGAGAGAGGAGGAAGAAAGTAATCAGGCAGTCAGCAAGAAGAGGAAAGACTACAGTCCAGCCACCATGATGTGAAATTCTCCTTTGTCCCGAAATCATTGTGTTTACTGAGGGTATTTCATCACTGCTTGGTAATGGTGTCAGAACAAACAGACTTTCAAAGCAGAAGGAATATAAAATTCAAGCAACTAACTTTTTATTCAGTCAAGCAAACCTGCCAAAGCTCCCTTTGCAAGCAGAGGTCTAACAGTGCCAGCAGTGCTTCAGGTGGTCCAGCTATTAATAGGAGAGAAGATCATAGGTGAGCTTTGATCCATTGCTTCACTAGTTGTAGGTGTGGTTTCATTCCCTGGGGATCCCAGCCCCAGCAGGGCTTGGACTGCAGCAAGGGAAGGCTGTGTGCAGCCTGCTACCCTGTCTGCTATCAGCCCTGTTCCAGAGGCTGATTTGCCCTGCCTGGGGTGGGAGGCAGCAGGGACCATTCCCAGTGGCATTCCCAGGGGGCAATTCAGGGTATCTGGAGGTCCCATCCTCAGCACAGATTGGTTGGTTTACTCTTAATGAATGCCCCATCTGATATTATAGCTTACAAGCTGAACAAACAGATCAGGAAAACATGGTAGTTTGGAAAAACAAATCAATCTCGTCTTAATAAAATGATCTGCGTGACTGAAGTATTTGAACAGTTTCAGATTTGTTAGGCAAATGCTATGTTTGGCTGTAGGAAATACTCCTAATATCCTCATTTAGCATGAGTTCAATTTGATCTTTTTATACTTTGCACTATGAAACATTCTCCAGTGACGGTAGTCAGGACACTAATCTAGATCTATGTCCAGGGATACAATGAGTATTTAAAAGCACGAGCAGGAGAGATGAAAGGCTCTAGCCTTTCTAGGAAGGTAGAAGGACATACTCCTCTGTGGGACACAGCTGGACCAAAGTTTCCTCAAGCACCAGGTGAAAATTAACCTGATGTTCCTCTCCACTCTGCACTGCTGTTGCAGTTACACCAATGCAACCTTCTGATATCTTTGCCCAGGATATTTGCCTCAGCACAGACATTTATCCACCGAGGACCTGTGCAGACAACCATTGCATTACATATGCCACATTCTGGTAAATTCACCATGAGGGCTTGCTTGCAGATTCTTACTTGTACTCACAAGTTCCCTTGGTGAACCTTAGTGCTGACAAGGGAAGACACGCAGCATTTACATCCTGAGAGGCAATGATGGGATGTATCCCCATGATCATCCCTTTCCACACACCCAAAGAAACTCCCAGCACTTCAAATTTGCCTGTAATGCTGTAAAAAAATAGAAGTCCAGGACACATTGTCAGTTTAAAAGCAAAAAACATATTTATGTTATAGAAGTCATAAATTGCAAAGCAGAACCTTATGGGTGATTCTTTAGGGAATTGCTGCTTTAGGGAATTTTCAAAAACAATGTGTTTTAATGAGTCACTGTAATGACTTGAGACCAATTCAGAAAGCAAAACTTTCAGTAAAAGGCTACTTTTAATTTGGAACATGAGGTATTATTCAGAAAGTATCAAATATCTGTTACTCATGTAATGATTCTTTACAAACCTAGTACAAAGCTTTTCCTTGGTAACTGCTGGGTTAATGGAAAATCTAAACCCTGGTCATGATAATCATTGTTATTCTTATATTTTGAATTGGAAAGGGAAATAATTTTCACTCGGATTCCTTACTGTGTATGTTTATAATCCTTCTTTCAAAACACAATTAAATCTACTAAATATCCAGAACAAATTTCCTAAAGATTGACAGTTCCCATGGGCTGGTGCTTTTTGGCTTTATCACTTTTCCTTCATTTTGTTGTTGATTTTACTTTGGCTGGTCTCAATATGAAGCTCACATGTTAAGGAAGCAAACAGTTAAAGGACAAAAACCACAAGTCCTGAAGCTTAAAAACTGGAATTACTCACAGCCATCAAATCTCTGCATGAGTTATAATTATCTCTATTTTTCACCCACATGAAAATTAGTAAAGGATATATTCAACTACTACACATAACCAGTTATACTCAAATGTATCAAGTGAATATAATGTATAGTAAGTGCTGATGTATTGTTAAAATTTTTTTAAAAATTAACCAGGAAAGACACAAATTCTTCCAAATACTTTGGACAGAAAAGGAGGGTTCTGTCACATTGTCTGATCACACAGATGGACCAGATGAATATTTATTTGTTCATGATAAACACACAAACATTCAGTGCTCAGTTCTGGTGTTTCCAAAGGCAGCACTGTGGAACTGGATCAGATCTTCTGGGGGTAAGGAGAGAGGAAAAAGAGCAATCTGACATTCTGACAGAATTTACAAACTTTCTGAGCCATAAAATATGGTGCTCCATGTCTGCCTTGGAGAAGGTCAGGAGGGTATGGAAAATTTTAGCAAAGGCACAGGAACCCAAACTCCATGAGTTCTCATCCTTAAAAGCTGTGCAATAAATAATTTATAAGCTAAATGTAAAAGTTCAAGTCACAATGTGCCAGTCATGTTCCAGTTTGAATAATTCCAGTCTGCACAGTTGAAACCCCTTGCCTGGTTAAGTGGACCTCACCTGTCACCATTCCTCGGCCTTCTTTAGCACACTTGCTTTCCAGGTCTCTTTTTCGTATTTTTGTTTTGAATTTCTTCCCCTATGCATTCGCTAGTTTGAGTCTTTTTCCATGCTGAGTTTCATTTTGTTATTTTCAGCTTTGCTCTGAATGAGTTAGATGATGCTCATGCTGCAAAGCATTGCCAATCTTGCCATACCATCTGTTTCAAAAAATAAAGAATAAGCTGAATCTCTTAATGGGATAAAATAACTGTACTTTGCTCTGGGAGTTTTCTTCATGGGTTCTGTTTTTTGTTCACTTGTTGATAGTTCTGTCCTTTATGGCTCTGTAATTTAAATACCATTATGTTTTCTGCCATTAAGCCTCCCTGAAAGCTTAATTTTGTCTAAGACTGCTGATGCTCTATACAGTCCAATTTATTTTGCACATAGAAGCAGAAAAGTCTTCACAGGTATTTCTAAAATCTCAAGCAGTAATGAAGAACAGCATGTTTTATGAGACAATAACTAGATGGTTCTTTCTCTCGTTTTTAAGGCTGTATCTCCATAGATTTCTGTATCATCACCTAAAACAGTAAAAATAAATAATTTTCTAATTCCTCTTTAAAAATGGTTGTAATTTTTGCTTGCACTGAACCTTACTTGTGCTCTTTTGGGGATCCTGTTTCTTCTGCCCTAGATGTGGAGGATTTCAGAAGGGCCAGAGAGAATGTGCTCCTCTACCCCTAGGGCAAACAAAGGAAAAACAGCCTGGAAAAGGTACAGCTATAGGAGTGAGGAAGAAGTTTCTCCTCTGTGCACATCTGAGCATAAGCTTGTTAGCCACCAGTAACACTCCATCCTCCTGTACAACAACTGGACACCATGAGGATTATTTTTTTTTTGCAAAGTCATTGAGCATATATAATAAAATTAAAAGCTACACTTTCTCCTAATACAGTCCTATATATGCATGAGAGTGTCGGGATTTCTTTTTCAAAATTATTTCCTTAATTTTACTGTTATCTAGTGACTGATGGGACCTGGCTCCTCCAGAGGATGGCATTTTCCTTATCTGAGGACCAAGGAAAAGAGCAGAACTGGCAGAATCTCATTACACGGGCATTTGAGCAAGAGGGCCACCAGGAGATTTTCAATAAATTAATAAATAAGTAAATAAGCAGGAGAATGACTGAGGAAGATTACAGCAATGGCAGGTGATTCAAGAGGAGCTGAACATTTCAACACTTGTTTGAAGCTCACATAACAGCTGTTGACAGATTTCTGTGTTTCAAGCCCTGCTGTAAGCTGCTATTGATGGGGAGAATCTCAGATCTTGTGGTCCTTATTCTCTCCTAGCCAGGTTTATCTTCAGCACTTTAAGCTTTTGTCCTTCAACTGAATTTGTTCTCCTGCTGGACTTGTAGAGCTGTTCTGGGAAAATCGAAGACAGTTGTAGCTTAAGTGCTGAAGGCATGAACCACAGCACAAAGCATAGCTGGAAATAAGTGAGTAGCAGGGGTCTGTGGTGTCTCAAAAGCACATAAATCACATGCACTTACCAGCCCTGAAAAACACCCAAGTGAACAGTGCCTCAGCCCATCACCCTTGGTCAGATGTGAATTTCTCTCTTCCCTGGAGCTGGGCAGTGGAGGAAAAGTCACTAAACTGTTCATACTTCCCTCCTATGTCCTTGCTTCATGAAAACAAAACACAGATTGTGAAGCCATGGGAACGGATCCATTTTATAGCAGAAAAACAAATTTAGAGGAGTTAGAATGCCAAGCTTTTATGGCATCGTCTTCCTTTATAAAGCATGGTTATTGTTTCAAAGCATAAGGTGCAAAAAACAGGATTAGAAAATAATGATGTCTATTAGGAAGGATTAGACTACAGCTTCAACCTGAGAAATAGTTTTTCAGATTGGATAATTTTTAATAAAAATGCTCATCCTTTCCCCCTCTGATTTCATTTCCTACGTCCTGAAGTCCTCCCTTTCATAGGCAAACTTCTTGTTTCTGTGAGATTTTTGATTGCATAAGGACTGCACATGTTCACAAGATTTGAGTTATTTTTAATTTTTTATAATCTCTGAGATTAATTATTTATAAGCACTTTTTAGAAACTTTCAAGTTTGGTGTTACTAATTTAATACATTTTTTCTTCCCAAATCCTTTTGGTAGTGCATTATTATGCAGCTCAGTTCAATCAATAATGAAACTTCATTTTTTCACTCTAATTAGTCATCACATTTTTAATAGCCTACAAAATAAAAATGACAAGTGATTTATTTTTCTGAGCCTGTAACCAAAAGTTTGGTACATATACTCTAAACCACTTTTTTCCTCTAAAGTGTAAATCAGTCTGTGGCATTTTAGTATGTTATCTTCACAAGACTGGATTGTGACAGATCACAAGCAAAGAATTTTGAATTCCTACAGTGTCATATGTTTTGTTAGCAGAATAGAGTTATTATTATATCATTATACAATACCATTCATGCTACCTAAGAGCACCTATTTACCTCTTCCCACAGCAGGCTCTGTACTAAGAAAAAATATTCTTTTATTCTGTTCTGTAAATGAAAGTCAGCATGGAGTTCAGTGCTCCAAAAAATCTTTGCCACCAAGACTTTCTCAGAAAAATAATGCTATTATGAGGATCTAGTCAGCCGGGAGGTTGAGTAGTTCAACATCCAGTCAAAGTTCTGAGCTCATGTTTCTTTGTGAAAGAAATGAGCCATATAGACAATAATTTTTCTTCTGAATCTGCACATTTTGAATTATTTATAGATACTGCCTCATCATTGAATGTCTGTTTTGTTTAAAATTTTGTTAAAGACCACTAAATAATTTGAAAGTGAGAGAAGACATTGCCTAGAAATAATGATTTATGGCAGGCAGTCTGTGATGATACCTGTTAACCTTTGCTGCTAAAACAGAACTAGTTCTTGACAATATTACACAGAAATAGGCAAAAGTTAAAAGATATTCTCACATAGTCTCTAGAAACTTCTAAATTTTTCTAGGCTTCTTTGATTATTTTTATTTGTAGGTGCCTGAATTACCACAGATCCATGTTGAGGTTTTTCACTGTTTTTATGCTACGAGGCTCTAAGTGTTTTCTAATAATAAATTATCTTTATTGAGAGAATTTTTATTCCTTTAATGTTTATCAAGAAAAAGTCCAGCCCAAAAAATGAATCTATCTTTATAGAAAAATAGTGACTTTCAAGGAAAAAAAAATAATTTAAAATTATAGTGAGTTAACATCATCAGGATGGCTGAATTACATGAAAAGTACAGTTCCATACAAGCCTGCTACCCATATCACTTTTTTATGCATAGCAGATCAAATTTAAGAGTTTCCTTTCCCTGCTACATAAACCTCCTTGACAAAGCAGCTAAATGTGCATTCTTACCTTTCAATAGAGGAAATGGCTCAGTTTCCCAGTCCTAGTTTCATTTAAGATATGGTACTGCTTTGGCTGGGATAAAAGTTACAGATGGTGTAGGGCTGAGTTTTGGATTTGTGCTGGAAACAGCATTGATAACACAGGATATTTTAGTTATTGCTGAGCAGGGCTTACACAGAGCCAAGGCTTTTTCTGCTCCTCACAGAAACAAGGGCAGAAGGAGCTAGGAGGGGGACACAGCCAGGACAGGTGACCCCAACTGAACACAGGTGTATTCCAGGCAATATGTGCATATAAAACTGGGGAAGAAGAAGGAAGGGGAGATGTTCAGAGAGATGGTGTTTGTCTTCTCAAGTCACTGTTATGCACAAGGGAGCCCTACTTTCCTAGGGATAGCTGACCCCTGCCTGACCATGGGAAGCAGTAAATTAATTCCTTGGTTCACTTTGCTGGTGTCCTCAGCCTTTGTTTTACCTATTAAACTGTCTTTATCTCAACTCATGAACCTTCTCACTTCCACTCTTCCAATTCTGTCCACCATCCAGCTGGGGGAGAGAGCAGGTGGCTGTGTGGGGCTTAGTTGCTGGCCAGGGTTAAACCATGGTAGAGGTTATATGGCATCCACCTTGGCATATCTGGAATACTCTTGGGATGCCAACATGCAAAGATTTCTGACAGGCAGTTTGCGTTTGCCCAAGTGGAACTTTCGATCTAATCTGAGGGATGTAAGTGATAACACTCTACAGGAGACGTGCGGGCACATTGATGCTGTAGTCTTTAAGGAAGACAGAATAATTGTACTTTTACAGATTCATAAAAGCAAAATACTGTGCTACTTGTCCTGGTTTGTTACATTTATCAAGAGGGCGGGAAGGAGGAAGGAGGGAAACTGCAAGGATCACATTGCAGAAAGCAATCCCAACGAGAGGTGGTGCTGCACATCCATTTTAGAGTGAAGTTTTATCTTCTGCTAAGTGTTGGTTAGGAGAGAGGGTGGGAGGCAAGTGCTGTCTCCCTACGACATAGTTGTTACAACCAAGCCACTTCTTTACAAGAGCAGTACAGTATTAGTTTTCCCTATTGCAGCCAACAGAATTTATACCCACTCTCACTTAGAGATCTGTGCAGCATGAAGTGTGCATCAGCTGATTGCCACTTTTACTTCATATCAGCTACAAATCCAAAATGACCTGTGAACACTCTCAATTGTGGTGTTCCATAGCTTCAGCATCACACGTCTTTGCTGCCAGTGATGCAAATTTGAACTTCTGTTAATGAAATTATACTCCATAAACATCTTGGCATAGTTAATCATTATAGGCAGTTCTTCAACTACAACACTTGAAGATAGAAGGTTGGATTTTAGGTATTTAAGTCTCTTTATTACACAAGAAAAATGGAAATTATACTTAAAAGATAGTGGATCCTATAAGGAATGGTGTGCTGCTCCCTCATACTAGCAACCATGAGCTTCAGAAGAGCTAACCTGCTGCTCTGAGGTGAAGCTCAAGGTGGGCTCCTTCAGGGATTGGGTCATGGGTGAAGCTGAAGACCTTGCAGCAAATTTAAAAAGCTGCTGGAACTTGATGAATTGCTTAAGGAACCTATCCTGAATAGCCATGATCTCAGTCAGATCCATTTAGACATGAACTTTCCAGTGACTGACCCAATTCTTCTCACAGCCATGATGGCCTAGATATGGACCAAATATGAAAAGTCAAAAACTAGAAAATTGTGAAGAGTTCTTTTAGGGTACCAAAGTGTTTATGATGCATAATGGAATGGTGAAGAACAACCAGCAGCTAGTGGACATCACTGAGAAAGTGAAACCAGAAATAAGTCTGGAGGGAATTGGCTGATGTGGTTGCCAAGCCACGATATTTGAAAAGTCATGGCAGTCAGGTAAAGTCCCAGGTGACTGGAGAAAGGGAACATCATCCCCATTTTAAAAATACAGACAATGTCCCTAGGAACTACTGACATGTCAGCTTCACCTCTCTGCCTGGGAAGATCATGAACAGATCCTCCTGGAAGCCATGCTAATGTATGTGGAAAACAAGGAGGTAATTTGGGACAGCCAGCACATTGTCACCAAAGCTGTCCTGCATGACCAACCCAGTAGCCTTCTATGATGGAGTGACTGCATCAGTGGACAAGGTGACACAAGGAAAGGACTACAGATGTAATTTATCTGGATTTCTGTAAAGGCTTTGACACAACAGATCTCTCTCTCACAACTTCCCTCTCTCTAAATTGGAAGGAGACAGATTTGATGAGTGGACAGATTGAGCAGCTCTGCCAAGGAGGGTTTGGGGGTGAGAGACTGGACATGACCCAGCCATGGGCACTGGGAGCCCAGGAACCCAAACATGTCCTGGGCTGCATTCAGAGCACCATGGGCAACAGGAGGGAAGGGATTCAGCCTCTCTGCTCTGCTCTGCTCTGCTCTGCTCTGCTCTGCTCTGCTCTGCTCTGCTCTGGTGAGAACACACCTGCAGTGCTGTGTCCAGCAAAGGGAGGACTTCAGCCTGTTGGAGTGAGTCCAAAGGAGGCCACCAAGATGATTAGAGGGCTGGAGCACCTCTCCTATGAGGAAAGGCTGAGAAAATTGGGATTTTTCAATCTGGAAAAGAGAAGGCCTAAGGGTGATCTAGCTGTTGCCTTCCAGGACCCAAAGGGAAGCTACAACAAAGATGCAGAGAGATTATTTACAAGAGCATGTAGAGAAAGGACAAGGGAGAATGGGTTCAAACTGAAAGAAAGCAGGTTTAGACTGGATATTAGGAAGAAATTCTTTACTGTAAGGATGGTGAGACACCAGAACAGGTTGCCCCGAGAAGTTGTGGCTGTTTCATCCCTGGAAGAATTCAAGGCTAGGCTGGACAGTGGATTGAACAACCTGGTCTAGTGCAAGGTGTCCCCTGCCCACATCAGTGGAGCTGGAAGCAGATGATCTTCAAAGTTCACTTCCAACCCAAACCATTATCTGACTATAATTTTACTTACGTGGTAAAGACCTTACTACTGGATTTTAGAAATAAAGTTCCACATAAGAAGCTATCTCTGATTGCCATGAATGAAAGTTTGAAATAAGGCATAGGTGTAAAAATAAGTCTCAGATATCTGAAGGAAATAAGAAGAATCTAATTCTTCCTGTTATTGCTTAGATCTGATGATGGTTAAGCCATAGTTTTGCAGAAGCAGGAAAATAAGCACAGTAGATGAATACATTTTCAGTGCTTGGATCACTGACACTACGTGCACCATGACAGCCACGATAACAGGTAGGAGGATGGCCAGTTTGTAATATTATCAGAATATCTTTCTCTAGTACAAGTTCTTTGTATTAGTGGAAGAGAATGTTCTTTATACATGATGTTGCAATTACTGGTCCTGCCCCAAATATGGGGAACCTAAGAACTGATGCCCCTAAGAACACAGAAGGGAAAGGGCAGAGTCCTGAGTCCCTGCTCATGGAGAACATGTTTCTTTATGACAAGAGTGCTTTATATAAATTATATTTTTCAGGAAGCCAACAAGTTTAAGGGAAGAGTAAATTTGTGGCAAAATGTTCTGATATAAAGTTTATTTCCTGCAAATATACTTATTAATCTAAACTATAGAATGTATAAAAATGTTTCTTCAATTTGACTGTAAAATACACCTTAGAGTAATGCAGAAACTAGGCATCAGTGTCTCAGCATATCTCTAGAGATCCTGAAATTAATAGCTATATTTATAACTGAATTACATTCTGAATCTTAGCAATGGCAAGGGAACTGAGACATGTTGCTATTCTACTGAGATACTGTCTCACCAAAGAAGGAACAGAACTGGGTCAGCCCTAGCAAAGGCAGAATTTATGCCTGGAAGAGGGCTACTGTTATCCTTTAAATATTTCTGAAATTTCAGTTCTTCCTTGTGGGCAAAACACTGGGGATTTATTCTGTGAAATGCAAATATTCAAAGTCTGGCGACTCTTTCCTGCTTTTGATCTCCCAGTTCTAAATGTATCTCACAGCTTGCGGGCACAGTGTCCTGTCGCCTGTCGATCCCCTTCCCTTACTCCCATCAAACAGCAGTCCCTGAAGGGTCCAATAATACTGTGAAGAATGGTCTTAAGGCTCCCTGGTGCCTGAGAGCTGATGATGAGGCCAAAATCAGGCTTTTACAGGACCAGTAGAATTGGGTAATTAAAGAATGGTGCTGACGTTCCCTTCGTCCTTTATGTTTCTCTCACCACAGCTTCATCTTTCTTGGATTCTCTCCAGAGACAGAAGTTATCAGAATAATCTGAAGTGCTCTAACACTCACTGTAACACTGAAGGGTGAGTCAGTGTGTTACAAATAAGGAATTGTCTACCTTTTATCACCTATATGCTCCATTCACTGCTTCAGGTGTAACAATGCATCCATAACAATTTATTTTATAAACATAGAAGTCTATAATACAGGATTTGTTAGCACGCCCCATAGTATGCTGAATTAGCTTAAAATTTAAGGAGACCACACATTAGGGGGAAAGCTGTAATGGGTGGCCTTTTTGAGTTGCTTGTCATTTTGAATGAAAAGTCACAGTAGAACAGCCTGGGTGACCTCAGTTACTGCCCTCAATTCTTTTCTCACCACAGGAAATCTACCACCCCATCACCTAAACAGCCTGAGTGTTCAGCTCAGATCTTCATTTCTTGTAGCAGTTTCCTGATCTGTTGGGTGTTATTCCCCAGAAAGGCATGGGATGGGAATGTAAGTAGGTCACCTTTCCAGAGAGCCATCACAGCTGGAGGCATAGCTGGGAGGAAATGCTGTGCCTGAGATAACATTCAGGGAGCAGCACAGAGAAATTATTCCTAGTCCTCAAGTTCTCCACCAACGTTTACCTCACCTCCTGTTCCCTAACTTGTCCCTGCTTTGGCTTCACCCAGATACAGTTTAGTCAATGATATCATGGTAATCTATTCTCATAATTAAAGAAAGGGCCTTTTCAAGCTCTACTGGTCAAAATTGTTATCTGTCAAGAATTTCAAATACATAGAGAATTGTGGGAAAATACTCTTCAGGTTGGACAGGTAATCACATAAATACATTTCTACTGAATGCTATGGGAGAATAAAAGCAATCTTAGATAAGAGAACCACAAACTCCAACCATTTCCATCTACTTTTAACAGCCATTATAGAACTCCCTAACACAAGTCTAAGAGACTGAAGGTGAAAGGTTGCTGGAGTCCTTCAATTTCTTAGTCTTTTTTGAGAAGTAAAACGAAGGTTGAAACAACTGTTGGGATTTTTTTTCAATTTCCTCTTGCTTCAAATTCAGGATGCTGCCTCTAATGGCAGGGTGCTGGAACAAGAGGATCCTTAAAGTCCAATTTAACCCAAATCATTCTGTGATTCTATGATTCTTCTGACTTGTAAGTGAAGTTGCTTCTTGTCACTACAGAGTTCCTGAGAAAAAAAAAAGCCTGTTCCATCATTTATTTTTATTCTTCCTTTTACTTTATGAAGTTTTGCTCCATGAGAAGGAGCAAAATGACAGTGTGCTGTCAGCCAAGTGGAAAGCTGTAATTTTATGGACCACTTCTCTGTGGAATGGGACTGATGAGGTAGGAAATACCAAGTGTCTTACAGCACATTACTTCTATAGCACTATATCTGGGAGGGAAGAGGGATTTATGCAAAACTGTTCCTTTAAAAAAGGTCAAATAGGGAAACAAAGCCTTCCCATCAAAAAGGCTTTGATTATGTTACAGCAATGCCTTCCACCTACCCTTTGAAAGAGCATAAGAGTTCAGGGAATATTGAAGTACCTTCTGAGCCAATAATAAGTAGAGGCAAGATGAAAGTCACTGAGTAACTGCATCAGAAGTTTGCAATTAATGACCAATATCTGTCTAAACGTAGTAGGAGAAAATGTTAATCTTTTGCATTTTATACAATACCAGGAAAAAAACAGTACAGTTTGCTTTTAATATTGCCATTAAAATGCTATTATTCATACAATAAAATTACGTTTCGCTCAGCTTTCACTTAAGAATCAAATGCACAAGCACTAGTTGTAAACTAAGGCCTGTTTTCTGTAGCTTTTTAAAATACAAAAAGAACAACACTGCAGCTGTAGGGTGATGCCTGAGACCACAGCCCATTTGTGTGGGACCAGAACATGTTTAGATTCCCTGACAGAAGTCAGATCAAACATTCAAATGAATTTTTGGACACTATCCAAAATGAGCTCCTGCATTTGGAGATAATAGAATTGCCAGTGTAAATCATACTGAAGATGGATTAGACTGCAAATGCTGTTAATACATCTGTTGGGTGACACACATCAACTGTGAGTAGTGACAAACAAACATTTTATCCTATGCCTGTAGAGGCTAAACCTGGTTAGATTTATTTACAAGTGTATTTGTATTTGTGTCTTGTATTTGAAAGACATTTGATAGTGGTCAGAAAATGACTGAAGTGGCTGAGAATTACACCAGGGCACAGTATTTTTTTATTGTACTTGTGGGTTACTCTCCAATATACATGCTGATAGTTGTGGCTTATTTTAAATAACTGATTTCTAATAATTATTTCTATGTTAAAAGCAAAGCAAATTTTAGGTTAGGTCTAAGTGAGAAACACTTCCTATAAGCAATGCTCTTTCTTTACAATAGAATATACATAACAAGATCCATTACACGTAACATGAAAGACCAGATGAGTGTAAGATAGAACTTCCATTTTGTCAAGCTTTATTCCTTGTGAAATCAGCTTTTCTGTTTTCAAAAACTGTAAGGATATAATACTGTCATCTAAGATTAGTCATACCAATGCAACACATGATGGAATTACTTTCCAACTGCAGAGTGAATGTCATCGTAGAAAAGGGAAGGCGGGAAGGAATGAGGGAGGGAAAGAGGAGAATCTGACAGATCTGTCTTCAGCACTATTTTGAAGTCCTGAAGATTTGACTAATGTTAGTAAAAGGCTAATAAGTGAAAAATCAAATGCATTTCACTTGGACTGTATTGTGCAAAACAACCAAGTGAGTGATTATGTGGTAAATTAGAATCCCATTTCTGTGTCTTGGACACCGAAGCATTTTAAACAGGCCTTTTTTTAACATTACAAAAAAATTTAACAAGGTCCTGAAAAGGAAACTTTTAATTCCAGATGACCTGCACTTGTTTTCATAAGTTTTTGCCATGTAATATTCCTGGTGTTAAAGTATATTTTGTCTTTGAACCACACATTTTAGTGATGCATACAAACCACTGAACATAAGAGCAAAAATACAATATGCAGTAAAAGTTACACACCATTTTTGTCAGCTGATTCTATGCACTTATCAAAAAAACAAAACAATATTAGTGGGAGGAAAGAGATGACTGTTATTAAAGTAACCAGTTATACTTCCATAAATTAAAAGTAAGAAGTCTACAGGATATTGCTATAGTTACAACAGGGTATACTGCTTCTAGGAGTCCTTTAAGATAAAAGTAGATATTTAGTTTACTTCATTTTGTTCTTCTGAAGATTCAAAATATTACATAGGGATTAAATTCTATACTTTAAAAAAAAAAATCACGTGACAAATAAGGACTGGTGCTTCCAATGGTCACACCTATTTTCTTTCCTCTCTATATATCAACAAGTTTGGAACAATATCCTGTAAAGGAAGCAAACAGCTATTCACCTGTTTCTAATCACCATACAGAAACATGAGTATAACTTCCATACAAAAAATTCAGATACTTAAGGAGCATGATACAAATGCCTTTTAGTCACTGACCCATTTATAGTTTAAATTACTACTATCACATCCAAGACACCTATCAAATGTTTGGAAGACAAAGTAGTAGGGAATAAATTCTTGCAGAGTCTATATTTGTAAAACTTGTCCAGCTTCTTTGGATAAAAGGGTTTATCATAGAATCATAGAATGAGTCTTTGAGTTGGAAGGGACCTTGAGGATCATTCTGTTCCAACCCTTGCCTGGGCAAGAACACCTTCCACCAGACCAGGATGCTGGAAGCCCTATTCAGCCTGGCCTTGGACACTTCCAGGGATGGGCATTTCCCTGCACAACCTGTTCCAGTGCCTCACCACTCTGACAGTAAAGACCTTTTCCTCATACCTAATCTAAACCTACTCTCTTTCAATTTGAACCCATTTCCCCTTGTTCTGTCACTACATGCTCTTGTAAATAGTTTTGCCCCTTCCTCTGTTTAATTTCCCTTCAGGCACAAGTATATTAAATATACTACTGAAAATTTAGGCACAAGTACTACAAGTACTGTGAAGCATTTTTCGTGGTTTTTTGTGGTTCATGAATGAAACAAAGAAAGAAGATGTTCACAAAGTGCACAAAAAAATGAGCAGTTTCTTCTTGGCAAATTCAGTAATAAGAATCCAGTACAATTCAGAAATAGAAATAAGCAAACCTAAGGTTTGTGCTAAGTCCTGTTCATGTTTGGGCTGCAGAGACTCGTGAATGTAATCACTGTTCTGCTAAAGTCAAAGGAATATCTGTCAGTGGGATCATGGATTATTCATATTTACAATTTTAGATTAAGAACAGAATATCTCCAACACTAGAAGACTAAAAAAATTAAGTGCTATTATTGCTGCAAGTGCTGAGAACTAGGATTGACAATCAGGCACAGTAATTTCTCTCATCAATGACACTTTTCTTGGAGAAAGGAGTCACATTATTATCTTAACTAACTAGAAATTTTTGTTTGCTGCTTTTATTTTCTTCAATATTATAAGATTTTCAATTTAGAAGATTAAAAATACATACAACCTCTCTTGCTTCAGAAACTTTGAAATAAAAACCAGTTCAAGATTGCAAAATAAAGATTTTATTCCTTAGAAACAACAAATTGTTGCTATTCCTGAAATGAAAGTCATATCTTCTGCAGGCTATTTCAAAAGCAAAGCAAATATCTCTTTCATGCTTTCTTTAGAAGGCAAATCATAAAGCCAGCAGAAAATAGAAGCAACTGGAATATATAAGCAATTTAGAGACACTTGTTCAATCTTAGTAATTACCTATTCACAAAGGCAGGATTGGTTAGACAGGGCTATAGATATTTTTCTATTTAAAACTTTAAAGAATTTTCTGAGACGTGTTAAATACAGGATAAATGACATCTCTCTTGTGTCAAAATCATACCAAGATAAAGAACAGAATATGGTCAGATAATATTTTCTGCTGCAGTCACAGCAGATTAACAACTCAGAGCTAAATTTTGTCTATTCACATGTATAAAAATCTTGCTTACTTCACTGAATTTCCTTCTGTCAGGCAAAGCAATGTCAGGAAGCAAGCCTGTCAGTGATATTCTGAACAGCATTTCATGAAGTGGTTTTAGAGTTCAAGAACATTAAGAAACTGCATTTTAAAACTATATCCTCTATATTTTTTGTGTAGTTAAGTGTTTTGGTCGGATTCAATAGTATTTAAATACATGCTCAGTTCTTCACTCTTTCATTGGGCATGCCAATCAGCTTTGGAAAGTCAGATGAATTTGCTTCCAGAGATCAGGAATAAGCTTCAGAGGAATAAGATATACAGGGCACGAATATGGCACTTGGCTAGAAGCAAGTTCTAGATCACTCTGGGCAAAATTAATAAATTCCAGTGCTTAAAGAAAAAGAATGTGAATTATAGACAGCATCAGGTTACCTTACAGACAGCAGTAACCTAGCTGTGGAAATGCTGGCCTTCCTGGCTGCCAGCTTTTTGATCAGTTTTGGCTCTAAGAAATTTTGTCTTCAGGGTGGCACCTA
The DNA here is from genome assembly GCF_052056855.1 of Sturnus vulgaris. Lineage (NCBI taxonomy): Eukaryota > Metazoa > Chordata > Aves > Passeriformes > Sturnidae > Sturnus > Sturnus vulgaris. The sequence goes on from NC_142243.1 coordinate 148,090,997, forward strand.
CTGTGAGCCCTTAATGAAGGACACATGGCTCACAGAATCAGGTTGTAAGCATGCAGGAGCAGCTGGCACATCTGAGAGCAAAGCTGAAACCAGTCCCAGATTTGGCAGTCACAGATGTCATGTCAGGGCATGACCTCCTCCCAGGCTGCTGCATCCAACTCAAACTAGACAAAGCAACACCTTTACCACAGTTTTCTATTTATGAACTTGGCATATTCATATAATTAAATACATGAAAAATGGAGAGGAGAGGAGAGGAGAGGAGAGGAGAGGAGAGGAGAGGAGAGGAGAGGAGAGGAGAGGAGAGGAGAGGAGAGGAGAGGAGAGGATTGGGAAACACTTTTTATGTCTTTGGTGGCAGCAGGTTTAATCAGTATTTCAGCTCCGTAGGCAAAATTCAGCTTGATGGCAGTGGCAATGTGGGCAGGAAGCAGGGAAAAGGAAAGGAGGGGATGCCTGAAGAAAACCATGAGAAATTCATGAAGGGACTGAAAAGACCAAGGGGCTCTGAGGCATGCAGGGGAATTCCCCTGCTTTTTGGGGGTTTTTGGGTTTTGTTTTGGTACGCTTTGGCAAGGAATGCTGAGTGATGCCAGTATGACTTGAAGGTTTTGAGACACAATAGGCCACAGGGTCTCTGCCTCCACCCACTCTCCTCTTCCTTAGCTCTCCTGAACTATGGGTCTCCCCACCTCTCCCATAACAGTAAACCCTACCTTGTTCTTGGCAACTACTTACATTTTTGCAAGTTTTTCAAGGAAAGAAGCAACAACACTCACTCCTCTCCACTCATAGTGTTGCAAAGGAATTAACAAACAAAATGAGCCTTAGATCTAGGAGACAGGACAACAGGGGAAACCTCTGGAGACACTAGAAATGGGTGGATAGGTATTGACAGTGATTGCTTTTCTGCAAAGGGCCACTTGGTAGAGCAGACACAACTGCACTTCTAGACAAACTTCCAGAAAGAAAACCCAAGATTTCTGCATTGTCAACTCTACGTCCCAAAACCTAATCTGCCTGTGTCTCAATTCTAATGAGGTAAAAGTGTAAAGGTGCTGCAAAAAGCAAATTAGCATGTACCTTTAGTGAGAAAATAAGTCCTGATGAGCACTAAGGCAAAAGTCCACCAGGAAATTAAGTTACAAAAGCAAAATCTGAAGCGGTAACAAATGCTTCACTGGGGCACACACTGAACAGCAATGAGCAAACAAATTAGAGAACAGTTTCTCATTTGGTAAACACTAATTGTTATGTACCTAAAATGTGGCAGAAGTCCAAGTGGAAGCAAATGCATATATATGATCAGGTACTGCAGTGCAAAATTCTGTGCTTGAGTCTGACAGAGGAAATTAGGTAGGCACACGCCACCTGCTGGCATTTCTTAAATAGAGCTTCTGACTTTTTAATCTACTGCCCACACTAACTTTGCAGGAAAATGCAAATCTGACGTATGTGCCAAATAATAACTGCAAAAAAAAAAAAAATTACATCTATATTGTTATTTTCAAAACAAAATCTCCTGCAGGTTTTGTTCCATGTAGCACTACTTCAAAATTTATCTAAAAAGACAGAGTGGGTTAAACATTATAATACAGTGGAAAAAAAAAATCTTCTAGAGTTACCTGCAGTTGGAACAGGGGGAACTTTATTTTTTTAAATATATGAAATTACGTGAGTTGACCCAAGACATTCGTTAGCTACCCTTAACCCCAGGATTTCAAGTTAGCCAGCATTTCCTGCAAAGATGAGGTATCAGCAGAGGGGCAGTGGGATTCCTGTGCCTTGGTGTCTGTTCCTAGCACAGGAGGGAGAACGCTGTAGTGAACAGAGATTGTGCATTTCTACCTGTGCATTTCAGCCAAGAGGGGTTCCCAGGTTCTGCTCTCCCAGTGCCACTCCGTGTATTTTGGTATCACTGACCCCTCTGCACAGTCTCCGTTCTGATACTCGTCAAAATAGTCAATATCTTACTTCCCTAACATAATTTTATGTCGATTTTCCCAAGACTTATTCCTGCCTAATTTTTTTATTGTACGTATTTCCTTGGAAGTGTTTTTGACATCCTAAACCAGGGGGCAAATTGGCATTAGGTCAGTGCAACTCAATTAATTTCTTATTAATCCTGCCAGTTCACACAGGCTGAGAATCTGGCCCACTGTGATAGGAAATTAGGTCTTTTTTTACTCAGTGGAGGCTGTCACCCACAGGCCATTTAGAAACGTATTTGGTTATTTTTATGGATGTGACATATCTTTATCCAAAAGGTGGGGGTTTTGTTTTGTTTGTTTGTTTGTTTGTTTTTGTGGGGTTTTTTTGTTTGTTTGTTTTTTGTTTGGTTGGTTTTTTTGTTTTGTTTTTTCTGTGAACAGTTGAATCAGTAAATCTCGATTTTTGCATGGGTTTGCATACCTGCACCAGTATCTGCGCTGTGATAATTCAAATTTTTCTTTTATTTTCATCATGATCTCATTCCATGATATTTTAGTAGCCCCCCCACATTCCCCCACTGCCATCTGGGAAGAAAGAAGCCTGGCTTGGTGCTGTATCTGCACTGTCTGCTGTTGGTTGTGTCTGTAGCTCTTAGGCACAGCAGGACCAGGCCAAAAAACACAAAAAAATACTGAGTTCATGTGAGGCTTTTTTTTTCCTAAGTGAGGCCATTAATTCAGTTCACTTTTGCCTATCATTTTACAGATTTTCACAAAACCTCCAGAACCATTTTACCTGTGAGACTTCTATCATTGTCTAATGTGGCTAAAATTGACCTGTTGGTTTCCAACTATAACTAGAGACTGATCAGCGTGATTGCATTAGCCTTAGAAACCAAGAAAAAGAAAAAAAAAAAGTGCTATGGGACATAATGTGCATTATTTGTTGTCAGTGCTTTAAATTTAGACACAGAATAAATAGTTTTTGCAGTAGAAGCAAAGACTCTTGGAGCACATTCATTCTTTTCTAGTGGGTTTTAATTGGTTCCCAAAAAAAAATATAATCTAGCCAAGACTGAAAATGGAAGAGAATAATTAGATTCTATTTTTTGAATGTTGTGGTAATCAAAAATTTTGACACTATTTTCCTATTTTACAGCGAGAATACTTCAAGTGAAGATCCACAGAATATGCCAAGGTGCATCAGCAGCTCAGTAGAACGGAATGGGAACTTAACTAATACATAAAGTCACTGATTTTGGAGCATAAAATACTGCAGTGTGACCACCTGTGCACATGGCTAGCTCTCCTTACAGACAACAGTTCAGGAAATCTGAGTTTCACATGGAATGTTTGAGGCATGCCATTGCCATCCACTCCTTTGGTGAAACCTCTGTACTTCATTCTCCTTCTGCCCTCAGTTGGACAAGCTAAATTTTATTCACACACACCTCACTTGAATATGGTGCTATAATCCCATTTACTTTATAGAAACACTACCTATTATAAAAATAAAATCAATCAAGATTGCTTCAATCTGCCAGAAAATCATAATTCCAGACACTCTTGATGACAGAAAGGATGGAAAATATGTAATCCAATGGAATCAGAACATTTCCTCTGAATAATTTTGTTGCAAAGCATCTTTAAGGCAATTAATGACTTAAGAATAAAACCTCTGTGAATCATAAACTATTATTTGTTACCAAATCTACATGTGTGCAATATATGCCATATGAGACCCTTTCTTACCCCCTTGAGGATTCATGTAATACTGACATGATGTGGAATTAACTCTCCAAGTATACATGGCCATGGTTTTGAAAGGCATGTGGGGATCTGGGCTGCAATTTTAAGATTTTTGCTCTGAGACATCTGCAAGACTTTTCTCTCAGTGGCTGCTCAGCACTTCCTGGGAATTTCTAAAAAATGTAGACATTCCAATCTATTTTTGCTGTCCCTCTGACAGCTGTCATCCCAGTGAGCAGAGCTGTCACTGAGAACTCTCACTTGAGATGAAACTGGGGAAAAAGACTGATATCAACCAGGAACTACTGGATGGTCTGGGGTGCAGAACTGGCATGAACTCTCTGCTTTGCTTTTCACGGCTGGTTAATATCGTCAGTTTGCATCCACCATGGCTCCTGACAAAATTAACAATGACAGAGTGAAAGTCCTAACACAGGCCCTGGGGATTTTATTTCTACAGTTCAACAGTGCTGTAATGGGTTGACCTTGGCTGGATGCCATGTGCTCACCAAGCTGCTCTATCACTCCCCATTAGGGCAGGGGAGAGAAAAATAAGATGGAAAACAACTACTAGGTTGAGATAAGGAAGTTTAGGATCTGTGAGTGCATAAGTAAAGGGAAACAAAAATTGATCTCTTCTTCCCATTGTTGATCAATATTCAGCCACTTCCTGGGAAGCAGGGCTTCAAAACGTGAAGCAGTTGCTCTGGAAGGCAAACACTGTTAAATAACAAATGTCCCCTGTTCCTTCTCCTTCCTTTAGCTTTTATATCTGAAGTAATGACACCTGTATGGAATATCCCTTTGGATAATTTGGGTCAGCTGGCCTGCTTGTGTCCTCTCCTCCCCTCCCAGGATCCTGCCCACTCCCAGCTCTTTGACAGGGGAGCAGGGGAGGAATGTTAGAGAGACAGACAGCACAGATGCTGTGCCAGCACTGCTCAGCAGTAGCCAAAACACCCGTGTGTTATCAACACCCCTCCAGCTACCAATGTAAAGCACAGCACTGTCAGGGCTGCTCAGGAAAAATGAACTCTACCTCAGTCAGAGCCAATACAGTCTCTATCCCTTATTCCATACCATTTGAGTCATACTCAAATCCTACATAATTTATCTATCTTCCAAGTGTTCCATTCTATTTATTTCTCATTACTGGAATCCATTCTTACCTACACATACAACTTAAAGTACATCCCTAAACCATCACCATACCCAACACAGATTTTCATTAACCTCTATCCCCTATCCTTTCACAGATAAACACTATTTTGCCATTTCATGGGCTTCCTTCACCCCTCCAGATCCATGACTTGGGCTCCATTACATCAGGATGTGTGGTCAAGACAGGAGAAGCAGCACACTTGATCATTGGGCACCGAAAGCAGCCTGGCTCAGGTCATCATTGCATTCTCCTTGTTCCTCACAAAATTCATTCTCATCAGTTCATGTCATTCCTGATTTTAAACAGACTACTATGCAGGATAAAAAAACCCAAACTATGAGTAGATTAAAAAATACAGTGCTGTATTAAAAGGTACCTACATTACAGGTAGCAGAGAAATAGTATAAATTAGGAGTCAATGTAGCTTAACCACTGAATTGATTGTGGAGTACATATAGAATCCTTTCACTCAATTCTCAGGGAAGTAACCACAAAGTTTGCATCCAAACTTTGGGAAAAAGCCCTACACGTTTCCAAGGTGTGTGTAGGAGACCTCTGATTTTGTGAAAGTTTTGTGTAGCTTTTATAGTTTGTAAAGTGAAGTGTCTGTCAGAAATTCCAGCTTATCTCCCTACATCTTGTTCTCAAGGCCAGATGTTTATTGTCAGCTGGGAATTCCACCTCTGGCACCAGAGATAACTCTCTACAGGACAAATGTCCAGCCTGGGTTATCTCACCAATTATTTGAAGGGGAGAATGCTCAGAGCTGTCACACCAGCTGATAGAACAGATAAGCTCTTCTGTGGTAGGGGGGGAGAATCCTGCCATACCTCTGCAGGTCCCTTTAACTTACTTTGTTTTATGGCAAGACCAGCTTTCAGACAAATTTGGATTATTTTCTTTTCTTTCTCAAAAATTTATTTCTTCTGCTGTACTGCTCCACACAATGATACCATCGATGTATTACAGGTGTTTCAGAGCTCCACCCTTTTTCCTGTGCAGTCTGGATCAGTGCATGGCAGATGATTGGGCTGTCTTTCCACCCACAGGGCAGTCAACTCCAACTGTACAAGACACCTACAAGCGAAAGCAAACTGTGGTCTGCACTCTGCTGCCAGAGGGACTGAGAAAAATGCATTAGTGATATCAACTGTGGCACATTTGGCTGATTTTGACTCCAGCTCATATTGGAATTTCAGCATGGCAGCACTTAGAGGTAGCATGGCTTCATTTAGGCCATGATAGTCCACTGGCAGCTTCTATTGCCCATTAGATTTTGCACTGGCTACACAGGGCTAGTAGAAACATCTTCTATCATCAACTACATTTGGATGGTAGTAATATGTTGTAGTTGCCACCCACTTATAGAATAAACCATAAAAATGCAAGGTTGGAAAAATATGCCAACAAACACATATTAACAAAATGATTATTTGGTGTCTTATCGTATAATTGTATAATATTTAATAATATGTAATTTTCATTTCATTAAATGCCTGTGGCTGAGCAAGCAATGGAGTCATTGCTATGAAAACTGTTTTTTCACTATTGAAAGCCGAAATTAATGTTATAAAGGATTGTAACTGTTCAGCAAATGGATTAATAATGTTCACTAATCCAGCCATTACTCATTTCTGTTAACGAGTACTGAACATTTCCTTATCTCTTTTTCTTTATCTGCAACGTTTTTAAATTTACAGTATCATTCTTACACAGGTATAAAAGCATTATAAATTCTCTATCATTCCTGCATTATATTGATGTTGCAGAAGATTAATTTCTTTGGGATTTTTTACTTCTTTTTTTTTTTTTAATTCCTTGAAGGGCTCATTCTCTTAGACCATCTAAGGCTAACTAATCTTTCCTGATATCCTTTGAACCTCCATGAGCATTTCAAACTGAAGTAAGTTTTGCTGCTTGCTGCAAATACTGAACATTTGATTGCAGTCTTAAGGTGACTTAGTAATCCAATCAGAAAATACAGAACTGCTGCTGCCAAATTACTTATACAATTCACATTTTATTATTGGCTGCTGAACAAGATGTTTCTATCTCACACTTTAGATACTACTCAAATGAAAGCTCTAAAAGCTCTGCTAATATAATAATCATAGAATCACAGAATGGATAAGGCTGGAAGAGACCACTGTAGGTCATCTGGTCCAACTTCCCTGCTTAGGCAGGGTCATCCCATAGCACATGGCACAGGATTGTATTCAGATTGTTCTTGAATATCTCCAGTACGGGAGACTCCACACCCTCTCTGGACAATCTGTTCAAGTGCTCAGTCACACATACAGTAAAGTTCTTCCTCATATCCAGGTGGAACTTTCTGGGCATCAGTTACTGCCCATTGCCTTTTGTCCTGTTGCTGGACACCACTGAGCAGAGCCTGGTCCATGCTCTGACACCTCCCTACAACAATGACAGACATTGATGAGGTGCCCTCTCAGTTGTCTCTTCTCAAAGCTGAACAGGCACGGCTCCCTCCAATTACCTCTGTTGCCATCCACTGGACCTGCTCCAAAATGATGACCATCACTTTTTAAAATACTGTAAAAGCAGGTCGCTTGGGCCATGGAGTTTTGTGCATACATGGACTAGCATGTGTACAAACTGTGGCTTCAGGAGATTTAGGAGATGCTCAAGCAAAACTGGCCAGTCCACTTGGATGGGCTTGGGATGAGAGGGTGTAAAACCAGATGGTTTGGCTGCCAATTAGCCGTGCAGCAATGTTTTATGTATGCAATTCAACTTTTTCTTAATGTTACTGGATAGTTTGATTGTCAGCCTAGATGTGGTCAAAGGATCAGGTCCATCTTTATTGACAGTGAATGAAAAATTGGTGTTGGACAAAAAGGTGTCCATATATTCTTCTGACGTCCTCACTAAAATGAAAAATTCTTGTAATTCACAATTAAATTTGCTACCCATTACATAACACACAAGGAAACTCAAAGAGATCAACACATACATATTCATAGACTACAGCTATTTTCTCTGTTTTGAAACTGAATTAGGGAAACAGTTGTTTTAAACAACAGAACTACAGTTATGCTAAGGGCTTTATTGACCTTTATTGAGTATTAAACACCACATGGTTTATGTAATAGTGTAATAAAAGAGGCCTGCTTTAAAACATATCAGCTGTCTTCAAACAAACCTCAATTCCAACACTGTATTTGTTCTGTTATCTGAACTTTGTAAGGCTACTCCATATATATAGTTGTGATTAAAACAATGAAAATGGGGGAAAACACTTTGAAAACTCTCAGAGAATAAAGAATATTCATCACAGAAACTATAATGTCAGGCAACTGAAACTACTTTTAAACTGTTTTAGAGAAATCAGGATATTACTAACAGTGTTACGTTTAATATCTGTGAGCAGTGGCTCCAACCTGGCTTGCTGCTTGTTTTGTTTAGAAACCAGTCAGATCTAGCAATCACACTGCTTGCCAGCATTTTGCTGAAACCATATGGCATGACGAGAACACTGCAGCCTGCACCCCCTTATGCACAGACAAAAGAAAAATAAGACAAATAGCTGGAATGAGACACTTCAGCAAAGAGAGCAGACTGCCTGTAGCTGATGGTTAGAAGGATGATCTTTGAACTAAAGCTGCATCTGACACGAGCTAAGACCATAATAATGCATTTGAATTTTTGGCTAATGAAAAAAAACCAAAACTTTCTTCTAGATTTCAGAAAAAGAGGAGGATTATTATCACCAACTGTACTTAAAGAACAAAGGGCAAATGTAGATCTATGTAGTTCTGACTGTTGTTGGCAGAAACCTTAACAGATTGGCTGCTAATGCCAACATGTACTGCTTTGCAGGCAGTGACTCAGTACACGTATCTATGGAACACTGACTGTTCAATGTGTCTTATCACTTTAATTATGTTTGGCCCCAAGGGTTCAAATCCATAAGCTGTATTTCAGAAATCATAGAAACTAATACGAAGGACTACAGTTTACTCCTTTAACTTGCTCAGTTGCACCCACATGTGAGAGTCTGTCCAATTTTCATGAATTAACATGTTTTGGATACTGCTGAAAACTGTGAGACATGTAGACATCTCACTTCCTCAGTTTCACGTTTTTAGGGATTATTTTCAAGGAACACAAGTGAAACAGTAATCCCGTTTCTACTATTGAAAGGAAAGTTGCAAGCAGTTTTAAAAGTGTAAGAAAATGAAATGCGAGTTTTTAACAGATGCAACATAAGCAGAACTGAAGCCAGTGAAAGATATAAACTCAAATGGATTGACACGTCCTCCTTTAGAAGGAACTACTACAACAGGAAATGGGCTTTTAGGGCTGTAGGCTGGATTGATGGGCCAAGACCAGTTGTATGAGGTTCAGAACGGCAAAGTGTCAAGTCACTTAGGTCACAACAGCTCCATGCAGCACTGCAGGCCTGGGGAAGAGTGGCTGGAAAGATGCTGGTGGAAAAGGCACTGGGGTTGCTGGTCAACAGTGACTGAACATGAGCCAGTGTGTGCCCAGGTGGCCAAGAGGAGCAGTGGCATCTGGCTTGTATCAGCAATAGTGTGAGAACACTGACTATCTCCCTGTACTCAGCACTAGTGAAGCCACACTTCAACTCCTGTGTTCAGTTTTGGGAACTTCATGACAAAAATGATACTGAGGGGCTGGAGTGTGTCCAGAAAAGGACAACAGTGATGGGAAAGGAAATGGAGCACAAGTCTGGTAAGGAGCAGCTGAGGGAGCTCGGAGTTTTTAGCCTGGAGAAAGAGATGCTCAGGGGGACCTCCTTGTTCTCAACAACTGTCTGAAAGTAAGTTGTATCCACATGGGGGGGCGGGGGCAGTCACTTTTTCCATGCAAAAAGGACAAGAGGAAGTGGCCTTAAGTTGCACCAGGGGAGGTTCAGGTTGGAAAGGAAAACTTTCTTCACTGAAAGAGTGGTTAAGCATCTGAAAAGGGTGCCCAGGGAGGGGGAGGTGTTCAACCGCTGGACGTGGCACTCAGTGCCGTGGTCTGCTTGACAAGGTGGTGCCGGGATATAGCCTGGGTTCAATGATCTTGGAGGTCTTTTCCAGCCTTAACGATTCCATGAAAGACTTCCGATTTCCTCTTGCATGTCTGGAAAATCTGGCATCAAAGGCATCAGATCTGGAAGCTGGCAGTATTATTCCAAGGAAAACAGACTAAGAGATTGTGCTATCTTAGGTTTCACTGATATTCACTGAGGTTTAACATCACGGTCTCTGGAGGTGCGTTAGAACTCCGGCTTCAGGGGAGCATCCAGCACTGCTCGCCTTCCCCTGCCCCTTCCTTCAGTCCATGGCTGAGAGGAGCCCAGCGCGGGCCCGTGCCCGGGCCGGGCCCACCGGACACCGGCACCAACTCCCGCGGCGATACCGACCCGCCCTCACGGCGCCGGGTGGGGCACGGGTCACAGGGAGCTCCGCCCCCAGGAGCGGGCGAGCCTCCGCCGCAAGACCTCTGGGAGTTGTGGTCTTTCTCGGAGGTCTCCGCCCGCCCGTCCCGCGCCTGACGAGGCTCAGCCGGCCCCATGCCCCGCGGCTGTGCCTCCGTACCGTGTCGGGGCGCTTCTTCATCCCCCGAGGACCCTTCGGAGTCCTCTCTGTGAGGGAGGGATGGGCGGAAAAGGACACGGAACAATTCCTGATAGAACTACAGCTCCCGGCGTGCACTGCGCTACGGCGCACGGGGCGGGGGAGGGCCGGGGTAAGATGGCGGCTGCTAAACTGAGCCGGAGGGGAGGCTGAGGTGAGTTTGGGGCAGCTGGGCAGTGCTCCTGGTACTCGTGTTCACCCTCGCAGTTGCCTCCTCGTCGCTATCTCCCGCTTCTTTCCCCTTCTTCACGGGTGGGAACGAGGAGGACGCGCCAGAGGGATGGGCGCTGAGGGAGTGGCGAGAGGCTCGGGCCGCCCGGCTGGCGCAGGAGGAGAAGCCTCAGGGCATCGCCTCAGCCCGGACCCGCCGTGGCAGCAGCTCGGGGTGTCCCTGTGGGCGCTGGGTCTCGGCAGAAGGGCTGCCAGGCTGGCTCTCCTCCGGGCGCGTCTGCGTCTTCTCGCCACCGGAGCTGTGGGGACAGTGAGGCTGGGGACAGCGAGCGGATCCCCCCGCGGTGGCTTTGGGAGTTCTCTCAGCAGGTTTTCCTCAAATGGGCAGAGAGATATTAACGGAACACAATGCAAATTGACAGGAGGACGGCACTGTAAACTTTCTTGGCTTCGTCTTTAAAGTTAATTGTGCATCACGGAGCCGTGCTTCAGACAATTGAGGTGTGGGTTCACGAATTTTGTTACTGAAAACTGTAGTGCAAGTCTCCTTTCGGATGCATCTAGAAAGGTATTCCGTAGTCCTTTGAGCTGAGATATAAGGAAGAAAAGATCGGGGCATGGATTGTCTCTGTGCTGTTCTAGGACTTGTGGGAAAGCCTATAACTTTAAACCAGTTTTAGTTGCTATATCAAAACCCAGTTTGCTAGCCCAGGTGTTACACTTTACAAAGCTACATCAGTATTTGCTGTGCAAACTGGAGTAGGTAAGCTAAACCCAGAGTTAACAGTCAAGGCTTTGAGATTTTACAGGCAATTACTTCCTAAAGCATTTGTAATTAATTCTAAATAATTTGAAATATTTTCTCAGGTAACTTCAGGACGTCTTGCTTGTTAATGCTCTTAAACATATGGTAAAATTTCGTTGAGAAATTGATGGTTTGGAGTTGAAATCTTGATTGTAGTGTCCTGATAGGCCTAAAGGCTTATCCATGGGCTTTATTTAAGCCTTTTAGAAACGACTTTCATATTTGTCTAACAAAGGCTGCTAGAATGAGATTAATTTCTGATTCAGGAAAAAAACTCAAAAAATGTTATTAAAATACAGTTTGTGATTAAACAACTGTTTTAGATATTGCAAATATTTGTGGTTCATGATGGACAGTAACCTTTCTCTACTTCTGATCCAAACTTGTGCAATGGAAAAGAATGAACAAATTTTATATTGCATGCAAGTTGAAGGAGACGTGAGAATACTCATCAGAGTTGTGAAAAGGGACTGCACTTCTAATTATAAAATCTAAATTACAAAGAGTATGGTTAGAAACAGCTTTTGTTGGTGTCAGTGACTTTTAACTGCCCAGCCTAACTCTCTAAGTAAGTAATCCTTGTAAAGTTATCACACAATTTTTAAACAATTTTGAAGATATGTAATTTTTGAAGTGGAATCAAATGATATAGTTGTATTGTGTCTTGGCTAAGAGAGCAGGGTAGTTTCATTAATTCAACCAGCTTCATACATGGCATTGCCTCTCCACCTGAGAAGGATAATTCAGAATAAAGTCAGGTTCTTTCCCAGAATTACACTGTGGTATGTAAATCCATTTTATATTGCATTTTTTGAGTTCTGGGAATTGTAGTTGGAGCTTAACTGTCTAAATTTAGGAATGAGCATGTGATTTATTAATCTTGTATTGCACTGGCCATTTGCCTACTTTCAAAGCTAAAGGCATTGATTAATTTTGCAAAGAGGAAATATTAGTGGGGAACTAAGTGGTCTAAAAAATAAATGTACAGTGGATTTTTAATTTTTCAGTTCATGCCTGTGTGGCTGTGAGGGTTGCTTAAGCCTCTGCCCTTATTTGGCTTAAGTTGGAGGAATGAAGAGGAGCCCAGCTGGCAATTTCATTTTGAAGACTCAAAATCAAGTTAAACATTTATGGTGTTACATAATAATATAACAGGGGGCTTATTGGAAAAAAAATACAAAATCTCAGGTATTCTGACTTTTCTTTCTTTATCTTTAGCACAAGGTTATATAAATTTTTCCATTTTAGATCTTTTAAAGAGGTCTATTATATTAGGGCATACAGGAAAATGATCTCTGGTTTTCTGTTTGGCTTTCAGTGCCATTTCTGGAATTTTGTGATAATAAGAAATATTTGTGCTTATAAACTATCATTTAAGTTCTGATCCCAGTTAGTTAATGAAAAAAAAAAGTCAAACAAACTGTATTTTTATCCTTGTTCTGATGAAGAATGAATTTACATTGGGTTTCCTTGCCAAATGGTGTAAAATCTCAAAACAAAACTGGAAGTTTTTCTTTAGAAGAACGATTTTATGAGTCATGCAAGTGTTCCTCTGTCTTTTAAGGTACATTCACTATCTTTGCACTTTGATTCTAATTGTATTTAGAACTATTGTTATATCCTTAGGAAAAACACAATAACTTTTAGTCCTCCACAGAAAAGTAGATATGATTTTGTTTACCTTCTTAATATCTGGGCATCAGTTACATTGGTGAAAAAAACATTGTATGGTACTTAATATCCATAAATTGCATCTGGTGATCTGTCAGATGTCACAGATTGACAGGGAATATGTCAAACAGTAAGTGTTAGACTAGGAAGCTAAATGGTAGCACGTGATTGTCCGTAGCTCTCTTTTAATTAGCTAAATTCTATTTCATCAGATTCTGTGGGTAGGGAGTAGGGGAAGTCCCTCTTTTTTTTTATGTAAAATTTTAGCTCAGTGACAAATAGCTGAGCAGACTCATAGTGAGCAGCTTCTTGGTTTAGTTTATTTCCGTTCTGCTGTAACAGGTGATAGCATCTGTAGATTAATTTTTGTCCTAGGCCGAGCGAGTCGGTGATTGAAGACTTTATGGAGAGGAAATTGTGTGGTCTGTTCTGTGTGTAGAGGCCAGGTCACCTCATGATGGAATTTTTGGTCCTCTTACAGATCATAAAATGACTAAAAACCCAGTGAATTATTTAAAACCAGATATTTTCTATATATCTTAGTTGATTATACAACTTTTCTAATAATTTCTGCAGAAAACTGTTTTAAAAATCTTCTAAAAGTGAGTTGACTTGGCTGACCACAGCAGTGGTTATGCTTTAGGAAAATGTATTGAATTCCTGATTGCTGGAAATGGTCAGTAAAACACTCTTGAGTCTCTCGCACTTGACTCCCTGAAACTCTCACCAGGTTCTCTGCATTTTTATTTTCTTATATGTCAGTAAATCTGTGTTCTGTAATATTTCAGCTGGGTGCATAACTACATTCTGAACCAGAGATTTTGCCTTTCCATGTGTCTGTTGAACATGATGATCCACAGCACATTTCCTTTTATAAAATTATGCTGCCTCTCATGCTGTCCTTGGAGAGGGATATACAGCTTTCTAATAGATGGAATATTTTAAATAACTTACTTTGAAGTACTATTTTTAATCCCAGTTGCTGTCAGCAAATTGGAACCTTTGATTGAAATACATATATAAAGAATAAAATTTATTTTTAGCAACTATGAGTGTTGTTTTAATAATGTGGTCATTAAAACATATGTTGACCAAATGAAATGTTTATTCTCACATTATCCTTTTATTTTGGTGTATGTATGCATACAATTATTAAATGAATATCTTTTATTTAAAATTTTATTTTGTTTTTGAAGACAGCAACACTTAGTGTCTAACTGAGATTTTGTTCTTATTTGTGGAAAGACACATTTGTGGCGAGTTTGCATTTGGCAATTAGTAAAACCCAAATGCACTGCCTTAATACAGAAAAATCTTCAAATGATTTTCATTTTACTAATTAATTGAACAGTAGATTTGGCTACTTTTGTGTCCAAAATAAATTGTTGTAACTTCAGATTATTTCATTTTATGAATATATTTAATTGCATCAAAAATCCTTTGAGCATCTATTGTGTATAGGAGATTGCACTCTGATGTAAAATCTGCCTTTTTTGATCCTGGGAGAAAAATGCCCTAGAAAGTGCCACACAGGTTTTTCAGTTGTTTTTCATAGTGTTGAACAGAAACCTCTCTCAGGCATTTTGACAGGGAAGTGCTGTGGTTTAGATCTGAAGTGGAAGCATCCTGTGAGACTGTGCAGGATTTAGCATCCCAAACATTGGCACTTGGGAAGGTCACAATACACAACAGAAAAATATTTACTCCAGTATCAAAGGCAAGAACAGAATGACTGCATTTCAGGAACTGGCAAAATCTACATCTAATCTGATCAGCTAAAAGGATATCTGGATTTCTGTGGTAGCAGCCCCTTCGGTATGGGAGCTGAAAAATGACTTTGTCTTATTCTGCATGAGTTACTGAGCATGTTTGGATGTAAATTGTCTGAAGCTATAGTCCTGACTTTGTTTGTTTGTTTATTTTCTTTGTAGTTTCTTATGTTTTTGCAAAATTGAGGACACATCCCTGATTAACAATGCCTGGCAGTAAGTATTCTTATCTTAAGTACATTAAGACAATATTTAGGAATGTTTAATGTTAAGATATTTTCTTTGGGGTTTAAAAATTTTCAAAAAAATTTAATGATAATGAAACATTATGCTTGCTGTCATTTATAAGGATTTTAAGATGTTAATATTATCTGGTCTCTGGCTTTGTAAATCTCCATATATTTTTCAGATATGGGCTCTGCATTTGCCTTTTTGATTGCAGCTTCACAATATAACATTGAATTTTTTGGTTTAGAATATGTTCTGAAATAGTTGGATTCAAAAACTGAGGAAGATATTTTTGATATTAAAAAAGCTATATCTTGATGCAGCTATAATCTTTGGAAAATGACGACTAGTGTTTATAGAAGATAGAATCTCTATTTAGAATAAAAAGTGATAAGACTTAAAATTTTTGACTTTCAAAGTTAAGTGAGATTTTTGAGACAAATATTTCTAAGAATCGAATTATTTACTTTAAAGAGTAGCAAATTTCTCTAACTCAAAGGATCAAGTTATAATATGTCTTACAAAAATATAAATTTAACTATTTCTTTAATTAGCTTTTCTGTTTAGGAAAAATTCTATATCATCTGTAATAACATTGCTAACACCAGTCTTTGGGTAAAGCAATTTGCTTTACCCAGAGGATAAAGAAGTATTCATAAAGTTACAGTACCAGTCATACTGAGTGCATTCTAATATAGGTTTGTAGTGAATTTCATGGATGCTTAATTTCATGAGGAAGTCTTGGAGCATTTGTTCTTTGCTGTGATTTTTAATAAGCTGTGGCTGTGGGTACTAGAGATGCCTTACAGTAGTTCTGTGTTGTGTCTTTTGAATCCTGGTCATGTAAAATACTTTATTGTAGGTAAGATATGCCACACCTGTCATGTGAAGGAGTGTGTGAAATTTTTTTACCAATTAAACTGGAAAAGTAAGATTTTTTTGTTGTTTAAACCAGATGTGCTTATGTTTGGGGTCATTAATATCAAAGCATGTAGAGTTTGCATTGCTGCAGTCAGATGGGAATTAAAAGAGACCAAAGGAACTGATTGGAGTGTTTACCTGTAGTGAGACACTCAGAACTACACAGCCATTTGTTATCTTTGCCTGTATTAATAAGTGTAAGTGCCTGGGTGAAGGGAAGGGAACCTGAAAGACGTGTGCATTGCAATTGTTGTGAAATAGCAGTATTTTACTTCCAAAAGTTATGGCAGTGAAGAAGTATGATTGGATTTTAAGGCAGGCAAGCATCCACTTGTGGCTGGTTGTACTTCTGTCAATAGAGATAGAGCCTTCAGGAATTCAACTCTGTTGCATGTGTTAAAGAAATCTGCCTGCTAATTTAGGCTTCTCTAAAGGTTCCATAGGATTCTTTTCAAAGCATGTTGATGAAATAGGCTGCTGCTACAGTGTTACGTTGAAATCTTAAAGTATTTGTCCTTGAAATCTGAAAAACTCAGTTTCTAAAGGCTGGGGGGTATGTTTTTTTCAATTTTATTTTATTTTCACGTAGAGTTCTCTCATCCCATATATCAAGAATTGCATTGACCATCTTTAGGAATAAAAATCAGAAAAGGCTGTTACAGTGAGATATTTTCCAAAAATGTTTTCTATTGTATGTTGCAATGAATTATTTACAAATGAAGTAAAAAAATAATATCTAGTTAAGAGGAAATTTTGATGGTGTTCTTGGGTCATACTGACCAACTAACTTCCTTATCCACTGTTGTTCTGCTTTGTTTCCTGGGCCTGTGTAGCAGTTCCTGGTGGTAATTGTACCCGCCCCCCACTTTTTTCTTTTTTTTTTTTTTTTAAATACAGTAGCTGAATGAATGAATGTATAGGTCTAGAGGCAATGCTCTGGAATATCATGAGAGATGCAGATAACTGGCATTACATAAAGACTGAGTAAAAGCTTAGTCTATCTGAGGAATTCAGCTGTACCTGGTGGCACTTCAGAAATCAGTATTAAAGTTACTGTGCATGAAACGTAGATAAGACAAGATGCTTTTTAACTCCTTCAATATTAACTGTAGAAAAATAGGCATTAGTCAGAACTGGGCTGTGGTACTGAGAGGGGGAGAGATGAACAAAGGCCCTTGGCCAGAGGTGATGGATGCTCTTCTCATTGAACCTCAGCCGTGTCTGCTGGGCTCTGCACAAGTTGTTCATTGCATATTTGGATTATCACATTTTCTGTTGTTGTTTCTACGTAGTAATTCCTCTTAGGAATGTGGGGATTTAGTGCTGCATAGAGTCCTAAAAAAGGTTAATCTTCTAGTATCAATGCAGTTGTAATAGCCCAAATAGAAAATTTTCGGTTTGCTCTCTTAACCTTGAGATATAAAAGTGTTTGGCTTTGACCAGCCATGACATAGCATTTGTATTGGCATCTGTAGTGGAGGTATGATGCTCTGTCATTGCTGCAGCACTTGGATCGACCTTGCCAAAGTGTAGCTTTTCCTTGTAATTTTTATGTTTAACTTTATGTTATGAGTTTGTCTTGTGCACAAAACCAGAGTGTTGATGCAAATGGTTACAGACATGGATGGTGTCTTCAGCTGAAGTCGAAATGCAAATTCTGAAATGTTGGGAAATGAAATGTGTTTTCTCATTTCTGTTAGAGTACAGTAGGAGTAGGTTTGAACTACACGTTTTCACAATTGTCTAAGCTGTGCTTTATCACAAAGAAACTGTTGAGTAAAAGATTAAATAGTGCTTTTATATAAAAGCAAACCCGAAGAACTTAAAACCAGCCTCTGCTGTACATATGTTTCCCGCTTGCCTCATGTATTCTCAGTTTCCCTGTTGAATAATTTGTGCAGATAATATCATTTAGCATACTTTTGTTCTGGAACATGGGTGGTTTTGGTAGGTTTTTTTGTTGGCTGTGTTCAAATTGAAATGTTATAAATGCTTCTGCTAAGGAGAAAATGTGATAGCTAAGTCATATCAAAATATTTTTGAAGACTCTTCTTTTTGAACGTTATGTTCTGGATATTCACACTTAATCAGATGTTTGAAACACAGCTTGAGACATAATGAGATTTTTCTTTTCTAAAAACAGCTCACTTACATAGTAGATGTATTGCCTGACTTCAATTAAATGTTGAACTTAAAGGCAGCTTTTATACCAAAATGAAATTGCTTGAACTAAAAGAATTATGTGTGGCACAGGTGAGAGCACCTGTTGACTATAAAAATATATTTTATTTGTAGTAGCTCTGTGTGTGACTTCTAAAAACTTTTTCTTAGCTTATTCTTTTCTCCTTTGGCTTGTGCCATTAACATAATTAGATCTTTGGTTTTCAAGGTTTTTTCAAATATAATTGTTAGTTAAATGGATTTTAGCTGCTGGTTGGCAGGTCCTTATGACTGACTGTAACATATAAATTAAATAAAAAGAAGGATTTTGCCAAATGTGTTTTTCCCACATTCTTCCTTTGAGTTACAGCTGTGAAATTTAGTAATATGAACACTTCCTACACTCTTCTTTCAAATATTTGCTGGTTGGAAAGGGACTATTCTGATTTAAGAGGTACATATATTAGTTATGTGGAAAATATTCCATGATTTGACGTGTTCTTGGTTGCAGTGAAGAAGCAGTTTTAGTGACTTCAGAATGTCTCCAGGCATGCTCTTTAAACCACATAACATTTTGTTTTCCTTGGCCTCCCAAACACTGTGTGCCTTTTTTGCCACTTGTCTGTGCAGAGGCAGCTCCTCTGACAGCAGTGCTGGTGGCTTCCCTGCTGTGTGCAAGGTGAAAACAAACAGAAGATGGAACAATTGAGTGGTGCTTGTTAATTTCTGTATTCGTGCATGTTACCGCTTTCCTTGTGTTACTTCATAGTCTTTAAACAAATAAATGACCCACCCCTCCTTCAAAGCCAAAAATACCTATCAAACTTTTAAAATTATAATTTGCTATGTGCGTAGAGTTTTCTTGCCAAGTGTAGGAGGGAAAAGAGCACTTGAAATGGAATTTGAAATGAGTGAATTCTTAAATGGCATTTAACGTTTTTAACACATTTTAAAAGGCAGTTCACTTCCTCATTTTGGTTTCTCCTCTCCCAACAATTTTGGGAAATTCATTTATTTGTGCTTTCTGATTTTGGTTTTTATTGTGTATATGAAGTAAGTATTAACAAGATTGGTAATGGGAAGGGAAGATTTATTGCTTTGTGAAATAAAATTCTGAAATACCAGTGGCTGGAGATGTGTTCCTGAATGTGTTGATACAAATATTTCAAGGACTAAACTTTCTAATGTTTTTAGTGAAAATCAGGCCATATTTCTTATTAATTACTGTCTCCACTCCTTCCATCCAGCACACTTTTTCCCTCATCTGGAATACGTTTCTCATCGAGTCTTCACATTTTACAATGGGACTCGCTACTTAATAAAGGACTTTCTGTACTTGCTTAATTTATTTTATAGTCGGGAGAAACCCCCTAAACTTTATGACAGCATTGTTGACTACTTAAAACAGTGTTAAATAGGTTATAATTCTGTAACATTTTCATATTTCAGCTATTACAGAAGAGTTACATGAGGGATGTCTGAAATTGTTTGCTGCTTGATTCTGGTATCTTAGGATGAGAAACATCAGAAGGCCTTTTCAACTACTAACCTCAGGGACCACAGGAACTTGGAAAACAGCTGCCAGGAGAAGGTCGTGGTCGTGGGTTTGGGCTTCCTTTGGCAGCTTGCCACTTGCTAGGACTAGGCCAGAAAAGGGAAATAATTGTATGTCAGAATGTCTGTAACTATTATAATACTATGATTGCAGAATATATAATGGATTCTTTGCATAAGAAGATGCAAGAAATGCTTTCAATACATTGAAATGAAAGTGTAGTAACTTCTCCAAATGTGTCCTTGATTAAGCTAAGAAAAGAAACGAAACAGGAACTTGCAGCTGGAAAACTGTAGCTCTTTGTGTATTTGTTTGTTTAATTCATGGTACCTTAAGCAACTTTGTGTGCTGCCAATTGGTGCTTCCTTATTTAATGAATATGCATGGTTTCTTTTAAGACTCGTTAATTTGGAGCAAGTGTTCCTTTTGTTGTTTTCTGTTAGCTGTTATTTTTATGTACGCATCATCCTAACCCCATTTTGGGAAGTTAATGTTTAGGAGCAGTTCCATAGAGAGTCAAAACCACTCATACTAAGACAAGACACGATGAGTGATATCATTATCATCATTCATCCTTCCATTTCTCCCATTTGTTTTGGAACACGCTTCAGTATAGCCAAGAAATGAACAATTGTGTTTCATCCATTCCTTGTTAAAACCTGAAGAATTTATTTTTTCGGTTGTTGTTACTTACGTATGCACAATCTCAGCATCTAACCTAAAAAATGAAATGCTTCAGAGATGAACTACATTTGATGCCCCTTAAAGTCTTTGTGTGCTTTTAAACTGTACTTGGACATTTCCCAAATATTAAAATGTAACATAGTAATTTTTTTGGGTTTTATTAAGATATGGCTGTCACTGTTATTTACAGAAATAGCTTTACAGCTATCAGTCTATTAATCTTCATGTGCAGCCTTGTTTGCTATTGATTTCTGAATCATGGGATGAAAGGGTAAGAAGGCTCATGCTGATTGTGAATGGAAGTGTCCTATTTTTTTGTGCATGACAACAAAGCAAAATTGATTTTGGGGAGCAGGGGTAGGATTTCCATTATGTCATAAAATGCATGTCTCTAGAAAAGCCACTGTGAACTCCTTTTAAAAGTATTTTGGCTTTCCCTTTCCTTGATATGAACCTCAGTGGCCCTCTAGGGAATTACGTTCCATGTAGATTGCTGAAGATGAAAATTAGCTGTGTAAACCACTCTTGGCTTTTGAAGAAAGCTATTTCATTTCCAGAAAGTTACATTATTCAAGATTGATTCATGCAGGGATTAGAAATTAATAAAAGGTGGGGTAGGTAGATGAACAAAACTCTTCCATGTCTGCTGAGAGTTCAAGAAGCATATGAGCAATGCTCTCAGGCACACAGTGTGATTCTTGGGCCTGTCCTGTGCAGGGCCAGGAGTTGGATTTTATGATCTTCATTGCAACCCTTTGCAGTCAGAATATTCTACAATTCCATGATTCCTTGTCTAACAGCTTGTAGACCCCAAGACTTCAAAAATGGTTGGCACCTGTATAAGTTGTGTCCAGCTTGAAGTCTGTTAAAGGTCTCAGTCCTTTCATTTTTCAAGAGCACAGTTGTGATTCTAAATTGTACTTGGACCTGTTACAACATTTTGTTGATAACACTCTGTACTTTGGCTTTAATTGTGGTTTGAGAATGCTTATTCATTCCTTAGTTAAAGAATGGGAAAGGAATTCCAATCTAACACTGAGCTATATAATTATGCTAAATTGGTGCTCCTTCCTGATACTTTTGTAAAGCTGTTAATACGTAAGGAAATCGGTGAAGATAAAGCTCCATGAATATTTTGTTAGAAGTGCACCAACCAATAATTTATGCTATTAAAACAAATCTGCCTGTGTTCATTAAACTAGAATGTAACTGTGTAATGATTAGAAAAGGACTTTAGGATGATGATACCCCATTTGTGAACTTTATATGTAATAAAATATGAATAGTTATAATTGATCTATGTCTAACATGATTGAGCTAGCAGAGTTCTCTTGTCTCATAATAAATGCAGTGCAAGCTGTTTTCAAGACTTTATGTGCTTGTGGTTCTTTTATGAAATGAGTTTGTGATTTGTTACTGACATTAGTTTAGACATAAGCTTGAAGTTCCTCAGAACTGACAAAACATAATTTTTGCAAATTGAATCTGATGTTGGAATTGCAGAAGCGCTGGTCGTGGGCAAGAACTGCTGGATTGCTGCAGAGACCAGTGGGCCTGTGTGCCCACAGATGTCCTGTCTGGTTTCTGCAGAGAGCTGAGACACTCAAGATTTGCTGGTTAACAAGATATATTTATAAAACGATTTCTTTGTGTATAGATAGGAAGCTGTCTGTCTCCTACACTGACCTTCCAGACTGGCTAGTTCAGTTTGGTGGAAAACAGAAGTTGTGGTAGAAAAGGGACATACCTAAAGACTGTGTACTGAAGGTGCCCAGAAGAGCAAATCCACTGTGTCTGTGTTCTTCTCTAACTCAGTAGACATTACAGGAGGGGAGAAATTGTTTTTTAATCAATTGGGATATGTAGTTCTTCATAGGGATATTTTCTAACCTTATATCCCTGTGTTTGGGAGAAGAGCTGCTTTTTAGTTCTCTGGGAAACCTGAATTCAAGATGGAGTGCTCTTTAAAACTAATGGGAAAGATAACAACCATGAGGATATTTTATAATTTATATTGACCTAGAAGGAGAGGGTTTTTTTTCAGTGAAACTTACATCTTTTTTGTCTATGTTTAAAACTGTGTTGCGTATACTTCTGTTTGTTCAGAACTTACTCTTCTGTAACTAGGATGAACTAGGTAGAACTGTTTGCATAGAAAGGCGAACATGTAAAATGGAGTGTATTGGCAGCTTCAAAGACCTGTTCTTGATAATATGTAAAGATTTTTTTTTTTTTAATTTTTGATTCAGTATTATTTTAATGTTCTTTTTAATAGAAACATGTATGTTTCCATGTCCAAATGGCAAGATCTCATTTTGTAAATGCTTTGTGGAAAAATCAAACAGCTAGGAATAGACACAAACAAAGCACCTAATTGAAGATCGGTGATATTTAAACATTAATTGGAATTCTGAAGCTTAAATATCCTCTGTGAGTGTTTTTCGAAGTAAAACATTTTTGTTTAGCATTTTATTTTTCATTAATATCAATACAGTTCAAACACTTTTGTTACTGAACAGGACCTGTTGTTTTGTTATATTTTGAGCTCTGTGTATGTGTCTCAGAATTGCCGCACTCTGTTTTCTCAGCGTGAGTATTACAGTATGGTTCTAGGTTCACAGAAACACTTTCATCCATTGTTGTGTTACTTTCTGTGTACATTGTGTGTGTGTGTGCAGGAAATAAAATGTATGTAATGTGGTCTTGAACTACTTGTGAACAGAACTTTTTCTTTTAATTAGGAAATGTTTTTCAGAATCTGTGCAAACATATTGATGCCTGTAGCTGGGTTTTCTCAAGTGAGGATAAAACTTATTTTTGAAGCTCTGGCCATGCTTATGTTGGTATTTGGGGTGTTTTAATAGAAGAAGGATCAATAAAACAACACTCTCTTACATGTCCTATGAACAGGTCAGTGGTTTATGTTGAACCAGTTAAAATGTAGTTTCCTGAGCTAAGCTTACCTTCTGCATTAGCTTTGAGGGCTCCAGAGAGAAGGCCTTTGCTGCCTCGTCATCAGGACTTTTAATCATGACATACATGTATGTTTCACTCACAAAAACCTTCTCGTGCCTTGTTTTTCAAGTGTCAGTGTGGTACCTTCTCCCCTGGTCTGTTCCAGCCCCCGTGTTTGGGCTGCAAGGCACCGTTGGGCAGGGGTGGAGAAATCCTACCAGCCTACGTACTGCATTCATTGGATACCTGTGATGGGGAGTGATGCAATGATTCTGAGCGTCCTTTTTTCCAAGGAAAAAGATGGACAGCAACATAAGATTCTTGGAGTTCTTACCACTACGGCTGTATTCCTTCCCTGTGGATTGGATTAAGAAAACAAACTGCATCATCTTAAGAAAATGGAAAAAGTAGCAATTGTCAGAAGAATTCTTCATGTGGCTTTTCATTCAGGTTTTTCAATGCACAAAGCTTCAGGTGCCTTCCTTCTAAGAAGACTTAAACCCCCTGGGCACTTGCTGACCAGTTACTCATTGGTTTGAAGTGGGCTTATTTTCTGT
The DNA here is from genome assembly GCF_052056855.1 of Sturnus vulgaris. Taxonomy (NCBI): domain Eukaryota; kingdom Metazoa; phylum Chordata; class Aves; order Passeriformes; family Sturnidae; genus Sturnus; species Sturnus vulgaris. The sequence goes on from NC_142243.1 coordinate 148,114,924, forward strand.
AGGGCAGGTGATAGTTTATCAGTGCCATCCTTATAGCTCTCTTCAAATAATAAAGATGTATAGTATTCACAAAATCTTAATAAAATCTAAAAGTAGAGTGTGTTTGACAATCTTCCATCAGTTTCTTGGTGTAGGGAAGCAACAGCTTCCAAAGCAGAAGATGCTACTCTGTAAAGCAGATTTCAGTTGACCAAGAAGATAAAACTCTAGACATTTTGGCAACTTCCCCATGTATCAGGGGCCATTCCAGTTTCTTTTGTGATGCTGACCCTGGAATTAAAACATCTGAAAAGCAGAGCTGTTCATGGTGTTTGAGTGGCTGTTTGTGTTCTGAGATGCCAATTAATCCCTATGTGCTGCTGCCCTAAGCTTGAGAACTTAAAGGTTCTGTTAATTGTAACTCCTACATTTGTGTCCAGACTTGTGCTCTTGTCCAGCTTCCCACTGGTTCTCCTCTCATCCTCAGGTATACAAGGGGGTGTTCCTCTAAGGGCAGTAGCTTAATCCACATGAGTTCTTGTAGCAAAATGGAAGAAAGCAGCAAGTGTTAAAATAGCTCTTTTCCTTGCTGTGAAAGAGGGCTGTGTCCAGTTGTATGAGGAAATGAAATGGAAGGGGAATTGTGGAACATCTAGATTAGAAATTTTAAAACTAACTGGGCACAGACAGAATGGCACAAAGAAAGTCCCTGTCAGCTGTCTGCTGTGCTGCCTGAGGTTGGACTGGGAAATAAATGTATGATCAACTCAAGCATCTGGGAGGCATTCTGTAGCTTGGACTTAAGTCACCAAAGTACTGAGCCTTTTAGACAAGTATGTACATGTTTTACCAGCAGCTGGCCAACATGCTGATCAGAAGTATGGTTTGAAGGCTCCAGAGGCAGACAGTGACCCTTTTGGAATAATTTTGCCTCTGACAACCCTCTTGAACTGCTTCTTACTCACCTCTGGCCACCCTGGAGATAGGCTAACTGTTGCTACTTGGCCTGTTACCTTTCAACCATGCCTTGTGTAGTGTCTTTCCTCTCCTTCAGTGTCTGTCTCAATCCAGAGGTGCACCAGCCTCTTCTGCTCTTCTGTGTTAGATGTTGCTCCTTAACCTGCCACAGAGTGAGAACGAGGTGGTAAGAGAGGTGCAGATGTTGCAGCCCCTCTTCTCAGTGTAGTTAGGTAGCTTGGCCTTTGAGCACACATGACATTTACAGTACTCTTCTCTGTTGCCTGCAACTGTCTTCTGCACCTGGAAAGTGTTCAAGCATTCTGGAAATGGCTCATCTGGGTAAGAGAATAGCCTAGGGCCAGGATGAAGGCAGACTTTGAGCAGGATTGTCTGGAGCTCAGAGGCTACTTCTATGCCATGATTGTCACTGTGCTGGGGACATTCCATTCTCTGGTACCCATGGATGTTGGGAGGAGCCAGGCATTTGGACAAGCAGAGATAGATGTGTTAAGTAGCAGGAGTAATGCCTATCCTTCTTTACTTTTATTCAGAATTAAATAGTAGCTAAAGAATATCCTCCTGGCTCAGTGTGTTACTGGATGTGCACAGCGGGTGTTTTGTCAGTGTTAGGAGTCTGTTCCATGCTGTGCTCTTTGCCTGGGTGGAGGAATAATAGCAGTTCATGTGCTTCAGAGAACGCACAAAGCACTGTGAGCCTCTCTTTCGCTCTCTGTCTCCTTTAGTCCAGTAGTTTATTTACATCACATTTTTCACTGATATATGAAACACCTTGTTATGAAATCAGTATTTGCTTAGAAATAAGGGTATGATGAAACAAAACCTCTGTTTTGTTTTTTTTTCTGTCCACTGGATTTATCACCTGGGACTCATTTCCTAACTTCAAACCAAATACTGAAAACAGGAATGAAAGTTGGACTTTGCCTGTTCATTTTTTCCCCTGAACAGATTATCAGTGCCAGCTGTGATGAAGAGGAGTCAAGGAGATTTATGTAAATGTGTCTTTCTAGTCTCCTAAAGTCTCTTTTTTGCATTGCTTCAGTGCTAATAATCAGAGAAGTAAATGACACTGGCTAGCTTAATAGGAATATAAGTAAAGACAGGAATTTACAGAACTTCTTCCACTAGAACCAGATGAGTTTTAGGTAATTTTGATGCTGTATTAAAAAGAGAGTGACAGCAGGAAAGGAGGAGGCAGTGTTGAGGAGAACAGAAATGAGCAAGTAAAGCAAAGTTACAATGTGAAACCAACAAAGGTGGGAAAAAGGAGAAACAATATGGAAACACTGCCAGTGGTGGAACTTACGGAATGCAACTGGAGAACCTGATGTAATGGAAAACTTTCTTTTAATGGATTAGAAGTCTTTAAAACGTATTCTCCCAAAGATAATATCTTCCTGGGGGATTTGTTCTAATTGCTACTTGATCTGAAAAGAATTCTTTGTTGAAGAAGCTTGGCGGGGCGGTGAGCATTATTTGACTAGCTTGGGGGTTTTTTCTACTTCTTATCAGTAACTTCACATGCATTGTCATTTCTTGCTTTCACAAGAAAATTATATTCAAATTATTTTTACATGCGTCTCACCATAGCAAAATGTGCATCTCTCCATGCTGATTCCAGCATGTAATGCTATGGGTTTGGAGAAGAGTGGCTGGAAAGCTGGCAGAAAAGGACCTGGGAATGTTGGTCAGCAGTGGCTGAACATGAGCCAGTGTGTGTGCCCAGGTGGTCAAGAACGTCAATGTCTCCTGGTCTGTATCAGCAGCCGTGTGGCCATCAGGACCAGGGCACTGATTCTCCCCTGGGACTCAGCACTGGTGAGGCCACACCTCAAATCCTGTGCTCTGTTCTGGGCCCCTCACTGCAAGGAAGATATTGAGGCGCTGGAGAGTGTACAGAGGACAACAGAGCTGATAAAGCATCTGAAACATCAGTCTGAGGAGTAGCTGAGGGAGCTGGGGCTGTTCAGCCTGGAGAAAAGGAGGAACCTTATCACTGCACAGCTGCCTGAAAGGAGGCTGTACTCAGGTGGGGGTCAGTCTCTTCTGTCAGGCAGCAAAAGACAGGACAAGAGGAAATGGCCTCAAGTTGCATCAGGGGAGGTTTAGATTGGATATTATGAAAGAAATCTTCACAGAAAAGGTGGTTAGGCACTGGGATAGGCTGCCCAGGGGAGTGGTAGAGTCACCATCCCTGGAAGTGTTCAAAAAACATGTGGATATGGCACTTTAGGACATGGTTTAATGGTGAATATAGTGTTGGTGCAGGGTTAATGGTTGAATTTCATCATCTTAGAGGTCTTTTCTGGCATTAATGATTAAATGATTCCAGTTTAGAAAAACTCTTCTTGAAGTCTTATTGCACCAGAATTAACTTTAACTTTTTAGCTTACTGTGAGAAATTCTGACGAGAAAGCTAGGTTTTTTGACTGTTGTTTTCATTTATTTTAAATAAACTGAGCACCAAAATATTTTTTAAAATAAATGTAAAATTGTCAAATCTACGTATGGATGGAATTTTCCTCGTTAGGTGTTACTGAGGGTTTCCTGTCACGGGGTCAGAAGTTCACATCACAAGATGAGTATCCTGTTCTCAAGACAAAAATTTCATCTGCATGTTGGACATTTTTTCGGTGCATTTGGTGGAGAGAGGCTGGAAACCAGCCACTTAGAAGTCAGCTAGCATTTGGGAGAGGGGAGGAGAAGCTCGGCTGGGGGATGAGACTTCATCCTGTCGAACTGCTGAGTCCCTTGTGCCCTCTGGGAGTGTATTCCAGGGACATTGCAATGGCTGATCAGTGCGTCCTTACAGCAGTTGCTCTTTTTATAGCAGGTTGAAGAATATTTTTAATTAACTCCCTTATATGGCTGGAATAATTTCCTTATTATGAAATGCCTGATCTCTTTTTCATAGTGGAATGCGAATGCCCTTGAAAGTCATTTTAGTTCTGAATTAAATGCATCAACTCATATTAACAGTTCAGAAATAACCAGGTATACTGAGTGGTTATGGAATGTCTTACAGTCAAATAAATTTTTACATAGTTATATTTATTGAGCAACCAAATGTAATTTTAATATTGCTCTGTTTTTGATATTAGCAAAATATGCATTTTTCTGTATATTGGAACTTTTATAATTAATTTTACCATTCTTTGATAGAACAAGGTTTTTTTTTTTTAAAATAGCTTGGATGATTGCAAATAATGTTAGGAATGATCAGATCCAAGCTTGGGACATAATAAAAATATCCATTGAGTGGACATGAAATCTTGCTTCAAGTTGTTAATGCTCTGTAAACAGTTGACAACAATATTAGACAACGTGACAAAACTTTGGAAGAAATTCCAGCCTTAGATGAAACAGATGATTTCTTTTCCTAGGTTTGGATAGAGAAGAAAATGTGGCAGTCTTAAACTCAACTGGCAGAACTTAGTCTTTTATGTTTAAACCCACCTTGAAGCTTTTGTTTTCCTGTAATTTTGTGTGAGTAAGATACAGCACAAATACTTAGAGATGGTATTTTGAAATTCAGCTTTATTGTAATGTGATTTTTCTAATTTACAACACGGGATTTCCTCTAGTAAACTATGTGGGATATTTTCTATGCAGCTCAATGTTTTCTCAATGAGTTTATTAGCACTGATCTCTTAAAAGTCTTGAATTGGTATGGAATTTTTATGTAGTGGAAATTATTAGCTGTGTTTTTATTAAAAACAGTAGTTATAATTTCTAGGGTTTATAAAAGTGTCTATATGAAAATTCTGCATTTGTGTATCCCAAGTGGATGTAATGTAGGAAGTAAAACAGTAAAATGCTGAGAATTAGTGGGAAGCTGGAAAGTAACTTCAGAATTGCTTAACTCAAAATTTATTTTCTACCTGATGTATCATAATCAAGTTAATGATTTTAAATTCTGTAGTCCTTCCTAAATTCTGTAATACTTTCTAAACTAGGAAATATTATTAGAGATAATGTTAATTTCATTATTTTTAGATTGTTTCTTTAATCTTAGACGTAAGCCTTTCTATTTAAAAAAGTCTTTTTGGTCACTAGTCTGCCTTAAATACATTTCTCTCTATCTGTTCTCCAGGAAGACCAAATGAGTAAGTTTTGCTAAAATATTTATCACTCTTCAGTGATACGTGGCAGCTGCTTGAGGATAGTTTTTCCTGAAACTATATGGAGTTTTTACTTCTAGTCAAATAATGAACTGTGTGTTCCAGGCAAGTTGAAGTGTTGAAATTGTGCAGTTTCATTGGAGGAGCTGTGAATCACACATTGACAATATATCTTTTATTCTTTTATCTTTTCTTGTGCCTGGCCTTGTTAACAGAATTTGATACTGAAGTTTTTCACGTGTTTGGTGGCTTTATGCAGATGTCACTGAGCTGAGCAGATAAGCTTTCAGTGTTACAGAGCCCTCCCGGGAAGGAGCCGCAGCTATGCCAGTGTGAGAGAGCAAATTTGTGGGAAAGGAGGCAGGAGTGAATTCCTATCCAGGATGAGGCAGTATGTGCCAGTTCCAACTGTTGAGCAAGAAAAAGCCTATGATTATAATTCTGCTTTTGAACCGAGACCGTGTATGTGTTTGGGTAGGTGAAATTGCATTTTCTGATGGCGGGGGCTGTGTCTTACTGCTTTTGTGTAGAATAAATATGTGTAAAAAGAAGCGCCCGTGCAGCTGGTAAATATGTACAGTTTTAACATATACAATGCAGATTATGGAGTGCTTTAGCAGAAGAGAATGTGCATGCTTGAACTTGATAAAAATTGCACTATTAGGGAAGCAAACAATATTTTTTAAACCTTTTACATTAACTATCATGTTTCAGTGTGGAATTCTCTGTAGCTATTGCTTTAATATTTACTTGCATAAAATGATGTAAAGATGTGTGTAAGGGGGAGGCCATTAAAATGCAAATTTTACCTGACACTAAAAAGGAATTTTCATAGGATTTTTCCTCAATAAACCTGTGTAAATTGGAGCAGGTTGTTTTTTTTTTTAACCTGTGTTCTATAGACCTACAAAACAATTTATTTGTGTGAAACAAATATGTTTATTTCCATAAATTTTTATCTGTTTTAAATTGGTATCCAGGAAGTAGGGAATCTGTTTCCAGTTACCCAGCTTCTATCCATCTTTGATAATTAATCTTTTTGGTCTATGTAGTAAAATGTTCCTAAATTTGATGGGTTACTTTTAATGTAGTTTGTTGACTTGATGTTTTGGGGATTTTGTTTTGTTTTCTCTTTTTTTAAAATTTATTTTTATATTCATACATTCTTTAAACCTATTCCTACATTTTTTAATCTTTCATGGTTAAATCAAAATGATATAACTGAGCAATGATTAGTAGTTTTTTCCAGAGAATCTATGTCATGACTTTTAACTCTTCTGATTTTACTTTTGATTGTAATTTCTGTGTTGTTTGGAGTACCTCTCAGTTTTATTTCTGATAGTGTTCTGCTTGGAGGCTGAAAGCTTTGACAGATTAAATCTCACTTTCTGATACTTGAATGCTCTGTTTAATGTAGGAAGTTCTTTTGATGGTATTAGCATAATATTAATTTTAGATTTATACTTTGACAATAAAGAATTTTTGACAAGTTTATGGGTTTTTTTTTCCCCATGTAAACAGTTCCATAATTAAATGCATAGCAATGTAAAGATACTACCAAAATCCAAGATGAGGAGAAAATTTCAAATCTTATGCATACTTACTGTTAGGCCTTTTTTTGTTGTCAAAATTCACTATGTTCCATAAATTTGAAGAGCAGTATTTCAATTGAGCAATATTATATTTCCATTAAGTGAAACCATCTGATAAGGCTGCCAGAATGAGTTGGTACTGTTATCTGATCTTTTTTATCCATCTCAAAGAAGTAACTCTATCCAGATTTTATCTTAAATTTATGTAATTAACACAGGTTTGAAACACTATTTTAAGATTTAAATTGCAGTTCTTTGCAAAGATTTTCTTCTTCTGTCATTTAAAGAAGGAGAAAGTAATTCTAAAAAGTGTTTTTAATTGTCTATCTAGCAGTGGTTTAGAATATTTTCCTGCTCTTGTTACATTTTAGATAGTTGTATAAAAATATTTTGCTACAGTTATTGTTAGAATATTTTGTTTTATTTAGTTGTATTCAAACATACTGTTTACCTTGGGCCAAAGTTAATGGTCAACCATAAGGTAGAAAACCAAGTAGGAACAGCAAATACAAAGAGTGCTGAGCCAAACAAACAGTGCTGCAGAGTTGCATAGCTAACTAAAGAAATATTTAGCAGTATTACATGCTTTTGGTGCATTTTGATGGCCTTACTTGAATTTCCCAATACAGAATAATAAACAAGACACTAATACAGTACTCCTTTCTTATTTTGATTTTATTTACTTTTAAGATGTTGCACAGCACTGGTCTCAATAGAATATTTTTGTAGACCTGTCTAAATTATTTCCATTTTTAGTCAAGTAGGATTTTAACATCTTTTCATACCTACATTTTCCAGTGGCATACTAAAGAACTTTGATTTTATCTACTTCATACCTGCAGCTTTTACATAAGTGTACATTTTTACAGTTATTGGCTCTCCCTGAGTAAGACATCAGGAGTGGTATAAAGAACTTGACAGTAGTCACAAAGTACTATTTAACAAAAAAATTCTCGATATTCCAGTTGTTTATTCCTTGAGTGCTTTTTGTTGTCATAATTATGTATTGAAGTCATAAATCAGTGTTGATGTTAGTGATGATACAGGACTCTAATTCATGAGCTGGGCAGAATTCAAATCCATTGGGGAGAACTTAGTTAATGCAGTTTTAAAATCCTGGATCTGTCTTCGATAATTGTTTTTGATTAAATAAATTGCAAGAACTAAGTTGTCAAAGTATGAACAGAATGTATTTTTTGTCCAAGAGACAATAGTATCAGAAAACAGATATAATGGAGAATATCTACTCCTGTAGAGTCTTATAATTAAAGCTAAGTACAGCAGATGAAATCTTTGTCCTGAATCTCCTAGATGTTCTGGTAAGTATGGTTAAAAACCACTAAGGTTACTTAGATATCTTAAGAAATACAAGTCTCGTTGCTTTTGCAGTGCAATTGTAATCATCAAAAGTTTCTGACCAAGATACCCTTCGTTGTTTTGCATTTTTTACTATTTTTAGCAAAGTGTTATAAGATTTTTTTTGAGTATGTAAATAGATATCTTTAATAAAACATTTGCAAGGTATTTAGCTACTCTGAATCCTTCAGATGTTGAGACTTGAAAGACATGACCTACATGTGTGCTTGATACATTATTATTGAGTGTCTTACTGTTTACTCAGTGGCTCTTGTGCATTAGAGCTGCTTTGGTGTTGGTTGTTCTGAGGCTTGATCAGTAAGTTAATCTGATAATTTGCCCACTAAAACATTTAAAACCTGATTTATAAAAAAATTTTAGTAACAAAGGAGTAGGTCTACCCTGATAAACAGTTGGACAGATACCTAGAAACATTTTTTGGTTTTGTTTCGGTTTGGTATTGGTTTTTTTATGTTGAGTTTTAGTCTAACTCGAAAGTTCTTAGTGCTAGAAGAAAGACCAAACAATGCTTTGTGGATTTGTTACCTTTTTAGAGCAGGCAGTATGACTTTGAAAAATAATAATATTGAAGTTACATGCATTGTTCTGAGTATATAGATTAGTAGTAAGTAGAAATGAGATTAAAAAAAATAATTTCTCTGCTTCAAGTGACTGTCATTTCACCAGTGCCCAGTAAAAGGAAGGATAGGGGATAAAGAAGTCAGAGCTTGTTTTGCATATTATGGTTTATATTGGTTTATATGGGTGCTTTTAAAACAGATTGTATTTTGGTTTTCTTTTTTTAGAATAATGCACATAATGCACATTTGGATGTTTTGAAGCAGTCATTCAGAATGAAGATAAAACTGCAAATGAAGTAGTTTTAATTTTAATATGACTCAATTTTAAAATACCTTGACTTTTCTGCATGTTTTTAAGTATGGATGGCAGGTGCATTTCTAGTAACCAAGATCCTTGCATTTTCTCGTGTATTGTAGTGTGATATTACTTTTGCTTATTTGACTTGTACTTACTTTCAATTCCCTTGGTTTTGCTTTATTGCTGATAGCAAGCTGAATTCAGTGTTATCTTCTTCCTCCATGCTTGTCAGCTTGTCCCTTCAAATGAGTCCCTAGAACTGCATCCTAAATCCCGTTGGGTCAATCTCTCTGCAGGAGTTTGCTGCTGCTGTGCTGCGCTGCGACCTCGCTACAAGCGTCTGGTAGACAACATATTTCCTGAAGATCCAAAAGTGAGTCATGACTTTAGAATTTTAAGAGATTGGTGTTTGAAAATCTGTGGTTATAGCTTGTGCTTTAGGTTTTTTTTTTTAATTTTATTTTTTCTTTTCTCTTTTAACATTTTACCATAAAATGTGATTTAGCACTTAATAGCTTTGAGAGAAGTTAGTGGAATAATTTATTTGGAGAGAGATCCATAGAGATCGTCTGGTCTAATTCCATTTCCAAAGCAGTGCCGCACACTGAAGAATAAAATTAGTATATTTTACTCAGAGAAACAGAGCCTTCATTAAACAAGGTATTCTGCTGCAGAGGTAGCACTTAATTTCATCACTTTTTAGAACCACAAACGCTTTCTTGTGGTTGCAGGTGTGAACATTTTCTGGTTTTCTACAGGATTTTAATTTTTTAACTCTCAGTTTATTGACTGTAAACATTTTTATAGTTCTGGTAGACTGTTATGACCCTAAAAGGTTTTTCTGATTTTTTTTTTTTAATTTTTCCAGGTACTCATCTACAATTTTATTTCTTCATTTCACTGTAATATCTTGGAGCTATATTAAAGCCTAACTCTTACTCTGTGAAAATAAATTACTTCTGTGTACCATTGAGGAATGCATGTGTCTACACATAATCATTTGACAGTTCAGACTAATAAAGAGCTGATGTTTCTGCTGCTCTTAATTTTTTAAGTGTCTTACCAAATTTTTATATCTTTTGTTACTTCTGTGTACCATTGAGGAATGCATGTGTCTACACATAATCATTTGAAAGTTCAGGCTGATCAAGAGCTGATGTTTCTGCTGCTCTTATTTTTTTAAGTATGTTACCAAATTTTTATATCTTTTGTTACAGTAGAAGTAAGCAGCACAGTCAGTATTTGTATAGTATTTGGCTTATATGTTACAAAGTATGTAGTTTTGGGGTTTTTTTAATTGTGTTGTTACTGAGTGCTAGGGATTATGTAAGTGCATATTACTGGCTCTAAAGGAAATGTTTTCTGTCTATGCAGTGTATTGAATGCATGGAGCAGTATAGTTTTATAGATTTATTTGTTCTATTCTAGTTTTTGTTACAGATGTGGAAACACCTGGAAATGCTACAATTGTAGTGTTTTAGTTTAAATCTGACTCAGTAGCTCTGAGTGGGCACTTCTTAGTCTCTGCTTTGGTTAGTATTCATTGGGTCAGTAGAGGACACAGGCCAGTTCATGATGTTTCCCTTGAGTTGCAGACCTATAAAGTATGAGAAGATTTGCTTGATAAAATTCATTAATCAATAATGAGTGTCTTAAAGGCTTCTAAGTAATTTATTTGAAAAATAAATGTTTTTTATGTACTTCCAGGGGAAAAAATAAAGATAAAAAGACAAAAAGCCTTATCCTGCTTACCTGATAATTATGATTATGACTTCATCTGAGCAGATCCCTGATACAGTTTGTGTTGGAACTAATATGTTAATCTTTGATCTTATTCTGACAATTATCCCTCAAATGCCCTTAATTATGCCCTCAAATGGTCAGCCTTGTTCAAGATCTGACACTGAAGAAATAAAATATTTAAACTACAATATTAAATATTTAAACTACAGTCTTGTTTTCTATTTTATCAAAATTATGCATTGAATATACTTGGTGAGGGTATGGGAAAAGAAAAAAATTACCTTGTGCTATTAGGAAAGAAGTGTGTCTTAGAACTGGTCACATACCTCACTACATACTTTCTCTTAGAATACCCATTCCCTCACAAAAAAAAAATCGTGGGGCGAGCTAGTTGCTTCATTTCCTTTAACAATATTTTGTTTTATGTTGCTGATATTTGCAGCTAAGGTTATGGCAGTTTTGCTCAATAGTTTGGGCTTTTTTTCAGTAGTTTATTTCTGTCTGTAAGGCTCTGATCTTTAAAGGTTAACGAGGAAAAAAGGAAAAACGCTTGGAAAGCTTTATATTTCCTACAAACTCTTTAATTTTCTATTTTGTATTTCTGTTTCTAGGATGGTCTTGTTAAAGCTGACATGGAGAAACTGACTTTCTATGCAGTTTCTGCACCAGAGAAGCTGGATCGAATTGGGGCTTACCTGGCAGAGAGATTGACCAGGGATGTGGTCAGACATCGCTATGGGTAAGGAGAGAAGTCATTAAAAATAGATGCTAGCAAGTCATGGAATTTCATCGTGTGTGTTCTGATCGAGTCTGGAAAGCAAGACAGACCCAGTCCCTTTGTGGACAGTTAACCTTGTCTGGCTGCCAGGAGCCCATCCAGCTGCTCTCACTCCTCCTGCTCAACCAGATGGAGAAGGAAATAAAATGGAAAGCTCGTGGGTTGAGATAAGGACAGGGAGATTACTCAGTTTCATCATGGGGGAAATGAGACTTAACTTGGGGAGGATTGATTTAATTATTGCCAATTAATGACAGAGTAGGAGAGTGAGAAATTAAAGCAGAGCTTAAAAACATTTTTCCTCCAGCTATCTTTCTTCCCACGCTCAACTTCACTCCCAAGTCCATTACCTCCACCCCCACCAAGCAGTGCAGATTAGGACTGGGGACAGTGGTCAGCTTGTACCATCTTGTGTCTCCTGCTCCTTCTTTCTCACACTCTTACCCTGCTCTGGCTTTGTGTCTGTCTTTGTAGACAGTCCTTCAAGAACTGCTCTAGCATGGCTTCTTTCCTCAAGGTGCAGTCCTTCAGGAACAGGCTGCTCCAGCATGGGTCCCCCTGGGATCAGAGATCCTGCCAGAAAAGCTCCTGCATGAGCTGCTCTCCATGGGGCCTGCCAGAAACCTCTTCCAGCAGAACCTTTCTGCAGCAGTGGGCAGCAGTTTCCTCCAAAGCACATCCGCCTGCTGCAGCAGGGGGTCCTCTATGGTCTGCACTGTGGGTATTTGCTTACCTGTGGGCACTTCCAGTGTCCTTGAGGGGCTCAGGTTTGGGAAATGGTGAATTGGTCTTGGAGCTGGCTGTATCTGTCATCGGGGCAGCTCCTGGTTTCTGACAGAAACCACCCCCACAGCCCCTTGCTGACAAAATCTGGTGTATATAAGCCCAATACACCCTTGAATGTCAGTCAGGATATAGGCAAACAAGATTATCTTTATTTTCAGCCCTTTTGGCTAAATCAAATATTTAAGTGAGAAATATTAAGTCTAAAAAGTGGCAGGAAAGCAATATCCATCACAGACCTACATTTTTTAGTCTTCATGACATCCAAAGATGTTTTTATAACTTTATAGAAAGAGTAAATAGCCAACACTCAGTTCTTTACTTCCTCCCTCCTACACCACCCTGTCTTCCCCCAAAAAAGAAAAAATGAGAGAAAATATGGATGTTGAAAATAGCCCTAAATGTTATACAAAGGGAAATATGCACCTTCCATTCTTTCTTTTCTATTTTTTGTGGTAAGATCCTAAATTGAACTAACTGAGTTAATGATTAATGCAATACATCTTTATATGAGTCTCTCTGATTAATTTTCAGTTATGTTTTAATTGCCATGGAGGCACTGGACCAACTTCTAATGGCTTGCCATTCTCAAAGCATAAAACCATTTGTGGAGAGTTTCCTTCATATGGTGGCCAAGCTTCTGGAATCAGGCGAACCAAAGCTGCAAGTCCTTGGGACTAATTCTGTGAGTAAGCTCAGATGCTAAATCAAATCAGAGTAAATCTTTGCTTGGGAAGATAGTTTTAGAAGTCTTAAAGGATCTGCCAGTTGATATGAATTAAAAGATGCTCTCTGTAGCAGGGTGTATCCTTTGGGTCTAAACACAGAGCAGATACCAGCTGGAGGCAGATAAACTGTTTCCCTTCAGTGTCCCAAATTCTTTTGATGTCTGGGCTCATTCCCTCCAAAAATAACTTCTGGAAGGAACAGGAAAGCTGTGCTGTGAGTTCATATTTTGAGTCTTTAAGCAGCATTCCTGGAGCCAATATGTAGGTAAGACAGTGTTTTGTTTTCTGCCAGCTTAAGCTACACAGAAAGATTCTTGTTAGCTGAAAAGTAGCTTTGAGTAACCTCACCATTTTACCAGCTTAAATATTTCAGGATTCAGAACCAGGCTTGAAGGGCGTAACTGAAAGTGTCAAAATGAAGATTCAGAGATCTAGTTTTCCAATCAGAGTGATGAGTACAATCAAGGGTATAGCTCTGTCATACTTGCCTTCCAACCACTATATTTTCCAGCTGGTAAAATTGAAATCTCATAAATTCCAGGACTTTGATGTGGACTGTTTTCACTTAGAGTAATTGCTTTTACCTGAGTATAGAGTACTTGCTTTTCAGGTAAATTATTGCCATTCTTAACAATGGAGGGTTTCTTTGTGGAATCAGTAAAGCTGTTGGGCTTTTGGGTTTGGTTCCTGGTTGATGAAATTTAAAGGAGTTGAAGTTCAGGAGAACAGGAGGGTGTAGTGAAGTGATCTTACCCCAGAGCAGGATTTCTTGTTATGATGGAATGAACAGAGTTTTGCTGTAATGTAGAGTAGAAGTGTCCCCTTGTTCCCCCACTAGCAGGGCAGCTTTACTGAGGATAATGAGACCTATATCTCATTATACATATAAAATTTTTCTTACTCATTTAAATATCATTGAGTCAGGCTACCCTGTTTCTTTTGATTTGTTCATATTATAATGCCTGGGCAAGTCCTCTTAGGGACTTGATTCTTATGACTTAGTGACATGTTTCCTGGGTTGCCAAATGGCAAGGTGTGCATCACTTTACAGTTGTTTAAAATCACTGGTTACTGCCAACCTCCACTCTGATGTAGAAGACTTGTGTCACTTCAAAATGCATATTTCTGAACAGGACTCCACCTTAGGGTAATCTGTTTGATACTCCTGTTGGTTCCTAAGTCTTCTGTGAGTAAAGGAAATTAATGGACTTCCTGAATTAGGAGATACTTTGTGTTTGTCTTCTATAAAACTCAAGGAAAAAAAAAAGTTTCCCTGAATAAGAGGAGAAACTCTGTGAGGAGAACGAATTTTTATGGCTCTTCAACAGTATTCCAAAACCGTATTTTAGCCTAACTCTGCTAATTTCCCTAGGTGCCTGCCAGAGTTAATGAAGACAAAGGATACGAGTCTGTTTGTATTGACTTAGAAGGAACAAAGAGTAACAGCTTGTCTGTTACCAAGGGCACTGCCTTACTGTGTTCTTAAATGAGTTTTGTTAGATTAATGAAAAAAGTTTACTACCATATTCACCCTTTTTTCTCTCCTCCAGAAGGAAATACATAAACAAAAAAACCCCAAAACAAAACAAACAAACAAACAAACAGAGGAGATGGTGTGGTGACTGAATAATGCTTCATGTGCTTTGGCTGATGTACCACTTTGGAGTGCAAACTGGTCTTGTCTGGAAGAGAAGAATGGGTTGTATATGAAGTAACTATCTTTAACTGGTGAAAAGTCAGGCAACCTTTGGAACATTTTACATGGTATTTTTAGGAAACTCAGTTTAAGGCCCCTAAAATATATGGAGTATGATTGTGGCTCTAAGTAGATTTTGATTATTTTCTACTCAAAGCTTCATTGAGATAGAAAAGCAGTGATGTCTTTGAAGTAAAATTCAAACCTCTTTACTTGAGCTGTAGGGCTTTTTCAGCCTCACAGATTTTGCTTCAACTGTGAGGCTCTTGTGGTTGGTTAAAAGGGTTTCAAATGAAGCAAATCTCTGTACAGAACATCTTTCAGTAGTTTAAAGGCTTGGAAAGATTTGGAAGCTCCCACTGTCTTCTGAATGTGTTTTGCTGACTTTCAGGTATTTGGTTTTGGATGCAGAACTTAATCTACTTGGTGCCCTATATTTTAAGAAAAAATATGGAACTTTTACTTAGATGTTTGTCATCTTAAATTAATTTGGGAATTTAAATTTCATTTAATTTATAATAAAAAGTCTTTTTTTTTTAAATCAAGCCTGACAATTACTATTTTAGATAAATAATTGTTTGGGTTTTATTTATGTACTTTTAAGCCTAATCTTCAGGTTATATTTAATTAATTACTGAGATTTTTTTATATGTTGCATTTATAAATTATGTTTATTTATTTCCTACAATAGCATTGTTTTGTTTGGTTTTGTTGGTTTTTTTTAATAACATAGTTTTAAATCTACTTATATAAGACAGATACTTAAAAATGGTAAAATTCAATAGTGGATATAATGAATAGGTGTTGGCGTTTTTTTTATGTAGGCCAAATTTCAAATTGATAATGTCTGTGCAGTTCAAAATGGCTTTTTCTAGCATGGAAGATATTTTTATAGACCATGTGCTAGGACAGCATATGCTGGTGAGGAAACTGAAAAAATGTGGTGGGAAAAAGTGATATCTCTTTGGCTTATGTGTTAGAGAATCTGAAGGCTGATTGCAATAAGCTTTTCCTTAGAAATTTATAACAATACTTTATTTCTCTCTCTAATTTTCTTGCAGAATTTCAGTAACTGAATATCATGTAAAGTATCTCCACTGTTCATGTACAAAGAAGTAAATATATTGATTGGGTCCATAGTGTTTATTACTAGGATAGAAGTGACAAGCATTAAAATCTTTGACCTTGTAGTCAAATTTTTTTGGAATGAGAGATCCTATTTACGTCTATTAATCTATATCAAATTTATGTCTATTTCTACAGTTTTTGAAAAAGGTTCAGAAAAAGTCTTTAGTGGGCAGCTGGTCAAGAACAATTGGATACATACTTTAGTAAAACTTTCATCTTAATCCATATTTACAAGACTCAGTTAAATACAAAACATTTTAAGCTAATTTAGAATGCTGATGGGGTAAATTCTTTGTATTTTATCAGTAAGATATTGGGGCTTCATGTGAAAAATAGCAGATAATACATGGAACACGGTATCACCACATTTTAATTCTGTACCATAAATGCTTTTTTAGTTGATAGGGTGCTTCCTTTTATAAAGGCAGTTTCTTTGTAGGAGCAATGAAATAATGATCCCATCAGTGACAATGTTGAGCTTCCTGTGCATGAGGAGGTGGCTGTTATTGCTGGTTGTCATCATTTGTTATTTAAAGGAAGATAAGCAGACTCCCAAGTGGAAAAGTGGTCAACCAGTGCCTGAGACAAGACTTTCATATTTGTTAATGTTGGCTAATAAAAGCAGTTGGTTTGGTCAGAATTAAGTGTATATGTATGTAAAAGTAGTACAAAATGTTAACACTTTGAAATTAAGCTATGTCAGAATTAATATTCCCAGCAGAGTACTTCCCTGTTTGCCTTGTCTGCAGTTTGCTAATCTGGAAGTAAGCAATGGAAACTTACCCTTATTGCAAGATGCTTCTTTCATTCCATGTACCAATACAGAATTATGTGCTGGTAGTGATTTAATACACATTGAAACAATTCCATCTCTAGGATGCCTCTTCTGTCTTTTTAATAGGACTTAACTCTCAGGGAGACAGATTAACACAGCACTCTTTTTTATCCTTTGGATTATTAAATTATTTTAGAAGTTGTATGTCTACATCTGCTAGAATTTGAGTAAGTCCTTCAGGGTCAAAGTTAAGTTTTGCTTCCCCCACTTGTACTTTTGCTCTCTAGTTTTGCAGTTCCATGGATACACTACTGGCCCTGTAAGCCAACATTCCATTGCTGATTTTGTTACACAATTGTACATGTGGTGGTCAGGAGAATTTTTATCCAACAGGCACAAAAGAAAATTGAATGTGAAATTATCCATCCTATTCCAATAAAACTGAAAGCGTCTGGTGACCCTAAGTATTATAAATAAATTAAATCACCAATTTTCATTGCTGAGAACCTTGTGATCATTTTCATACTGGATTTGTTAAGTTAATGTATCCAGTGTGAAATTAATGTATCCAGTGTTTGAAGCTTTTCTCCTTTGGAAATTTGAAGTGCTTGTCCTTCTGGCATTTGTTTGTTAAGTGCATGCATAACATTCACACTTCTCATCAAGGCTGTACTGTGTGGTTTGTAAGACTCTTATGTTTATAGGAGATCATGACTTCCCATGTGACAGTTTCATAATAATGAAATACAGTTCCTTGGCCTATAAAAGGTGGCAACTGCCAGTATCAGCACCCTCTTTCCCTGTTCGAAACGAGAAAATTGCAGGCTGCAGAAGGCAGATTGGGGAGCTCAGATATGAGAAAAATAGTGCTCAGGTTGAGCCTAGTGTTCTTACAGGGAGATACTTAAAGTAAAAAAATCTAAAATATGATGCAAGTGATTATTATTGAATAAAACTGACCTTCTTTAAAGACATCCAGGGACCATTAAAAGTTACAATTTTTCTCCTAATGTACTTGCTACATAACAATGATAAAATAGCATAAATGCATAGAAGAAATTCTGTCCTTAAGAACTTGTATAATTTACTTACAGGGCTTGCACAATTTCTCTCTCCCTGGTAATATGATCCAAATTTCTCTACTCAGTCTGGAATAAACATCTTCTTAATAAATAATATGTTTCTTCTTGACTTTGTGATAGATTTATATGCTTTTATACTGATTGAATTATATTGATTTCAAAATAAATGGAAATAAGGTATTACGAATGTAAGTTCCTTTCTGTACCTTCTGTCTCATAAAATACAGAAGATGCTTGTACTAGTAAAACTTCCATAAGTTACCACTGTATGCTTGCAAGCATTTACTGTGACTGAATAACATGTTTACATCTATAAAAGCTTTATAAATGATTCCTAGGCAAGTGCTTGGACTTTCATAAGAGTTTTGTCCATTTTTAGGTTGAATAATTGTTATATTAGAAGTTTGTTTGAATTTATGTGCTTAGGAGTAAAATATTATTTAACAACAATTGCAAGACCACTGCTGTATAGACTGATGTCTACTATAAAAACTTAAAATTTCTACGATGGGATGGAATTTTACACTTAACTGAATGACAGTGCACAGCTCAAAACTGTTGCCACAGACAGCTTTCCTGTGGCCTAAATGCTCAGTCATCTGAATGCTAATCCTGGATTGTGCTTCAGAAATGCTGTATGTTCAGTGAGTGAAATTGTTTGGCTATACACATGAGGACATAAAAAAACTTTACCCTTTCTGGATCTCTTACTGTGCAGGCTGTTTTGAAAGGTGTGACTTTCATGTGTTTGTGTCCCTGCTGCAAAGCTGTACCCTGACACAGGAGAATAACTCAGAACGAGGGAGTCCCTGACACTTGCTTGGCTTAAATTTATCATTTGTTCATACAAAGCAGTTTCTTGGTACAATGAATCTTTCTTCTAGCAAAACAGTTATTGGAGTATATTAAGCTTTCCTGTTAGGAGATCCTGTCAATCAAATAATTAGTGCTTCAGGTAATAATAATATTAAAGGCTGATAAAAAATGCAATGTGAATTAATATTCTCATTCTCACAGCCAATCCCACAGTCCTCTGTGTTCTTCAGACTTTTTGTTTCTGTTCTTTTCTGTGCTTTTATGAAAGTTTTCTGGGTGAATGATTTGTAGACTTGAGCACTTGAATGTTTGGAAAATACTAAGATAATATTGTTTGGAGGTTTATTAAATCCTTGGTCTTCGTGCCTTATTAAGATATAAGGACTAATGAAATTCTTGTCAGCAAAATTAAAGAAAAATCTATTTCTATTTTTCTAGTAACAATTCCATTAAACAAACTAGGGAGCTATAGAAGCTTTTTCTAGGGACTCTTGAGAAGGAAATGAACATTTTTATAGCTCACTCTATTGGAGAAAACATATGGGAGCTGTTTGTAGATCGTCTTTCAGTCTGTGGCAGTGGACCATACAGAATTAGATTTTGACTTCTGTCACTTTTTTACCACCTGAAATACATAATATTCCTAACAGAAAGACTTGTAAAATAGGCTTGTACTATAGAATTTTGCTCCATTTTCAGTAACAGCTGAGAATGTAGTTTTATGAACTGTATCATTTTCTGCTGTTCCTGTAGCTTTTAGAGGGTAACTGGTAGTGCAGCTGAAAGGGATAAATGTTCTAGATAAAACAGAAAAAAAGACTAAACAAAAGAGTAGAAAAAAATACACAGCATTCGCTTCCAGCTTTAAAACCTCAAACCCTCCACAAATCATTGTGCTGCAGATTATGCTAAAGTGCTTTGGGCTTGTCTGGATGTCTGTGGGTAATGTGCTGATGAAAGCAGGTTTTGCATCATGAAAAAATACAAAGGAAATGCCTCAGCCTGTGCTTAGGAATTGATAAAAATGGTGTGAGTAAAAGCAGAGGAGTCTTAATCGGCCATCACTCTGCTTCAGGGCTGAACCAGCAGAGTGTTCAACCTTACCCGAAAATGTTTTGATTTGCTTTTTATTTCCTTCTGTAGTCTGTTCTTAGAACTGTCAGTGATGGAGATTCTAAAGTCTTTAGGCAGTCTGCTCACTTTAGAAAGGGGGAGTTTGAATGTCTAACTTAGATTTTGCTTCAATATAAGGCTATTATTGCTTTCCTGTTACCATTGGACAAAGAAAACAATTAATTCTCTTTTTATAGCTGTCTTCTTTACCTTTTAAGACTGATACTTTTTAGGCAGCTGTAGTCTGGGTAATTTAGTGTATTTCATTCTTCTTTTACAGATGTTTATCTAAAACTTTGTCCATTTCTTGAATAATTTGAGAACTGTATCAGTTATTCACCATTTTAGGCTGTGATGTTTCAGCTGGATGCACCCCTTCATTTAAGGGCTTATTTGGCCTAATTAGATGGCAAAAGTTTCTTCATGGGTGTCACAAGTAAAGCAGATGTATCTCAACATATTGTTCTGTTTCCCATGCCATTATATTGGCATTGACTAAGTTCCTTTTCTTCATTCAGCTGTTTCTGGCTTAAAATGCTGTTTTGCAATAACCATTCCCAAATTGCTTCCTTGGTTTTTCAGGTCCTATTTCCAATTGCTCAGAAAACAGGCATCAAGTGTGCCTACAGGTCTGGCCAGCCTAATGTTCTTTGCAAATTTGATGAGCCCAGTCTGCTCATCTAAGTCTCTAGTGAAGTTCAAATCATATTTTGTACTGTGATGATTTAAAAGTATTTCCTTATTTTTTCCAAACTCTTGTACATCTCTCTTTTGGGGAGTATTCTTTTGACAGTGTTTTTCTATCTTCACTTTGAGAATTTTGTGCATTTTTTTGTCAACAGCATCACTGAAGTTTTGACAGATGCTGCTTCATCTGGATTCACAAGTTATTTACTTGTCATAAGAATAAAGATGGATTGATGTGATTTGTTCTTGACAAATCCAGGTTGCTTACCCCTTTGAGACTTTGTAGATGTTGGCAAATTGGCATTTTTTTTTTTCCCAGTGTTTTCCTGTGAATGGACTAGAGTTGCCTAGATTATAATTCCCTGGCTCCTTTTTCCCTTCTGTCAAGATAGAATTGACAGAATGCCTCCAAGTTTATTTCCCCTGAATTTTGGTACATCAGAATGTTGCTAGGTAACCTGGTAGTGTTTGATTGCTTGGGCTGCTCTCTACAGCTGCCTGAGAGAGGGTGTAGCAGGGTGGGTGTCAGGCTCTCCTCCCACGTTGAAAGAGATGGGATGAAACGACCTCAAGTTGTGTCAAGGGTGGTTTACACTGGATATCAGGGAAAATTTCTTCTCTGAAGGAGTTATCAGCATTGGAACAGGCTGCTTGGGGAAATGGCTGAGTCACCATCCCTGTAGTTATATAAAATGAGGTTTAGTGATGGACTTGACAGTGTAAGGGAAATGGTTGGACCTGATAATCCTAAGGGTCTGTCCCAACCTAAATGATTCTTCCAACTGATGATGCTAACTGTTCAAGTGTTAGATGTTTCCATATTGCATACTATGTTGTATTTCATAGAGTTTCACCCTTCCAGAGCTATCTAAAGGAAGTTCTTGTGGAAAGACATTAAAAAGAAAACTGTCTTATTCAGATTTTTCTTCTCTGAAGTTCTAAAATATTGTCAAAATTGGGTTCTTACCTTAATGCAGTTACTTAATGTTAGTTGTTAAATGAAGCTTATTACACATTATTCCATTTTAGGAAATTGGTATTAAAAGCTTTTTTTATTGTATTTTAATTTCCAGTTTGTCAAATTTGCCAACATTGAAGAGGACACTCCTTCCTATCACAGACGCTACGACTTCTTTGTGTCCCGGTTCAGTGCCATGTGTCATTCCTGTGACCCTGATCCAGAAATACAAAATGAGTAAGTGTCATTCTGCAGGAATTTCTGAAAGCTGTTGACACATTAATATTGTCTGTAATACAGCTTTTATTAAGGTGTTTAGTGGAGTAGTTAATTCCACATGAAGAAAATGCCAGTCTGACTTTGAGTAGCACCAAATATTGCAAATCTCAGGTAGCTAGAACTCCTAGGATATTAAGGCGTAATATAACCTTAATAATGCATGTTAGACTATATGGATTCTCTCCAGAAAGGCACCACTTACTAATGTAAATGCATGAATTCATAACTTACATGAAAAGCAAAACGATACCTTAAGTCTGCTCTATGAGAATTACTCATTAAAACTGTGTTTTCTTACATGTCTGAAGTGTGCTTATGTGTGTGAAACTCAAGAGCCTCCGTGAATGGGAATTGTGTTTTTTCCCATTCTTACATAAGTGCTGCAGTTTGTTTCTTGTGGCTCCCCCCTGGAGGCTGTGTCCTTCCCAGAAGCAGCTTTTCTAGATGTTTGTACATTCCTCTCTTTCCTGCTTTGTGTGTAGTCTTATTGAAACTATCTCAAAAGATCTAGAATGAAATTGGATTAATCTTGAATGCACAAGACTTTGTTCAGAAATAGCTAAAATATGAGCAGCTACAGATTTAGGTGTTTACAAATTGAAATCTAAACAAAAATAATTATAGAACTACCTCTGTAGTTCATCTTAGAAATATTTTAATTCAGCGAATTTGACTGATCAAGGGCTAGTTAAGTGTTGTCCATGCTTGAATCCAGATTTTTAAAATATGGGATGGATTTTGATAGAAATAATTAAAATTTTAGTGAGGCTTGTATTTATTTCATTTGATAGTTGTATCAACTTGTTTTCAGGAAGTAAATTCTCTTCCTACCATTTATTATAGTGGGAAATTTGTTATTATCACTTCAAAAATAACATTTTGCTATTCATGTAACTGCACAGATTCTCCTTCCAGCTATTTTTGTTTTATGAAATAATGACAATAGTTAGACCAAGTCTTTTTTTGAACTTTTGTTATTTTTTCTTTTTATTATGTCATTGTTGATTAGTTCTCAGTTGATTTCAGTCAAATGGTTTTAGAATGAAAGTGGTAGATCCTTTTGTCCACTAGGCTTAAGTTGACAGAATTATCCCTTGCTTTCCATCTATTGAATTTTTCAGAAATCTTTGAAGATCTTTTCTGACTAATTCATAGCCTTAATTACAACTTCTAATGACACGATCACATGGCTGTGCTAGACACTACTTCAGCTGTGTTGTGGTAAATTCCCATTTTTCTTCAGATGTGGAATAGGCTGAGATTGTGCAGTTTCAGCTGATGGCTAGTAAACTGGGTAGAGTTGGTTGGTTTTATCCATGGGACATTTGTCAGAGGTGATGTACAGAGTTTGAGTCTTCTTTGAGTAGTGTCAGCTTTACCCTTACAGGCCATGTTCTGTTCAGTTGTTTGTTTTGTCAGCTTCCTTACTGGCTTTAAAGGTGTGCAGAGAAAACATTGGCAACCTTAACGATTGGCCAGTTTTCCCAGTTGCCGCTTGTGAGAACTTACTGGAATTCCACACTCCTTAATTTCTGCTGCCCAGTAGGTATGGAGCCCTACTGGGGGGTGCTGTGTGTCTCAGCTTCAGTAATTCCTCTTTTCCTTCCTCAGGATCCGAATTGCTGGAATCAGGGGCATTCAGGGCGTGGTTCGAAAAACAGTAAATGATGAGCTGCGAGCAACTATCTGGGAACCTCAGCACATGGACAAGATAGTGCCATCACTGCTGTTCAACATGCAGAAAATAGAAGATATTGACAGGTAATTGTATTCCTTGTCACTGGCATGTTATTTTAAGCAATCTCTAGGCTAAATTTTTATGATGGATATCCTTTTCTTTGTAGTGGAAGCAACAACTCACCTCTACTACCTGAGGCTCCTTGAAATTTCTACTCTAGGTCTGCATAATGGTGCTTAATATTTCTTGTCTTAAAATTTTTTTAACCACTTTTTTTCACTTGTTCAAGGTTCTGTTGGCCTAAAAGTTATTCTAGAAATTATATATCCATATTTTGACTTGATAAAAATTGTAAACTCTGTGTTTTATTGGATCAGATGCAGAGATGAGTAAGCAAAGGCTTTTAGGTGACTCAAATGATTTTGCTGCTTAGATTGTTAAAAATTGAGGGTTTAATTCCTTTAGTCATTAGGCAGTGCTTGTCCTGGCTGAAACAGTACTTGGAGTAAGGAATTCAAGTTTTATTTATATGTAGATCCCCTTCTCTTTTTTGCTTTGAGTGACTCCTAGGCATATTACTTGCCACGTTTGCAAAAAGATATTCAAGAAGATCTCTATGATAATTAAAGTTGAGGAGATGCCAGTCACCTTACAATTTAAAAGAGTCACTGTTTTTTTGTTTTTTGGTGGGTTTTTTCGGGTTTGGTTTTTGTTTGTTTTTTGGTTTTTGGGGTTTTTTTGGCTCTGATTAAACACTGCGTAGGTGTAAAAACTGTTTATTGGTAGCACTGGGAAATTTCCATAAAACCAACTTCAGTAGTGCAAGCAAATTAAATATTCATTCCATGTCCAATTCTGGCTGCTTCAAAACTTGCCTGCTAAGAGGCTCAGCAGCATTCCTATAACAACAAGCTTTTCATGCTTTCACTTAGCTTTCTAGATCTGTCAGTTTCTCTTTTTTTGGTTTGAATTTTGACATTTATTTTTCAATTCCTCAGCTTTTTTTTTTTTTTTTTATTATTTTGCCAGTACCTGTCTCATCTCTAAAACAAATTTTCAGACTAAATAACTAAAATCAATAGTTATCTGTCTGTCCATGCCTTATCTATTTACTGCATATAATTGAGGGCCCACACAAAATCTACAGAAATATCCACTTGAGTTTTACATCTGAAGAGTGATCTGAGTAAGAGAGAAAGGTTTCTGAAGCTGCTGTTTGAGCAAGGAGAGTCTGCTTTGCCTCTGCTTACTCTGACAGGGTTTCTAGCTGCAGGTGGCCCCTTTCCTTTGGTGCTCTTTACAGTGCCCTCGGGCACACACTTGCCTTTTACAGCAGAAGTAAATTAACTGCTGATGGAAAAACTGACTGAAGCAGGATTTGGGTTAACCACTTAAAGTGGATCAGTGTATGTGTACTGCAGGGGTGATTTTTATCATCTATGGAGAAAGGCAATAATAGGGGTAGAAAAACAAATCTGTCAAAAAGCAACTTACATTTCTGAATCGTTGTGCTTGAAACATCCTATAATGCACATTGAACATGAAAAAAAAGACTAATGATTTTCCAAGTGGTGAGCAGGAGCCTTTTATGATATGCATATGACAGAAAAGCTGAAAATAGCATTCATAAATTGTTACCTGCTGGTCTTAAATGATGTTACAGACAATTTCTCATTTTGTTTTATGTGTGACTTCATATTGTGGAGCACAGAGACATCTTGAAGAGTAGGAGTAAGAAGCATATTGTTCTGGCAGATGGAGTTAAAGCATTATTTGAGAAAGAGCAGAAATTCCAGAAAATACCCTCAACTTAAATACATAGAAGAAAAATCATTTTTGGTTAAAGCTGAAGTACTTGTAGGTACTTACCTTGAAAGTCAATGTAATTTTAACTCGTGGAATTTTACAGCTTAATTCAAGATTATTTTGAGTGCATACCAGATGAGACACTTCTTGGAGTTAAGAATTTACTGTTTAAATAACATTTTAAAAATATAATTGTATTTGTGAATGTCGTTTGTTTGTATATCAGAGTGCACATTCTAGTTAGGTGCCTATTGGATATTATGTTTTTATATATATATATATATATATATATATATATATATATATATATACATATATATATATATATATATATATATATATATGTGTATATATATTTATATCCATTTCCAAAATAGGGAAGGGATGTATGAAATTGGTAATTCCTTTACTTGTGACATATTCTTCATAACTGTGGAGCTAAACCTGCCAGCCTTATTTCAGGCAGAGGGACACTCTAGCACTTAATGTAAACTTGACTTCAAATCCTTCTGATACATCTGTAATGTTCATACAAATTCTGTTTTAGAGGAAGTTAGAATTTATTTCTTTCTCAGGATTAATGAATCATAGTCAAACATTCCTGTACCTACTCTGCTCAAAAGTGGTGGTTAAATCATACTTCACATGTCTTGTCATATCTTTACCCAATCCTGGTTTTGTTGCATTAAGAAGTCTCATGCTTAAGTTGCTGAGTTGCTGTGAGCTAGTTTAAGTCTGTGATCAGGTGTTTGCTATGGAAACTGCTGTACTTCAGCACATCCTCCCTCTGGTTCCTTGTTGCCACTTCTGATAGAGATTGCCCATAAAAAAGCCAGTAGAGGAGCTAAAGGGAGTTGTCCTTGCCCATTTCATTATAAAGCACATTTTCAGCCCTCTTGTAGAACAAAAAGTCTAGATGCACAGGAATTCTACTGGATTTTTTTTTTTTTTTAGCTGTTGTCGTTGGATTTCTCAGAGGTTTTCTGATATTTCTGTAAAAACCAAATCAGTGAAACAAAATGAGTATGGGTTACTCATTTGAATCTAGAAACTCAAGAGGCTGTACAAAGCTTTCCTATAAAACTAAAGAGAGTATTCCATATTAGTTGTCTGACTATGCCAAGGAATACTTACTGAGAAATACTTTGAAGTAGATGCTGTTAAAGTTCAAATAAAATGTTACTCCTACAAACAACACAAGATAATTTTAGGCATCCAGATGCAAAGAGTAACTTTTAATACTAGGAAGATTCACCTAAAAAAAGACTCCCAAACAGTGCTGAGAAGTCACCTTCTGTAGGTTTGCATAGACAGGCACTTAAAGCATAGCTTATTTTACTTTATTTTAACTGGAATTCTTTCAGACAGGCTTAGCTCTAAATGCTCTGCAACCTACTTTCTTCTTTTCTCCCCACACACCCACCTTCACAATACTGTTGTATTTTAGGGAATCTGTGTCTAAACAGCAATGGAAATGACAGTCCTACACTATCTCTCATCACTTCTCTGTGCTGAGAAGGGTGCTCATCTTCCTAGATCAGAGTCCACCAGTACAGGGGAAAGAGAAAAAGGGAGGCTGGGTGGCACAGCAGTTGGATAAAGCTGGAGTTTCATGATACTCGTGGTGGATTATATACAAATTGTCATACCTTTTAAAATTCTAATCATGTTGCACTTGTTAAACTGTTTCTCCTTATCTAACAGGGTTCCTGAGGCTCTTCTGTTATTAAAATCTTACAAGCTAGCACTGTTGTGGTAACTCCTGAAACACTGATATTTCCAGAGGCAACAGGATTTTCATATGGAAATTTTAGATGTCAATAGTATTGAAACACTGGAAAATCCTTTGCCATCAAAAGATATTTTACATTAATATTTTATATTATAACTATGATGTTAACATGTTCATTTGACTATTTCAATTTTCAACTTTCTATAATGTTCTAAAGCTTTTATGATGCTTAACTAAACTGAATGCTCTTGGTTGAGACTTTCAAATGTATTTAACACACAAGCTTGCACTGCAGAACTGAAATTATGTTTAAGGGTTTAGGTTAGTGGTCTAAAATTAAAGATGGATAATGTTATTGTAATGAATCCTCACTTAAGTTCCTAAAATGTCTTTTGTGAGAGGAGAAAAAAGGTTGCCACTTGTAGGTCCAGTGACTTTTGGTAAGCAGTGGAGGTACCCTGGGGGGATCTCTTTGCTTTCTTTCTGAAACCTGTGTTCACCACAGAGCCCACAGTGAGGGGCTCAGCAGTGCCCTGTCCAAGCAATCATGGAAGGCACTTAGGTAGAAGGTGACCAACTTCTACACTGTCTATTTAGAGGTAACTGTGTGGGTGATAATGTTCTAATTAGTTCACTCAGACATTTTTTTTCAACTCACAAGCCATCTGTTTGTGCAGAAGTATTGGAGTTTTATTTAATGCTCACCCACACAGTATGGACTCAGTAATGGGCAGGTGAATGAGATCATTAATCTGAACAATATTACTAAGATTCTGTCGAAATTTTTTTAGTGGTTTCACAGCCTTCATTCCTTTTTAACAACTCACAGTGTTTTGTCAAAATGTGGTAGATTACAAGTTAACTGAATATTAGCAGCTTTTGTGTTTGCCATATAAATATTTACTAATACACTGGTCAGTACTGAGTGAATGGATGATGATCTGTGGTCCTACTATAAGAGAATAAAATATTTTATTCAGAATTCAGATTTTATGCATATTAGAACTGCAGTTCTTGCCTAGTTGAAGAGAGTGACTCATGAGAGTTTTAATACCAAGGGTACAATACAGTAAAGAAAAGGTGAACAATAATCAGTAATATAATCAATGCATTTTGTCTTATTTCAGCAGAATAGGCCCCCCATCCTCTCCTACGGCAGGAGTGAAAGAAGAAAATCCTTCTGTGCTGGCTGAGAATTGTTTCAGGGAACTACTGGGACGAGCAACCTATGGAAATATGAATAATGCTGTCAGACCAGTTTTTGCGTAAGTTGAAAATTTGTGGAAGATCTTAAGCGATTTTCTTTATTTCATCCTCAATTCTGTTGCATTAAATTTCTTCCTCCTTTTCATCTCAAAACTTTCCATTCACATTTCTTTAAAAACTTGCCCCTTTTGTAATCTCTCATCTTTGCTGCCTGTCAGTAAACTTGAAGGCAGTTATAGAGGAATGAGTGTCCTGCTTGACTGATTTTTAGAAGTGAAATAATTTACATGAGTTGTTGCTTCAGCTGACCTTTTTTTTTTCAATGTGAAACTTTATCCAAGCTAATAATGTCCCACAGATGAGTGCCACAATCAGTGGAGAGACAAACTAAATAAAATACAAGTAGCACAAAGGAATACTGTGCCCCATAAAGTTATAATTTATATTTTCCTGCCATTTTCTTCCAGGACCTGTTTCGATATTCTTTGAGGAATATCTTTAACAGCTCACTTAGGAGTAAGTGGCAGATATGCACACAGTATGCACATTATGCACAAAAACACATGGTACAAATTATACTTGATGTATTAGTACTCAGGGATACCACTTTCCAACTCTGGCTTTTCCTGGTCATGAGGAGACCTGCTTGCTTCTTCTTGCAGATATTTCAAGGTGCATCCCAGGTACAGGAATGCATTCTCTTACATGGCCTAGTTCTTCCCACCAAGATTAAGTATTTTATTTATACACTGAAAGGCCTTCAAGCTTCCAAAAGCCATTTTCAAGTTACCAGTTAAGGAGAGAAATTGCAAAGATAGGGTTGGTGTTGAAGCAGAAACTTGTAACCCCTCTTTTATCTTGAAAAAGCATCACTACAAAGAACTGTAACATTCCCTTACTTTCTATATGTATCTGTTATACCAACCTGATATAAATTTGTGTTGCAAAGTTGAGTCTTTTATTAAAAAACACTCCTTCTTTCCTAGATTTAAAATTTGCATTCCTCCAGAATACCTGTGATCACAGTTGGCACCTAGGTACTAAACAGTCTGGATGGACTACTTGGTACTATACTGTAGCTGCTTTCTTATCACTTCTTAATTCTTTTCGTGAGTTTATCTCAAAATTTCATCCCCATTTGCAGTGATTTCAGTCTTTTGAATCATGTTAGTATCAGGGAAGTCTCCTACAAATAATTCCTGATTCCACAGACTAGAGGTAGTGCTTGGTTTGGGATTTGAGAAGGCATCATAGTTGCTTTTCCTGTGGCTATTCTAAAGCCTATGTCTCTAAAGTATTATTTTCAGCCTATTTTCATTTCTTACATGCTATGACTCTAAGGAGCCAGTTGACTCTGTCAGCTCAGTGTGCCACCTGGTGCATTTATGCACCAAAATCAGTAGATAATGACCAGTTATTCAGAATATGTTATCTCCTCTATGAATAGAGTCTTTGTAGTCACCATTTTTGTGTTCGACTTTGAGGACACAAAAAGACACAAATGTGTCTTTTTAGAAATGACTGCTCTAAAGGTTTAGTATTTTTGAAGAGCAAGAGATGCAGAAAATGCAATTTCAAGCTGTTTTTCCTAAACAAAAAGGGAGTGCTCTATCTAATCAGCTTCACTTTGTGAATGACAGAACAGTTAGAATGAAAGTTTGAGATAGTCTATTTCACTTTTTCAGGTTGAAAAACCTGCCTTAGCTTCTGATTAGAAAACAATTTCTTCTAACAATGTTCAGCTATTTCACAGCTTTTAAGGAAACTCTGTAAATATAGATAAGTCTTCATATTGCAATGATAACATGAAGGTGCAGGTTCAGATCTCACCTGAAGGCTTGCTTCATGTGGCACTGCAGTATCAGGCCACATGCTGCCACCTCTTTGCAAAACTAAGAGTGCAGTGCTGCCTGTATCATGAGGCAGGCTTTTTTCAGTGATTGATGGGTTTAAATGTAATGAAGATAGTAGTAATCTGAAGTCGGTCTCCTGTTACAGGTTTAGTCTCCTGTTACAGGTTTGGATTGATGTTAATTCTCCTTGTCTTAGGCAGAAAATCTCCATGGTTATAAGTATCTACATGCAGTAGCTAGAAACTCTAAAATAACAATTTGCAAAAAAAAAGAAAAATCTTACAGATCAGTCTCTAATTGCTTAATGAAAGACAAAAAATGTTACATTAAATGTTACAAAAAATTTTTATGTTGTGTCAACAGTCAGAAGCTATTGAGATGTACTTAGCATGGATTTGCAATGGTGAATAGATTAGACAGATTTAGAGAGATACAGAAATCTGATGTAACTTCTCAAGTGTAACAACTGCATTTCCAGTTTTTTCAGTTATCACATCATGTGTGCAGGGGTTTGGAATATTAACAGACTGATGTTCAGTATTCTTTCAGCAAACGTGATGCATGCGCAGAATATTTTATATATTCCCATACATGCAGGCTCCTTGGTATCAATTTATTATCTGTTGCTTTAAGGATTACTTGCATGTGTAGCTCTGAGAAAGAATTCAGGGATCATTAGTGGCTCTCTCCCCAGAAACTTGCCTTATTGGTTCTCGTGTTCCTTTGAAATTGAGAGACCTAAATGGGCATATTTGCAATATATATTCAGCAGATCTCAATGGATGGCAGTTTGGCATGTGTTAATCCAGCAATAGAATCTTTTGTAATCTTTATTAGATATTCTTTATTGAAAGAAATGTAATTTGGAAAAAAAAATAGGAGTTAAGGTGTGACTTGATTTTAACTGAAGTAAATGCACCATACTAAAAATACCCTTTACTGTCTTTTGCCAAAACAAAACTACATCAAATACTTCTTATGGTCAGTAAAATACATCACCTACAGGAATTCTAATCCTGCTGTCTTTAGGAGTACAAAGTATGCTGCCCATTGAGCTGTTACACAGAGCTTTGACCAAGTCTGTCATCTTCCCCCGCCTTCTTCCCAGCAGTTCATTTACCTAAGGCGGCTAATACTTGGCATTTCTGGCAAAATAAAATCGTGTGTCTTGTTTAGAGAGAATTTTTTTTTTTGTTAACATGATATGGGATGCAGTTGGCCATAATCTGCCTGAATGGATCTTTGGGTCAGATAAGTGGGAACTGTCAAGGATAAAAGAGAACACATGCTGCCCTAAAAGATTAAAGTATCAGTTCCAGTCAGAAGATAATGGAGAGTATGATTTTCTCATAGAAATAAAATGCATTAGCTAAAATAAACTTTTATGTACAAGATATGATGGACTGTCCTGGAATGATATTAAGAGAAGACACGAATGAATACATTATGAGCCACTAAGCCTTGAAGAATTTAAAGAAGTAATTTTGTTTGGTTTTCTATCCCAAGGCAGGATTAAATACACCTGTGCACAAGAAAGGCAGCTATCCCCAACAGGTACTCAAGCTGGATATTTAGTAATGCAAATCTGCTGATATCTTGGCAGGCAAATACCTTTAAAATTCCTGACATTCTTTCCTCTAGGGATTTCTGTTAAAGGTATGTGATGTGTCAAAATAGGAGAACTTTTTTAATCTCTGCAATGGAGTGCAAGATAATTTAGGGCACAAGAGATGCATACGCAGGTGACTGGGCTGGGAGCAGCTGCCCAGGGAGGGAATTGACATCTCCAGATTCCAGGCAGAGTGGGTTACAGCATCCAGCCAGTCCTCCTGTGTTCACTTCTTTCACCTCTGACTTCTTTCACCTCTAGGGCTTTCCAGTTTGTTATTTTAAGCAATTTTATATGTTTCCTAAGTTCTTTGAGAAAAAGGAGAGCAATAATGATTCTGTAGCTGAGATACCTGTTTAGGAACACAACTTCAATTCAGTTTTTGTTACAAAGTTTTTTTGTTGATTTGGCACATTTGCTGTTCATTGGCAGATTGTTTGTGGATTTGTTTTGATTTTTTTTTAATCCTAAATCATACCAATTAAAATGCATGCAAAATGTCCTTTTCTTCAATCTTCTAGACTGAAAAAACACAGTTATTTTTTCATGCTTTTTCAGAGACTCATCTCTCTTTTTTGCAAAAATGTGTGTCCTATTCATAGCTTCCAATGTTACTGCTTAAGCAGAATTTTTTGTATTTGATTGAAACTCTGATAATTTCTTTTTCATTTGTGGTTCTTATTCCATTTAAACGGATACATGTATTATTTGTATTTCGTTTTGATATTTCTTGCAGTAAGTGTTGAAATGCTTCAGAGCGTAAAGGTGTATACATACAAAGAGCAGCTGTTTTTTATTTTCCATATATTTTATTTATGAAACTACCATGAAAACAAATATATTTCTTAGAGTTTCTATTCTGGATGGAGTATTCAGCCCTAATTATTTTGCAGCTTGTAATTCAAAACAACTTATTTATCTTCTGTAGAGTATAAATTTTCAAGGTGTTATAACCTTCAGGAGATCCTTTTCATGTAAATAAGCATCTAATGTTACAGCACTGTGTGGAAACAGTCTATTCTTAACTATATGTATTTGATGTAACTAGGTTCCCTAAATTTATGGAACCGGAATTTCTGTTCAGCCAAATGTTTATGATCACATCCTAAACCTAGAAAACAAATGTTTTTCTGAAATTCTAAATTTGTCACTTAGTTCATAAGTCATTGTATGGAAGTTTTATGTAAATAAATACTCCCTTTGAGGTGAATTTTGAGAAAATTCATAAGATAGCATTTCTTGTATCTGCAGAATGTACTTATTTCATTATGTCTTAATTTTTGCTTACAGGCATTTAGACCATCATAGACTATGGGATCCTAATGAATTTGCTGTTTCCTGCTTTAAAATTATCATGTATTCTATACAGGTAGGATTTTCTCCTGGATTTTTTTTTTCCTTGAATACATGTTTCAAGCACATGAGAGAGGTTTCAATGCTCATCTCAACATGCTAGTGGTAGACAGTAGATGAAGTCAAAGAATCCAAAAGATCCAAGAGAAGGTAGTGGGATGGTTGTTCTCCAGAGTAAGGAGCTGGGTAACCATGTTGGTGTGACATTGTGCTTGACAAAGAAATCTCTCAGGTTGGTTATTTCTCTGTGCTGATACAGCTGTGCTGCTTTTCCAATCCAAGAAACCAACTTCACATGTAACTGTTGTACTGAGGATTTTTCATAGTGGACAACCTGTATTGTGGCCTTAAGCTGAAGGAGGGAAGGTAGAGATTGGATATTAGGAAGAAATTCATTACCAGAAGAGTAGAGAGGCACAAGATATACAGGGAAGGTGTGGCTGCCCCATCCCTGGAAGTGTTCAAGGCAGGTTGGACAGGACTTGGAGCAGTCTGGTCTAGTGGAAGGTGTCCCTGCCCATGGCAGGGGGCTTGGAATGAGATAGTCTTTAAGCCATCTATGACTCAAGCCATTCTGACTCTATGATTGTCTGTTGTAAACATCAAGGTATTATTCTTTGATGGCATCAAACATAGATTCCCAGAAGATAACTGTAAAATTCCAGGTTTGTGAAAGAAAGCTGAGTTTTCTCAGCATTTATATCAACAGTGCTGAATTCTTTGAACTGAGTAGCTGAGTGAAGGACCACTTCATGCTTCCTCTGTACTTGTAAAAATTCCTGGATATTTTAAGACTCTAAGGTTTTGTACACTGGGCTGGCTGAATGAACTTTTATAGCTTCATCTCTCATGGAAGTTTTTTTAATCCATATTTAGTCATTAATTGATTGTAATTTTGATAAATTTCTGAATTAAAATGTTGCAGAATGAGAACATGGTCATCACCATAGCTGAGTGCTGTATGAGCTTATTCTTGTTAAAGTCACAGATGAAGATTTTCTGTCTTTTTTTTTAATAGGCACAATATTCCCATCATGTAATACAAGAAATCCTTGGACACCTTGATGTCCGCAAAAGGGATTCACCACGAGTTCGTGCTGGCATTATTCAGGTTCTTCTGGAGGCAGTTGCAATAGCAGCTAAAGGATCAATAGGTAAGGTATATTAAATTAAAAGCATCAGGTCAAAGGATAAATTTGTAGGGTGGTGCTTATTTTCACTTTGATTTCAGACTGATTGGATACATTTTGAGAAGGTTTTGTGTATTTTTTTTTCCTTTGTGCTGATAAAATGCTTGAAATCTTGGATTACAATTACTCCAAGCATATGTATTTGGTGTTTGACTCTTATATAATCCTTTGCATTGAAAAATTGTGAAAGACCTTTCTGTTTGGAATGAAATCATAAAGTCGGAGAGAACTGTGTATCACTACAAAATCTCAAGAGCATTGTAGCTTTGTTATACAGCTGTGACCTGAGTATTGCAGGAGTAGAATGATCTTTGAGAAATTTTACCTTATTGACTGCGAAGCAGCTGAAATAAGGTGAAATATGTTGTTTAAAGTTAGGATTCTTCCTTGAAATAAGTGTAGTTATGAAGACATGTACAATCTAGTGCTGATGTTCTTTGGTGTCCTGCTGAAATACTATTTTACTTCATTAGCTTGAGCCTGAACCTGTCCTTCCTCTTTATATGAGATCCACTTGCATGCACAGATTTGGTAAATCTTTTACCATATGATGAAAAGAGCTCATTATTTGATCCAATGTATAGAATTGGATTTTAGTAGCAGGTTTTGAAATAACTGAAGTTCAGGGGTAAGTACCTGCAGTTTAGTCCATTATTGATGCTTAATTTCAGCAACCACTCCTGTTTTGTATCTGAAACTTGCATGGTGAGTTGACTCTGGGCTGTTTGCATTCGCCTTTCCCCCAGGACAGGGACAGTGTA
Source organism: Sturnus vulgaris (assembly GCF_052056855.1). Classification (NCBI taxonomy): domain Eukaryota; kingdom Metazoa; phylum Chordata; class Aves; order Passeriformes; family Sturnidae; genus Sturnus; species Sturnus vulgaris. Next base: position 148,149,583 of record NC_142243.1, read on the forward strand.
GAAAGAAGGTGAGAAGTTTCATGGATCAAGATAAAGACAGTTTGATGGGTGGAGCAAAGCTACATGCACAAGGAAAATCAAGTTACCTCCATCCTGGCCAGACCCAGTAGTGGATTGTAATGGATTATACATACATACCTGATTGTATTTTCTGATTCAAAGTTAATTTCTAAAATATCAAAGTGTAGGCATACCTCAGAACTTTATTTCTAGTCGTGATGCCTCAAATACTATTTCACTCGGTTCTCTTCATCATCCTGCTCTCATTACTTGTGAAAATGCATTGAAAAGCCCAGTTTTAATTTTCTTCAGACATTTCCCCCTTGACAGGTGCAATCACTGTCATGTGTCGTTTCCAGGCCCAACAGTTCTGGAGGTTTTTAATACCTTGTTGAAGCACCTGCGCATCAGCGTTGACTTTGAGCTGAGTGACAGGCACAGTTCAGCAGAAAGTGTCACTTTAAGCACAAGCTCCAAGGAGAATGATGAGAGGATTGTCCAGAATGCAATTATTCAAACAATTGGTGAGTAATGCAATTGACACAGGCTCACTTAAAATTCCTCCCCTTTTCTTTCTTCCTCAGTGAGATGATATTGGACCAGCTTGAATCATGAAGGAATACTACCAAGTTGGTTTATCTGATTGTGTTTGCCTCTCATTCTCAGGCTTCCTTTATGTGCTTGATTTCTGAAAGGTTTTTCTTTTAAATGCTGAGCACATAGCCAGGAAGCTTATGAAAATTAAAAATGCTGGTGGACTTAATTTTAATTATATTATTTGATGGCCTTTGAAATGTAGAAATCTCTACCTTTGGTAAAGAACTACTGTTAGTCCTTTTATGAAAATCACTGCAACCAGTCATATATAGTAATATACATTTAGTAGGTACTACTTTAAAATTGATAGAAATGAATGTTAAACATAGTAGCAACAATGACACCTAATGGCCAGTTGTGCTACCATGACTTAACTGAAGTACGTTAATGCACAGCACTGGAAATTATTTTCTTAACACTGTCTCCCCCTTTCTCAGATTTTCCCTTCATGATAGTGATGTTATATACTGGGGTGCATTTATGATAAGTATTCTTTTTCTTAAAGAACAAGGGGATGTAACTTAAATGTTGTTCACTGATCTGTACCTTCACTTGCCTTGAAGCTTTCTAGAGCAGTAACAAGTATGTGGTAGATTATTTCTCACCATTTAAGTAAAGCTCCCAAGTTAAAATGTTAAACCCCCACCAAAAAAAAAAAAAATCCCAGAATCGAAACGTCTTTCTACTGAAGTCAATGTTATACTATTGCACAATAATAAAATAGAATATCTGGAGTTGGAAGGGACACATAAGTATCATTGAGTCCAACTCTCTGCTCCTCCCAGGACTGCTTCAACTAAACCATGTGCCTGGGAGCATTGTCCAGATACTGCTTGGTACTGTGACCACTTCCCTGGGGGGCCTGGTCTAGTGGCCAACCTTCCTTTCAGTGAAGAACCTTTTCCTAATGTCCCATCTGAGCTTCCTCTGATACAATTTCATCCCATTTCCTCATGTTCTGTCACTGGTCACCAGAGAGAGCTCAGCGCCTCCTGTTTCACTGCCCTCCTTGAAGGTGTTTGATGTTCTTAGATCAAGGCACCCAAAGCATGGACTCGAGGAGGGGCTGCAGCAGTGCAGTGTAGATGGGACAGTCACATCCTCAGCCAGCTGGTGATGCAGCACAGGGCACAGTTGGCTCTTTTGGCTGCCAGGGCACACTTGATTCACACCGGACTTGCCATTAACCCAAACCCCTCGGTCTTCTTCCATGGAGAATATTGGGAATAACAGTGTTATGTCAGTTCCCTGGGTGCACTGCCACAGCTGTGCTGTGCTGCTGGAAGAGCAGGGCCTAGCCTGCAAGTGGCACTGGCATGGCAGCTGTTCCCATTGGAGCTGTGTCTGGGCAGCTGCTTCAGTTGTGGTGGGTGCAGAGCTGGGAGAGGACAGGGTCTTCTGCAACTGGAAACTATTTCTTCCTGGTTGAGCTGGCAGAGCTGCAGTGCCCTTCCTGCCAACTGGTGCTAGCACTCCCTAAGAGATACTTTTAAAGTAGAGGAGGTGTGTGTGCACCTGACATTTCTCCTGGCCCTGCCCAGGTTGCCTCAGCCATTGTGGTTCCTTCTGCTGCTGTGAAGTTCCCCTGGTCCAGAACTCTCCCTGTACCCGATGCTGGAGTGCTCCTCTTCCCATAGTGCTGACATGGAAGCTGCTCACCTCATCATTCCCCAAGAACAGCAACAGTCATAAAATACTTGTATGTCTCTGGGATTTCTGTCCCCTCACTTGTAATATTTATTGGAGACTTAAAAGACAAAAATAACAATGCTGTGTGCCATGAGAAACACTTCCAGTTCTTCACTGGGTACAAGTTAATAGACTCCAGATATTTAGTTTTTAAATTATATATTTAGAGAAGGATAAAATTAGAAGGCTTTAGTACTCAAAGATGAAAGTGAGTATCATGAAAAGGACTCAATAAAATCATTCAGCAAAAATAACTGAGATTATGCCCTAAAACAAGTAATGCGTTTATTCTTCATCTGTGTTGACCTGTTAATATATTCCTTATATTTTAAAGGCTTTTCTTATAAAGAGAAGGGCCCTAAATCTCTTATTCTTGTGTGATTCCATTCTGTTTTTATTTAGGATTTTTTGGAAGCAATCTCCCAGATTACCAGAGATCAGAGATTATGATGTTCATTATGAGCAAAGTACCTGTTTTGGGGACAACTTCGCAATCATTGGATCCCAGTAACCTTGGGTTTGTATATCCTATATTTTTAAATTTTGAATTAAAAATCTAGATTTTAGAATCCTGATAAATTAAGAAGTGAAAAACATTAAGAAAAGTGAAATGCAAATTCTCACTCCTTAGGGGCTGTGTTAAATACTATGTAGAACCAAGACATTGCAGTGTCAGCAAAATGACATCAACCTACAGACATGTTACTGATAAAAATTACCTGATTGGAGTGCATTTTATTTTTCACTAAAGCACTCTTTCTCTCTGCATCTATACAATTTTTTTCTGAAATTATGTACTTTATGTTTGTTAATTCCATAAAATTTTATATATAAGTTTTGAGAATGAGAGGAATTCAATTAGAAGTACAGTTTTTCAAATAGCTACATAATTTACAAACTATTTTTAAGGTTGTTTTTTATTTAATTCTGTACAAGTTGACTTCAAATTAAGAAATTCCAGAGAATTTTGGATTTTCCCTATGTATTTAGAAATAGGAAAAAGCTATAAGTGGGCAGACTTAATAAACCCCCAATTTAAAAGCTGCTCTACACTGGATATTTTCCCTGTCACACGAATAATTTTGCTTAAAAGACTGCATTTCCTCAGTGTGGGGAAGTCACTGAAAAGGCTGCAGCTGTTCGTTCCAGATGTGCACAGACACTTTTTACCACATAAGTGATCCCCCACTAGATTAAGTAGGAAGTCATTATCGTTCTCCAGCTTCTTGATGGCTTTTTATACAGTATCCCTGCAGCATGGGATGCTATTCCATGGAAGATACAAATCTGTGCCAGGCAGTTATCACTCATTATGGAGATATTTCAAGAAAAAATGCATATGGAATTCTCTGCTTGGATTAACTATTGGGAGTAGTGGTTGTTTGTTTCTTAACTTATAGTTTTCCATTTATGAGCACCTGTGTAAACATGTGCCTGAGCAATGTGCTAGTATGATGTGCATATGTCACTGAGCAAAGAAGGCTTTCTGATTGCTGATAAAGTCTTGCATTACTTAGAATTTTGGTTTCAGCTACCCAAGACATTTGAATGATACAAACAGCCTATTAAGGTAGAAATTTCCACTGTTATGTACATGCCAAATTTATGAAGAGGATTGATCTTCCTTTACACTATTTAACGGACAAAATGGCTTGTACCTTTTAAACTTCCCTGAAAGAATCTCTTTAAATGGAGCAATTTATTCCAAGTGTTCTTTCATCTCCTAAGATCTTACAAGAATAGTGACTGTGTACCTTTAGCTATTTGGCTTCTTTTAGTACCTGCAGGAGTGACATGAAAACAGAAGAAGAACAGGTCATGTAGTGTTTCATGTATCTTCCTGTGATATAAAACCTCTTTTTTTTTGCAGTCTCAAAGTTCTGGAGTCTGCGTTTCTTAAAAGACTCAATTACGTTTTTTAATCCAAAAGAAATTTTCAGTGCTGATGCTTGTGAAAATAACAGTGGTGGATTTCAGAGATTTCTGAGTAAAACAAAGATTTATATCTGCTTCACAATATACAGTTTAATTTTTTCTTCAACTGCACATGCTCCATTTTTTAAGTCTTCCTGTAAATTTTTCTTTCAAAAACATTTAATTATTGCAACTCAGTTGGAAATGTTTATCTATGATCATCCAGCATCTCTTCCAAGATTGCTGTATTCACTTGTCAAAATGAGAATAATGTCTAGAGTAGAATAATATTTCAAAGATATGCAAGAAAAACTAATTTGCAAATTTTTTTTTTCTGATTGTAGAGATTTGGGAGCCAGGAGGATTCAAATCATGTTATTGAGATCTTTACTAATGGTAAGCCTTCTGTGATCAGTATACTATGTTATATATAAACAAAGTGTTTCCTTTATGTGTATATTTACACATAAAAGTGCAGTATAACCACAATGGATTATGAAAATAAACATACATTCATATTGTATGGACCTGTAATTCTATTGTGTAATATTGTGAAAGCATTTTTCCAACTTACATTAGAAACAGCACAAGAAATACGCCTCCACCTCTTAGAGCACTTTGGTGAATGTCAGTTATAATTGGATCTGCAGATCCAAAAGAACATCCTAGAGTAGGTTGAGTTCTGCCAGAAATACTGGCAACATCAAAGTGAAATCACTTTTATCTCTGAGCCTGGAAAAATGGTAATTAGTAGAATGGCAAATATTTTTAAAACCATAGGAATGAATACCTCAGACAGTGTTGTTCTTTCCTTCCTAATATTTCCCAAGTTTCTGGTAAGGTGTGATTGAACTTTTTATCACTAATACATTTTTCAACTGTAAATCTTGAAAGAGTATTTCTGGAAATAGGCCCAGATGGTAAAAATCAGAAAGTGAGTAGTAAAGGAGTCTCTTGCCAGTAGAATCCTTGCCCTGTTTTGTTGCAAAAGCTGAAAACTGTTTAGTGACTCAAATAGGGGAATAATTTCACAAACTAAAGCAGAAGAATGTCCTCCTGGAAAATTTGTTCTGTCCTTGCTTTGACATGAAACTCAGGTATGTTGTTAGGCAAATAGGTTAAACCATTCTGGGTTTATCCAAATCTGAAATCTTAGACTCTGGTTTGAAAAAGAGCTGGGCATTCAGAGTTGCAATTTAGGGATAGAAAACTTGTTAGGAAGGACCTCAGGTGGTCATTTTGCACATTGTCTTCATTAAACATAGACTCAGATACGTCTAAACTGTTCCTGACAATATTCATCTCACCAGTATTAAAAGTCCATTAAAACAGGTAAGCATTGTACTAATGATTTTGAGTCCTGCATAGCCTGTAAGTTTGCTTTAAGGGAGTCAGAGTGGACATGCAGAAGGGATCTAACATTTGGAACACTGAAGTTTGGTTTGCATGTCTTTTAGAATATGGAAGTAAAATCCCATAATGGCACAAAGGCGTGAAAGTCATTGTTCTGATGCTTAATAATTAGGCATTGATAAATATTGTGGAAAAAAATTCAGCATTGTGCATCATGTATTCTTTACAAAAGAATAATATTTCATAACATAATTAATCTGTTGTCATGCATACACAGGCAGACAAGTTAATGCTGTATAGGGAGTTGAAATCTGGCACTTTATTAAAAGTGTGCATTTAAATTTCCAGCCTTGCTGCTGGTAATATCAGTCATTTTCCATTTTCAGAATGATTGATCAGATGCCTTCCTGTCCCCTGCTCCTGTCAGCCACGTCCCTGTGAACCCCTCAGTTAAGCTGTGGGCATTGTGCTTGCTCAGTGTTGTGGTTTAACCCAGAGGCACCAGGGACCACCCAGTCACTCACTCTGCCAGGGGCATGGGGAGAGAACCAGGATGGTACCAGTGAGAAAAGTGGGTTGAGATGAAGACAGTTTAGTAAGTAAACAAAGGAAACCAAGAAAAATAAAACTAAGAAGCAAGAAAAAGAAGTAATAAAACAAAACAAAATCCCCACCTAAAAAAACCCTAATTGCTCACCACAAGCCAAGTAATAGCCAGCCAGTCCCTGAGCAGTGGCAGCCCTCACAAACTTCCTCCTGTTCTGCTGCTGAACATGACACATTTTAGTATGGGATATCCCTCTGGAGGTGTGTGAGCCCTGCTCAGTGTTACCAGCACTGGTTTGGTCACAAATCTAGAACACAGTAGCACATGTGTTACTATCAAGAAAATGACCTATCTCAACCAAAACCAGTAAACACAGTTCACATGTAAAAGCTGTGAGGGTATGGAGTATATATAAAGAAGACAAATCACTGTGTATGTCTTAGATGAAAATACTATTGCATTTTTTGTAATTAAATTTCGAATAATTTTGCTCCCCTCATCCTCAACAGGTTATATATACTTGTAATATATTTTGAGATTGTAATATTCTGGTAACCTCCATTTTAAGGGATGCTGCATTTTAAGTATTTTTGACTAATGTAGATGTTCAGCTAATTAAAATTTGAATTAGTGGTTAGGTAGAACTTTATTTTTCTTTGTGTACCTGCAGAATTTGCTTTAAATAAAAGTACTTGATTGGGACAATCAATTAATTTTTAAAATAACACTATGGTACCAGATTTCTAGATATTTGCTTACTTCATGTTTTGCAATAAAGTAGTATTTGTAAATCTGTAAGGTGTACATATAGGCCCTGATTTCTCATGTTTTATTTCACATGAGCTTACTCTATGTGTGAACAACTCATAAACTGAAATGGAAAAATCTCTATTGTAATTATCGACTGGAATTACTATCATCTTCAGTTTATGCCCTGCAGCTTTTCATAGGCCATATTAAAAAAAAAAACCATAAATCATACCTCTTTGATTTTTTGATTCAGGGTGTGTTTGTAAAGAAAGAATCCTAAAAAATCCTTTTAACGTGAAGGACTTAATTTGAAAATGTGTGCTAAAATCCTTCCAAATTCATAGTGAGGTAAGGAATTTTCAGAATTAATACAGTACTTCAATTTGAATCTGCCTCGCAGATGCCGAAGCAAACCCACTGAAAAGTGAATGACAGCTGCAATTAATTCTTACAATGTAGTAATGACACATTAATTTTATTTCCAACAATGAACAGGTGACTTCAGGATACAAAGCCACAACAATAAGTAATGCACTTCCTCCCCCCTTTTTGGACCCATTGCTGTCTCCTTCACTCATGGAAGACTCTGAGCTGAGGCAGCTGGTCCTGGAAATCCTGCACAACCTCATTGATCGGCACGACAACAGAGCCAAGCTGAGAGGGATAAGGTGGTGCTTTTTATTTATTACCTACTTGAAATTCCAGTTCATTACCTGAATGACAAGTACTGTTGATTTTTAAATGGTTTTGCTAATATGAATTATTAATGTACTGTTTTAGTGAATGCACAGTACTCAGTGTCATTTATTATGGCAAGTATTTTACAGGTAAGCCTCAGAGCACAGTACCTTAAATAACCATTACAAATATAGTTTAGCTATATAGAAGACAAAATTTTATTTTTATTTTATGTAGATAAAAAAATACATGATTGTCATAATTCTCTTTCTGGTTCTCCTTCTTCAACTGAAATTTGAATATCCTTGTAAAGTATGGATATAATTATAAAGGGAATTGGGTCAAGATCTGTTTGAATAATTCCTGTATTCCATGTTCTCTTAATTTCCAACTTTTTTTTTTTTTTTTTTTTTTGGCTAAAACAATACATTTCTTTAATTTGTAGAATAATACCAGATGTTTCTGATCTAAAGATAAAACGAGACAAGATTTCAAGACAAGACGTGAGCTTCATGAAAAAGGTAATAGAATAGAAAAATCACTTTTCTATCTAGAAATAAGTAACTGAACCAGTGGTTTTACTTTTCTTCTACAGCTGTGATTTTGCAGCAAGTCACAGAGATCAGTTTCAAATTATTGTAATCAAGTTACAGTGATTTCAATGTTGAGGTGCTCTAGATACTTGAAAAATGATTCCATGCAATAAAATTTTAATTTATGTGTTCAGTTAAAACCTTTATATGCATGAAATTAGAACAGCATATGTCAAAACCATGAATTCTGAAAAGATCTCCCTGTTGCTAGATCCCTGCACAGCATTTAATTTTTGTTCAGTAGCAGTTTTTCACTTGTATGGCTTTTATTTTCGCCATATTTTTGTATTTTTAGACAGTTTTTTATTTAGAAATCTTTTTATAGCTGTGGTACAGGGACTTATGTTTTAGGTAAAGATGTCAAAGAAAGTTAACTTTGCACAAAACAGTTGTCTTCTAAAAGATTGTTTTCACAAGACTTTGTACCAGTGGCCTCAGTATATTTGGTTCTAAAGAAAAACAGAGTTTTTGTAGATGATACTTACATGGAGTGAAATTGCTTATAGTAGACACCTTGGATTTTATAAGGGAAAAATGCATGAAGCTGTTGCTGTGCTCTGTCATTCCTCACTGTGGTTTATCTGTGTAGATATGTAAACAAAAAACAGAAAATGCCAAGGTAGGCCAAAATACTGCCTATGTAATAATATTCAAACTAGAGTTGTACAGCATTCAAGCAACGTTGCAAGATAAATGTTCTTGCAAATTTAGTCCAGTTAATATTCTTTCCAGTACACGTACAACTGGAATAATACAAATATAAAAAATACTCTAACATTGGCAATTATTAGTAATGTGACTTTTAAAAAAAGTGAATTATATTTTAATTCATTAGTTTAATATCTCTGCTTTAAAGCAGTTTGGATAAGATGTATTTTGCTAGATGAAAGTTGTAGCAGTTAAACTAAATATTTGAATTGTTAATACTGATCTGAAGAAAAGGGAAGAAGAGGAAAAGAGATTCTTCACAAGTCAAGAAAAGATCTTCAGGTTTCTAAAAAATATATTTGAAGTATATTTCCCTGGGAAATGGAGTCAGTCAATGATTATCTGTGTGATACTGTTCCAGGTGCATATCATAAGTGTAATGTTACTCGCCTGGTATAGATGTGCATGTTAGCAGCCTGCTCTTCCCAGGTGCTCTGCATAATCAGAGAGGGATGAGGCATCTCTAGAAGTTCATTAATATCTGGATGCCCATTTAGGCTTCTTTGATGTTACATGGGGATCCTGAGGCAATTGTCTATCATACCCAGGTGGAATGGAAGCAAACATAGGCACAAAACTCTTCATCTCTGACCACTTGCTCACTTTATATCTGTCCTTTCTTTGAAGGGAGATATCTTGCATTTTCCAGTCTTCTAGAAAGATACATACTGAGAAAATCTACATAATCATTTATTTCCCTATTTGAGTGCAATTCTTTATCAGTGGGATAAAAAAATTCATTGCTTTTATTTTCCAAATATACTGAGTCTTTAAACAGCTAACCTTTATATTGTAGTAGCTTCTGTGCTTTGCTAATAGTTGTTTCCCTCTTTTCTAAGTACAATGTGTATTTGAACAACTCTTTGATTTTAGAAGTAATGAAATTACCAACAATGTCATCATTATTTCTTAAGTAAATATCTCCTATTTGAAAAAGAGAGATTGAAGATCACTTTTCTTCCTCCTTCTAGAGCTGAATTAATAAATCTGGAGTTAGTCTTTGATCTTGAAAATTAATTGTCAGCTCTGCAAACTTGTACCCCTCCACAGATTAAGAATGCTGGGGTGGTACTGAGCTCTGTGTTCCATACAACACCTGCTGCTTACCCTGTGTTTTGTGTGTTTGCATTTTTCTTTTGTGTGGAGGCAATAGCTTCTTTACAGAGATTTGATTATGCACAGAGAAGAAAAGTCACTTTTGAAGTGGAGAAAGAGACTTTCAGTAAATGACCTGTGTTCTTCACTAGAGCTGCAACCTCCCTACACACATCAGTAAATGAGCCCTGCTCACCTTCTGAAATACCTTCTAGCAGAATCTTTTCTTGGTTTGTTGTTTGAGGAGAGCTGCCTAATGAACAAATTTGATGTCTTCACAAGAATAACACTTGGGGCTCATCAGTTACTCAAATGTTTTTGAGAATATTTCACGATTACTTTTTGGTTTCTCCTTTTCATAAATGGGCAATTTTTTTTTCTAATATTTCAACAGGAAATTAATTCCAACATCTGATACTGTGCAGTGATCATGCAATTCTCTGTATCATCTTCTCTATCTGTACATTTGTGCATAAAATAGAACAATACAGTGTTTATAAAGAAGCTGTTGTTAGAAACTTGAGGTCTACTTGATTAATCATGTACTCGTTTATGTATGTGTACACATGTATTTTATTCTTTTTGGTTTTTTAATTCTCTATCTCAATTAATCTAACATCAAAGTTAGACCTGTTTGGAGTAGAGAGTAGGACTAGAAGATTTTCAAATATTCTTTCTAATCTAAATTATTCTATTATTTAATACCCATTTTCTCTTTTATGTCTTTTATAGCATGGTCAGCAGTTGTACAGACACATCTACTTAGGCTGCAAAGAAGAAGACAATGTCCAAAAAAACTTTGAACTCCTGTTTACATCTCTAGCTCTTACCACAATTGAGCTGGCCAATGAAGAAGTGGTTATTGACCTCATTCGATTAGCTATTGCCTTGCAGGTATGAGTCTATGTTGGGTTCATTGACTGACATGTGTGATTGGAGATGTGAAGAACTTGGGGGTTTTGTGTATTGATCTTCAAACTGGAAATCTCATAATTTGGTCTGAACTTGGATTGATCACTAAGGAAGTGCACTTTGTTTATACCATTTACTAATGGGGAAACTTAATCTAATCAGTTTTGTAACAAATTTCCATAGTATGTGCTGTTCAGAAAAAAACAGCATATGTGGAAATTTGTTGAAGCATTTCTTAGAATCACTGGTACTCATTAGCAGAATCACAAGGTGTTCTCTCAACTTACGATCTTGTGTTCTGTGTGAAATGTATGGACTGTCTGCACCAGGGATGAAAACTTCTGTATAATAGATTGGTTGGGAAAAGTTACTAAGCCAGGCTATTTAATCTTACCTTAGAGCAAAGTTCTGTCAGTGTCTTAGGCTTTATTCCTTAACATTTCCTTAATAGGTTCAAATATTAACTCATAGTTGCATATGGTCCTCAGGGAAACCAGATAGCTTACTAAGTTTATCTGTGTTGAAATCAAAAATAAAGTAGTGCTAACATGTGCCCTGGAAATTTGATGAAATCTGGCCCTGTATTCCCAGTTCACTCTGTCATTAACCTTATTCCCAAATGTACAGCTGCATTATAAAACATCTGAAATGCAGTTTGCATCCTTAATTTTAAAATATGAACCAAATCCTTACTTGATAGAAAAGACATTAAGAGCTTTACTAGAGCAAAAATAATGCAATCTGAATAAACATAGAAGTGCTAATATGGATTAAATAATTCCCTCTGTTGTGCTGTATCTGTACATAGAAGTGCTAATTTGCATTAAATAATTCCCTCTCTTGTATCTGAGATTCATGCTGGCAGTCTTTATCAAACTGCTGTTTCTAATATTCCTGAGAAAATGTTATGATCAGCAGGTGTTCAGGACAAGAGACTACCAGTCATTAATCTATCCTTCCTGTCTGAGAAACAGGATTTTCACTTGAGTAAATTTATTTCTTTTCAAAATGGTTGAATTGTTTAAGCTCTCTAACTTCAGATCAATATATTCCTACTTCAGGAGTGAGCTAAAAGACTAGAATTTTAAGAGTTATCAAGGTTTAAGTTATATCAGATAAACATCATACATCAGGTAGTGTTACCAATGATAATTTTGACTTCCATATATTCATATATGCATATATTCATATATGCTAACTTTGGAAAACATAATGCTGCCCCTTTTTTTCCAGGACGTTGCCATCATCAATGAGGATAATCTGCCAATGTTTAATCGTTGTGGTGTCATGGCATTGGTTGCAGCATATCTGAACTTCCTGAGTCAGATGATTGCAGTTCCTGCCTTTTGTCAGCATGTCAGCAAGGTAACCATGGTTAAATAATTCAGGTCTTTTAGAGCAATACACAGTCTACTGTAAAATCAGTAAATAACTTGTGTCAGGCACTTGCTTGTGGTGTTGATCTCCCATATTTGTCTCCACTGACATTGTTCTTGATCTTCAGTCTCTCATGATATTACTTGCTGACTCTTAAAATTGTAAACAAAATAATCTTCTCTCAACGTATAGCATTTTTATTTTGCTTATGGTACCCTTTATAAAGGGCCAAATCTCCATCTGGTATAAGACTTTATGGCCCCACTGTCTTTGGTAAAACAGTATTGACATGCACAAGACCATGACAACCAGATTTTTAGTCTAAAGGATGAGAGCCACAATCTCTTTCCCTTGTTAAAAGAAATCCCAAATGTCTCATTTGTGTTAACGTGGATGTTAGTAAATATTGAAGAAAACAACTATGGAGCTACTCCATTTGTACTATTTGACTTGGGGTGGTTTTTTTCAGGTCATTGAAACCAGAAGTGTGGAAGCAGCTTATTTTCTACCAGAAACAATTTTCAAAGACAAATGCGAGTAAGTAGATACAAAACGGGAATTAGTGAACAGTGAAGTCCCTATTTTGCTATTAAAAATCATACATCATTGAAAAATGTTCCATATGTGAAAAAAAATCAGATGTTTTATGGTGTTCTGGACAAGCAGAAGAAACCCAAGCATTAAAAGCATGTACACTTACAGGGGAAAAAAAAAAGTGAGTTTCAGACTTTTTTATTGTAGTCAGGGGCATTTGTGCACAATAGGATGCTCAGTGTGGTAACACAGCAAAATAAATTTTCACTGAATCACAGAGTGGGTGAGGCTGGAAGGGATCTCGAGGTCATCTGGTTCAAGCCCCCTGCTTAAGCAGGGTCCCCTAGAGCAGACTGTACCACAGGACCACATCCAGAGGCTTTGGAATATCTCCAGGGATGGAGACTCCACATCCTCTCTGGGTAACCTGCACCAGTGCTTGGTCACCTTCCCCTTCATACAAAAAAGTGTTTCCTGATGTTGAGACAGAACCTTCTGTGTGTCAGTTTGGGCCCATTGCCTCTGGTTCTGTCACAGAGCAGCACTGAAAGGTGCTTAGTTCTGAGGCCTTTCCACCCTCCCTCCCTTAAGGGAGGTGTACACATTGATGAGATCCACCTTCTCCTCTCCAGGCTGAACTGGCCCAGCTCTCTCAGTCTTCATTGGAGAGATGCTCCAGCCCTGTAATCCACCTTAGTGACCCTGTGGTTGGCTCCCTACATGTCCTGACTAGCCCAGTTCCTGACTCAGCACTCCAGGTGTGGCCTTACCAGAGCTGAATAGAGGGCAAGGATCTCCTCCCTCGACTTCCTGATGTGCTCCTCCTGATGCAGCCTAAGATCCCCTCAGTCTTTTTTGCCACAAGGGCACACTGCTGGCAAATGACAAATATTATAATTAATTAATTACTATTAGTATTATTGTTGCTGTGCAAGTTTGTTTGTTTTTTTTTATTTAGCAGAGATCATATTCTCTCAAGATGTAGCAGAATAGGTGAAGAACATATTTCAGATATACAAGAAGTGTTAAAGTAATCTAAAATACTGCAGAAGTTTACAATGGACTGATTTTAGGTGTGTATTCATTCCTAAAAAACTGACCAAGCTTTATTTCTAACAAATTATTACCGTTGACCCTTTTTGGTTGTTCACAGACATTAGAGAAATATTTTATTTGACCAACAAATATCAATTGGTAGACAATAACTTCAAATATATGTTTTGACAGTCTTCCAACATCCTTAGAGAAGGATGAAAAAGATTTATTTTTCCTGACAAACAAGATTGCAGAATCATTAGGAGGCAGTGGATACAACGTGGAAAGATTGTCAGTTCCATATGTGCCCCAGGTTACAGGTAAGTGGTGATTTGTAGCAACACCACTTAGTACCAGTTATTAAGAATGTTTTCCTGATGTGTTGTGTGCCAATGAAATGTAATGTGACTGCTTGGCATCAAAACCTAATCAAATCATTTTGTCTTCTCAAGGTGTTTTTCTTTCTCATTAGCTACTGTATTATTGCTAAGAAGTTTCAACTATTTGTCCTTTTAAGATTTTTTTTCCTTAAAGAATCGAAGTGAGGCAGAAAGTCCTAGAACCCACTTTGACTCTTTTTAATGAAGTCTTTGCTTCAAAAGAATACCTGTGTTAACTTAATCTAGAAAATGAGGAAGGAATATACAAATCAGCTTACTTTATCTTTTTCATGTAAACATTGGATGGAAGATACTCTGTCCTTTTGCCATATAGTTTTGTGCTGATTTATTTGCCTTAGTTAAATTCTCAATGAGCAGATGTTAATTTAAGCAAGAATGAGATGTTTTCCTCCATCAGATACCTATGCAAGCTTTAGGGTCAGGTAACAGTGGAAATAAAGTGTTGCCTGAGGAAGGCTTGTGGGAGCTCATGCTGCACAGGCTGAGTGAATAATGTGAGAAAGACTATCTAGTATGTGACATTTGTATGCTTTTGGCTTTTAATATATTTTCAACAGCCAATTGAATAACTTACTGAAAAAATTGATTGAAGAATTTGTTCTTAACCATGTGTGTTTTGTGGCTGGATATAACTGGTTGTTCTTGGAGTATACATGGGCATACTCCAGCCCAAAGCATGGCCTTTTTAAAGTACCTAGCAGTAAAATTATTTCTGTATTCTGTAGCTCACACATAGAAAGAACCAAAGTACACATAGGCAGTGAATGCCAGATGTGTTGCTCCTGCAGTCTGATTCAGAGACATTGCTGCCTGCTCTTGAATATCTCTTTTGGATAGTTACTATGGGAGGAATTGAGATGTCCAGACAGCAGCTGTGGTTTTGTTCCAAATGCAAGCAGGCACATAAATGATATGTTCCAGCACAGCCACTGTCTGTTTTCTGTTGCTGGTTTTCTTCTTCTAAAAAGGAAAATGTTCCTTTACTTATTTCTTCTGGCATCTAAAAAAACAGTTAATGTTATATTTTAGTATTGGCAGAAAAGGTGGGCAGCAAGTGAGGAAATGTTACAGCCTTGAGTGAATGAGAATGTGATGAGGAAGATAGCCTGGTTTGAAATTTATGTTAAGCCTCTTCTAGAAACTCAGCTATATTTGTACCCACATGACCTCACTAAGGTTTTCTTATATACTTTGCTAAAAATGCATTCCCACACAGGAAGAGACGTAAGTTCTGACATCAACATTAATTGAGTTTAACTGAAAGTGTGTGATTAACTGCCTCTGCAGGTGATGAGAAATTGCCATATTTAATCCTAAATCTTAGCATATGTGAATCAGATGGGTTTGAGGATTTTGTAATTTTTTATAAAGAGCAGCAAGCAAAACTTGTTCCTTGACTGTTGTCATAGCTAGTTAAGTTCACTAATCTCTGATCCTGTGGAATATTGAACTTCCCAAGCTTTTCATTTAACTAAATCAGGACCAAGTGAATATTTTGGAATTCCTAAGCTTTTCTTTTTTTAACTCCAATGAAATGTTTCATTTCTGCTATTAATATTATAATGTTAGAATGTAGTGTTTCAAAAGAGATCATTAATCTTAATTTAAAAATCCATTTTTTGTATATTCCTGTGAAACCTAGGGTTGAACCCAAAGCACTTGTAAATATTTCATCCTAATTATTTCTACTATTTCCAAATATCAGTGATACGATGCTTAACAATGACTTATAGACATAGTTTTGTCATCTTGTCTTTGTTTCGTGTCTTGATATGTTTTTAACAACTAAAAAGGTATTTGTATTTGCAAATTTTTATGCCTGTTTCTCTTTCATACTTGAGGGAGGGAGAAAACTAATAATTTAAAAGTCTTTCAATTTTTATTTGTCTATACATATATATATTTTTTTTTTTTTAATTCAACTCTATTTCCATCAGGCAAAAAACATCATAAATGCAAACACAAGCCGAAAGGTAAAAATGAGCTGTAGGTCAGCCTGCTCTCCTGCCCGTGGTGTGTCCCTATAGGATGTGCAGTCAAAAAATGCTTTTATAAGGCCTAAAGACCTTTAGGCCAGAAACTGTGTTGTATTTAGTGGACTTAGTGTTCCCTTATGCTTTTTTTGTTTTGTTTCTCTCCTTGACATGCCTATAGCAATGTTAGCTGCTGTGGAGTTTGCTGTTGTGTTTACTCATGAGTTGGTACTCTACCAAACGGTAGTTTCCTGTTTTGTTTTCCTGAGCAGATAGTAGAGCCATAGGTATCATTTTTGTGATGGCATTAATTACCTCTTAGAGTGACATTACAAAAACATGTAGAAAATTGGAAGAAGCTCTCAGTTGTTCAAAGGTGATTCATCTTAGTCACTGGCCATTCAGGATAATGACTGCACAAGGAGTAGAGCCCTTCACCCAGGAAAAAAGGTACCTTAAAGGTCATTTTGTTCCAAGCCCCCTGACAATGGGCAGGGATTCCTTCCACTATCCCAGATTGTTCAAAGCCCCATCCAACCTGGCTTTGAACACTGCCAGGGATGGGGCAGCCACAGCTTCTTTGGTCAACCTGTGCCAGTGTCTCACCACTAGGAAAGAATTTCTTGCTAGTATCTAATCTAAATCTACCCTCTTCTAATTTAAAGCCATTGTCCCTGTCAAAAGTGATGGATCCCACCTGGGTCAGTGAGGTGACACACAGAGCTGCTCCCACTGCCCCTGGGCAAGGCTTCTGGGACAGCCTTGGCAGGGGCTGGGGCAATGAGTGTTGGGGCTCCATCACTGTCCTTGAGCCCCTGGGCTCCTTCATGTGTGTGGATGAACACTGTATCCTATAAGAGAAAAAATGGTAATTTTCACAATTTTTTTACTCGTGTAATATGTTGAAATTAGAGATAAATGGGCATATATCATATGCAAGTTTAGTGAGGCATCCATTACAAAAATGAATTCTATCCAAAGTAGTCCCTAAAATGTATCTTTTTGTTTGTGTGTCAATTATAGAGAGAGCAGCAAGATGGCAGCAGAGATGTGGTTTTGTCAGATGTTTTCTCTTGGGAGCTGAGATGCTTTCCTCAGATTTGGAATGTATTGGGTCATGTACCAGTGAGCCTTTAGGGATTGAAAATTCAGCAAATTCTTCAGAATGCCATTTCAAATGCTCAGGGCCTCTGAGAACCTGGCAAATATTAGTAGAATTCAGGTGTTTTTTGTTAATTTTGTTCTTTCACTGCCTCTCAATCTTAAAATGACATTTCATTTATGTGACTTCTGAAAGGTATTTCTTAGCTTTTAAAAGCTGAGCATATTCAGCTCTGCTGGAATGAATTCTGTTTGTTCATGCTCAATATTTGCACTGCAGAAGCACTTTTCTTGGCTAGAAATGGTTTAAACAAAGGTTGCAGAAGAACCAGCATAAATTACCTTGTCATGGGGGAATTTTATAGTCCTCCCTTTTTTGGTATCAAGTGCCTGTAGCTGCTTCTGACTGTGTAGTGCAAGTCATCAAATAATGATAGCAATAATTTGATCGATCAAATGGCTTGGTCTTGGTTAAAATCTAAAATATGACATCGCAATTCATGGTTTTGTAAATGAGATAACACAAAAGGCCCTCAAGTGTCTGTCAGAGGATCCATGTGGCAAGTCTTAACACGTATTTTTACTGTTAATTAAAATATTTTGTGAATATATTAAATGTCAAAAATGAGAAAACACTAGTGTTGCATTGTCCTAGGACTGCAGTCACAAAAGGAGATTCCATCAACTGATGGATCATTTGATCATAATCTCCTTATGCATTAATTAAATTGTGCTGCTTCTTTTAATATCAGCACAGTTGGTCTTATTCTGACAACTTTTTAGGCCAGCTGGACCTGCTAAAATATTTGTAGGAAGTGAGAAGTGGAGAGAATTTTTTTCACCCAGTAGATTCTTAGACTTGCTGAATATGGTACTTGTAGCAACAAGAATAAGGATTGTTGTTCATTTCCATTCAGAAATCTTTGTTTCTTCTGTCGATGAATTATCTTCCAAGAAGCCCTTTTCTGTTTCAGAATACCTTAAAACTAAAACCTTAATATTTCAATTTCACAATCAAAAAAAAAAAACCAGGCTTTTGTAAAGGATTTTGCAACTATGTATCATCATGTGCTATGTTATTTATTATGCATTTGAATAAGATCTCAATTTTTAAAATTCTGGACTTTCAAGGGAATGTTGAGAAGATCTGTAGTGAGGTAAAAGGTTATTTTTCTTTATATTTAGTAATTTAGAGCAGTAACTGTAAATGTATCATTTTTACAATTAGATGATCTTAGGTTAAACAGGCATATGGAAATAAATCTGCATCTAATGGGTAGAAATTTGACTGATTATGTTTCAAGAGTGTTACGCAAAAAGTGAGATAATTTCTTCTTGTGCTAGATGAGGACAGACTCTCCAGGAGGAAGAGTATTGTGGACACAGTGTCTCTTCAGGTGGATATTCTGTCTGGCAACAACACAGAGGATAAGGTATGAAAATCACAGATTATTTTAAAGCAGCAACTTGAGTGGAGGTGGAGGGGAATGCAAGTGAAGTTTTCCCAGGAAGTCTAATATCTGATTATTCTAGCAATGTTAAATACTTCAGGGGGTTGTTTTTTTTAAGTTGTGTGTTTGCAGAGTTGTCAAAGACAATCTGCTGATCTTATTGTATAAAAGAGTATTTTATCACTACAGTTTTTACAGATAGTACTGCAGATTATGATGTAGCAATACATTTATTGTATTATACAATAAATATAAGTACAACTGGTATTTTATGAGTAAATATTCTAAAATGTTTTTTTTGAGTTTTGAGGGGTATAATAAATTTCAGCATCTGTATCCATGTATCATTTGAAGTATTTGAGAGACTTCTTCAACAACCTGGGGCTGTGGGATACAAGCTTAGAGAAATAGAAGCCGGGTGGGAGACCTGTAGTGTCGGAGTGGGACAGGTAGACTGGGCAGGCTGTGTGCACCAGTGTCACTGCTCCCCTCCAGGAGAGTTTGGCATGCAGCACATAAAAGTCACAGGAAGGATAAAGTAGCAACAAAATGTAGGGTACAGGAGCTGATGCTAATTATTCCTTAGGAAAGACCGCGTTATAATTAAAATTATCCCACCTCGCTTGACACTTCATTTAAAGTATTTCTTAAAATAAATTTCTACATCTAATGAATATTTTTCAAGGTTCTGCTGATTTTTATTAACTAGGTTTCTGCTGACTGCATGGAGATTAGCTCTTAAAACTGAGGTGTTTGTATCTCAGATGAGGTACAGATGATTTCTACTTTTGACATCCTCAAGCACAAACTTGCCTGGAGAAATGAAGCAAAATGTGTGGACTGAGTCAAGCTGAGTGTTAGTTAAAAATTCAGTATTAAGCTATAGCAAAGGAGCAAGCTTTACTTTAGATAGAAGTGATATGTTTCACAGCATCATTTATTATTACTATTACTATTATTTCTTTTTGCTTTGTGCTCATGATACCTCAGATGAGCTTTTATGTTCACTTCTTGCTTTTGTGCTTTAGCAAGGATACAGATAAAAGTTCATGAGGAAGAATAAAAAGGTGTTTGAAAAATAAGATCTCTAGCTTTCTGAAACAAATAAATGCTCCTCACGGGACTGAGGCTGTTTGACATCAATATTCTTTCTTAAAATCACATGTTGTATGTGGTTACATGTAATTGAACAACTCCCTTGAAAGTAGAACTAAATGAGAGAAGTTTCCATTTCAGGTTTCAAATTATGCTGATATTACATCAAGCATTGATACGTAGACCTTTTTGAAGTGGATGTAGTGGTTGTAGATAAAATCTTTTGATGGGTTCTCAGCTTAATGAGGTCTTAATGTAGTCCAGTGTCTCAGATAATTAAATACTTTTTATCTCTTAAAACAAGACTTTTATTAATCAGGAGCACAGGAAGCAGAGTATTCCTCCTTTACTTGCTTTATGAGATTTGTTTACAAGGCCGAGGAGAAAACAGTGTTTTCCAGTTAGCTGACTGCACCTTCATACCTATGTATGAAATCTGGTTTTCCTGCTGTCTAGCTTAGTCAGTGTAGCAATCCATAAACATCAGCAGAATGAAACTGCAAAAAAACAAGCATAAATCTTTATGATTGAGAGGATTACCTATTTAATTAATGGAAGTTTTAGGACATAATGATGTATGGCATTGTTTCTGCACTGAAATAGAAGGTTGTTTTTCCATAAAACAGCTGTTATTGTATATAATACAAATGCAATTCTTCTGCTAGCGGATGCAAAGTTTTTTGTAGTGCCAAATCTGTTAGTGAATCCTGTTCAGGAAGGTGAGTTATTCCATAGTTATCCCCATTTATAATGTGAAAGCACTTGTAAATGCAGGTAGTGCTCCTCTTAATAATCAACTATAATGCTGGATAATATCAGCAACTAATGGGGAGGTTAACTAGAACTATGAAAAGCAGCCGTAAGCAACTAAGATTTACCAAATGGGAGTTGTGTTAAAGGTGATTTCGGAAACTGAATACTCTTGATCTCTAGCCATATCAACGAATATTTGACAAAAATAGTGTTTCACTGTTTATTTATTATTTTTTATTTATTCAGAGTTAGAGAATACATGCTTATTAAGTAAAACCTGTTAGAAAAATATAATTTACAGCTGCTGCTCATGAAATAATTCTCATGTAAAAAGGAAGCAGCTACTTCCTTTTCCCTTAACCATAGTTCAACCAATGAATTTAAAAATTGAAAGAATTCATAATCTTCTGAATGGAATAAAGGAACTTTTTGCTACTTTACCTCTTATCTTAAATCATATTGGACCATTCTAAAGAGTTAATGTTTATCAGGAAAAATAGAAGTGCTGCCTGTTTACATGTTGGAAGGTTTGAAGTGGGGAAGTTCAAGCCAAGAAACCATGTTATGTTCAGGTGAAGACTGTTCTGCCATCTAAACATTCTCCCCTAATGCCATGAGGCTGGCTTCACTATAAATAATTTACTGGTATAGAAACTACATCTATAATGAATTAAAACACTTTGGTAATTTTGCATCCTCAAGCAATTCCTGGTGAAGTACATCTGCAGCAGCAAATGGATATTCATATCAGTAGATGAACAAATTTTCTCAGTGCATCAGACACAACTTTAACTCCAGTGTTTATGATGTAAGCACCAAATTATTTGGATCCACCAAATTATTTGTACCATCCATACTTTGGATGGTACAAAGTTAGCCTAAAGCAGTAACCATTTTCCACTCTGCACTCCACTGTCCATTGACGTTATTAGTAACAACTGTCTAAGAACCAGTACTGAGATTTTACAGTATAGAAATGCTGCAGCTTATTCCTGACCTAAAGGACTCTTCTGCCAAGATAAAAATCCATTTATAAAGTATTATTGCCATAGAGCATCTTGACTACAATTTGGAAAGTTTTCCTTGATCTAATTTGATAAAAATTTCCTCACTAACTTTTAATAACTAAGTTATTAGAAACTTTTAAGGCAGGAAAGTTCTGGCCGTTTTGGCCTTCTGTATTTTATCATATTCCTTATTTTGTAGAAGCTAATATGTTATATGTGATGATTAAGAAGTTTTGTTTCTATGTGTTTAGATTGATAATACTGAAGAAATCACCTTTGAAGCTTTGAAGAAAGCCATTGGTAAGATTTATTGCAGTTGTGTTTGTGCAGCATAGTTCTCAATTACTACGGAATTGCTGAAGAAAAAGGAGAGGCCAGAATAACATAAAATATTACTTTTATTTCTTTTCAGCGAGTAAATTTATTTAGAACTCCTGTTATTTATTTCTAAATCTCTGAAATTATATCTTGATAATGTTAGTGAATTCATTTTCTGAAGCTAATAGGACTGAATGAAAAGCATCTGAAAATGCCTGTCATCTATTACATTTGTGGTGCAAATCAAGCTATAAATGTGAGATATTCAAGTTATATTGAGTGATTACTTATGAAGTAACTTGAGTATTTTTTATGTATTAAAATTTTCAGTTCTTCAATGCATTCAAAAATAGGTTGTAAATTACACATTGTGGATTTTAAAGTACTAAGATATTTTAAAAGAATATTTTTCTGACAAGTACTAAGATATTTTAAAATAATATTTTTCTCACAAGTCACTTGGCTACGAGAACACAGAATTCTCTAGATTCCTTATTTCATATTACAATTAGTAATTGCTTATTAATGCTTTGCAGTCTACCAAAATCCTGTTTAAAATATGGATTAAACATTGATGTTTAGAACAGTAGACACATTCTAAATAGTAATTTAATCTGACAATATTCCAAGTGCGCCTAATCCCTGAGGTACTTAAATTCATTAGATGCTGAAAACTTCCAGCTGCTTGTAGGTTCAGTTAGCATATGGAGTTCCAACTGGCTTTTCCCAAATTCTGATAGAAAACTCTGGCCACCTGTCAGCGTGATACTGGGAGATTCTTGTTTCCTCTTCAGTCTGAACCTGTGTGCAGTAAGTGAGAAGTGCAGGCAGTAAAGCAAACGTGAGCCTGGATGTTATTTAGTTAAAGACTTAGTAAGAAAGGGGGAAAATTGGGTCTTCAAACCATCTCCCTGAAATTTTATCTGCATTTTGCTTTAAGAGCAATGCCAAATGGCATCTCACTTGAGAATGGCTGCATCACTCCAAGCACAAGCCTTGTTCACTTCTGCAGCGCTTTGATGTATCTTGCACTTCATAAGCAAAGATTGCATTTGTCTTTATTTTGCTTTCATTTCTCTTTTAAGAAAACAATGGACTTGAAGAACAGGAAAAGGAAAAAAGACGTCTTGTGATTGAAAAGTTCCAAAAAGCACCGTTTGAAGAAATCGCAGCTCAATGTGAAACCAAAGTGAGTTTCTGCAAAATGTCAGCACTGAGGATATCAGTGTAGGCATTAATGGGCATGTGCTGACTGAAGGTGATTTAAGTTGTCATGTCACTGCTGCTTTTACTTCTTTAGAAGTTCACTTCTTTGTTTTGTCTCCACTGCTATCAATGTTGGGAGATTCCAGTAATTTGAAGTGTGTTTTTGTTTCTTCCTAGACCATTTGGAAGGTAATGGTTAACTTGTGCATTCTTCCCCTTAATATTTTCCTTGCTGTCTTTGAAATCCAGGTTCACAGTCCATTCCTATTTCATTGTGAGATAACTGGAGCAGCATTTTACCCACTGTGTATTTTAAATAACTAAATGTATTTCAGGTTTGTTAAACTCCTGTCTGCAACAGCAGAATTTGCTATATAATTCTTGGCACTCCAGGACAGGCTCACTCAATCTCAAATGCATCTTTAGGCTCAGAATCCTTGCAGCAGTGGGAAAGGAAATTGAGAAATGTGGCCTAGATTTACATGTGGCAGTGTAGAATGCACTCACCTGAGTATGGCCTGGCACACCCATTGTAGCTCAGTTCAATAGCTAGGAGTTAATAATTCAATTTGAATTTTTTTTTTCCCTAGGCAAACTTGCTTCACGATAGACTGGCACAGATACTGGAACTCACCATCCGGTAAGGCTTTATGCAAGAAGAATATTGTCACTGAAAAATTACTTTTAAAGCAGTTGTGGCTATTTTCAGATGGTTATGTCATAGTGTTCTCAAACACATGTAATAGAGAGAAAATAATTGCCTTAACTGAATGCTGTGGTTTAACCCTGATAGGCCCCATGTAGTTTCATGTAGCTACTGGCTTGACCCTCCTCAGCAGGATGAGGAAGAGAACTGGAAGGTAAAAGAGAAAAATCATGCATCAAGATAAGAACAATTTAATAGCAAAAGTCACACATGCTAACAAAGCAAAGTACGAAATTCATTCACTTTCCATGGGCAGGCAGGTGTTCAGCCATCTCCAGCTAAGTGAGGCTCTTTGGGAAGGCAAAGGCCATCACTGAATGTTTTTTTTTCCTACTTCTTTAAAGCTGTTATTGCTCAGAATGACACTGTATGATATGGGGTATCTCATGGGTCAGCTGGGTTCAGCTGCCCTGTGTTATCAACATTGTTTCCAACACAAATCCAAAATACTGCCCTATACCAGCTACTGTAAAAAAAAATTATTCAAATGAAAACCAGCACACTGAAAAAGAGTACTTTTCATCACTTCAATTTTCTTAGTGCTTTAAATCTTCCTGATAATGGAGAATATCCAGAAACCATGTCATTGTATCTTACAGTATCTCTGTGTCTATCAGTAGTGCAAGATGCTGATGTTTTCCCATTGCTGCATCTGGTTGAGAAAGTAATAAGACACTGAGCACCCCAAGTAGTACATGGTGTTATTATAGAGTTGTGCATATCGTTATGCAGGATAAATACTGTTTATTAGCAATAAGATGGATTTTTATAGTTCTGTAACATCAACAAAATTGATATAGACAAGAATATAAAAATTCTCAGGGCATGATAATTCCATTAGAATTTCAGAACTAGGATAAAATGCTGTTGCTATTTTATTATTTTATAATATACTGTTGGTATATATAAGGGGGGGTAGTTTACTCTTATTTCTTGCCTGTAAGTCTGTAAAGTTATAAAAAAGCAATCCTTATAACTATAAATTCTGTGTATTGGTTGTGCTTCTCACACAGTCCTCCGCCTAGCCCCTCAGGAACGATGACCATTACTGCTGGACATGCTCATTACCATTCTGTTCCAGTCTATGAGATGAAGTTTCCAGATCTTTGTGTGTATTAAGTGTCTTCTGAAGTCTGCTGGACATTATTTAGAGTAGAGTACAATAGAAAGAACAAGATGAGTTTTCAAATTTTATTGTTTATTGTATCTAACTTTAATATAATGATGGACATGAGCCAAATACTGATCACTTTAGCCAAATTCATGAAACTGTCTTGAATTGTTTTATTCTGTAATATATTTTGAAATAGGGTTTTCACATACCATGTTTCTTCATTTTCATATTTGAGTACATGTAAAAGTCAGATTTAAAACTTGTCTTGCCATATAGGTAAATATTTCAGTTACTCTAGGAATTTGTGTTGCTTCAAATTCCTTTAATTTGAGATATTGTAACTGAAAAACCTATTAAAGCCTTTTTTTGTTTTGGTTTGTTGGTTTGTTTTGTTTTGTTTTGTTTTTTGGTTGGTTTGTTGGTTGGTTGTTTTTTTTGACTCTGCTCCACCTCAATTCTATGTGAAACGAGAATGCTTTTGGCTTGCTTCAACTCATTCAGTGTAACCAGTGGAGCACTAGCTGAGCTCCCTCTTGTTCATGCTGTCATAGCTACTCAACTTGTTTGGTTTGGAATAGATGGAAAAAACCAAAACCTTACATGTGTTCAAATACAGTGAATGAATTAATGCACTCTTGTTAAGTATATTTTGATGCATCACATAACATGCTTTTTAGATAGGTACGTCCAGTATATGTCCTGTGTTTCTTGCTAAAAGTTAAATCTTAAGCTTTGCCTAAGAGGGGAGAAATCTCTTGAAGCACGGAATTGTGCAATATATTTCATGTCTTAAGATGTATGGTTTACAGACTGTACTTTTGAAAACATTGTAGTATTTTACTGCCTGCTTTAGTATAAATACAGGAGAGATATATTTAGTATAGCAGAAAATAAACTGAGGGCATTTTAAATCATAAATACTGAAATTATATTCTATGAGACATTTCTCTGTAGTTTATAACAGCTTTTTAGTCATATTTTAGAAATTGAAAGAAAACTCAGTGAAACCATTTAAAAATCAAGAATTTATTACATATATTTTCAAGCAAAAGCATTTTTAGAAATACATCTCTGTGTTTGTTTTTGTTTCATTTCTCAAACCTTTAAGGTAACTTTCATAGGTTTACGTATCTGAGCATATACTATTCAAATGTAAATAAAGTAAAACTGAGAGTAAATCATGCACATTTGATGATAATTGTCAAGGCAGTCTTTATGACTCGTTAAATCCTGCAGGCAAAAAAAAGGAAAACAGCATTCATTGATGCCATGAATATTAAAGTCCCTTAATCTGTCTGAATCTGACTGGGGCAGTGCAAATCTGAATGAATGATCTCCAATATCAGTAATAAATGTAGATGTTTAATTGAGTGTTTTGGATGAACACTGAATATGAACAAAGTAACCTAACTTCAATTAGCCTTGCTTTGAGCAGGAGCTTCGTTTAGATGACTTTCAGAAGTCCCAACCTAAATTAATCTTTGATTGCATAACTCGAGATGTGAAGGATTATGAGCCCTGCTAATTTGCTGACTTTTTGGAGCATTTGCAAACCTACTATAAAAAGGATTTTCCTTTTTTTGAACTGTAGTCCAGTAGAATACTGGACTACATTTAAAAGCCTGATGTATCATGACATCAGAGAAACATCAGCTACTTAAACCTATGAGATGACATGCTGAGACTTTCAGAAAGCATTCACAAAGCGCAAAAGGTAATTGAGACCTTCTTTTCAGTTTAACAGTGCAATCACAGCTGTTAGTGGATGACGAAACAGCCCCTTATCTACAGCATTCCGTTGTGATTTTTACTGCTGCAGCGTATCAGCCTGATCAGACCACAGTCTACACATAAATAGGACTCTAGCTTTTAGTTTTCACTTTTTTTTTCTTTTTTTTTTTAAGGTAAGATAATAGTTTTTTGGCCTGTATAAAGAGTGTAATTTTTTAAAAAGTAAATCCAACATAGGGATACAATGTAAAACACCTACCCACTCTGTCATTTTTTTAAGAATATCACTCCGCACTTTTGTACAAGAAGAAGGAGTCTAAGTAATAAAGAATGTACTTCTGTTTGCACTTGTGCAGTATGGAGACTGTGCTGTAAATACAGGATTGTTTCTGTGATTGAATTCTGTTGCATGAATGCTGCATGTGAAAAAACTAGATTCAGCGTTTCATTTTCTGTTCAGTTGATGAAGTATTTTTCCTTTATGGTGAAGGTAGGTTTCCGTGTTTCCAATGTCCAGTTTGGGAAATGCAGGTGTTGTGCAGGTGTAGTGCAGGGAGTGAAGAGCTTGTAACACTCTGTGTGTTCATGTGATCTTTAATTTCTTTATGGAAATTCAGGGAGTCTGTAAGTTGATAATGGGTTCACTCTGGCCTTTCTAGACACATGGGAGATGAGAGCGACTGTAAAATGTATTGTTTTGGTAGTTACTGTTATATGAGCCAATGAATGAAACCAAAAGAATTAAGAATGCTGTTTGTTGTACAGTACAAAGCTGCTTTGTTTCACTTATCTCTTTATGTTCTTCAGACAAGCTGCAGAACTTAAAAGCTCCTTATAAAAGCTGGCACTGTGTTAACTGCAACACACTGAGCACTTAATGGTTATAATTGGTACCCAGTTTAAATGTATTCCAGCTGTTGCTTGGGGTTCTCTTTCCTATTATGTCATCTTGAAAAAAATGTAGCTTTTGGTAGTGAGTCACTTTAAGATAAATTAAATTCATGGTAATTTTAAAAGGTAGAAATAGCCTGTTGTCCAAAATCAGAGTAGGGTTAATTTGTCTGTTGTTCCAATGGTCATATATTCTGTACTGTACGTAATGAAGCAGTTTCAATAAATGTAAGAACACACTGTGCAATCTATATTTAAGCAATAAAATAAACCAGAATTTAAAAATTAATCTTTTCTAAGGTGTCAGTCAATTTTTATTGCTCACAATTTATGTCAGTTACTAATTTTTTAGCATTTAAAATAGCCCTCCGTTTACATACCCCTTTTTTTTTTTTGCAGATATTACAGCATTGCATCGTTATTAAACTACTACATTTATTTACTGTTAAACCTGGACAGGCTTGAAAGGTGAGGCCGTGAGAATCTCATAAGGTTCAGGAAGGCCAAGTGCAAGGTCCTGCCCCTGAGGTCAGGGCAATCTCAAGCACAAACACAGGCTGGGAGGAAAACGGATTGAGAGCAGGCTTGGGGAGGACTTGGAGGTGCTGGTGGGTGAGGAGCTCAGCGTGTCCCAGCAATGTGCTCTGGCAGCCCAGGAACCAGACGTGTCCTGGGAAAGGGAAGGGATTGTCCCCCTCTGCTCTGCCCTTGTGAGACCCCACCCGGGGTCCTGCATCCTGCTCTGGGGTCCCCAAAACAAGAATGATTGACTTGTCCAGAGGAGGCCACAAAGTTGATCAAGGGGCTGGAGCATCTCTGCTATGGAGACAATCAGAGTTGGGGCTGTTCATCCTGGAGGAACATAATTTCCCTTGGCTCTGGGGAGACCTTGTAGCACTACCTAAAGGGGATTCAGGAGAGCTGAAGAGGGACTTTGGGCAAGGGCATGCAGTGATAAGACAAAGAGGAATGGCTTCAAGCTGAAAGAGTAGGATTAGATTAGATAGTAGGAAAAAGTTCTTTCCTGTTAGGGTGGTGAGGCACTGAAACAGGCTGCCCACAGAAGCTGTGGATGCCCCATCCCTGAAAGTGTTCTTGCCCAGGTTGGATGGGGCTTTGAGCAACCTGGCCTAATGAAAGGTGTCCCTGCCCATGGGACAAGCAAAGAATTCAATGCTTAAAAAGCTAAAATATTGAAGTAGGAAATATTTGTAGATTAGTAGTTAATAAATTAGTTCTTTGCTTTTGGGAAACAGCTAGGTTTTGGCCAGCTGTGCTCCAAATCTGTGAAAAATATGGCATAAAGTGACTGGGAGAATGAGAGACGAAAGAAAAAAAAGTTATGCTAAATGTTTCTTTTTGATCTGCTTGTCATTTTTTTATTATTATTTTAGCACTGATCTCTGATTACAAATAAATGTAGCTAATCATGACTAGATTTATTTAAGACTTCACTTTATCAGCATAATTCATGTGGTAGTAATTAGGGCACAACTTGGGTGTTAAACTCTTCCCGAAATAAAAGATACTGGGGAAAAAAGCTCAAAGGAATTAATGACAACATTGCCTGAACAACAGCATATTTATTTTGTAATTTTTCTTCTACCTGATTGATTAGATGATCCACCCCTATATCTGCATTCAGAAAATTCAGCATCGTTGAGTGAATGTTTGCATAACCATGAAGGTAGTGTTAATGAGCAGAAAGGAATGGGAGTTTATTTTAAGGTGCAGTGTTCAGAGTAGCAGCACCACTTTTGTCAAAGAGATGAACTGATGTTACTGTTGCTCTGCAGTGAAATTCATTCACCTATTTACAGGCCGGTTTTCCACATTTCAGCTCATTATTCGTCTCACTTTCTCATTGCAATATTTATAAATTCTGTGAAATATAAAATAATTTTTCATCCCTATAATAAAAGTTGATAAAAGTTGCAGTGTAATGCGGATCTCATCCTCAGCATAGGACAAAAATGGACATTTTACAGTTTTAGTGGTTTGCTTTGGTACTGAGATGTCCTTTTTCTGTACAGCTTAAACGGGGAGTTAATTAAAATCTTATCTGCAAATAGAATTTCTCACATCACTTATCTGACCTCTCTGCTTTCCCTTAAAGAAAGTATTTTTGTTCTGTTGTTTTTTCCACTAGTACTGATGGTGTAGCCACTGGGGTCCAGAGGGATTCATGTGACTGAATACCTTTGGGGTTTATTTTGAGGACTTGTGTGGTGGGATTTTTCGTGTGTTTGTTTGAGTGCACTTTGCAGGGGGGGTGGTAGTGTTTGGTTTTTTATTTGTTTGTTTAGGGTTTTGTTTGTTTGGGGGGTTTTTGCACAGTAGGAATCCTTTGCACTTCTAATGTAGGAAAAATACTGAAGGGGACATATCACCACCCAGAAGTTTATAGAATATAAACTGCTCATCCAAGAACATTCATAGTCATTTTCACCTGCTGTTCTCACACTGTTCTGTTCACACAGGATCAGATGCTGGGGTTTAATGAACTGCTGCAGGATCTGGAAGAACACAGGCAGCATCTCTGCACCCAGCATGAGCATACAGTCATAGGTCTGTAGGAATACTTTGTGACTAAATTCAGCCCTGTAGAACAAGATGATGGAGAAGAAATCCAGACCTTCCAGAGCAGCTGAATCACTGGGAAGTTCGTAGCAACATTTTTTGTTCTAGGAGGTGTTGGTGAGTCATAGGATAGGGTGAGTTGGAAGGGATCCTTAGAGGTTTGTCATGGCCTGATATTACACCTCTCTCCCTTCACATCTGTTTTAAAGCCTGTCAGTATGCCCTGATAGCTTGTAAGCAAAGACCCTCTTGCCCATGTGAGAAATATGAATCCCATCTGACACAAACAGGTCTGGTGATGTGCTTATTATCCCATTACCAAGAGAACTCAAATTCTGGCTGTGACCCAACCATGGAGCCAAGTATTGGTAGACTGGGTCTGTCTGTTCCTGCAAGGATAGGGGGAAAATGACCTGGGCTCCACATTTCCTGATTCAGCCATTCCAAGGCACTGAAGTCTCTTTTGATTACCCTTGGACTTCACGTTGTGACTTCATCACCCCCAACGTGGGAAAGCAATAACAAGTACATCCAAGGGCTGTACCAGGCTGGGAAGTTTCCTGGTCATGTCCTTAACTTGGGCCCCATGGAGGAAGAGGCTTCCCTAAGAGGAGGGTCTGTCCAGCATTTTGGACCTTCTGTTCCCTTCAGAGAGGAGTCATACATAGCTATAGACAGGAATGAAAAATGGAACTAATTTTCATGTAATTACTTTAGCTTTGCTTCTGGGTGTATCCTGCTAAGCTCAGTAAAGGAAGAATGTTTGCAGAAGGAGTTGGAGTAGTTGCAGGTTGGTTTAATTAAAAACCTGGAATACTTGGCCACCATTAGCGAGATCCAGTCTGAACCAAGTGCACAGTTAACAAAAGTCAATCTGATCATAACAGTTTTTACATAAAAAAATCAAGTGAAATTATATAGAATGCTGTCAAATCATTATTTAAGGTAATATCTGACCTAGATCAATGGTCCCTTGTGCTGGCCTCCCTACAGTAAGAGGTTAATACAGCCTAACACCTAATCCTAGTCTATGATTATGTCATTTGTGTGCTGGAGAGGGCGAGCCATCGTGTAGAGGATAAGGAGCAGGTACTCAGTAGCTAGCTGTTGTCATGCCCCTTCCCAAGCCCCTGAAGGTGGGTGCTTATCTGCCCTCGTGTCCCACAGTTCTGGAGTTCCCAGTGAGACGCTTTGTCCCTCTCTTGGCTCTTTGGAATCCGCTCCGCAGGGCTCCTTCCTCCTCACTGCTCTCCTGGGAGCTGGAACCCCCTGTGCCTGTTTCTGTGCTTGTTGGAGGCCTTTCAGCAGGGTGACCTGGGCAGGGGAGCTTCTCCTCTCGGCACTCCTGCCCGTGGGGAAGCTTCAGGCTCTCGTTGAAGAAGGCAGAAGCCATGCACTCAGCTGCAGCTTTGTCACAGGCACAGAGGAGCTTCTCACACGTGCTCCAGCCAATGCCTGAAAGAGAAGTTTCACAATTAAGGTTTGAAAGCTGTTAACCTTACTTCATGTATAATTTGCCACAGGTAGATGAGCTATTGAAATAAAATTTTCAAATCTGCCATGAATTTTAGTCTCCAAAGTCACCATTAATTACCTAAACAAAAGCCTGACACCAAGGTGCTGGACAGTGGAAAGTTCTACTGGCATTAGTTAAATTTGTGAATGCAAATGCACAAATAGCTGACCTCTGTCCACAATTGTAAAATGTGTGAATGTAATTTTCTCAGCCTGACCTGGTCACATACACAGCAGTGTAATAACCGCTGTCTCAACTGGGAAAAACTTCAAGTTTTTAGTAAACATTGCTGATTTTTTCTAAGCTAAATATTTCTGTCTCCATACTCAGCTCTAGCAGCTCTGTCATAGTGTTATTCAGTCTATCATGTTGATACACTGTCATCAGGACATGAGAATTTCCTCTCACACAAGCTTACATTTTGGCGTGTGATCAAAACATACAACTTCAGATCTCAAACTTCTTTCTTCATGACATCCAAGTTTCTTAACTTGCTCCATACAGCAGTGATGAGAGAAGCAGCATCTAAAACAAACAGTAGAAGTAAATGGAAAATACTTACTCTTCCTGAATCCCACGATGCTCACACTTATTTGTCTGTCTTTATTTTCAGTGCCCATTTAAAACTAAAAAATTCTAGTTTTCATATCCTGGATTTTTTTTTCTATGAAGAGCAGAAAACAACCCAAGCTGTTCCTACTTTCTTCCTATACTTGTTCCTACTTTCACTTCTCTCTTCCTAATTCCTATATTTAAAAGAGGTGTGTTTTAATTATGTGTCATGACACATAATTACAATTGTTACCATGACCTATTCTGCTGTGAGAAATGTCTTCCAGTGTTCAAATCCTGGCTGGAAATCTGAAAACTGCGTCATCATACCCAGATCATGCCATCAACTAATCCAATTTTTCATGTGTGGGCTGTCTTGTTTGTGTGTGAGTACAGGAAAAGGTGTGTTCTCTACTTAGGCTGATGTGCCCCAACTGTAATGAACTTCCACAGAGGAAAGGATTTTTAGCTGTAAATACAACGCTCCCAGAGGCACTTTTATTTATGGAATTCTCTGCACTGCCCCTCATCATCAGCCATGCTGGCTCTTGGCTGCAGCTCCAACAGAACTTTGCTCCAGCTCTGCTCCCTTCTGAAGGACAGTGTGCCCTGGGTGGATGTTAATTCTTCTCTTCATAAGTCACTTTTTAAGCCACCTATTGGCCAAGTTTCACTGTGGCCCTTATCCTCATCTATTTAATGTACTTCTCCTTCTGCTCTGCTTACCCTCCATTGTTCTCCTTTCTTATTTTAATTGAGTTAGTAAGTACTCTCCAAAACATTGATGCAACAATAGAATGTGGTTTAGCCACATTAGAGTATTTTGTGTTTTATTTATATAAGTGGATTTTTTTCCCCCAAAATGTGATTTGACTACTGCTACATAGCAACACAATGCCCAAAAATTATGTACTAATCTTCCTTGGTCCAGGGCACCACAATAACACCCAGAGTTAATGGCACATGCAGAGGATCCCACACCTGTCCAGTGCATCGGTGGGATCACCTCTTCCCTCTTGGCCACAATAGCAGCCATAAGACTCAAATTCCTCTGGGCATCGCTCAGTTAAACAGAACAGCATTTCTCCCAGCTGGGGCAGCTCCCTCTGCACTCTTCCACGCCCTCTGTCTTGCAGAAAGGTCAATCGCTCGCACACTACAAAGCAAAGTTATTATTTGACACATCATGTTTTCACTTGAGGGCTCTCTTGTGAAGATACAAGTGTTTTTAGAGCTATCAGAAACTTTGAAGAACAACATTTTAATGTCTCTAAATTATTGCTTCAGTCCATGAATTGTGGCTCTTAGAATACTGCAATATTTAAAGGAGAGAGAGATCCTTTTGAAAACAGAATGTTCAAGTCAAATTGGACTGCAATAAGAATACTTAGCAGTCCTTTGTAATCTTTCATAAGTAAATTTTTTTTGAATATTCAAACTCAGCTGAGTATTGAGTTTCTGTCTTGGTTATTTGCAAAATACAGTCCTAACATCTTGTTCTTCCACAGTAATAGCTGTGACCATGACCGTGTTTTGCTGAAGGAAAGAAATTTTTTTTGTTCTCATTTGAAATATAGTCCAATTTGAGCTATAGTGCCCCTAGACCAAATGCAGGAGCGATCTATTGTAATGGCTGTTGTGCTGCTGAGGTTTTGGCATCACCAAATCCCAATCCTAATGTCTCTGTGGCTCCCTCTACTCAGGAAAAACTGATATTGTGGTAATTATTCATAAGATTTGGAAGAACACAGTGTTCCATATCAGGAAAAAGATATCAAAGGGGCCTCTTCTGGGACTTTGCCAGGGAAAGGATGGAAGGGGCTGATGGCTGGATTGTAGAAGGAGGGAAGGCAGGAGGGAGGGAAGGCTTCTGTTCCCTCTGCATCTTCCTTTCTCCCATGAGTAATCCCATCTTCCCCTCTGTAGCTCTAGACTGTTTCCCTGCTCCTGTCAGGGTCAATCCTGGTTTACTGTCTCCAACAAGAAATTCTACCCATGTGCCTTCTTGGGGCTTGACTCATTCATGTTAATTCACAGAATAAGCCACAGGTTCAGGGAATTGATCTCTGCTCTCTAAAAGCTGGTATTTTAAAATCAAATTTTCCAGTTTGGTGAAAGGTGGGGTTGATTCTTCTCTCTTTTCCAGTTCCAGGGCTGCTTCTCTCCATTGGGAAGCCTAAAAGGATGGATGGGACAGTCCTTGAGTGGGGATTTATAGTTGTGGCAGGTCCAAAATATCTTAGGATCTCTGAGATCTCTGAGCAGGAATTGTAACAGATTTAGAAATGGTGAGAAAAAGTCTGACTGACAAGACTGTTGCAAAAGGTCAGAATGAAGAGCAGGAAAATTCCTATTACTGCTGCTTATAAAACAAAGTAACTTAAAGATGTGATTAAATTACTTCCAACAAACAAAACCAGGAAGAAACATTCCCTGAGCTCACTTTAGACACTGCACTATATGAAAAATGTACTTACAAGCTAATAATAATTAGTTTTTATAAGTGTGACTGACAGTATAGTGGCAGAAGTGGTTAAAGTGATGGAAGCTTTTGCAGATGTCTCCACCTCCTGTTCTTCTCAATACCAATACATGTGTGTTTATCTAACTGGTTTAAAATAACTATAATCTTTATATGTAATACATACCTGTTTTTAATATAGGGGTTGCTGAATATTTCATCAGATGTAATGTGGGAAAAACCCTTTATTTACCTTTTCCTGCAGGTCCTCTCTCAGACAGTCCCAGGTCCAGAGCTATTCCAGAGGAGGCTGTGCTCAGGCCACCCCTTGCAGGGCCTGTCTCTGGAGAAGACAAATGCATAGATTAGACTTGTGAAGGTACAATAAACTCTTCTTTCAGGAGTGTGTCCAAAAGTGCATATTCTAAACTGTTATTGACTGCAGTCTTCTAAAAGTTGTTAATTCTTAGTGGGAGGCTGTTTATTAATGGTTAAAGTTTGTCTGGTCAGGTGGCAGTGAGCTGCCCTTTCCAGGGCAGTCAGTGTTATACATCCTGTATGTAACCTGATTTAAATAACAAAATAGTTTTATTCTACATATCCATGAAAAATGCTGACTCCTCGGATAGCTGTGAGCACTAATAAGGGAGTTCTCTAAATTAGAAAAGGTGTAATTCATTTTTCACTTGCCTTTTCCTTTTGTCCTTGCAGGTGTGCCTGCAGGACTCTTGTTGGTGGGGACAATTTTGACTTGCATTGAGTTGCTATCTCCCAGGAATGAGGCTGGGGAGGTGATTATCTCTTCCACTGAGACCAAACCTTCCATAAATCCATCTTCTTCTGAATAAGGAAAAAAAAGAAAGCAGAAGAAGAAATAGAAAATAAACAGTAAGATTTTAATTTTAGATAGCTGGTGAGAGTAATATCCTCAGGCAGAAGGAGTGTGAATTGATGGTCATAGAGAAGGAATATCTAAGAGGAAAATTGGAAAAGCAGAGTATCCACACTGGTCATTTATTCCCATCTCTTGCCTTTCAGAAGAAAGGACTGTGGTTTAACTGCTGATTGTTTGGGTTTTTTTAATTATTATTTAATTATTTAATTAAAGAGCTTTGCCTGGTGCTGAAAACCATATTGTTTGCTGCTTAGTCAGCTGTACTGAGAGATAAAGTACAGGTGAGAAGTCATGAGATGTCATTTGCTGAGTAAATTGCTTTAAAAGTGCCTGTTCACCTGAAGTTTCAAAAACTGAGAGTAACATCAGTGAAAGGAGGAAATTATTTGACTGGTGCAGAGCTGGGTGACTGAAGGGTTTACTGGGTTGTAACCACAAGGAAATATTGACAGGAAAATAAGTTGACAAATAATTGTTTTTAGGAGATTCTTTATCCCTAAAATTAAATTGGTATTTGTTTTTAGATTATCTGACACTTTATAGTTGATGAGGAATATTTTGTTGAATATGGAGGTACTTAAAATATTTTTCTTACTTTTTAAACCTTCTTATATATAAACTAATTTGTAAAGGAAAAAAAAACTGTTATCAAGGAGTTTCATTATTTTTTCTAAATTCCAATATTAACAGTGTGGCATTTCACAAAATAAATACTTTGTAAATACTAATGAGCATGTATTTTCATATTTATAAAGCTTTCCTTTTGAATTCTTTGGCTGAATTTATTAATTGGACTAAACTCAAATTCATTAAACTTGTCCCTCTGATGTTCTGGTTTTAGTATGTGTTGAAAATAACCTGTCACAGGATAAGAGAATAGATTAAAATAAAAGTACTGCTAAGAACACAGCAAAGCCCATGAAAGGTGGTAGAAAGGGGTCAATAGTCACACACTGGTTTTGATAGCTCAGCAAGGTGCATTTTTTATGCCACTTTGTTTGGCAGTGGAATGTTGAAATGGAAATGATTCCTGTTGGACATAAAAAATAAAACAAGAGTTTGGGAAATTCTACTCTTAACTAAGAATAGATATCACAAATAATCTCCTGGGGTCCATTCAGACCTGCAACACAAAACACAGATTTTCTGATACAACAAAGTTAATGTAGGAGAGCATTTAGTGATTTTGATCAGTGCTTAGTACAGCAGTGCTGAATTCTTTGGGGGTGGGAGACAGGGATATTGTTCAAATGGTATAGTCAGAGTCAAAAAATGACTGCTTTCTACTCTCCATATGCAGTTTTCCCTGACGTTTTTTCTGGTGAATTTCAGCCTGCCTGGATAATCCTTTCTACACAAAAGAGGTCACAGAAAACTTCCAGATCTACCAAGGTGCTCCATTTTCAGCTGTACCTACTGGTGAGGCTGTGCCCAAAGCACAGACACCTGTGAAAGCTGGAACAAGTTTTAGATTGGGAGAGAGTTCCATTAAATTGTCTATAATAAAGAAGGAGGCAAAACAAAATGAACCCTTCTGGCAGCAGATGCTGTGAATGTAATTTACAGAAACAACCATTATGTCATGAAACCTTATGTGAAGACGCTTTCAGAAATACTTGGATGAGGAGTGCAAATGAGTGGCTGGAGGCAAGGAACAGCTAATGCTTCTCAGCCAGCTTTTACTGTTTGTGTATCTGCTATCTGACCCTGATCTAAATTTGATTCTCCAGCAGCCCTGTTACTACCATGCACAGAATTTTAACTGTGACACTTTTAGTTGATGAATTACTATGTCAATCAAAGAAAGAGAAAAGCTGAGGGTCACTGACCTTTTATTGAGAGGATGGGGGAAGCAGGAGCTGTGCCTCTGTGGTCCCTTGAGGTAACTGTACAAAAACCAGAGGTATTATGGTAGTGACCTGCCAGCTGAATTTCTGCCATGCATTTCTGAAATTACTTTTACTTAAAGCATTACAAAGCTTAACCAAACAACCTGGATTTATAAAGATGGTAATTAGGAGAAGCTAAGTGTTTTGCTGACAGATGTGCAAATCAGCAAAAGAAATATCCAGAAATCCTGTGTTGAAGATTTTTGACTGTGACACCACAGAGTTCCATAAATGAAAATCCATCTTCACTTGGAGTCAAGAGCACCAAATTTGTCAACAAATGTTTAATGACTCTTACCTCTGGCTTTGGAAGTTGCCAAGAGTATGTCACGGGGCTTCAAAGAAACCACTGTTGAAAATAGAAAATATAAACTCAGGTAACACATTGCCAGCACAGTTATGAACAGTCAAGTTGCTGAGAAGGGCTGTTTTGTGAAAACAGGAAGATTCAGACATATCATGGACAGACATTAACCTGTTTTTCTCAGTGGTTGTAGACAAAGTGATGCTGATAAATTAATCTCATTGCATGCAAATAATGTACATAGCACTAACACAGGATTCTATGATTTTATGAAAGAAGCAGCATAAATATGAGTGAATTGGGAAGTTCAGTATTAAGTCCATTTGACAGACAAATAGACTAAACAGGATTAGGTCTGGCATCCCAGTGTCGTGCACAGAGGACACCACATTCCTTGTGAACACCTTGTGTTTACCTGCACTGAAACTCAAGTATGGATGGGCAGCCATAAGTCCAAATAGCTCCCTTACCTCTAACATTTCTTTACCTGATAAAATTATTTTCTTTTCTCAGCTGCATTTTGATAAATTATAAACATAAAATCAAATTATCTAAAAAAAAATCTCTACATTTTTCTGTGTTAGGATGTTGTGATGTGAAGAATTGTTTGTCTTTGAATGAGTTTCTCAGTGATACTTAGCCTTGGTTTAATGCAGCTTCCACAGTTGTCAATATTGAAGCTTCTTTGAGCTTAAACAGGGAGACAACTGTTAAATAGTAAGTGGTTCTCCAAATGTTTCCTTCAAAGACTGATTAGAAATGATTTTTGTGTTGTTTTTAGCTTCCTAAAATTCCTAATACAGCTTTTTATTCCTTGACAATACTTGGAGCCATATGATGGACTGTGCCTCATTAGGGAGCAGGAGTAGTTGTTTTTTCAGGAAGTAAAAGATTGCTATGGAAGTGCAAATACAGGTGCTCTCATTCCTTCAGGAGTTCTGTTTTCTAGGCAAGAATGAAAAATATGGTAAAAAACTATTTTGATAATACAGGAGAGATATGAAGGAACAGGCAGCACTTACATTCAGCATAAAGCCTTTTCAGGTACCGACACTTGTGCATATGCTGCTATTTAAAAATAAAAAACAAAATCCAAACAAATAAACCCACAAACCTTTAAATGTCAGAAACACTGTTTTTTAAAAAGAAAAAAAAATCCATGTGTTTTTCATTTTTCCAGATTCACACTTAGGGCAATGGCACACACAGAGGAACACACTAAGGCTTGAAATCAGGTTCTTAGGTTCTCAAAAAATCCAACTTTGCATCTCTCCCCATGCAAGCCAGTCTAGTGGAAAGTGTCCCTGCTCACAGCAGGGGATTTAGAATGAGATGATCCTTAAAGCCCCTTCCAACACAAACCACTCTGTGATTTTCTGGGTTAAGCTGTGGCCTGGTTGCCTGTGTGCTTGGCAGATACGGGGTCTGTGAATGGAGAATCATGGAATCATCAGGATAGGAAGAGACCTTCAGATCACCCAATCCAACTGCCCCTGAAACCCCTGAGCCACTAAACCACATCACCCAGCACCAGATCCAGACACCTCTCCAACACCTTCAGGGGTGGTGACTCCACCACCTCCCTGGGCAGCCTGTTCCAATGTCTGAACACCTGAACAGTGAAAAAATGCTTTCTAATATCTAATCTGAACCTCCCCTGTCTCATCTTAAGGACATTTCCTCTGATTGTTTCCCTGCAGGCACAGTAGAAGAGGCCAACCCCCACCTCACTACACCCTTTTGTCAGGTGGCTGTAGAGAGCAGTGAGGTCCCCCTGAGCCTGCTCTTCTCAAGACTAAACAAACCCATCTGCCTCAGCCACTGCTCATAAGAAATGTTCTCTAGTCCTCTCATGAGCCTTGCTGCCCTTCTCTGGAAACACTCCAGCACCTCAATGTCCTTTTTAAAATGAGGGATCTAGAGCAGAGCACAGCACTCAGGGTGCAGCCTCATGATGCAGAGGAGTTATCACTGCCCTGGTCCTGCTGGTCACACTATTGCTGGCACAGGCCAAGATGCCATTGGCCTTCTGAGCCTCCTGGGCACACACTGGCTCCTAGGGAGACAACTGTGGACCAGCACCCCAGTCCATTTTCCAGCAGCTCTAATGCCATTCCTCCCTTAGCAGTGTTCCTTTGCTTGTAATGGAGCCACAAAAGAAGAGTGCAGCAGCTAAACTGGATAATAGTCCAAGACTGGTCTCCCTGTCTGCTTCATATCTTGGCCCTCTCATACAAGGTGCTCCCTCCCAGAGCTACAAAGGGCTTTGGGTGCTTCTGTCCCTGGCCTCTCATGTTGCAGTGCTCACCATGCAGGCAAGAGAACAGATTCTCACACTGCAGCAGTGAGGTTTTGCAAGTACCCACTCCTCATAAGACAGCCATTGATTGTAGCAAAAAAAATAAAATAAAAAAAAAAGACTGTTACAAGAAACACTTGGTCTAGTGCTTAAAGACTCACCAAGGAGGCTCCAAAGTGAGGAGGTTTCAGCCTGTATCTCTTCATTGCAAGTAAATAAATCACCAAACTGGTGGCTCCTTGGCATAAACCATGCTCAGAATTTCCTCGTGCTACTGCTTGATCTTAATTAATTCTATATCTTTTAAAGACAAAAAATATGCAATTGGCTGTGGGTCCAGTGGTTGGCACTCACAGAGGGCATCTCTGCCAAACAGCTCACCTGCTCTAACCTGTGTTGCCAGGGAAAAAAGGCTATTTTGATGAAAACAGCTTTTGTTGTAGAGAGTTCATTCTCGGCCCTTGTGAAACTTACTGTAAACGCATTACATTTACAAATTTACATTACATGCACAAATTGAAAAATTGCACCTTCCCATTCAATCTTCCTTCATCACCAAAACATTACACCTAATTTTACATCACTCCTTTTAGAAGGGCAGAAAGAAAGCAAACATCTGTATTCTCTCAGCTTTTGGGAGGTGAAAGGAGGGCTCTTTTCACTCTTAAGTTGCAAACCTTCTTCCACAGATGCAGTCACAGCCTGTATTTCATCAGTCTCTTGATGAACCAACTCTGCAAAAAAAAGAAAAATGTTTTTCTTCCAGAAACTCGTGGCTTAGGGTGCTCCTTAGACTGTCTCATGGAATAACATGATCAGAGTCATCAAAAGGGAACTTATTTCTAAATAGTAGTATGAATACAGCAGCAGCATTAAAATATTGCTTTAGTATTTATCCCCTGCTGATACCAAACTCTATTGAGCTACATGCAGTATAATAATAAAAAATAATCCCGAAGAGTTTCAACCCAAACAAGAGGAATTGGCTAGCAGTCAGCATTCTTTAAATTCCCATTTCCACAGCTTATTTTTCTGAGTATAGGTTGGTCTCAATTTAATACATTCCAGACAAAGAATTACAGAAGTGACCTACCCTCCTTGTGACGTGTTGTCAGTTCTCTCTTGTTGGTTCTTTCTGAAAGAGAAAAGTCTCTCATAAAGTGTGAGAAGGAGATTTTTTCACTGTTTGATCTTAATAGTACAAATCAGGAGTCCATTGAATGTATTCCTATTAAATCAAAGATAATACATGCCCATTTCACCCATTTTTTTCTCTGTAATAAAGAACCTACCAAAATCCTTTGCCTATGGATTGATTCATCAGAGAGGGTTTGGTTTTTTTTTTTTTTTTCCAAAGTCAGAACTGGACAGAACAGCTACACAGAATAATCATAACATGAGTGAACATTAAGTGAAAATGTTTCCTTCAAAGTTACTTCCCCCCCACCCCCCATCAAGAAATATAATCAGGCACCTAAAATAAGCAGAGGCATCCAGTGAACTAAAATTCAATCTATCAGCAGTGACAAAATCAGCATGATCTTCCTGTTAGCACCAAACAATTTCCCCTTTATTTTTAGTGTGTTGGATCTACCATACTGTACATTAGGGACATCTGATCCCAATGAAAGATTACTGTATTAAAAAAAGACAACGACCTGGCTCTGATGCAAACCTTCCTGGGACAATTTCTTCTCCCTTGATGTATTCAGGAGGGTATGCACACATCCAGGGAGTGATACAGGTGTGTGTGTGTGACCTTAGCACTGGAGGCTGTGACTGTGAGCCATAGTATTAGCAAAGCTAATGCTGCTTTTTCACATCTCCCTCAGCTTGGGAGCCCAGAGGTCCTGTCCCTGCCATGGTCTGACTGCAGTCCATATGAATGAAGTTTTTAATCCAGGCCTGCTTCCAGGGCAGGCATTTGGTCTTGCAAGGCTGTAATTTCAGCTACAGAACATGGCAATAAACATCCCCTTCATCCTTAGCAGGGATTTTTTCCTTCCAGAATAGAAACCAAGTAACTGAACAGAGTATGCCTGTTTTTGCTTTTCCAGACAGTTTTTGAATGATTTAAGGGAAGATTTAGGTTAGCAATACTTTCAGCATTTCCTGCTAGTGACCTCATCACAAGTATCACTCATTCATTCCAGGTGGCACAGCTTCCTGAAGAAAAAAACAATTCATATCTAACTGGAATTTCCCTGTTGCAGTTGTTTTCCTTGTCTCTTGTCCTGTCCCTGTGCACCTCCAGGCAGAGTCTGGCTCCATCTTCTCTCCACACCCCACTTGGTATTGAGAACAGCAAAAAGATCTCCTCTGAGCCTTCTCCTCTTTCCTCATGGGCTCCAGCCTCCTTCCCCATCTCAGCTGGCCCTGCTCCAGGACAGCAATCAGTCTGCCACCACCTTCTCTCCTGGTATTCACCCAAGTAGCAGTAAATGGACAGAACACATGAAACAGAGACCAGATTTACGGCAGGAAAGCACCCAGCTCCTGCTTCATTCTCGTTGGGTCACATTTGATGCCAGGAGAAAATCTGGCAGGAAGGGGCAGTGATCAGATCCCTGCTGTTACCTGTAACTGGAGATGGGCAGGAGGAGACATCCAGCCCATTCAAGGAGGAGTTAATCTGTGCATTCACAAAGCATTCAATGGCATCTTTGTCGCAGGTGCAGAGGAACTGTTCACAGGGATCCACAGATTCTGAAGGAAATAAAATTCCAAACAAGGTGCTATTGAAAAATCTTTTCCACCTTCTGCTTTTTCCTCCCTGTAAGGTTTGTGTCTGTATTTTGTTAGTGCAAACCTATTTATACTGTGCAAAAATGTTTTTAATTTGGAACAAGAAATGGAAATTGGATCAGATTGTGGCTTAAATAGAATGCAAGGGTATTAGTTTAGGGATTCTGCTCCTCTTTGCTGGTATCCTCAAACCATGTTCTAGCACAGTCTTTTCTGAGAGCCAATACTTAGGAAAAATTATATTGCATGTTATTAGGTATTAAAGAACCCCACTGCACTCTTGTCAGGCCTGTAGCAGCACTGCATGGAATAGCTCCTGTTACAACACACC
This sequence comes from Sturnus vulgaris, assembly GCF_052056855.1. Lineage (NCBI taxonomy): Eukaryota > Metazoa > Chordata > Aves > Passeriformes > Sturnidae > Sturnus > Sturnus vulgaris. The sequence continues at coordinate 148,192,684 of NC_142243.1, forward strand.
ATCTCTGCCCTCACTGGTGATAGTGCTGGAGCTGAGGAGTGTGCATGACCCTCTGAACAAAGAATCTGATCCCTCAAAATGCAGAAAAATCACGCCTTGATGCCTCAGAAGAAGATTGTTTTTCAGGTCTCTCCTCAGCATCTGTTGCATTTCTGATGTGTGGACACATCTCAAGCAATGCTTAGTGGTCCTGCAAAGTAAGGGAAACCCCAGGAAGAGGCTGCCTGTTGGAGGAGCTCTGGGAAGTGGAGGTGGTTTCTGATTAATTTGTCTATGACTTTTGGCAGGTGGACCAGAACAAAACTTCTGGTCGGAGTGAGGCTCCAGTGTTGAGCTCTTTGGACAGGGCAGTCTCACCACAGGTCAGGTTTTTAGCAGAGCAGCTGAAATCTGCAGCAATCTTTGATGGGTCCCACGTGCACTCCATCTCCAGCGCTTCCTCGTAGCATTTGCGGTGCTGAAAACAGCATCTAAAAAAGGAAATAACAGAGAGGTCAAAGGGTTTCAGTTCAAGGTCAGAGAGTAGTGATGTCACGTGGCTCTTAAACAAAACTGCAAAAGATGCCAAAGGAGAAAAGGGGTTTGTGGTGTGATCCTCAGACAAAAGCAAGGCTGAGTGCTGCCTTTGCCTGAGTCAGAGTGGTGGGATAATGCAGAACTGAGTGGTGGGAGCAGGTCTGCCTGCTGTGGGCGACCAAACATTTCTCTCCTGCTGTGGTTCCTGGGTACTTGCAAGGACTTTACAGGCACTTTAAGTAAGAAATCCACTACCAGTGCCCAAATATTCCCCTCAGCACTGTCAGCTCACTGACAAGCAAAGCCCCAAAAGTCAGCTATAGAGATCTAGAATCCAGTCCTGATCCAATCTTTCTCACTGCAGATTTGGAGAACTGCAATGAACCTGGCACTCATGGAGGGTTAATGGCTCTGCAATGTGAATTCCTGTGTCTCACTGGGACTGTAAAATACACTCCTTTGTTTCTTGTACTTCTATGCAACAATCACAATTTAAATGCACCATTTAACCATGGGAAAGGGCCACGAAATATTTTTTCTCACATTGGAATAAACCAGTTTTCTCCTGCCACTCTATAACATAGGCAGTCAGAAACCTCATGTTTTCCTGTATCCCTGCTATCCTACCGACCTCAAATTGCCTACAGGGCCACTTAAGCTTTGAATAGGAATAAAAAGTCAACTAAACCAACAAGCTTTTCTTAATCCTCTCTTCAGCTCTTTGTACAGATAAATCACCTACACAACATCTGTGCACTGACATCAGCTGTAAATTAAACACCAATGAAACAGTCATCATTTACCCCAGGTAGAATTGTTACATAGATTAAAGGGCCTTGGTGTTGGATTCAGTTTGGAATACCCTCATTTCAGAGAAATGGACTCAAAACACAGATCTGTTATTGACTTGCATCTGGCCTGGACAATGCTGAAGGCAAGGACAGCACAAACATCCAAACCCAGCCCCTGCTGTCAGGAAGTCTGACACCTGCTCCTTGCCAGGCTCCCTTCTAGGAAGCCCTTCTAGGCTACACGTGCACTTCTTCACCCCCTACATTCAGAAATAATTTAATATTCAATCACTGACTTTATTAATAAATAATGATCACAATATTTAATTTATCTTCACAACCTGAGGAGTCCAAGGAATGTACGTAAAAAAAGTGAGGGCAAATAGCATTCAGCAGAAAGGCCTGATGGCTCCTCTGCACCACAAATGTGCCATGTTCCAGAGATGAGGCTGAAATCTGTGAGCTCCATCAGGAACAGGGTTTTGAACACCAAACTGGTGATATCTCAACACTTTCCTGACTACCTGAGGTCTAGCGAGGTGTTAGCACCTAAAAGCTCCTCTAACTGCATAAGAAGTCTAGCAAAAACTCTCTGCACTTCTTGTTTGTTTAGAGATTCACAGTTACATCAACATTTACTGCAACAGTTAATCCAAAAATTTGCTTAGTTTCCATTTGCAAGCAGGACATAGTAGGACATAGATTGTCTTCTGAGTCTGCTTCTCTTTCACAAGGTCTGTGGAGGTAAACTTGGCTCCTAATTTAGGTATGACAATGAACTACTCTGGGAAATGGGAAAAGGTTCCTCTTACAGGAACTAGTACTTTATAATGCCTTAAAAACCTGCTGTGAGGCACTGAGCCCTTTTCTGTGCAACAGAAATGGCACAGGGAAGCCCCAAGATTTGCAAAACTAGTTTCTAAGGAATAAAACCAGTGGAAAAAAAATGCTACTCTGTGAGAACTGTCTCTGGGAAAGACATGCAAGCCACTGGTTTGGAGGCTCCCTTGAACCAAGAGCACATCTCTGTCAGTGGCAAAGCAATAATCAGTCTCTGTTTGCTGCATGCAGCAGTAGGAGTTCTGTGCTGATAGGGAAACCTCACCCCAGGGCTGCAAAACAATTTGTAAATACAAACTGGCTGTGTGGGTGATTCTCAGGACAAACCTGCTGATGGATGTTTCTGCAGTTTCTGGGTTTGTGCTGCTCTGCATTAAAATGAAGCTGAGTGAAGCAAAAGCCCAGGTGCTCAGCTCTTGGGTATCAATCCATTGAACTGACTCGAGCTCCTGTTTCAGGATATCATCACAATTGTTCAGAAAACCTTTCACAGAGCAGTTCCATGGCTTTTTTCCAGTAGCAGGGTTAGATCTCCATTTTCCCAGCCATCCCGTGCTGCAGAGTGGATGGATTAATTTCCACCTATCTATAGGCTTAGCCCTTTCTGAGCCCTTGCTGTCTTCACTCAGGGAATTAATACATTATATTGTTGGAAAACCCATTTTCTTCACAGACACGTATGTATCTTGATTCTCTTTGAATTTCCTTTCACATCTCCTGCTGATAAAATTGAGCAACTATTTGATTGTCCTGGCCTGAGATTACATTTTCTCTCACTAGAGCCAGATGTTGTGGGTCTTACTTAGCCCCAAATAAATCTATCTTTTTATTAATGTTTTTAAATCATTTATATAGACGTTATGCTTTGGCTAATCAGAGCATGAGGGCATTTATTGCCAGTCAGGGCAGAAAAGGACCTCTCATGGACATGACTTACTCATCAGCTCCATCCACGGGGAGCCCTTCCATCTCAAACCGGCAAGAGCAACCATAGTCCTCAAAATCCCTGGGACAAAACCCAGTGACACACTTCATTTTGTTCACAAAGTTGAGAAGGGCAGGGAAGTTAGTGAAGATGGACTGTATCCAGGTGAAGTGAGAGCCCAGGCAGTCTGGAAAGAGAACAGCCATAAAACACCTGGTTAGGGGAGGTGAGGCAGGTGTGGGTCACACACAGGTGATGTTTGCATGAATACAGAGCCCAGACAAGGCAGAGACATCGGGCAGTGCTTGGCACTCAGTGTTTAGTGTTCGGTGTCTTTGGGGATATTGCATCCACAAAAATCCCTGTTTCCTCTTAGTAAATGTATAAAAACAAACCCCACAGGATTTCTATTCAGTGCTCAAGTACGAATGGAACAGGTACATACCAAAAAATAATGCAACACTTTCCACATTTTGAAAGACTCCATTGAAGAGTGTGGCATTGCCTAAATGAAAAATAAACAAACAAACCTTGTTTACTAAAAAAAAAAAAAAAAAAAAAAAAAAAAAAAAAAAAAAAAAAAAAGACAACAAATATCCCCAGAGTTCCCCTGGTCTCACTTCAGTTGTTAAGCCATTTTTAGATGAGTTCTTAGCTATTTGCTCACATTTCCCTGTGATGCTTCTGGAGTACAAGGATTCCCACTGCCATGCAATATGCAAAAAAATAAAGCTTAAACCTTTCTTACTCAAGATTCTTTCAGGTGTGTTAAGCAGCTCTGGCAGGAGTGCAGGCGGCTCCAGTTCTTGGCCACCTACCTCAGCAAATAAATTTGAGAAGAAAAAATTTTAAAGTAAAAAAAGTGCCAAAAAACCAAATCCCAAAAGATCACAATAAACCAGCAACATATATTTCATTATGACACTATGCAGGCATTTTGAACATCTTCCTACATTGGTAAGCTGATTTATCAAAGACATGAAGTATTTGCTCAGCTCCACCCCCAGCCTGGGAAGCCCACAATTGTACTGGTGTGGACTGGTGTGTACTGGTAATTCACATCCACCTCAGCTCAAAACCCAGTCTCTGTTAAACAGGTATTGCTGCTGAGGATGAGCTAACCCTTCTCTTCCTGTTCTCATCTGAACAGCAGCCCTTACTGGGACAAATTAGTAGAATTATATAAAATTGGTTTAGTGTCCACTTCTGTCTCAAATACTCTGTAACCCTGTGCTGTAATGTGAAGCAGGGTTATTTGTAGTGATTTGGTTTTTCTGAGTCCATCTTGGCTATTTCCTTATTGGCTCGTGGCCTCTCTTCCTATAACTCTTTATATTTTAATATAATTATCTCTTCTTCCTTTTGAAGATGACGTGGTAGATTTGGCATATTTTCAACACTTTCATTTTTTTCTGTTGGCCAAGTCCTCAATTAGAGTAAAATATAATATTTGTTCTCTCCCTTCCCATTTTTTCACCTGTTCTTTTCCTCTGCATGATTTCAGAAGACATTGTATTACTTTGGATTTATTTAACCTTGGCTTTTTAAAAAACTGTAGTAAGTAAAGGGTATTTACTGTCTCAAGAATCTAAATATTTAAAATTGAAAAAGCCCATAATGTCAAATTCATGGCATAACTTATGTATCAGAATAACTGGCATTAGGAAAGCTGTCCTTTTTCTTTATAAATATTCTGAGAAAGAGCTGACAGTTGTCTTGCTCATCTGTTACATTTTCCTTCAATAAATATAGGTGTAAAAGAGTAAAGCAGAGTCGTGGGGTTTTTAGATAAGAGGCTTAACTCTATGTTTGGCAAAGGATTAGGAAAAATAGGATTTTTGTTTCTAAGATCATATATAAGTGCTTTCTCAGGATGTCTACAACTTTTGTGGTGTGAACAAGATGTTCATGGTAACAGTCATATGCTCCCAGCAATTAATTTCTCAAGGTCAGTTGCAGAATAAGGATACAGGAGTGAGGATTGAGTGAGTCAGGAAGAAGTGCTTCCTCTTGTGTTATTCTTTTTCCTGAAATTCTTGGTCACAGTGAGAAGCTTTTAGATAAACAGTAATCCATCAAAAGCGTCCTTTTGTGCAGCAGGACTAACAAGAGCAAATTGCTTTCCACAAACTGGAAAAAGTCTCCCAATAAAGGTTGGTCTTTTCACAGAACTGGAACAAGTCTGTTGAAAGCTTCATGGCCATGAGGAACTCAGCTTCAGGTGAAATAATGGCACGCCTTGCAAAAAAAATAGCATTGAATGCTATATTTGTACATGTGCTTGCTAAAGAAAACTAACCCTTATTTTCTGGCTTAAAGCCTGTATTTCCTCTGCAATGACAAACATCACCTGGGTCAGGTTCTGTCAAGAGCAACTGGAGCCAGGTTTGACACACTGCACAACACCACGGCTCAGACTAAGTGTGGATGAACAGCCATTAATCATTGGGTCCTTTCAGCAAAATGTTTGGAAAACATGAAAGTCCCATAGAGTTGAAATGCATCAGAGGAGAAAATTGACAAAACCTTATTCCAGGGGTGCTGGAAGCTGTGATTGCTCCACTATCCTTCACTTGCTATTAGTTCTTCTGAGCAAACTGAACTGTGTACACCCAATTAACACATCAATGTTTGAAGTGCCTCTGGAGAGGAATGTCTGCTCAGCAGTTTCATAAATCATTGGATCTTCTAATCCTCTCATTACAGACAAAAACTTTTCTAATTGTCACCAAGTCAAGATCAATGAACCAATGTTAGCTAACAAGATTGCTTACTTTTGTTTAAATTGGAGATGGGAGGAACAAGGAGAAAATACTTCCTGGAGTAATTATTCTCTTTTTCTCTTTTGGTATCAAGTATTTGGAGCTACTGGTCCTATGTCATTCTCTGTAGAGGCATTGAAAGTTTTCCCTACAAAAATCAATCCTCCAGAAGACCCTGGGGATGCAAACTTGTCTCACCTCTCTCTAAAACCTGTTAAAAAATTCAGTATGTTTTGAGGAGATTTGTATGATACATCAGCTCTTGGGCTTTCCCATTGTACACCTTATCCATGGAATTTCTTTTGATGTTTAGTTACATATAAAGTTGTTTCTGGACTGCATCTGCGATTTTCCTACCTGAAAACAGTTTTCTGAAATGTTGCCAAAAAAAAAAAAAAAACATCAAAAAACATCATTGCACCTCCAGTTGTCTTTTTCAGCCATGACTCACTAAAATATCCTAATACAGGACATGGATGCACTCCTTATAGTCCTTGGGAAGCAAAAACCTCGACTATGCCAGAAAAAGTCAGGGTACAGCAAACCCAAACTATTTGATTTATTCAAGGTAAATCATATTAATTCCTCTCAAAGATGCTATTTCATGCACAGATATTTGCTTCAGTCTCAAAGCAGAGATCAGCAGAATAAATCCCACAGAAATAGAAATCAAGAATCCTCCCCAAACCTAAACATGGTAACACTTTAAATCTTCATATTCTGGTTGTATTTAGCTGGGGCAAAGAACCTAAAACACTATTCTACAGCCTTTTAAGATTTGGGGGAATTTTTCGTCAAGTGTTTTGTAAGAAAAATGTACAAATGTCCAGATATTTTTGAGTTCACTATCAGTATAAAGTATTTTTTAAAATTAAATAAATAATGCAGGTATTTTGGCATTCACTGTCACTGCAGTGGGAAATCTGAACATTCACTCTTACTTTTCTCTACATAGTAGGAGTCTTAAGGTTCAGCTTCATCATTTTAGCCTATATGTTTTGTGTTAGACCTGTTTCTTTTTCGAATTGCAATGCAAGCAACCCCTCAGAAGAGAAGCAACTGGTGAAGCTGATGAAGGTCAGTGCAAAATTTTTCTGTGCTGGGGTCCTAAGTTTTGTCTTCCCTTTCTCTTCTCTTTCCCTGGAAATATCCCCATGGATTGACCAGAAATGATGACAGACCTTCTAAGAATCCTCTCCACTTGCACATCTTAACTCTTACTGACGTTCCTACACAGTGCAGAGACTGCAGAAATTTGAGATGTTTACCCACTCTGGGAAGTGCATTCAGTCATGACAATAAAATCTAAAGAGTTATATGAAGAAAAAACCCTATTCATGCTAAAATTCAAAAGAACTTTAGCTGGACATGGGTTGCATTTCAGGATGCACTGAATGGTTTGAAGAATTAAGACAATATAAATGTATTTAATAAGCAGAATCTCTTTATATGAAACTTATAAATTTGGAATCTTAATGACTTAAATAAGGACAAAATGCTAGCAAAAAGAAGTTGCCGTTTTTTTGTTGTATTTTTAATCACACTACATATTTTGGTTCTTCACTAAATATAAAAATAGAAAAATATTTCATAAGTACTTCATATAAAGGAACATCTTCAAGTGCATTTGTGTGCTGAACACCAAAATTTGAGGAGAGAGGAAGTGTGTTTCTAAGGGATTGTTTCCAAATGATCCTACTTAAAATTGTATTTTGACATAATGTCAAATAATCATAAAAATACATTGCCACTTACCACTGTACACCACCATGGACATAGACACCAGCAGAATTACAATCATTTTTTGTTTAATCCAAAGACAAGAAAAAAGTCACACAGCAGACTGGTGTGCCTGGTGAGTTAAGTAAAATATTAGACAGAATGTTAGCTCTTTAATCTGGGGGTGGGAAGGCACCATCTTGGAAATCATTCTTTTGTAGCCTGGATAGATTTCTGCTTGATAAAATTCAGTTTTTACCCTTAAGTAAATCCACTTATTACAGGAATTATGAGCCTTATATATCCTTGTTTTACCAATATTCTCTAAAAGTCTGACTAACAATATTTATTTTGGTATTGCTTTGAGTCAAAAGACTTTATGAAACTGCCATGTAGCAGTAAAATGGTGGACTTGCAGTTTCTTCTGTTTTGCAAACAGTTTTCACATCTTCCTTCATCTCACAGAATATTCAAATATTTCTTATGTATAAATGAAGATATTATGAAACGTGTAAATGAAGAGTTATTCTGATATTACATCTCTGGAATCCACTTTATCTGTAATCCACTATATTTGTTTCATATCACAACAATTTGTAGTCAAACATTTATTCTAATCTGTGTTGAGACTGATCTAATATATCATAAATTTTCCTAATGAGAAATATGTTTGGAGATTTTCAAAAAAATGTGCGCAAAAATTCTAAATTTGTTGCATTAGTATTCATGAAATGGAAGATGATAGATTTGTTTTTAACTACAGTCACAAATTACTTTAAATTTAGAACAATTTTCCAAGTAAGTCAGGCATAGAATTTTTACAGCCAAATAAATAAACATACATATATATTAGTTTTCAAATATGCATCTAGTGATTATTATCTGCTTTTCTGAACTCAAATATGGAATTAATTTCTATTAGAAAATCCTGTAATATTTCATCAGGAAGTGAGATTATAACTCTAACAGCTCTAAGTATTTATAGTCTATTTTCCCAAATCTCTTGTCTATATTTTTGTCTATTACTCCCAAGTCACAAATAGATTATTCTACATTGTTTTCTTCTTGCTTCCCTTATTATAGACAACATCCAGAAAAACTTACCTTGAGGGATATTATCCCAGAGCAGCTGGATGAAAGGCAAATGAATATCAACAGAGCCAGTACTAAGTTATTTATACCCACTTGGATATAGACTTCAGCCATGTGATCACTTCCTTTATCAAACCCACTTCAACATTTATTAATTAATTCTTCCATGAGATTCCTTAGAGTCATTAAGCCCACAGTGTATCTGGTAATAAATATGGCTCCAGCCACGTAAAGGATCCATACTGAGAAGTCTGTTCTGCAGGTGCCTTCCCCATACAATAACTTTCCCTAATACTCTTGGCTGTAATTAAATAACAGTTATCCCATTGTTATTAATCACTCACAAAATCTCGAGCATGTGAATATGGCTTTAATAGCTTAGCAAGAGGTAGTGTTTGGTGATGAAAGATGAGTGAGAGTTTACACAGCTTTAAACACTGCATTCCTCAGGGCTGGGAAGTCTTCTTTAATCTATCCATGTTGGCTCTGATCCAAGGCTGGGTGAAATCCAGGAGAAGGTTGATTCAGTGAGCTTTGGGAAGGCTGCTTTTCATCAGGAGGGTGTGCTTTCTGCCAGGGCCAGGCACAGCTACCCTTCAAAGAGTCCAGCAACAAACTGTCCACTGAGCTGGAGCATGGGGAAGTGAGAAGTCTGACAATTGGGAATTGTAAAAATATTTACATGAGCAAAAGGCCCTTTGACTCTGTGACCTACGAGGTTTTTGGGAAGGCTTTGACAAGGTCACCTGTAAAATCCTCATGGAGAAGCTGTTGATATTTGAGCTGGATGTGCCTGGGGACATGGATTGAAAATGGACTGGTGGGGCCCCAAGGGCAGTGGCCAGTGACACCAAGTCTGGAAGCCAGTGACTGGTGGTGCATAATCAGTGCTGGGTGTCCATTAATGATCTGGATGATGGGGCAGAATGGACCTCCAGCAGGCTGGCAGCTGACACTGAGTGGGATGAGGGAATGGCATTTCAAAGGTCATGCTGCCATCCAGAAGGACCTCAACAGGAACTCCATGAGGTTCAACAAGAAGTGCCAATTCTGCACTGAGGTGCAGCCTCATACTCCAGTGTGTGCTGGGGCCACCCAGCTGGGAAGCAGCTCGATAGAAAAGGAGCTGGGGTCCTGCTGGACACGGGGTTGAACAGGAGTGAGAGGTGTGCCCTTGCAGGGCAGAAGGCTCAGGGTGTCCCCGGCTGCAGAGAGCAAAGTGCTGCCTGCAGATTGAAGGAGAGGATCCTGCCCCTCTGCTCTGCACTGCTGAGACCACACCTGCAGGGCTGTGTCCAGGGCTGGGCTCCTCAGTATAGGACAGACATGGAAAAACCTGTGCCAGTTCAGAGGAGCTCAGAGATGATGAAGGGACTAGAACATCTTCATGAGGAGGGGACAAGAGAGCTGGGACTGTTCACTAGAGGAGCCTTGGGGGAATCTCATCAATCCAGAAAACCCCTGAGGGGAGGGTGCAAAGGGGACAGAGCCAGTTTCTGTCCAGTGGTGCCCAGTGACGTGACAAGAGGCAAAGGGCACAGACTCAGAGCTGCTGCAGCAGGAGGAGATCTCCCAAGGCACAGCAGAACCATGGCCATGTCACAGCACTTCTTGAACCTCTGAAGTTCCTGTTGGCCCATTTCTTCAGCCTGTTGAGATCCTCCTGGATAGCAGCATGTCTTATTCCCAGCATATACTCACTGTGTCGACATTCCTATTTATTCCATTGGCCTAACTTTCAATATCTGCTGTAATTGGTACTACTCCAATCTATCCTGCTCTTTGGCATGACAGAAGTTCTCTCACACTATTGAGCACAGTAGTGAAGTGCATTTTGGAAGAGACCTACTGCATCCCACCTCTTCCTGGCATCAGCATTGCTCATGTTGCCACTTTTCTCCTTGGCTCTACCTTTGAACACATCTTTCATTAGTGAAACAACAATGTGCAGCAGCTATAGTGCAAATAAACTTCTTATGTAAAAACAATATTAATGGCTTGATGACGTACTCTGGGTAGATAGTAGCATAATGCTGCTGCAGCATAGAAAAATATAGGATCATGCAATTAATTTCACTATTTTAGAACCGGCTTTAGTTCACCAGACTTGCATATAAAGAACATGAAAGCCAGGTTGGAAGGGACCCTGAGCAACCTGATCTAGTAGGGTTGGAAGTCAATAATCTTTAAGGTCCCTTCCAGCCCAAACCATTCTATAATTCCATGTTTCTATGAATCCTGGGGAGCTCACACAAATATATCTCAAAGTACAAGAAATCTTGTCACTTCCTGGGTTGACACTGCTCAACAGGCACTGCTAAAGTAATGGAAGTTTTTGATTTGGAAGATAATCTGCATGTCTTTAACACCAGAGAGTCCTTCTTGTCTTCAGTATTTCAGGTTGCTTTTAAATTACTTTGCGTTTGTTACTTTTGATTACTATGTCTCAAATGTCAATAAAATGAATAGAAACTATTTGCCTTCATTAGCAAACCATGCAAATATCCTTTATGAAATAAGATTTTTAAAAGACTTTCAATATTTTTATTTCAGTTACACCATTTGTATAAAATATCTCTGTTTTTTACACATTATTTTTACAATGCCTTGGAGGAGGAGACATTTCTAGGTTAACATCTCATTAATAGCTTGTCTGATTTCAAATATTTGCAAACAACATGTCGCTTTCTGATTTTTTTTTTCACTGAGAAATCAAAAAGAAAACTAAAATTGCCACCAGTCTTCCAACTTGCAGTAAAATTTCTCAGTACTCTAAACTGATGTACAGATGTTTTTAAGGCATTTTTGCTTTAATGCTGGAAGAACACAAGAAAATATTAGTTAGAAGAGGTTTTACACAGAAATATTAAAACATGCATGAAGGTAAAAAATTCCTTTTTTTAACCCATTAAAAGTCATTATCAGATAAAATAGCTAGCTGATGAAAGACAGCAAATATTCTGTGGATATACAAAAACCTTTGTTATATCTTCATGATAAGGTATGTAGAGATACAGAGATATAAAGTGAAGATGTACTTACTGTGGGAGTAAGCAACTCTTTTGACTCTTTCGCAGACATAACTTGCATTTTTCACAAACCAGGAATAGTATTCAACACAGTACCTGTAGATGTAGTGACAGATAGGAGAGGCAGTTAAAGATAAGAGCCTTGTTATCTTTCATAAGGAAAGGGACTTTGGACAAGGGCATGCAGTGACAAGAGGAGGAGGAATGGCTTCAGGCTGAAAGAGGGCAGGTTTAGATTAAATTTTGGGAAGAAATTCTTTACTGTGAGAATGGTGAGGCACTGGCACAGGTTGCCCAGGGAAGCTGTGGGTGCCTCATCCTTGGAAGTGTTCAAAGTCACATTGGATGGGGCTTGGAGCAACTTGGCCCAGTGGAAGATGTCCCTGCCCATGGCAGCAGAGTTGGAACCAAATGGTCTTTAGATCCCTTCTAACTCAAAGCTATCTCTGATTCTACAATAAGCACAATAAGCACAGTATATCATCCTGCTATTACTAAATAAAATAAAAAGCTAGATTCCAACCTCAGTGATGCCATTAGGTGTTTGGAAAAATGCAGCTGGGCTTTTTTTCACTTAGCTGGAATACTGAAGCCAGATCAGGTACTGATCAGTGCACTGGGGCACATTTGGGTCTCAGCTGGTGGCCACAGACCCTCCAAAACAATCACTGGTGATTGAAAATTCATTTGGGAGGAAAAAAAAAAAAGCCTGGAGTATTTTAAGCAGACAGAGAAAGAAAAGCTAATGTCAGATTTTACCTCATGGCTTCCTTTCTGGAATATCTTCTGTGACCAACACAGAGGCAGAGCTGAAAGAACCTGCAGAGCTCCATCACACAGGGGTTGATCTTCTGCACGATGACAGTGACAGGAGGGGAGGTGACACGGGGCTCTCTGAGCAGCGACTGTGGGCACCCTGGCGAGAAAACACAGCTCTCAACTAGCCCAAATACCTGCCACACTAAATTTATTGCTCTACCACATCTGGGCTATGGTCTCCACAGCAATGTCTTCCCTATTCCAACAAATAAGGAATATCCTTATAAATGCTGTCCTGGGTCTCTGAGAAAGAAGAAAGGAATCCAGGAAGGAAGGAGGGAGGGGAGGAAGGAAAGGGGAGAGGGAGAGAAAGAAAGAGAGAGAAAAAGGAAAGGGAAAGGGAGGAAAGGAAAGGAAAAGAGAAAGAAAGAGAGAAAGAGAGAAAGAGAGAAAGAGAGAAAGAGAGAAAGAGAGAAAGAGAGAAAGAGAGAAAGAGAGAAAGAGAGAAAGAGAGAAGAGAGAGAGAAAGAGAGAAAGAAAGAAAGCAAGCAGCTGTGGTGTGATTGTCAACTATTTGTTCCATTTGTGTAACTAGCAGCAGGCTTTGGCCATGTGTGGATAAACTGCCTTACCTGCTGAGTATAATCCCTTTAGACAGTGTAATTGCATTTCCAGGTTCACATGTCTCACAAACTTTACAGCTCTGGGCAGTGCTATGTTATGTGATAGCAGAGGTTATGAAGGTTAAATTTGGACTAATGAAGTTCTGTTGAAATAAGCTTGAGTCATCTGGTGCTGACAGGAAATTTAATATAAAATGGCATTCTTGGGCAGGAGGAAAATCAAGGTTCTGCCAACCTGAAAGAGATTGCTATGAAACTATTTCTCTCCTGGCAGCACTTGACCAAGGTAGCAGGAGTATGTGAGGAGTAAGGCACAGACACTGGCAGCTCCCAAACTCACAGGCTGCTCTGAAAACCAGTTGTGTGTCAAAGGCACTACACAAATATCAGGTGCAATTAGCCAGAGATGAGCAAGAGGGAGACCCATTTCTCTTCACCCCAGCAATTTCACATAATGTCATTAGGCTCTGTCCACTCTATGGCATTTGACACACCTTGATATTTTCCTACTTGGAGTAAAATAAAAATTAATGATTACTTGCTTAAATAAACACACTTCATGTTAATAACCGAATATCAGAGCATGGGGCAATGAGGTTTTAATATAAGTTGTCCCTGAAAAGTGATGTTAAAATTGATGAGAAATAAGAAAGTTGATGAATCACTAAAACTTGCTGAAGGCCACCCTCCTGCGAATTTCAGCCTCCTCAGAAGTGGATCCTCCTATCCTGCCAACCAGGTGTTAAATGTTTTACATAAGCTATGTGTTTTGCCAGCAGAAATTCAGTTTTATCTAGCTGCAAATTGAACTATGGCAATTTCAATTAGGAGTCATCTATGTGGGAAAGAGAAGTCAAACAAAAATGCTGAAAGCTAAGGAAATTGATTTGGTTTTCGTTTGTGACAATCACTTTAAATTACCACTGTATTTGCATAACACTATATTTGTTTAATGATGAAATTATTTTTAAATTAATTTTCTATTTAATTTTTTTATTGCATAGTATATTCATATTGCATCATTGAAATTTAAATTTTTACCCATTCATAGTAATGCTTTCTACCTCTTCTCTAACAAATTTCTACTGTGAAATGTATTTTTTTTTGTTCAGTACATAAGTTCATAAAGATAATTAAAAGTAGGAATTTATTTCAGAACTTTCTTTTCTAAGAATTCACTTTCTTAAGAAAGTGAATTAGTCAAGAGACCAGAAAAGGCGAGAACCACAGCTCTTGCTGTGTATGAGATGTGCAGAGATTTCCTCCCGTGTGTTTCCCATTGCCACATTACTGTCAGGGGCAGTGAAGTGACTAGCAAACAGACAGTTCTTTTATTAATTCAATATCACATCCCTGTGACACTGAGATTAAATTTTGCTGCCAGTGAGGAGCAATGTTATGGTTCCTGTGAATGATTCAGACTCAAAATACCCCTCCCTGCACGCTCTAACATGCACGTTTGCTTGTTTTATTAGTTGGCACCCACTTCTGTGATTTAAGAAATAAATTATTGGAATAATTAGTTATCCCTCAGAACAATGTAGGTGCCCTTTCTTGCTTTGGGATCACACTGTTGGATTTATTTCCCCAAATGTATGATTGTTAGAATCAGCAGGCAGCCTCTGCCACCACGGTTTCTCACAGAGAGGCATTTGGTTCTCCCATCTCACTGAAATCCATGTTGCCCAGCCTTTTACAAACATCCTAGGTTCTCCAGGGTCTATAATACTGCACACCAGAGGAAGACTCTGGTATTTGGAATTCTTTAAGCAGAAGTAAGATGAGAGAAAACTAAATTTGATTTCAGAATTAAATAGCATTATAAGAGCTAAAAAGATGACCAGGAAAACAAAAGTTATTTGCCCAGCATTATAGTTCCTTAGACTCTTCTGTTTTTATCTAAAATATCAAGCCTAAAGGATATTAAAGACCCTGCAGACTAGGCTGCTATGTTATCTTTGTACCCATCCCATGCTTCTCTTAGACAGTCACCACAGAGAAACACAAGCAGATAAGAACTGAGCTTTCATGAAAACCTAGTTGTTGATGATCTTTTTTTAGCTGAGGAAGTAGTTTGCAGTATTGTAAATTCAGAACAATTCTGGGGGTTTCATGTGGCATGAGCTGGTTCATCATTTTATTTAAGATGAGATTTAAGGCATGGTATTTTCCTTTGGAATGACTTTTAAGTATGAATTCTCTGATAAACAGTCAATGCTAAAATAGCTGCACAGAGTAAACCTACATTAATTCTATCACCACAATATCATCTATGTTTTGAATTTGCAGTTGTGTACAATTCACAAAACAAACGGGAAGCAGTCCCTTGGACATTTTGAATGGTTTACACTCATAAACTATCACAAGCAAATTAACCAGGTATGTTTTTTCTGCATGGGAATATTTCTATTTTGCATTACTTTCAAACATACTGCTATTTCTGCTGCATGAGGTGCATTTACTTACTGGCAGCTGAGTAAAGTTTCAGTGTCACACCAGGTCGGTAGGAAGGTGGCATGGACAGAACTGTGGAAGGCAAATCTAATGGGAGGGAGAAGAATAGAACTTGCTTTGACACCTTAAAACAAAAAGGCAGATTTATTGAAGGAGCAACAGAAAAGAATAAAAAACTAACCCTGAACTCAGAGTTCATTAATAAACACTTACATAGACAGTGATGTATAAATACATTATCAGTCATCTATTTCTATATATAACTTTCTATTTCATTTAATGAGACAACTGACACACTTTGTTGCTATCCCAGATCAGTCTTACCTGGCTCTGTTTGCATCACTTTGCTGGGTCCTTGTGGAGACACTGTCTGCATCCAAAACACGGACATGTCAGCTGTGGGAGCAGAGACATTTCCTGTTATTCATTATTTATCTGCCTACTGAGAAGAATTGCTAAGTATGAGACAGCTCAACAGGCAGAGTCCTCACCCCGTGCTGCCAGTGACCTATAAAAATGCCAGGATGAAATATGAAGAACAAAAGCTGTGCTTGACTAGAACTTGAAAAGCCTGAGGACTAGGGAAGGGTAAGATTTCAAGAAGGCATGTTTAGGGGACACCAAGAGAAACATCTCTACATTGCTTTTCCACAGGTCTGCTCACCAAATTTGGAGCAAAATGTGAGGGAAGATCCAAGTGGCACAAGTGTTTGTGGGAAGCAAGACCAAGTTTTTCCCCTAAAGATAAGAAACTACAGGATGGAACCTAGAGCTGATTTTGATATTCCTGCAATAAAGTAATCAAAAGAGTAGGTGTTCCTGAAGGGCCCTCCAAGCTCCACCCCAGGGACACTTGGCCAAACCCCAGAGCAGTGGGGCAGGGCAGGTTCCAGGGCTCCTGGCCATACTCACTGGGGCTGGGCTGCAGGGCTGCCGATGGGGCCAAGCTCCCCCCAGGGCTCAGGGGGGCTCTGGCCGTGCCTTGGGGCTTGGGAGCATCCACGTGGGCTGATGGAAACCACGATCCTTTGGCTCCAGCTGTCTTTGGCCACGGTGGGAATTTGGTGGTGGGGATTTCCCCCCCTTTCTGTGCGAGAGGGATCCTGGTAGCTGGAGAAGCAAGAGGGCAGAGAGAGGGCACCAGCACACTGGGAGTGCTGGTGCCCCATGGCAGCAGCAACTGCAACACACCAGGGGACAATAATATCTAAAATACACCCAGAAAATCCCAACTGCCCCTTGAGGGCTTCTCTGGCACTTGAGCCCCCACTTCTCCATTTAGTTTAAAATATGGAAACACAGGGAGCTCCAATAATGCTTGAAATTTTAACTGAGAACATTTTAATGTGTGAGTTTTCTTAAATAAAACAAAAAAAAAAAAAAAAAAGAAAAGAAAAAGAAAAGAAACTGAAATGTTGCTGCAGGGTTTTGGTTTTTTTCTTCTCATAATTTGTGCTTAATTTCCTGAACTGCTTCACTGCAGTAGAAAGAGAGAAAGGTCTTGTCTGTTTGAAGGTGAGCAGGCAGGTACTGGAGGGCAGATGCTGCAGTTTGAGAACTGACACTTGTGGCTACAAGGGATAACAAAGGTTGGTGTGTGGTTAAGGAAATTTTAAAAATGTATAAAAGACAGTAGACTGGCTACAGGAAATGCAGGTGTTTTGTAGAAGACAGAGGCAGCTGCAATGACCAGGAGGTAAGAAGTCAAGTCAGAATTTCTATTGATTTCTACTACGAGCAAGCAGGTGCAAAGCCTTGCTTTTTGGCTTCCAAAATGAAGCAGAGCAGCACTTTTCTATCTTGTAACTCGTAGCAAAGTTAAATGTACTAAAGATTATGAAATGCTCAAGTACAACTGAATGTCATATAAAGAAATAGAGAATAATACAGAGGAAAAAAAAGACCATAGAAAATAAGAGGAAATAGTTTAAATAATCTTATTTTTTGGTTTGAAACAGACAACCAGTTTTTCTCTTCTTCTCTGTCTCTTTAGAAAACATATTTTTTTCTGGTAAAATGGCTTTTCACAAGAGTTTTTCTATCTTCCAGCTCTTCATTGCATTACTGACATCATCTTCTGATTCAGAGAATTTTATGCAACCTTTTATTTGGAGTTAACATCACAGTTAACTGTGCAGCAAACATACATGATCACCTGTCAAGACATTAATCAAGGGGAACAAATTTAGGTCTGAAAATATTTGCTCACATTTAAATGTCCACACATATTCTGCTGATGAATCCACTGTCTTGTTTGGGTCTTCTTGCAATTTCACAAAACTTGAGAAAATCGAATCTAGGTCTTTGAGGAATGAGAAGACAAGGTTAAAGCACTCACTATCCACTGCATATTGTGTGAAAAAAAGGAAAGAAATCAGATTGTGCTACCACAGATGCAGCTGTTGTTTCTAATTAAAGGGGTTTTGGCCAAGTGTCATCTTTTTCTTCTTGTTTGTTTTTAAAAGGAGAGAAACATCCCACAGCTTTCAGCACTTACAGCTTGCTACTGACTTCAGTCTGCCTGCATTATTCTATCATTGAAAACGGGAGATAGTGATGGGCAGCAGTGAAAGGTGAGCACCTGAAGTGTAGCTCAAACTGGCAAAGCAGTTTTGGGTGGAAAAACCACTCAGGACAATGAATGTGTTCACCTCCACTCTGAAGGTAATTCATGTAAAGGTAGGAGGTTATTTGTGCTGAGAGCTATGGAAGGCACCCAGCAAGATTTAAAAGCACTAGAGGCCCTCCCCAGCCTAATGATGAATTCTGTAAAAGCTCTCATCCCAGCAGGTTCTGTTTGTTCCTCCACCAGAAGACCTTGTAACAAATAATCTAAAAGTTTGTAACAGTTACTTGCATTTATTGTAAGTAACAACTTAATTACTGTATTAAATTTTCAACAACATGAAATATTATTCTAACTATAATCAAATACATAATACTATGCAAATATATAAGCAATAATAAAAATAAAATAATATTTATAGTAGTAGTAATGAGGATGGACTAATTGCAAGAGCTATCTGGACATGATTTTCATTCTGGTTCCTGTTTCCTTTTATTCCCCAGGATGTACTTACCCAGATCCGATGATGTGTTACTGGAAAATGTGTAATTAATCACAGGAGACTTTTCTAGTATTTCCAAAAAATCAGTCAGATTTTTCTCTGCAAATAGAAATGCTTACAAATATCAAGAAAGGCTTTGTTCCAGTATAAATCCTCACTGAGGAATATTAGGGCAATATTTTTGGGTGGAATGATTTTGACTTTTACCTGTCTGCCCTGCCATCACACAGATGTAGATACAATCAGAGTCATTGCTCTGTCGCACTGAAAGGCAAAAAAATATAGCAGAGTTCATGGTTGCCAGTTTTCCTTACATGGAATTATCTTAAAGAGTTGAAAGCACAAACAAAAAATGGCATGTGGCTATGGCAGCTGACCAAGTATGTTCCTTCTGATCTATTTTTTGAGAAAAATTTCAAACCACCATCACATCCAAATGTTAGTATCTTCACACAAAGAGTTTCTATCTAATTACAATTCTAAATTACAAATATTTTTATATAGGAAAAGAAATCTTCAGATTAAATAGCCCATACTTGTTCTCTGTGAATCAGAATTGCTCAAAATATCAGTATGCAATAATAATTCTCAAACCTACCATTTTTTAGTAATTAATTATAAAACATTCAAGCAACATAACTGCTCATAGAAACATGTACCTCTCTATGTTACACACATGTCATATATGTGTCTTGTTCCATGTGTTGCAACAAAAATGCTGTTGAGTAAGAGCAAAAGGCTTTTATCCACATTTTTATGGTTGTTTTCATGTCAGGAGTAAATGAGGCAGATAAGACAATGATAAATGTTCAAAGGAAATGCAAACCTGAGAGAATAGAAGTGGACTTGAAAATTTCTGTGAGATAACTGGTGGAGTTTCCAATGATATCAACAAGTAGAGCTGTAAAATCTAGACAACAAATAGAGAAAGTTTATTATTGAAAACACATATCCTAATATTTATGCCAAGTGAAAAATTCACTTTTATGTGTGATGATATTTTAGATATATGCTCCTACATGACAAAGTTTAAAGTATTTTAGAGGTTAAAATATGTTGCTGGAGTGGACTGAAGAAACCAAGAGAATCATTTCAGAAGTATATTTCAAAGATAAGTCCAAAACGACATCAGTGTGTCTAAAATAAAACTTCAATGGAATTTATCTGTTCAAGAGAACATTTTAAAGTAATGCTCTACTTAGTCTGCTTAAATGTAGAAGGAGATCTAAAGCCTGCAGGCTTTGCCTGCTGTAATTGCCTGTCTGCTGTGTAAGACTTTCCAAAAGGCATTGGATTTTTTTTCCACTGGGGTCTGCTTCAGACCTACTGATGATTCAGATGTCAGCCCAAGAAATGGCTGGTGGTGTTGTGGTGCTTTCTAGCAGTAACAGGTCACTGTTCTCACTTAGGGAGTGATGGACCTGAGCCCCACATTTTTACTGCTTTGGAGAATGCTCTAATCCCCAAGATTCTGCTGCAATTCTGAAATTGCAGCAGAAAGATTAAAGTTGCTCTGTTATTCTCCAAGGCAGACCGGGTAATTATCCATAAAGGCTTGTGAGATGTGTGGGTCCAGAGAAAGCCATAAAAACCACTGTAGCTCATGCAGGGTCACCACGTGTGGCACACAGGGTTTGGAGTCTGGTCTGCAGCTGCTGATCTACTCTTGATGCCCTTGACATTAACCAGTCATAGAATCCAAACATTCATGCATCCTGAAATGGTAAATTCTGTGAAATCAGGGGTGTGAATGAGGATTTCAGGTGGAAGGTTTGCCTGACAGTGTTTTGTAGTCCATTCAACAGTTCTACGAAGATGTTAGTCCTTGCTTTTCACTTCTCTTGGGCTCACTGAATTTGCTGGAGTCTGTGGGTGAAGAGAAGCCCTTGTTCATCTCCCATGGGTTATCTCAGGAGAGAAATAGTGGCCAAGGTGGTGTATCACATATTGCTGGTTGTCTCTCCTGTGCTGAAATTCGTATGCCAAGGAGGAAAGGGAGGCCTTTTGCCAGTCAAACCACGCCAGTGCCTGACTGATGGCTCCATCCCAGACTGGCTGGCTGGGGGCTGCAGCTGAGACTGAGGTCGTGGAGTTAGAGCAGCCACTCGTCGTGAGTTACAGCTGTTGACCTCAGTGTGGTGGTGGTAATCATAAGGATGAGGTCTGCAGAATTCAGACTACAGCCTTCAGCTCCAAAGGAAATAATTCAGCTTAAGCACATGCAATTGCCAGCATTTTTGTGTACCCACCTGTCAAGTCATTTGTCACATTATTCAAACAGTAGCAGTAGTGCATAGGGAACTTGCCAGGGTCAATATTTTTTGTGTTAGAGACTGTAGGGAGAGACAGAGAAAAAAATCAGTGTCTTGTTGCACAGGCTGTGGGAGAGAAACTGTTCCTGAGCCAAGCAAAGTGCCAACACTCACGGTTATAAATGGTGACTGACACTTTGTGGAAGGCAAACGAGCTGTAAGAGGTGACACTCAGCAAAGAGAAGAATTTCTTGGTACCTGCAGAAACACAGGCCCAGGCTATTAGTGCTTGGAACAAACTGTGAGAACAGCGTGTTTTGTCTCTGCTCATTTAGTGCCTAAAGGATTCCCGAGGTGCCTGTAGGATACACCTGCCTCACACTCAGTCTGTTCTCATTTCCACTGAAGGAAAGATCATTTGTATCGCTTCTTCCTTTTTATTTTGTTTTTCTTTTAATTGAAATGTACACTGGATTAGAAAGTGCCTTTGAAAGGTGTCCCACAAGTAATTATATTGTGTCTATATATAAACCCACACTAATTTCCAAGTTCTCTGGGGTAGACAGCCATCTGCATTACAAATGCATGAAGGTAACATGCTCCTAGAAGCAATTCTGGAGGCCAACAGCACATGTTTACAGCTTCTCCTGCTAACACTTGTTACCTTTTCTTTAACCCTTTTCTCCTTCACTGCTGGGCTGGCAGCTGTGACCTGCCCAGCCGTATCCCATTACCTCTGAGTGCAGTGCTCAGCATCCCATTCACCAGCTCTGTCAGGTTAATAGCAGCCAGGTCCAGGGACTTTGCAGGCAGCTCTGAAAGAAAAGGGGTGCATGAAGGTACAAGGAAACAGCTGTGCATCCACTGCTTATTGTGCTGTAAATCTGCCAGAATGGGAAAACCAAAATGAGGAGATTATGTTCTGGGGTGCACCAAAAAAGCACTGATGGGAAAATAAAATTCCAGGACCATGGAGATGAGTCTAGAAAATAGCAAGATATAGCAACAGTAGAATGGTGGGCCAAAATTCATGCCTGCCAGCTGTGCCCTTGACCATGCCCTTGAGCAGCTGCAGGACCCAGCCAGCCCTGGCGTGCTGGTGCCCTCTCCTGCTGGGTGATGGGTGTTTGCTGCCAACAGAGCAGCAGATCTCACCACGCAAATCACAAAAGGCAGAGAAAGTGCCTAAAAAATGTTCCCCCTTCCCCAAACCTGCATGAAAATACAGATTTTTGTTTTTCAGCTACGTCGATGGCTATACTGCTCGCTACAAGAGAATAATTTTGCTGCAGTTAAATCACACTTTTTATCTTAACGTTTTATTTCTGTTGATGTTGCTTATTTGTTTTTCCCAAGTCAAAATTCTGAAAGATATTTTTTGCTCCCCTCCCACAAAGTCATGCTGAAGCAGAGCAGCACAATGTCTGTGTGAGGGAGGAAGGTGTGTGTGAGCATGACAGAGAGAGGAAGAACAGAGCAGGACAGAAAAAGAAGCACAAAAAGCTGAGATGAGGACAAAATTGAATTTGAGGAGAAATGCAATTTTCCAATGACATCAGTATTATTTATAACCAATTTGAAGCCAAGCTGCACCCCAGGGCTGAAAGCAGTGCTTATCCACAGCATAGAAGAAAGAAAACAAAAGGGAATCAAGAGCTGGGAAGGAGAGAAAGGAAAACGAGAAGAGTAGATTTTGGGAAGGACAGTTGTTAACCTGGCCAGGGACTGGATTGGGTGGGGTGGTCTTAGAGCAGGGGTGGTTTGGGGCTGACAGACTCTGAAGGAGCAGGACCCATCTGCTGCCACCCCCATGCCCAGCACAGCACCTCCCACTGCCATTGGCACCCGACTCTGGGGCTCCTCTTACCTGCAGTAGCCAGCACTGCCACTTGCTTCTCTTTCTTACTTTCCTTTCTTATGCACGAAGCTGAAAAGTGAAGAAAGAGACTGAGAAACAGTTTTCCCTGTTGAGTTTGCACCTCAACAATCAAAATAAAAATATAATACTAATTATTTGTAGAGATCTTCACTAGGCTTGCACACAGAATTTGCTGCGAGGTACAGAGTAAAATAAGGCCAAATCCAAACAATTCTTCCCTTCTCTGTGCATGTTTGCTATTCAGAGCAGTCATGCAATTGACTCCTCAAGAGCTGTGTTGCAGGAGGAATTGGCTGAAACTGGGTTCAGGGGATTGGACTGGGTTTCTGGGATTTGCTCAGTGACCAGCTGAGGTGTACAGCAGAAAATGAGAGATTGCAGGACAATTTGAAGATATGTGTTTGAGATTTAGGTTTCCTACCCCACCAGAGGAGAGCTGGGTGCCTCCTAAGAGTAATCCAAAATACTCTCCAAGGGAGTCAGTGCCAGAAAATGCCAATCTGCCATGTTCCTATGAAGCTTCAGCTTCTCAGCCCATCCGAGTTCCCCTTTATATGTGTTTATAAAGGAGAAATGCCCCATAGACAGTGTATAATCCAGGGCTTATAAATTATGATGCAGTTTTAATCAGCTGTATTAACAACCCTCAATCAGTAAACTTGGATTGACAATCCAGGTGGTAGGAGCTCTTCTAACCCTTCTCTCTCTTTCCTTATAAACTTTTCTGATTCCAGATTCTTGGCATGGGATCCAGGAATAGGCATCACCTGGTCAGCTCTGCTGAATGTCACCAGCCCCGGAGCTCCAGCCTTGCCTGCACAGGTGGAAGAACCAAGCCTGCCACAGGTGTGGGAATGGGGCTATGGGAGCAGCTGGGAAAGAGGCACCTGGGTTATTCCCTGGGGAGCTCCAGACCATTGTCCTTACCTGTGCTGAAAACCAGAAAGAGACATAGAAATCCCAGGCTCATCTTCACTGCCACATGCCAGCAGAACCCCTGCATTATGGATGCAGACTTCCAGCAGGCTTGGCTGGTCTAGGAGAGAGAAATGCTCCTTTGGTGGTGGTAAAATTTTTAGCATTGAGAGATTTTGTCCAGCCCTTGTCCCAGACTGATCTGACCACAGAAGAAATATCAGATTTCTGTGATGCAGAGAAAGATTGGTGTTGGAAATGATAAAGGAACAGAGATCTTATAATCAGTATTTCCTCTGTGCCTCTCGAGTTTTGAGTCCTACCTACTTGGATTTTCCAGGGTCTTGGTAAGGTTCTCAACACAACCCTCTTCTCCTACAGGATGAGTTGTGCCTAGAAGGCACCTGACACATCAAGTGCCTAAAACCTTTCTGTTGAAACAAGATAAAATTTGCTTATGTAAACCAGAAATGTTAACTGAGGTTCTCTTCCACAGAAATGTTGCTTTTCTGATCATTCCTGATCTTGTATTTCTGTAGCTACTGTCACCAGGTTGTGTCCTGCCTTTCCTACCTGCTTGGTAAGGATGGACAGTGCTCTGCCTTTCAGACCATGAGCTGCTTTCCAGGTTTTAAAAATTTAATAAGGCATGGTTAGGAAGGAGGAAAAAAAAAAAAAGGTTTATTTTCACGTTTCCCATTTTTGCAATATCAGAACATGTCAAATAACTCTGCAGTTGTCAGAAAATGAGGGATGATATGAAAATCGGCAAAAAAAAAAAAAGTCCAAAATTTTTAATATCCTCCTGGAGCAGCTAATCTCACAAGTATGCAGCAAATCATTACCTTGAAGATAATACTGTTTGGTTAGAAAACTACTATCATTATATTTAAAATATTTATCATATTGAAGTCACTAGAGAATTAATACATTCAAGAAATGTCTTATTTGTATTTAGTGACTCTAAAGAGATTCTTCCCTGGGATGGTGAAACAATACTAAATATTTCTGTGTTGGAAATGTCTGTGTTTCCCGGCCTGATGAGTGAAAAGTGTGCAAGTGCCAGCTCTGCTAATTCCAGCAAAGCTCTGAGAGCTTTCAAGCACTTCATCCCACCTATTCAGTCCATCTGCCCAATCCTTTTTACTCAGTCCTAAGCCTGGACTCATCCACAGTTTCTGCACAGCATGTGCAGAAGAGAAGAACTGAGGCAGAAAGTGTTGGCCAAATCTCATTCCCAGACTTCATACTCCATCACCTTTCTGTGGCATAATTATGCATGGACAGAGTCCAGTATCCCACGGAGAAGTCTAGCACCAAAAATCCTAAACCTGGCTTTTCTTGCAACAGTATTTGGGATCTGGCAAACTGCTAGACTACAGACCACCAATATGTTCTGTCATGAAAATCAGGGGACCTGACTCCCTGGCAAGGCTATCCTGTCTTCCACTCTTGGTGTTATGAAGCTCCTGAGACTTGCAACAGCTTTTTTTTATGGATCTGTGGACTCTGTAATTAGGGGAGACCAGTGTGATAGCTCAAGTCTGCTCGCAGGCTGATGTGATGGAAGCAGTGGAGGTGTAGTCTGCATGGAGATAAGTATAAAACCAATCCAAATCTCTAGATTCTGATCATTTTTTGTCATCCTTGGTTTGGTTCAATGAAATAGAGAGTAGTTAGTGTGAGATATTCCTCAGTGGAGCTGCGTATGAGGAACTGATGCTTTGCAGAGCTGAAGGGAGGTGGCTGTTGGGGAAAGCAGGTTTTGGGAGGTGGAGAGTTGGGTGATCATGTAAAGGGAGGTTTGGAGCTACATGTGATTTGGAGCAGGGGTCTGTGGTGACTGGTGCATCTAGATCATCAAGTCTCCTATTAAAGGAGAACTATTGGGTTGTGTCTTTGAGGTGAGAAGTGGGGTGATTTTCTGCTTTTTTAATAGAACTTTATGAATTTTGATTGTACTATGAGAAGTGTCACCTTAACTGCAAAATCTTCATTTTGATGAGTTGTGCTTTGATGGTTCAGGGTTTATGTCACGTTCCCCATGACCTGTTCCATGCACTCAGGAGTGACCAGGCTGCACAGCCAGTGCTGTCCCTGTGCACCCCCACCCAAGGGACATCAGCAGGAAACACAGACAGCAGAAGAGCTGCCACTGAGCTGTGCCTGAGGTGCAGGGCTGGTCAGCTGGAGGGTCTCTGCAGCCCTGACTGGTGAAAGACCCCAAACCTCTGCCCTTCACAAGGATTTTGGCTGCACAGTGGGTGAAAGACCCAGACCTAAGAGGTGGGAGAGGAGGGCATGCCCTGCCCCATGTTCAATCTGTCCCTACAGATCAATAGCCAGTGTTCATCCACTGTGAGGAAACTTGATTTCCAGGACCTGCTGTGAGGAATGTGGGCTCTCCTGGGTCACCAGTGAATCACACTAACACTGGAACCCTTGGTGAGAGCGTTTCACAGACTGATGTGAAAGCACAACTGTTTTACAAAGGTTCCTATGTAAAAGGGTAGATAGCAGATAATTTCCTATCAGAGATCTAACTTAGTAGTGATTTATTTAAACTGGCCAGTGTTATTCATGGCAGCAGGACAGGGGAAAATCACTTGACAGAGGACTTGGTGTAGCAAGAAAGAGCAGAGTCTAGAGAGATCACATTCCTAAAAGACAGAGAAGAGGCAAGAGGACTGACACACGAAGGGATCATTATTTTAGGAAAGAGAGAAAAGCTGTAAAAGTACAAACAAAGTAGAGCAAGATAAATTGGAAGCATTCCCCACACACTGGGTGGGTGAAGCTTTCTTGCTCACCTGAATTGTCAGTTCTCTGCTGTCCTCCCCACTGAGCTGCTCCTCTGTGCTAATCAACACACAATTTTCTCCACACACAGTGCTGATTTCCAGCAGGAATTCAGAGAAGACATTAACCTGGCCATATCACACTACAGATTCAAACAAGCAAAACATCTAATGATTAGAACAACAGGCAAAGAAAGTCTGGAAGGGTGGATCACAGTGAGACAAATCCTATTCTACTTCTAGCAAAGAAATATTGAGTATTGTGGTATAAAATGATGGAAAATCCTCCATTCATGAGAGTGCTTGTTTTGCCTGAATGCCAGATTTAGCACTGGTGTGTCCCCTTACCAGCGCAAAATGCTAAAAAAGAAATTGCAGATAATTCTTAATACTAGGGATATCACTCCAAAATGGACTACCCTTGCTCCTTATTTGATAGAGATTTTGATTTAAATTTGAAGCATTAGCTTTTAGCTGCTTCCCAAAATCTTCTTCCAGCATTAACTCTCTGAAATTTATTCTATCTAACTAAATTTCAAAACCACGTGTGACAACTATTCCTAGAACTGTTCCCTGAAATATCTTATCTCTCAGCAATGTGAATATTAGTGATGTTAACTCTTGCAATACACGTCACATTTGCGTACTCTGGTTATTTAATATCCAGTTTTTATTTATCAGGGACAAGTCTTTATTACTTTGCAACTGCATCTCTCTTGAAGAGACTCCACTGTGATGACTGAAATACATGTCCAGATTGCAAATATGAAACCCTCTTTGTCCTGCAGATCAAAATCACCATTTCCATTCCAGGCTATGCTGAGATTCACAGGCACTGAAGGCTCAGGTGCCTCACAGCCCCGAGCAGGCAGACAAATCCCATAAACTGACTCAGAGAACGTTTTTCTTCCAAACATTCATCTGATAAAGGCTGAGGGTCAAGCTTTTGGTTACAAATTCTCCTTCACCTCTGCTGGATATAACAATCCTCCTCTGTTCATTTTAAGTTGAATAAGGTTAGTAGAATCTATTTTATAAATAACTGTTGATCTAGAGTTCCCTGAACTGCTGAATTGGAGATTTTAATCCAGTTCAAATTACTTTCATACACGCATGAAAACCTCTTATTAAATCCTTCTCTATTACTCTGGGTTAACAGCAATCTTAAACCAATGTGTTTATTAGCTATATTTTAGTAGAACTCCTTTTAATGTGACAGGTAACCATGAAGTTTGAATTGTTTTCATTTTTCTTGTACAAACGTAGTGCACTCCAATATCAAGCAGTTTCCTGACGTCTTCACGCTTAACAGAGCGGAATAGAAATTAAGAGAACAAAGAAATAAAAGAGGAAAGTCCTTGAGTAAGAATTTCCTTACCTTCATTCAGTTGCAACATCCAAAGGTCATGTCTCATTTTAAGCACACCATCATCCACCAAGTCTAAAGAAACATTTCAAGTTAATTTTGAAAATATGCCCATGTTATAACTGCATGCTTCATTGCATGCAATTACTTTTTAAGTTCAGATTTATTTATGTGAGAATGCAATAAAATGCAATAAATATAAATTGAATAAAAAAGAATTTCATTTGCTACATTTCCACTGAGCACTAATAGCACAGCTGAAATGGTTTCCTCCAAGTACAAGCAAAACCACCAAGATCTGGAATAGTTAATATCAACTTACCTGATTTTTCATGACAAAAAGTATTATCTTCAGAGCTTATATAAAACTGAAAGTTATTGCCAGGTCTTAATAAACACTTTGTGAAAAACTTTGAGTAGACAGGCTTGATAATCTTTCCTTAAAATCCTGTGAAAATTGTTATCCTAATCCCTGAAGGACTGACTAGAGGTAACACAATCGTAAGCACACAAAGTGCCTGTTGAGTCCCGCATGGAAAGGCTCTGGGGCAGGTCAGGTGGAGACTGGAAGCTCCTTTTGGCAGTAGAAATGAATTGTGGAGGATTTTTTTTCCCTTTTAAAGGAACAGCTCTGCTCACTGCAATTAGACCGATGCCACCTCTGATGGTGAGAAGTAGGCAAGGGTGAGCCCCTCTGGTACAGCTTTAGCCATCCTTCAGTTCAAACAAGGGACGTTGTCAAGAGGGCAGAGATCACACCTGAAGTCTGTCTTA
This sequence comes from Sturnus vulgaris, assembly GCF_052056855.1. NCBI lineage: Eukaryota > Metazoa > Chordata > Aves > Passeriformes > Sturnidae > Sturnus > Sturnus vulgaris. The sequence continues at coordinate 148,221,246 of NC_142243.1, forward strand.
AGTGTGGAACCTCAAAAGGAGTAAAATGTCAATTAAAACAGGAAAAAATGCCTGGAGTCGTGGTTAAGTGGTGAGGAAGGAAGAGAGGTCTGGTCAGAGCAATGGCATAAGGCAATTTCAGTGATGCTGAGTGATGTTTAGTAGTATCCAAGGGAAGATCACTGTTAGAAACAGTCAGCAAAATTCTGCTCCCATTTACTCCAGTGGGTTGGAAATAATTCCTCTGAAATCAGAGAGTTTAGATGCAGCATGGTTAAAAGCCAATGATCATCCATTCAGTAATTTTATAACAATCCACTGAACATTTCCACTTGTGAAATCACTCAGAACGTTGTAGCAATTCATAAAAGAAATCTAAGTGGATTTACAGTTGGTTTATGAATCAAAGAGTTCTTTAGTGACCATTCTCTGTGTGTGGTTGAGCTGTGTGTCTGTCTGTCTAACAATCCTGCCTTCAGCAAGAACTTCAGATGCTGCAAGGCAACTGCAGCCACATTTAACAGAGCTGTAGCTGGTCAATAGGATGCCCACACATCTGTGCACAAACATGCACAATTTTTCCTTGTTTTCATTCACTCTGTCTCTCACAAAAAACATTATGTGGTGAGGTGTAACTACATCTAATATTATTTAATTCTATACTGTTTTGAAAAAAGGAAAATTTCTGAGACTCCTGACTGAATGCTGCAGCTGGAGGAATATGGAAGCACCTTTTCTTTGACAAGACTTACTTTTGCTGATTTTATTACCAGTTGCTCAATATCACATCAAGAAGGCTGGGATGAAAGTCCTCTCTGTAACAGCCGACAAAAACAGGTATAGCCAGGAAAATGTGTGTGCTGGGATCAGTTCCAGCCGTTTGATGTCTGCCTATGAGGATAATTAGACTTTCAGCAGGTTTTGCCTCATGCTGTGTTTTACCCTGGGACTCTGTAATTTTAACTTTCCTCAGCTGCTGAGCAATACTCAGGTGACCCGGGAGGGGGTTTTTGTTCAGCCCCAACTTTGACTCTTGGGGACAATGCAGTGTTCTCACTCAGAACATCCCTCTGAGCAAGTAGCTTTCTCAGGAGTATAGTCTTTACATGCCTCCTTTTTCCAGCATCCCTTTGTGTGGCAGCACTGTGTCCATAACTAGCTTCCCAAAATCCAGAGCAGGAAAAGAAGACATTTTTATTGTCTCTTAGTAACACTGTATTCATATAAACACATATCAACACAATTCATATAAATTGCCTAGTAAATGCATCCATTTCCTGAGGTTTGCACAGGGTAAGGCCCTGCTAATACAATTTAAATAAACACAAATTCAAGGGAATGCCTGTGATTTATCTGTAAGACACAGAGTGGTGTAACATTCTGGTGAGGAGGCAGAAAATGAAGTCTGGCTGTTGTAGCTCTGTCTCTCTGAGGGCTGAGAGCACAGGGTGAAAGCAATGCACTGCTTCTTCCTTCTGCTTTAGGCCTTTAGGTGTGATTGAAAGCACACATTTCTCTATAGGAATTGCAATATGTGTAAGTGACTGCAGGAGCTCCAGCCATGCATTCCTGTGACCTCAGCCAGTGGCACAAAGCAGCTTCCCCTGCCAGCTGCTCTGTCCTGCTGTGACCAGATGTGTCAGGGTCTGTCCTGCTGTGACAGTGGCCTCAGGTATGACCACCCTGCACCTGGCAGGGCTAGGAGCCATCTCTGCCCCAAAAGATGAGCCCTGGCACCTGGAGCACTGTAGTAAAAGTGTACTAAAAGTACCTCACAAACCCATCTGATTCACCTGATTTGTGTGAAAACACAAATCCAGCTGTGCCTCTCTCTCACCAGATGCAGATGTGCAGAGAGAAGGAAATTCTGTTTTTAGAGTGCAAAGAAGCAAACTTAACCCAAGTTTACTCCAGAGCACTGAAGTTTTATTTTCAGTTACGCTTCATTTTACTGTGGCAAATTATTTCATGAAAGCATCTTTGAGTGGTTGTTTAAGAAATTTCGTTTAGAAAAGTATCAATTAAGTAAATTTCATTTATTCTGAAAAAACCTGATTGCACTTCTACACTTCTCTGCTAGTCCTCTACCATTACAATTTTACAAGATATTTATTAAGAAATGTATTAGCTCTATAAAGCTTTATTTTCAGATTTTAACAATATCCTTCTATTTATTTTTTGAACAAGTTTTATCAAGGACAAGTCTTTGTCAATCTTTTTTCAGAAGAATAACATTTCATCTCCCAAAAGAAAAATTATATAGAGAAATAGAGATTTATTACATTTGGAAAAGACCTCTAAGATCATTGAGTCCAACCATTAACCCAGCACTGCCAAGTCTACCCCTAAACCACATCCCCAAGTGCCACATCTACATATTTTTTATATACCTCTAGGGATGATGATTCCCTGGACACTTCCTGGAAAACCTGTTCCAGTGCTTGGCAACCCTTCCATTGAATAAATTTTCCTAATATCCAATCTAAACCTCCCCTGGCACAACTTGAGGCCATTTCCTCTTTTCCTGTCACTTGTTACGTGGAAGAAGAGACTGACCCCCACCTGGCTACAGCCTCCTGTCAGGAGTTGTACAGAGTGATAAGGTCTCCCCGGATTCTCCTTTCCTCCAGGCTGAACAGCCCCAGCTCCCTCAGCTGCTCCTCACCAGATTTGTGCTCCAGACCCTTCCCCAGCTCCATTGCCCTTCTCTGGACACTCTCCAGCCCCTCAATGCCTTTCCTGCTGTGAGGGCCCCAAAACTGGGCACAGGATTTGAGGTGTGACCTCCCCAGTGCTGAGTACAGAGACACAATCACTGCCCTGGCCCCACTGGCCACACTATTGCTGATCCAGGCCAGGTGCCCTTGGCCTTTTTGGCCACCTGGGCACACCTGGGCTCTCATGTTCAGCTGCTCTCCACCAGCACCCCAGGGCATTTCCCACCGGGAGCTTTCCAGTCACTCAGCCCCCAGCCTGGGGCACTGCAGGGAGTTGTTTTGACTCAAGTGCAGAACCAAGCACTTTGCTTTGCAGAATCCCAAATATATAGTTATATATATAAACAGGTATTTATTCCCATTCATAGAATTACTTTCCCATTTCAAAACATGTATTTAGAATTGAAAATAGTTTCTGGCCTTTATATAATATTCTCTTTAATTTTTCGTATCAACGTTTGGCTTAGATTGGTACTATCACCACAAAACTTCCTGAACAGAGTGTGCATTAAACTCTACAAACTCTTTCCCATAAGAATGTTTCATGTATTTACTAGTTTAAAGTAGGGAACACTTTCTTTTGAAGTGTCTGATATTGTGAAACTTTTTTTTTCTAATTCAAGTATTCTTGAGGAGTAAAAGGAGAGAAAGTAAAAAAAAAGGAGCCATGAAGATAATGAAAATGTGTAGTGGAGAGATATAGAGTCTTAGTGGTATTCTTATCTGTGTGGGAGTTACATCACATGAGGCTTTTACACAGTACTATGCACTGCTCCTTGGAGGTTTCCAAAGATGTTAGTTTGTGATCAAGCACTTGGCATTTTTAAACATAGATCCTCATAAAGCCTTGATTAGATACCAAGAAATTTCAGCAGTCCAGAACTTAGAAAAATATTTAATTACTTATCCAATGATTTTATTTCTGATAAGATATATGTCAGAGATGTAACTGATCCCATCAAAAACATTCATAGTACATATGACACCTTTTTTCAAGATTTCTGGTCTGTATTCTACTGTCCATCTGGACCTGACACAAAGGAGTAGGAGAAAAGCTGTGGTCTGTGCCAAACCCACTGGGCTGCCAGCCATTATCTTAGAGGGCAATTTCTTTAAATAATGTCCAGCTCTCTTGCTGCTCTCTGCCATGGAACTTGGCTTTCCTGATTCCACCCCTTCTCTGTAGTCCAAGAGGATGCTGTGTCCCAGGAGGATGCTCTGTGTTAATCAAGCAACCATTTTACCCTGGCATGTCTTAGAAATCAAAGCATCCTGAAAAGAAACAAAAGGATACACTGAGAAAATTCCATTCCTGACACGGTTGCTTGAGCCATACTGGACTCAGTTTTTACCTTTTCTAAACTGCTGACCCTAAATCTTATTCTGCTTAGGTGGGGGACAATTGTATAGGATTCCTGAAGTCCCATAGAGAGGTAAGCACAGGCTGCACCCCTGGATATAAGCAGGGCTTTGCCTGAGAACAGGTATCACACCTTCTTCCCGTTTTAGAGTCCATTTCTTAAAAGATCAGACCTAATGCCTTACTGAAATCCAGTGATTTGTCAGGGCCCAGTAATTGTGTGACAGCCAAGGGGAAATTTAATGCAATTTCCTTTCAGTGTAGGTGAACGAAGGCCGAGTGGTTCACCTGTTATGTCTGTGAAATCCCCGGGAAAATGTCATTGCTGTGCCTGGCAGCTGCAGGGCTCAGTTCAAGGTGGGACATTCACTGCTAAGGCAACAATGATAATGCAGGGAAAAATTGTCTATAAAAGCTGAGATACTTGAAAAACTCCTGAACCGCAAAAAGTTCAGAATTCCACTCTCTGGTGCATTAATTTAAAAAAACACAAACTGCCAATCTTTGAAAAAAAAAAAATAAGACTTGGTTGTAAGAGCCTGACATTCACCTTATTTCTTATTTAGTTATTATTTTATTTAAATTGGATCATTTAAAACAAACAGACCCAGAATCACTATAACTTAATGTTGCAGTACTAAAGGATCTTTTAATTATTCCCACTTTGCAGTGATTTAGAAGTGGGATAAGACAAGGAATAAATGTTGAATAGTTTTTTACTTACCACAAAAATTAAAAACCTTTTTTTAGGTTGTATTTCAAGTGCTCGGCAGAGCAATTCCTTGGTCACAGCCATGAAAGTGAAGCCACAGAGAATGCCTTAAAAATACCTCTCTGTGTCCAGCTAAAATTTTGGGAAGAGTTGATGTTTCATGTGTTTCTTTTCCTGTCTCATTCAGACACAGGACCACACAGAAATGCAGCAACAGAACCAGGGGCAGAATTTAAGCAAATTCCCTCCAGGGGATATTCTGTGTCACTGTGGTCTCTCTATATTTTGTTTGCAATTTCATAATATTTTAGCACATTAATTCCTCCAATAGAAATGCATTTCCCTCCACTTTTCATTTTCCCCCAAACCTATGCTCAAAGCCATATAAATTACATGGACACTAAATCTAAAGATGTCACAAATAATGGGATCTACTATGTGTTGATAGGGCTGGCTGTGGAAGCCACATAAAACCTTGTAGCTGAGTTTAGTCCTGCCTAGATGAAGTCAAAAGGGTCTTTGCCAATGTCTCTGCAGGGAGTACATTTGAAAATGTATTCTTTGAATATGTGTGAAGATATCAAGATTTAAATTAAAATAAATGCATCCACATCATAATTGAAATTTCTATTTATTAATAAGTGGTGCAGTTTTTAAAGACAGAACATAAAAAAATCAGTTAAGAAGTATTGTTTGCATAATATATTGAAATAAACATATTAAATTTGTTCAAATATTGGACAGTGCCAGAATAGAAATTACACATACAGTTTAAAAATTACAATAAATAATATTATAAAGAGCACTAAAGGCCACTTGTATAAAAGTTGTGTTCCCTTGTCAGCCAGAATCTGAAAAGCATCTTTGTAGCATGGAGTAGATTTCAGTGAGCAAGGCACAAATACTAGTAATAATAAGATGCCATAACTAGAAAACAAAATGCAGTTGGCTATGAAACCTTCAGTCTCAGCGTGTTCTTCATTATGGAAATAGGATCCCACTTTCAGTATTTTGCTTCAGTTAACTTCAGAGGGCAGGTACTCAGAGCTGAATTAGGAAAGGTCAAATCTTACAGCCTAAAAAACCAGAAGGAAAAGTGATACCCAGGACCTTCATTCTCAGAGTGCCCAGCTAAAAACCCTTGAAAATGCCCCTTTTTCCAGTGCACCTCTTAAAATAACCTTCAAATTGAACATTCACACCTAGCTGGGCTCCTGAAAAAGTGACATTCCACCAAATGCATGAGGTGCTGTAGAAAATTTAGGTTTGCAGCTCTTAGGTACCTAGAGCTTAGAGGTGGGGGCTGTGGGGTGCAAGGAATCAGATCCAGCTCTTTCCTCACATGCTCTGCAGTAAGCAGGATGGAGTCAGTTCTCACCTAAGCAGATGTGGCACCTGTGCAGCAGCTGGGCTCCCAGAAAGGGTGAGGGTGCTCCTTACTCTGCATTTTCTGATTGCTTTAGGCTCTGATCTTGCAAACTGGTTGGACCACGGTGCTCTCCTGAAGGCCACAAGGCAGTGGCCCCCCTGCCCCTGGGATCAGGTGGGTTTTAGTCTGCAGAACTCATGGGCCACCGATTGAAGCAGAAAATTTTAAACTATTTCCACTCTGGACCATAAAAATGCAGCAATGTTACAGATAAAAACAGAGCAAATATAGCCAAAGTCCATTTAGGGACTTTTTAATCAATGTCTCCATGGATTGGATTCCCTTTTATTTTGATAGGAGCCAGACTGATAAATTCAGGGCAGGGAAAAGCCAAGGCAATTACCTGACTAGATTTTTTTTTTAAAGTGCCAATTCCTGAAGTAGAGCATAAAATACATTTATAATACTTCATACTTCAACTAAGTATTCACTTTTGCCTTAATCAAATAATCCCAGTTTACATCTAAAATGAGGAAGATTAATTGAAAATAATGCTGCAAAGAGAGGCACACAATGTAAACACAGATTGGCCTTTTTCAAAACTTCCAGACATGTGGCATTTGTTAGGGACTGAAAATCACTCTCAAAATGTAGCCAAGAAAAATGTCTCCAGATCAGTGCTGGCCTTCACAAGGAAATTTATAAAGAAAGGCAGATTAGAACCCAGCCCTGCTCACAGTCCATCACTGGGAGAAGGTTTCTAACTTACTTCAAGGAGAGCAGGGAAAAGCTCCAGAGTTTCAAATTACAACAAATATCTGAAGGCCTGAAATGAGAGTCATCAGTCATTAACACTTTTTAATGTTAAGTACATGCAAACAAAATGCTAGTGTCAGTCAAGATGCTAGAAAAATCTGACCCAAAGAGAATTGATAAGTCTTAAACTGAAACATCATGCAGAAGAAGGTGTAAATCTAATTAATTCCTATTATGAGGACAATTATTGACCCAGATGCCTTTCTCAAATGAAAGTGTGAATAGAGATTCCTTGTGTGTGGAAACAGGTCTTGACCTTCTTAATGTTACTGGAATCACCCATAGTTTATTTTGCTTTGTCTAGTATCTATGACTGTTACATAAACCACAGTTCCAAGGTGGATGCATTCCCTGGATTCACCCTGATTGGAGCCTGATGAAGTTTGTGTGCACATCCCAGATCAGGGATGGTCTCCAGACCTCACCTTGCTGGTGACATCTCGACATGTATCTGTTGTCAGCACAGACAGCAGCACTGGTGGATGCCCTATTTTTAATCCCAACGAGGAAAAGGGCAGAGAGCTGCTAAGAACAGCACCCTTATGAACAGAGCAGTGACAGTTTTCAGTGCTAAGAAGGAAAAATAAATATTAAAATAAGCTAATCAGATCTGCTTGTCTCATTTCTTGGATCTCCTTCACAGGATCCACAAATGTTTACTGCAGATGATCTTGCTGAGTTTATCACCAATGCCTTTTAAAAAGAGGCAGATCTTATCTGGCATCATTAAATATTTCATGATGTGGCTACAAATACCTGACCTGACACCTTTAAGATGCAGATTGCAAATTGGTGATTGCAGGCCAGAGAAAATACTGACTTCAAGACAGTTCAGCTGCTAAGTGTGCAGAGTGCAGGGCAGCCCAAATCCTGCTTTCTCTGGGGCTGCACTCTTTATGCAGGTGAATATTCATCCAGATCTCTGCCCTTGCCTGGATTTTCTCTTGGATAACACATACCTTTATAAGGAGGGTATTTATGGATTTTCTACTGGGTTTAATACTGGGAAAATATTCCTTTTATATGACCTGTGATGAAAGAGAAGAGAAACCTGAAGAATTTCAGTGGGATTGGACAGGGAACTGCATGGCATAGCCACTGTCAAAGACAGTCACAAATAAATTGATCAGACTGCACCTGCATTTTGGCTTGCTTGATTGTTGTTTGCTTAGCTCTAGAAAGCATTTAAAGGACCAAACTCAGATGAAATCAGTAGGAATGACAGGCCCTTGGTATACAAGAAAATTGAAGTAGGCTTGTCTAGCACACACATCAATTTCAGAAGTGTAACAATGTTAAAATAATTCCTCATTCTTTTCCATTCTCTTGCCACATAAGGGTTAAATCTCACAAGTTGCCACAGACATTATTACTATTTCAGAAAGCCTGCAACAGGTACAACTCAGGTATTTCCAAGAATCACAAAGGCCGAAGAATTCTTCTCAATATGCCAAATTATAGTGAATTACACTTCAGTCATTGAGTTATATTCTTTGCAAATTTAGCCACAAAACTGTGCCAAGCACAGATGACCTTTCAGGTCAATGCTATTTTTTCAATTAAGTAATTACCAAAATTGTGTCTCATACCATCATAGTTACTGGCTTTAAAACATCTCCATGGTCTCAGCCCAGTCTTCAAAGGCTGGTGTAACTGGTCTGCAGTATTTAATCCACTAACAACAGCAATTTGTTCTCCCTGAAGATCCATTCCAGAAGGATGAATCATGATTTAGCTGAAGAAGCAGATGAAGTAAGAAGATCCTAATTCTTTAGCTGTCTCTTCCAATAGAGAACAAACAACGAAGATGAAGACAATGCCCAGATCTGGGAAAGAACAGAAGCTCCCTGGATGGAATGATTGTTATGAGATGTCCACAATACCAAGGAATTAAACCAAAAAGTTTACTGTGGTTGAAATAACCCAACAAAATATTGCCTTTTGGAGCACTTTCTGTGCAGGGCTGTGCAATACCCAGTAAGCACTGGGAAACCCAGTAATGTGTTCTTGGCTCTGGCTGCATGTGCCAAGGATGCTCAGTTTGCAGCTGCAGTGTAATACAAGCAGTCTCTACAGAAAGTCCCTTTTGTAACATTTTATTTGGGCCAAATCCTTTCATCTTTTGGTCAGTGGCCTGACCATAGTGGGGAAGTCATTGTATGGAGGGACAGGGGTTGTTCTGGACATGAGATGGGGATGAGCCATGGTAGAGGCTGCACCTTGGATCAGTGGGAGAGAGGTGAGAGCCTTAACACTGATTATGTGGTGTCTGATCATCTGACACTAAGTCACCTTCTGCTCTCTTTGAAGTTGTTAGGCATTTGGTCGTTGTAGATAACTCAGTTAAAGATGAGATTAATCTCATCCTAAAATTGATGTGTACCTTGGTTCCTGTACTCTGTGCTCACTGACTATACTCCTTCATTTCCCACCAGCTGTAAAGAGTGTACAGCTGGACATCACACGGATGCTATTTCATGGACACATTGACTGACACCAGGTAAGACCTGTATAGAATATTTGGATATGCTCATTTCACTAGCTTTATAGGTACTACATTCTCACTGTAGTGGTGAGATCTTTGATTCATTTCTTTCCAGTGGTCCAGTGATTTTCCTGGTCTCTTCCTTCTCAGTAATTTCCAACTTCCATTAAAAAATATTTGGCTGAGGCCTAGGGAGCATACTTATCTCTCTGTTGCTCAGGGACACATGACAAAAATGGTGATTTATTTATTCATATATTAATCTTAAATATAGCACACATTCATGGATTTGAAGCACTCCATTTCCAAGAGAAAAAGTAAACAGAGAGAAGCAGCATCTCACTCTGTAGGACTTTCAGAGAAGAGAATTGCAATTTTCTGATGAGCTCAAAGCACTTGGTAAATATTAGACTTGAGGTTTTCAACCTGTGAGCATGTGTGGAAGTGTAACTCCCAATTAACAGATTGGGAAACTGAGGCTGAGTTACATTATGCATCTTACTTAGCAGCACCTAAGTCAATAGAAGAGTGGAGTGTATAACCTGGAGTTCCCTACACTGAACAACCTTATTTTTGTAACAAAGAAAATTTGGCCCCATAAGTAGCAAAGAGACTTAGCAAAAGATTTTCTAAAAAAAAGCATTATAATCCTACTTTGAGCAATTTTATAAACACTAGTGAAGATTTTCAAAATAGTTTGAGGGATTTCTATTTACATTTTACAATAAATAAATACCTATAATCAGTCCCAGGATGTGGCTGTTATGATTTAAAATCTTAGCATTAATTTCATTTCAACATTGTACTTCAGGGGTAATTATATAAGAGATCACATGAGAAACATTTCGCTCACAAAAGCATTTCAATAAGGTCATACTTAGGTTTTTCCCTGCTTTTGATATTAGAAATTCTTGGCTTGGTTGATTAGAGATTGATTTGCTTATATTGGAAAATGATTCAGACGTTATGTTTCCACAAAGGGATATTGTTCCTGAAAATCTTTTTATTTTGCTGCTCTGTTTACAAAATGTAGCAAGGACCACTGTATCTTGTCTGTTATCAATTCACCATTGTTGTATTGAAGAGTACCAGATAGATATGTATCATGGAAGAAATCAGCTGTACCATTTATATAGGGCAAAGTCATGCAAACCATGCTCAAAACTAAGTTCCTTAGTTTTGGTAGCATGAAAAAAACTGCATCAGTAAATTGTATGAAATGGTGCAGAATGACTACCACTAATATCACATGCATCTTATGCAGCCATTGGTGTTTTGAGCTAGTAAGCTTTGGGTGTAGAGTAAGTGAGATATACAAAGTATGCTTACATTACAAGGAGAAGCCAACCAGTGACTGCCCCCACACGCACTTTTAAACTGGCTTGTTTGACGGGGTCCATATGGAGTCTGAAATCCCATCTCCCGTCGAGGACAAAGGCATGGAGCCGCTGGGTGTGAAAGGGTCTGTGTCTGTGTCTGTCTCCCCCTCTGCCAGGTAGCGTTTCTCCCTCATCCAGGCCGATCCCCCGTTGGGGCCGAAGGGGAAATCGTCTCTCTCCTGGGAGATGCTGAAGCCGCTTGGGGAGCGCTCGAGTTCCTCGTGGTTGACGGAGAGAAGGGACAGTGGAGTGTCGCTGTCCCTCGTCAGGCTCCTTCTCTGCCTCGGAGACACCTTGTCTGAGTAAGGGCTCTGGAGGTCCCCTTGGGAGTGGTAGCTAACCTGGGAGTCCATTAATGTAAATATAGGCAAAACCGTCGGCCTTTCTGCATATGAAGTTGAGGAAGGTGTGGCTTGCAGCTTGCCAGAGTTTTGCCCACCTGTTGATAAAGGTTGTGAGTGAGCCATGTGACCCCGTGATGAGAAACCATAGGGGCTGACTTTGTTGACTGGAACCTGCTGGAAGTTGTAAGGAGTTTCACGAGAACACTGCTCAGTGTATTTATATATTATTGTTTTTAACTCAGAATATTTGTTTTCTTCTCTCTTCTCCCTTGCAGGAGAAGCGGTTTCTTTCAATGGACTTATCTCAGCAACTTGTATCTGCAGCTGTTCCATGTGATGCATATGCATATCAACCAGAAAATCCAGTTTCTTCCCCATGTCATTTACCTGAAAAATACCAATGTCATGATATTGCCTCAAGTCAGTTGTTCAAAAACAGTTCATGATTCCATATGTGCACTGGCCCTAGCAATGGTGTGCTGCCATGTTTATTGCTCATGGAGGTACACACCATAACCATGACCTTCCCTCAGCAGCTGGGCTGAAATGGATGGCAGCTTATCCTCTAACTGCCTCAGAATAGAAAGACCCATCCCTATGAACTGTGCCAAAAATATATTATTGATGGATATTTAACAGTACAGTATCCAACAGGACTCTATAATGTTTTGACAAAGTCTTGATACCAGTGGTAAATAGCTATTATCAAAATACAATATATGGAATTACCTTTGCATACAGACCTCTTCTCTAACTGTTAGTCACAGAATCATCTAGGCTGGAAAAGACTTTTGAGATCATTGAGTCCAACCTATGACTCAACACCACCTAATAGTCCCACAACATCAGGGTTACATATGAGGACTAGTTTCCTTTCTCTTTTGGATAGGGCCCAAGAGCAGACAATTATTTTGAGGAAAAGGGCTTGCTCACACCAAGCACCAGATGTGATGAGTACTGATGTTACAGGAATGCAAAAGTCCCTCTTCAAAATCATGGTTAGGATTTCCTGCCATACAGGGTGACATTGATTCACCAAGTTTCAAAAGGCACACTTCCTAGCTAAGTAAATTCTTTCATGAAAAGCTAGCAATACAGTTTTGTGATAATTAGAAAAACACCTCTGTGATTCTTCACCACGACCAACACAATTCTGCCTGGCTCAGCCAGAGTCATGCAGGATTGATGTCAGCTCTATCATTTCTGAACAAGCACCTCAGCTGTCATTGTCATGAAATTACTTACCTGCCTCTCAACTTTCACAAATTTTCCCATCATACTTTGGTCTTCAGTATCAGCTGTAGATGCTTTGGCTACATATGGTTCATTTCTATAAAGAATTAATAGCTCTATTAGAGTTCAGTATTTCTTTGCATCACAATAAGCAATTTATATCAGAAAACAGAATTGCCATCTTGTTGATTTATTCATATAGATCCTTGCAGCTCTTTTAGCTGTTTATACAAATAGGATTGAAAGTGTATTCTATGTGATGATAATGCATTCCCAAAAAATAGAATCTTGATTTTTAAATTTTTGTTTTGCTTTGTTTTTCAAGTTTAAGATAAAGATTAAAAAAAACCCAGAAGTTCAAAATAAAATTTAAATTAATCTTCAGCTTGTTGGAATAATTTCAGGTTTGTGAAAATTATTGAGATAGTGCAGTTAGTGGGTCTACAGATGGCCATCTGTTTTTAAACCTAATTCTTTATAATTAGTGTCTTTGGAGACTGAATATGAGTTTCAAGGATGAGTGTGGTTTTTTTCTCAATTTCATTTTATCAAATAGTAAGTGTCAGAGATTGGAAATGCTGAAAAGAGACAGTCTGGTCTGGAGATTTAAAGCTGATTCCAGAATAAGTTTTCTTTTATGCAATTTCCTCCTGCCTGTCCATCAGATGTCCAAATTCAATAGGTAAGAAGATGATCTCTAACTAAAGAGCTTGATTTCTAACTTCATGGGATCTTGGATGCTCATGATTAAATTCAACCTTTATGAAATGGTTCCCAAACTGATTCCAAAGGAGTCAGTATCTTCCCATAATCTACACCAAAGTCTAGAAAAACAACTTCTGAGTGCTTGCTCTTTAACATGATTTGGAACAAATGTACTCTAAAACTTTTAACATGGCCAGTTCTTCTCTTTCCTGACAAAATCCAAAATCTAGCTGTGAATAAATCGTATTAGAGCAAAATCTATACTTAAAACATGTCCGATTTTTCACATTGGGTTATTGGTGATATGGACTCATGCAGTTTTTGCAATCTGCTTTCCTCCCCAAATGATCACTGCCTCTTCCATATACTCAGGTCTCTGTCTTCACATTTATGTGGTTTCATATTTTTCCCTGTGTGGGATAATTTATTTTCTTTGCTTTTGCTCTGAGTAACCACGACAGCTTTGGGGACAGATTGTTGATGGTCGTAGTGGTTCTTGATGGATATTTATTGACAGATTGATAGTTGTAAACAACAGAAGAAATGTCATTTATTATAGATTTTTTTCTATGTGGAATGCAGCAATACAATAATACAGTGCAACTTTCACAGCCAGAAATCTGTTATTACAATTTATTTTGAGTTTAAAATTATTCTGGTTTAAAAGCAGCAGCATTAAAAATCTTTGCTTGCCATTTGGTGGACAATTCAGGAAGATAACTAACTTACTTTCAAACTGTTAATGACTTTTACTGAGCTTTTAAGTGGGTTTACAAGTAAAATGTTAGAAAATTAGCACATCAGCAATCAAATGCATGTATTTAATTTAAAACCATATTTTCAAACTGTGGAGAAGCTGATCTGGACAATTAAGAAGCCATTGTTTAGGCTTCCATCACACATTGCTCTTAGGGAAGCTAGTGGCTTTCTGGCTCAATGTTTATCCACATGTATCTCATAGAAACATATCCTCTCAGCACCACTACAACAACAGTGGATGAACAAAGACCATGATTATGGGAATTCATTAACTTTTTTTTTCTGTGTTGGGCTGTGCTAAATACTAGGCATGAAAGAATTCACCTGGGAGACTGTTGTGAAGGGTAAGAAAAAGCTCCTCCCTTTTGGGATTTCTTATGCTTGGGAGTAGATGGAGGTCCAGGTGTAAAAATCATATCTACTCTGAAAAAAAGAAAAGTGCAACTGTGTAAGTCCATCTCCAAATGCTAACACATGACAGAATATGCTGTGCATCTCTGAAGCAAAGATTCAAAAAGGAAGCACATGTTGATTTGGTAATATATTGAGGGTCGTGATGTGTCTGCTCTCTTTTGGGTCACAATCAGTGCACTGAATTGCAATTATCTGGTAATTTAATGGTAATTAAAGCTCACTGTTTATAAACTTCAATATTTGAAACACAACTTCTTTTCCTTCAAAGGTACCAAACAACATGATTGCTAAAAAATATCCAGTGGCAACTGCTCTTAAAAATGTCAGCAGATCTATCAGATTTTGTGCAGGATAATGAAAATCAGAACTTGGCAAAAGTTTTTATTTAGCCCAAAAGCAGAAAGATTGTTTGGAATGCTACAACACATTATTATTATACTCTTTTACTATATCATATATTCTTTCATTTGTCATATCCAACTGCTCAGGCATGAGTGAGTCTCTGTTTATTCAGCCCATGCCCCAAAATAGCCACATATCAATCACCACTAGTCCACAGACCATTTATCTCTATTATTGGACAATCCATGCAGATACCTTGCATGGTTTCACAGTGCCTCTTGGAGTTTTGAAAACGGAACTTGAAAAAGCTCCAGGCAAGCCTCACAAAGCTAGCTAGATATTGATCCCCAGGCATTGCTGACAGACATGTTATACACTTGAAAAAGAGGCAGCCCAAGGAAAATCACTTTGCAATAAAAAATTACCAAGTTCAGCAGAAAGATCAAAGCAGCTTTTCAAAGCTAAGGTAAGTCCAGATAAAGCCCAAATGTGCAGCAGGAGTTGCACTCCTTCAGCCCATTCTGGAGAGAAATTGAAGGTGTTTTTGCTGCTAAGAGTCACTGAGGGCCTCAGGGAATGCAGACTGAGCACAGACAGCTCCACACATCTGCACAGATGTGCACTCAGGCCCACACAAATTTACAGCCCCAAGCTCTGACCTGGGCTCACAGCTCAGGGGATGAGCAGCACAGAATTTTGTAGATGTGCCTCAAAAGCACGTTGCAATGAACCACTTCTGTGAGGAAACAGCTGTGGATGCAGACTGCAAATGAACAATGGGCTGAAATTCCAACTTTTTTTCAGATTGGTCAATTGCACCTGAGTGAAACCTTCTGTGCTGGTGTATTCTTGCTCTTTTATGGGATGCTTCTCTAGGTACAGGTCATCAGAGAATACAGCTCAAAGAAAAGTTCATGAAGAGCAATTATTGCTTTTATTTATCATCTGTAAAATGGGGAGAAGGAGAGAAATTTGATCCTAACTGAATAAGGCAACAGTCAAGAAAATTCACCGGATTTTTTAACTCTCATGTCCTTGTTCTAAATCTGAGCCAGTGGTCTCTCCCTGTAATTGTCCCTGCTATCTACTCACTTTTGTTTTTGGGAAAAGGTTTTCTCATGGACTAGCTACATTGTGAAAATGCATAATTTCTGGGTGCTTTGTACACAAATAGGCCCATGTTTTTATTTTGCCAGTAAAGTCATACATTTCCCCCATTTACCAGAAGATTCTTACCTTGCCTGAAGGTATTTTATTCTGGAAAGCATATCAAGATGCCCTGCTGAGTATTGCTCTATCACATCCTTTACATCATAAGGCCTCAAAGTCTCCTTAAATTTTTTTTTATAGAGACGAAACTGTAGTATTCTGCATAACAAACAGAAAAACATATTAATTTCTTATATAAAATTCCATCATGAAAATCTCCTGTTTTATCAAATATGGATTAATTCTCTGGGTGTTTGTAAATTGAGCATGTTATTTCTAAACAAGGCAATAAAATATAAACAAAGAATCTATAATACCATACCATATTTGAAAAATTATAATAGTTGGCTTTGCATAATTAATAGTCTAAAACAAATGGTTTGAAGCTTCAGAATCACAGTTGGAGCTTGACTTTGAACAATACAAGTCACAGGAGATTTTGAAGCTGTGAAGTTGAAGCTGCTTCTTTTATGCTTCAGCCTATTATAAAGCTAATTTATAGTATATGCAATGTTGAATCATTTTCATCTTAGTTTTAATTTTGCACATGGGAAAGTTTTGGATAGGAAATGCTAATTAGATATAAATGTGGAAGTTAAGAAGTTAGCAGCAGTTCAGGTTGTGAAGAAGGGAAAACTTTTTAGAACTGCCTGAATTGTCCTTGAAGGAAACAGCAGTATCACATTGTTGTTGTTGTAATGATAATAATATGATTACTGTTACTATTGCTATTGTTATAAAACAGCATAATAATTAGTAACAGAATTCTTATAACAAGGAACACTGCTGGCCAGAACACTTGAAAAATTTTTGGCATTCTTTTTTCATGCTTTTCTGTTTATACATTACTTTAAATCTATATATCTTGGTAGATTAAACAAATAGAAGAAAAATATTTAAGTAATGAAATCTTTATCTTCATCTGGTCTAGACTTGGGTTCTGGATGTTTTCTTTCTCAATAGAGTCTCCAGGTACTTGTTGGTCTGAACTGGGAAATTGCTGTCATCTGTTAAGATTCTAACTTGTTTTTTATTTCAGGTTGGTGGGTTTTTAAATGGTTTTAAAGTCTGTATAAACTTTCACTTAGCAAAGATAATTATATTACAACTTTTTAAGGGCTGCTGATTCTTTACCTCTGTTGCTTATAAATATTTCAAGGTTTCAAAATTGTAACTGTGTCTATTTTAGCCAAATTATATACCGTAACAGCAAATCTACACATTCAAAGACTTAAATGAAAAATAGGGATCACAGTATTAGCAATTCTAATTTAAAATCTCCTTGATCATGACCCTGAAATCCATTAAGTGGTTTTGTATGAAAGAATTACTCCAATTAATGTTCAGGATATGGGTATACTGCACAAGAAAAAAAAAATCTTGGTTCCTGATTGAGTTTAAATGGAAATTGCATGAATCAATTAGATTTGGACAGGATGTGGGGAAGAAGTTTTTCAGAAGTAACAATAACATGTTTGAAAGCAAGGTATCAGGGAAAGAAGGGGAAAGCTATGGAGGACAGGGATGAAGAAGCTTCCACTGTGAGGGAGGAAGTCATGGGTAATATGAGCAAAGCCTGTGTCACTTGGCTTTCAGCAGCCTTAAGAAAACCAGGAATTTTTAGAAACTGATTTCCTGCACCCAATTTGAAAAGAACCAGGAGGATACATATCATCATTATATACATATAAATATATGGTTGTATTTTTATTACCAGCTTCCCTGGAGATTTTCTAAGATATATGTGAGACACTCCAGACTTGCAGTATTTCACCTGCAAGGTGGTAAGTCCGTGGCCCAAAAAATTAACAACTTCTGGAATAAACAGCAATTGCAATGAAAGCAGAGTTTTCCCATGGGGGCATTTTTCAAGGGAGGAGAGTAAAAAGTACTGCTTCAATGAGTAACAAAATATCAATGAATTAATTCTCTTTGCTTGATGTGCTAAACACATGATCAAGGTTTAGTAGGAGTTTTCTAACCTAGAGAATTTCTCTTGTGATGTGAAAATAGAGGTGATGTGCTACAAGCCAAAAACTACTGAAATGGAGACCTCAGCATCTATTAAAACATTACAGCTGCACACTCATACAATTGTGAGTAAAAGTTGAGTCAGCTCAGAGTTTTTTGTTAAGCAAAAGTTACAATTTCATACAAATATTAGTCACTAAATTGAGAAAGATATATAACATTTTAACAAGGAACAATACAAAATATTATTTTATAATAAAAACACTATGGAGTATCTTGCAAAATTACATGGTTAACGTTACTAAAAAACTTCCCCCCTTCTGCATGCTTTCACAGACTAAATAGGGTCTGTCTCATGTTTTTGAAAACATTAGAATTATCCCATCCATTGCATCTAAAAAAAACCCAAACAGTGACAGAAGCAGTGAATCAACATATAGCAATATGGTAATGTTATTTCCTGAAGCATAATCCTTCAAAAAGTCATTTACCTGACAGCTCGGATGGCTGTCTTGAATGTGGGGATCATATCTTCCATAGGGAAATCACTACTGTCACCTCTGTCTTCTGCCATGGGTTCCCCTGTTCCTGCATCTGCAAAGCAGGTCAAAAAGTCAGATGTGTGAACATCTCACCACACCATGTTAAGCAGGATGTCTGGCTGGATAAAGCACTACATAAAGTAAGTGCAATTTAATAAAGAAATCTCTCTTACAGCTTCTTTCACTGGTCAGGTTTTGAAAGGGATTTAATTCTTTTGGCATAGCTGTAAGGCACACTATTGAAGGATTTCCTTTCAGATTCCAGCATCTCTGAAACACTGGGAACTTTTCTTTCTTTCCACTGGGTCTTTGCCCAAATTATTTTACATAAAGGCTAAAACAGGTTATAGAAGCCACAGGCCACGTTCTCCTCTCACTGGCACTGCCTGGAGCTCATGTACCTTCATGAAGGAGAAAATCAGGTTCCTGGTGTGGACACCTAGGCTCCATCCATGGTATGCACTGGTGCCAGATGGCACAAGAAAGGGGAAACTGTAATTTAAAGGCCATTTAGATGTTACGGGCAGGAAGAGGAAAATGTGTGCTCAGAGCAGCTGAGAGGGAAAGTGCCCTGTATTGTTGCATGGAAACCCAGTGGAAACTTCTGAGAGGAAGCAGGCCTAGGGAGAGAGGGGAGGGAAGAAGACATTGATTCTGTAAACAAGGCTTGAGATGGAAGTGAGGGGATATTTGAGATGCCAGGACACAGGCTGTGGCAGGGCTGGATGCAGTCCAGGAGGGAGCTACCTTAGCACAGCATCCTTTGCTCATAAACCAAGACAGGATGGCGTGTGTTTTTGGGGGGATATATATTGATTGCCCAGTGTGCCCACTTTTTCCAGGTCAAATAGGCTGAATCCAGCACTGGCCTTATCCCATATCAGTTGCTGTTTTTGAAAAAGGAAATTGTTTGATTTCAAGCACTGTTTTGCTTGGACTCCAGGGGTCTTTTTCTTGGGCTTTCCCAAATGTACTACATAAAACCAGGTACCAGACATGCTTGTCCCAGAAAGTCACAAACCTTCAACAAAATATGCAGAAGAACAAAGTAAATTGGGTACAACAGAGGATGCACAGAAAGAAATCAATACAGATGGGCTACCTTCTGAGCTTTGCCAAAAAGCATATGCTTTCATTCGGAATGCAGTGCGAAAACGCTCCTTATTATTCAAGACAACATTCTTAGGCTCTTTTGAAGGACTTTCTTCAATGGCATCTACATTCAGAGGGGTAAATAGCTTTCCTTTAGTATTGGTACCACGAACCCGATCCAAGAGACCCAGCTTTTGGCTACAAAATAAGCAAAAGTAATCATTTTCCTTCTTTGTACACTATTAACTTGTTTTCATGATGCTTTTAAATATATTATGGGCTAAATAAGTTTTGCATACAAGGACACTGCTGGGGCTACCATAATTAATCAATGTTTTGTAAGCAATAGTTAAGCTCCACAGATAATTAACTGCTTTTTATGAGCATTTTTTGATATCAATGTTGAAAATGTTACCAGAGGGTCATGCTATCCTCTCCATGCAAGATATCACAGTGCTTCAGCTCACGTAGCACACGTAGCAGGGATGTCATTCACTGGACCAAGTTGCTCAGAGTTCCATTCAGCTTGGCCTTAAAACACTTGCAAGGATGGAGAATCCACAACATCTCTGGGCAATCTGTTCCAGTGAGGAATTTCTTCCTAATGTCTAACCTAAACCTGCACTCTTTCAGTTTGAGGCCATTCCTCCTCATCCTGTCACTACACATCTTTGTTAAAAGTGTCCCTCCCATTTTCTTGCAGTCTCCCCTTAGGTTCTAGAAGGTGCTCTAAAGTCTCCTCAGAGCCTTCTCTTATCCAAACAACAACCTCAACTCTCTCAGCCAGGAATAAAAAAAGGTCAGATGTGCTGTGAACCAAATAAGTCACCAGCAAAACTCTAACAAGGCTTTGCTAAGCACTGATTAGGGACATGGTAGGGCAGGATACCCGGTTTTCTCTCCACCAGGACACACAGGAGTTGTAGTGAAGTGACAAATTTCATTCCTCTTTCATTCCTCTGTCTGTCCTCTTAGAGATTTACTGTCCAAATACATTTGTCTTTCACTGACAACACAGAGATGGAATTTAATTTACCTGCCGTTTTACCAGCATCACTAACCCTCTTGACAGCCTGATGACTGTAATGATCTTAAAGGTAATCACTAATACCACTAAAATGGCAACAGGAATAGGAATTTGCTAGTGAGTTTATCAGCTTGTATATGTTCTGAACACTCTGTAGGTGATAGATGGTATAAATATTTGATTTGCTTTTCACTTTGCTGTTCAAATATTTGTTAATTGCACGTTTGTTTAAAAAAAAAAAAAAAAAAAGAAGCGCAGGGCTAAGCCATGGGAAGAAAGCCTGCTTTTTAACACATTGCTGGGACGGCTCTAGGGAGAGGTGAATTGTGCCCACATGAACAAGAGGCAGTTCTGTGTGGGGCACCAGATCAAGTAAGCAGAGTGTGGGGAGGGAAGAAGCTGTTATAGCTGGCAGGTTTCTGGGAGCCACAGATGAGAGCAGAGCTGAAGGATGAACAGCCATGGTTACCAGAAGAAAGAGTTAACAGGAATTCAGTGAGGTATCGTTGCAGGAGGCTCAGCTGCAGCCACTAAACCTGCTGGCAGGAAAGGCGAGCATGGGGAGGGTCCACTATGCAAGGACATAGAGGACAAAGATGGAGATGTGTGTGCAGACCTTGCAAGTGTGAAAGAAGGACCTGTTTCTATCTCAGAGCTCTGTCTGCTGCACTGTCCCACCACAATGGATGTTATCTGAGCGTTGGGCATCACAGCTGTTGCAAGTTTTTGCACTGCTCTTTTTTTTTTTTTTTTTTACATTAATTACTGGGGTTCTCATCTCTACTGTCTGTTTCTGATTAATGTGTCTTTGGCCCAGGGAGTAACGAAATATGGGCTTCCCTATCAGAAAAGTTGCAAGCACTAAACCTTTGGGGGTAGGAGGTTTTTCCAACTCTTCTGATTTTTCTTTTTGATATGAAAATACTTCTGAATGTAATTTCTGCAGCCTAGGATGTCCAGACATTTGCTCTGTCACTGCATATATGAAGTGCACATGTGTGTGTGAGTATTGAAGTGGCAGCTAAGGAGGAGTTGGGTATGGAGACACACATTTAGTCTTGATATATCAGCATTTCCAGGAGAAAAAAGCATGGATTTGAGTGAAGAATTAGAACAGTCTAAACAAATTATATCTATATTACTCAGACTTTGCCCTATTGAATTTCCTGAAGAATTCATGGCGTGGGGGAAAGTTGCACACAAAGTGCAGACAAATGTATGGAGTGAAAATTGGGAATTGCTTCCTTCTTTGTAGGAAAATATGAGATGTTGCTTGTTGACATCTGTCACAAAATATGTTTTGGGCAGTCTCACATTAGGGCTTAAGAACTCACTTTAAAAATGATGCCCATAGTTCATGCTTTTGGGGTGGAATCTTCATCTGCTTTGCCCACCAAGGTTCTGTGAACACGGAAGTGATGGTGGGTGCAGAGTCCCAGAAAGTGATTTGTGGTCTACTAATTTAGGGAGATCCTGCACCCTCTTTTCTGTATCACTTTCACTTCTCTGTTTGACCCCACCTCAGAGCTGTACTGCTTTACAAGACAGATGTTTCAATTCTCTGTGAAATTTGGATTCTTCAAGCACTCAGCTGCCATACATAGGGCAAATATATACAGGAGAAGATAACTAATGAGCAAATTGGAAAAGGGCACAAAATATAAAGGTGAGGAAGTAAAAGTCAATGGAATGATTTGCATGTTGGATTTTTGGGCGGGTAAAGTGGGGAAAATAAATTCTCATGTCTCATTAATAATAAAGTTTGAAGGAGAAATTCATTTTGATAAGTACAGTCAAGAAGAGTCTAGAATCATGGCACATCACTGAAAAGAATTTTAATGCGAAGAAATGGACCCAAACTCTAGTTAAGTGATAACAGAGTCAGCAAGGCAATATAAACTGATGGGCCTGGAGGTATTAGTGAGAGCAAGCTTGTGAGAGTGAGAATTTCTTTAATATAAAGAAAAAAGAGCAATGAAGCATGGACACCTTTGTGGTGATCTTTGCAGACTGAAGGAGACTGTGGAATAAGATACAAGAAGGGAGAAACCAAAGCAGTTTTAGGATGAGGAGATCTGTTCCGTGATAATAAAATGACAAAGTTTGTTACTGGGTCTGAAAAAAATGTGCAACAGGCTTGCTGTGGACATCAGCTTTCTCCAGGTGGGGAGATTGCAAGCCACTGACAATAGATGATTGATAGATGAACCTCAAAGGAAAGGAAGAGTCAAGTGGTCACATACTACACTTGCTTTGAGCAATGAATACATGTCACAAGATCTGAGTTAGTAAGACTACAGAGAAGCTCTCAAGAGAAAAATATCTTTAAGGAACAGAACCTGAAAGGCAAAGAAGCAGAAAAATAGGTGAGGCAAGACTGATGTTGTTTATAAAAAGATGTTTAGTACAACATTAAAGTAGTTGTTATTACATCTCTGACTGTCTCTCCAGAAACTTGCTTAGTTCTTCAAAACACATATCCAGTTGTCCCAAAGTTTGCCCCTTAAAACTTCTGTGATAACTGCCTTGCATACCAGAAGAAAAGAAGGCATAAAGTGAGGCAAGGAACTGTAGGAATCAGACCAGCAGGAAAAGAGTCAGTAGATGATGCAAAGTTTCCCAAATATTAAGTGATTTCTTTTTTTTTTTTTAAATTTTAAAGTATAGGACAGCAATATAAACAAGATACACAGAAATCTGTCATAGAGCTATGCAAGGCTGGGACTGAACAAGATTTGATATCCTCTTCATAGATAAAAT
The DNA here is from genome assembly GCF_052056855.1 of Sturnus vulgaris. Lineage (NCBI taxonomy): Eukaryota > Metazoa > Chordata > Aves > Passeriformes > Sturnidae > Sturnus > Sturnus vulgaris. The sequence goes on from NC_142243.1 coordinate 148,244,461, forward strand.
CAGAACAAAATATTCCTCTGCATTCAGCACAAACCCCTAATCATTTGCAGTGACGCTTTCCACTGCTTATATTGGCACATTCATTTGTGGGGTGGGAATTTTTTGGTGTCTTTTTTTAGCGGAGTGGGACTTAAGGTAGATAATACAAACTGAAAGTATTCCCAGATTTTCTTTTCAGAGAGTTTTGCAGCTATCCCTGCTGATAAGTGATATTTTAGGAAGAAACTATTCTCCAAAGACTCTTGCTTGAGCATCTTAGGTTTATGAGCTAGAACTCGTCTGATCTGTTTTAAGCTGTTAAAAAAATAAAACTTCTTAAGACTACTGTTTAGACCCATTTCTACATTCAGTGGGAAGTCAGCAACTCTAAACAGAGTGGGGAGAGTGCAGTTCAGTTTGGGATGACTTTGCACTTAGGGAACTTGCCTCTTGTAATTTATTATGGAAAGATCTAGATGAGAAGTCATCTAAAAAGCAGGTCTCTAGTCTAAGTTAAAGTTACCTGAGCTGAAGCCTTCCTCATTAATTGAATCCGGAAGATTAACCCTTGAAGTAACATTTAGATTCACAACAGTATGTTTATGCAACAACTATAGACAATTGTATTTATATCCGGCAGCCAGAGCAGTAAAATCATCAGAAAATAATTCATCAGCTTCACATCAAAATATACAACCGTGTGTTGTATACAAAAGAACCCAAAACAAAACCCAAGCTTCTTTCCAGATAACGACTATCTGTCATCAGGAAAAAAAAAATGGACTTTGTTCTCATTTCCAAGGAATGCAATCTGGATCTGCTGGGGTTTTAGTTTTCATTGATGTTGTTAAAAGCACTGAGGCAGCGTTTGTTCTCATGGCACAACGTCCTCCATCCAAGCAGCATGCGCACGGCTCAGCCCGGGGCACGAAGCATGCGCAGGTCACAGGGTCCCTGAGGAGAGGGGCTAGGACAGTGGTTCCCACCCGCAGGGTCAGGTACTGCTGCTGCCCTTTCAGGCTCCCCATTCTGATGTTAGCTACTCTTCCTCCTCTGGGAACAGTGCTCCCGCTTCATTTGGCTTCCTTACATTCAGTACCATATGAGTCTCAGCTTCCAGCACATTCCAGAAACTGGGGAGATTCAAATCCATCCCAAACATGCTCACAAAAATGCAGAGTAGTTTCTCTGACTAGCTGGGATAAATCTCCATTTTTTGTCTTGCACGCTATTGCATCCTCTCTCTCATGGGTTCCAAACCCTGTGTCTTCGAATTGGGACCCAGGGTGAGAATTCCTTTACTCTGTGGTAGATACAGATCACCAGAAAGGGAGGAAGGCAAAAGCAGTGAAGTTTCTTTCTACTTAAAGAAAAATTCAGCTCTAAAATTTTTTTTCTGGGAGAGCAGTGGGAATTATTTTGGACCACCTGAGAGATTATTTTGGTGGTTTGCATATAGAGATGGCTGGCTTGCACAGCACATGTTTTACCCTTGCTCAGAATAAAGAGTGGGAACCACTGAACTAGAAATATTTTCCAGAAACAGTCATGCAAAGAAATAATGCATTTACATCCCATCATGCAAGCCAGATACTCTCCTCTCTATCCTTTTCCTAGTATTGGAATTTCATAAACAAATGGTACATGTATGAGGAGAAAAGTAGCAAATTAATTCTAAGAGTAAATCAATCAGCCCTCTGCCATGGATTTACCATTTTCACCTAAAAAGGGCAAATGTTAATCGGGAATTTTTCCATATTTTCACAGTTCAGAATCACTAAATGTAATTAGTCTCAGATAACTGGAAGCAGAAGGAAGTCATGTTTACTCCAGCATTTTTGTACCTTAGCAGCTCAGCTTATATCAGTGAACTTAGCTTTGGAAAATCAAGCATTCTGAATGAGGTTTCCAAAAGTATTCTGTATTCTACTTTGAACCCTTCCTAATAGAAATTAACACCAAACTAATATTATGACAGACATGAATTCTGCAGTGAACCTGTTCAGCTCATCTCACACAGTCCATGACATTTCTTAAGATAAAACAAAGACCATTCCACACTTCCAAGGTAGTTCTAAACTTCAGCCAATCAACTTTCCCTTTTTTTGAGTAGCATTCTTTTCTTCAGAGAGGATGTCACAAAAATGTTCTTTCTCAAAATAGTTGACTATATCTTCCTGAAAACTAAAGACTTCACTTTGCACACTGAATCTTAAGGTCTAAATTTGCAATTTTCTAATGTGTGAAGAGGAAACATCCCTTCTGAGTCAACAAATTTCCACACTCTTTGGTGCTATACATCCTCACTGGTATTTAAGGGTGGGTATGACTCAAAATCCAGACTCACCTACCATCCAGATTATCTGCCCATAAACATGAGCACAAGTCAAAACTTCAGCTCATATCTGATACCCTTCAGAAAAAGAAAGAGCCTTTACACTAAATGCCTTTGCTTAGCCCCTTCTCTCATCCACACTTTCTAAAGAGATTGGAGATGGATGAAAATAAACAATGTCACATAAATCTATGGGAAGAATAAGCCAAATCCAAATGGTGAAAAATATCCATCCTGTTTTCACAAGGGATGCAGCCATTGTAGGTAGAAACCACATGGATGCTGACTCACATTTTGCTTCAAAGTGAACATATCATGGATCAAGCACTAGAAAGCAAATCAAACTGCAAAATCAAAGTCTCTTGACTATTTTGCATGGGCCAATCATAAAATGAAAAAAATGGAGTGCTTTACTTGCTGTTCTCCAAAAGCTGAAGAGCTCCAGCTAGAAAAGCTGACTTGCATGTTGATGAATTCATGTTTGTGGAATGAAGTTGGAATGAAAACAACCAGCTAAAGTTGAATGACAGCAAGGTGTGGGATAGAGTAAAATACTTCAATTCAGTCAAAATATTATTTCTAATGTGTCTTTCATATTCCTGAAATGCCACAAACTATTTCTACATCTCTTTGCAGGAAGGTAAATTTCTTGCCCCACAATTTAGGTCACAGTTCAGCAAGATATTTAAGCATGTCACTAACTTTATTCAGATGGTCAAAAGCATCCACTTGTTTTCCATTTGCTGAACCAGAACCTGCAAATACACATGCAAAGATGTTCCACTGAACTCAAATTCAAAGTAACTTGTATGAATTGTGTTGGCAAGGTTGGGACCCCGTTAGGAACAGTGTTTAACTCTTATAGTATATTTTTCTCACAGTAAATTTCAAAATTATTTGCAGACTAAGCTAGTTTCATTTCCATTCAATGGGAACAGAGAAAAGCACCTGTTTTTAAGCAGATCATTAGGAGAGCCAGGGTAATATCTCACGTTTTCTGAACAGCAGAGCAATTAACTATGTGCTAGGTCATGCAACTTTCTTTTTATGCTTAACTATTCAGTCTTATTGTCCCTTACTTTTGATGGTGGTTTAGGTGAATTACTGTAGTAAAAACAGAAAGTGCAGGCAGAGAATGGCATGCAAGAAATATGAAAAGAATAAGGCTCAACTGTTACTTGAACGTATATACCTAAGTTTTCTTGTGAGGCTTGATCCAAAGAATGACTCCCTACTAAACATGACATTACTGTAAAGTGAAGAAAAGTTATTAAGATGAGACATTAATGATTACCCATGAAAAGCTCTATGAAAAGGAATGAGAGCCTTTCATTTGTAGTTAATGTAGTGTGAAGACCAGGGTGGCTTTTTTCTCCTTCCTGTTTTGGGCAGATGTATTAGGATGAAATGCTTATAGTGACATTTTACACCTTATAAAGTAGGGTTTTATTCTCATTTTGTTGTCAGCATTGGCAATACAAAAATGTACAACTTTTTATGAATTCTTTCATACTCTTAACAGGAAGGACAGGTACCGATTATGGCACTTTAAAAAATCAAATCGACTTTCCAAAGGTACAGAAATATTATTTATCTTGTAGAGAGAAGGAAACAGGGATAAAGGACTTTTCTGCAATCACATAATAATAGATCTAGGAATGAACATGCTGTCCTGATGTCTAGTTCTAAAGCTGGACAATAAGGATCAGGAACAAGACCCTAGGAGAAAGTTCAAAATTCTTCACTAAAGTGTGTGTACATCCAGGTTTCAACACTGGTCAAACTCAGTGGAACAGCTGCTAATGACAGCACTGAAAAATCAGGCCCCAGTATTCATTCCCAAAACATAGACATAAAAAGTTGGCTCAGAATAAAAATATGTCCGGCAAGAAAACGCCCATCCTAAATGTAGGTCAGGCTCCCAAATGTTTGCTGAATGATTTTCTGCATGCCAGCAGAAATGAGCATTAGTATCTCTTCCTCATAAATCTCCCTCTTGAGAGCTGAACAGAAGAAAAGGCTCTGCAGTACAGGGAGAAAAGCAATTACTGTCTGAGATTTCACGGGGCTGTGAGGTTTAGGCATTGATTAAGGAAAAAAAAAAGCTAGTGGCACCTCTGGCATGAAGTCATAAACTCACCATCAGTGAGCCACAGAGAGCACAGCCCCAGTTCCTCCTGGGTTGGGGGGCTATACAGGGCCTGTAGGGAAGATGCTGTTCTTAAAGAGCAGCATCATAGCCACCACTTCCTTTCACTGCTTACAGGACAGAGTTGAGCTCCAGTCCAATGTTCTCTTCATCTTATCTTCTCAGTTTTATTTTAAAGGGAGTTTCAATAAAACCTTGAATTGCTGCCAAAATTTACTTGATTTTGCACTATGAAAAGTCCTTGCCTGCAGCCTTGCCTTGGAGCACAACTTCTCACTCATTTTTTAACTCATTTGTGACCCCTGAGTTCTTCCCAAATGGTCTAAAAACAAGGTCCTGTATCTATCTGTGACTTCATCATGATGCCAGCTCCTGCTTCTCTCCTGATGTAGGAGAAATCCTAGAAGGCTCTGTCAGAGTTCAACTCTAGAACTGTGGAGCTCCTAAAGAGCTTTCACACTACTCAGTAGAAACTCTGCCACTTAAAGGGCTTCCCATCCTCAAATTTTGATACAGCCAGACCTCATTTCTAGTTTATTAAAAGCTTCTGTGAAAACTTTGGACCAATTCTTCTCTCTCCTTTGTCAACCATGGATCAGACAATGCAATTGATTACTATAGCAGCATTACTAATTATTTACATTCTCATTAAGTACCTAACTGATGGAAGAACCTGGAGATTGAGGACAGTTATGGGCTGCTCTCCCCATAGGACCACATTCCCTTATTTCTCATTTATTTCAATACAGTCAAAGCACAAACTTCAGTAGAGTATGAATAACAATTTCTGTACTAAATCACTGCAGGAAGAAGAAGGTTTTTTTTAATTATCTGGTTCATAAATAAGAGTTTTATGAGAGATGGGATGTGGTACTGTCAAAACAATCAGATTTTATAGCTCAATCCCATTTCTACTGAAGTCAGTGGATGTTCCCACAAGTACCATCATATGTCTGTTTACCTGGAGGGTTTCCAATCCCTTTAATTGAATGCTTCATTCCATAAACACATTTCTGACAGGCTAGAAAGGCTTCCATGCAGGTGTACTGATGATTTTGCTGAGGGTTATTATATATATATATATATATATAATAAAATCCAAATTATATCCACTAGAATGAAGGGCCTTGGGATTATAGTCTTAAAGATTATGAGCTGTGAGTCATACTTTTCCATTTTTAATTCAGTGTTTCAACATCAAATGGCTTCTACTGTCCTGAAAGCTACAGTAACTCAGAACTGCTGCAGGTGCAGGAGCTTCTCTAGGGGGCTGTGACCAACAGAGAACTGCAGCAGTCATTCTCTTACCTAATTTTAATCTGCTGCTGCATCTCAGCCAGAACATTTTGACTGAAGGTATGGAATTACATACTCAAAGGATTTCATCTCCTAAGCTCTTCCCTACGTATTAAAGACCAAAATTCAGCTGTTACCAACACTGAAGATGGCTAAAATCTCCAGACATCTGCATTAATGCAGCTGAGCTTGCTCATGACTGCTTAGCCTGGGGAGTGCCATGGTTGTAAAGTACTTAAAATCCATGGGTTTCACAAACTGGGTACCTCCCACCCAGCTGGCTTCAAGGAGGGACAGGTAATCCCATGATTTTGGTGGCAAAAGGAGGAAGACATCCTTTCCCAATAATTTGTCACTAGAGCACTTGCCTGTATTGTAAGAAAACTTGAGATAGGTTTTTCTTCTCTGCTAAATGAAGCTTGAACCCCAAAAATTCTTAGGAGAACAGCAAGTGTTAATTTTTTTTTTTTTTGTCAACTTCCTTTATTTAAGTTGTCACATGTTACACAAAATGTTCAAAAAACAAAAAAGAAAAACATGTTTTTTCATCAGGCCAGGGACTGGAACTCAGACCTGACCTCTGGCTTACAGTTTTCAAATATGGCTACAATTCTTATTCCTTTACTCTGCACTGTAAATGGGGATGCAAACTGAAGTAGTTTCAGCATAAGTCTGTGGAACTATTTATCCTTTAATTGCTATTGAATTTCATTGTGAGTTACCCATTGATAATGGTTTAACATGAAGTTTTGACTTATGATTATTGTATGTGCATTGACTCTTCTACTTATCTGAAGAGAGTTATAAATCTATCATTCCCACTTGAGACTTTGCAGGTTGACTGACAGTGGCTGCTCTGCTGTAGTCTTCAGAGACTGACCAGTATTGGGACTGATGATTCCTTCATTCTCTTTGCCTGTAAACACCCTCGTGTGATGAGGAGCTTTCCTGTCTTTTCACAGGTGGCACCAGGCCCTCAAACCTAATGTAGCTTTTACAGAGAGACTCACTGTCCTGCTGTTCCATCTCAGACACCCATCTCTGTATTTATTGTATCTTGCTCTGTGCAAGACTGTGGACCAACAACAGCAAACAGTCTTAAACTCCCCCCAGAACAGCCTGGATGCTAAATCCTGGCTCTGCAATGTGGATCAGGAGAAATCTAGGCCATGATTAGTCATAACAAACAATAAAGCTCTTTACAGACAATCAGCAAGCAACACTGTCTTTGTACAATTAGCAATTTAGCTTTGTTGTTAAACCAGGAAAAAAGCAAGCAGTTAGGAAATGGATTTGTTAATAATTTTTAATGATTACCTTGGTGTTAGTAGCATGATTTAGTTAACAGCTCATGAATCCACAAAGAACTATTTAGCTTGCATCCTCCAACAGCTGTATTAAAACATATATATAAAATAATAACAGCTACATACCTGGCAGTACCATCCAATTGCTCTTTCCTTTTATAGAAGAGAGGATGCATTACAAGAAAGCAAGGAGAGAAGAATCACATCACAAATTCAGAATATTTTAAAAATATAAATTGCTAGTCTACTGCTAATACTTTATACCTCTTTTGTTCTGTGACCATAACTGATAGAAAAAGCAGAATAAAAGCTACATTTTCAACTAACCATAAAGCTAAAAAAAAAGTGATATAGATTCCTGAACCAATCTGTGCTGCTTAGATTGACAATCCAGTCTTTGGTGAAAAGTGATCTCCCCTGCCCTCTCTCCCAGCATCTTATTTTCAAAACACCTATTAAATTTCAGGTTGCATTTGAATCACAGAAGAACCTACACACAACGAGCAAGCTTGAAGTCATAGTAATGAGTCCAGACTCCTTATGAGTCTGAGAATTATTCTCTGAAAAACCCTGCAGTCAAGAAATCCTGAAGAAATTACTCTGTAATGGAAAATGTAGGAATAGACAGAGAGTAAGAGACAAAGAAAAGGGAAGAAATGTACTGAGCCTTAAACACTTTTGGTGTTAGGGTTTTTTCGTAGAGGTTTCCTTTTTGAAGCATGTGAAGTTGATTCTAAAAATGTATTGTGACTAAAACAAAGAAAGGGTGAGTGTTTGTAATTTGCCTGTTGTGAAAGCAGGAGGCTGAAACATTTCAAGTTAGTTTTGAGCAACAGCTGGAGCTTCAGTATCAGTGCAGGGGGCACAACTACACCTGGAGACCTCTGAGTTGGACAGTAGCCAAGGACACTTTTATTTAGAATGAGGCACAACAGCAAGACCAGGAGGAAAGTTTAAAGCACTAACTTGCATACATGATGCCCATTATTAGCAGCTGATAATCTGTAGTTAAAAGTTTTGGCTTTTCATAGGGCTATATAGGTTTTAAAAAAAAAAACATTTTCAGATGTTAAGTTCTAAAAGTGAGAAAGATGCCTGTTTGACAGGAAAGGAGAGTAAGGATCAATCTAATAGCCATAAACATATAAGCATCCATTTTATCTGAATGTCTTTATGTATAGAATACTTTCACTGAACTCAGAAGTGGTGACTGAAATTAAACCACCACCTCAGAAAACATTCCTCTGCTTCAGAAGAGTTTTCTGGAAACCATGTTACCTAAAAAAGCCTCATTGATATATATTTATGAAGTCTGTGTTCCCTGCCCTGACTAATACTTCACAGAAAATTATGATGGAGAGGTAAACAATACACTTACCTGAAAAATGGAAATGAAACAATTGATTCATAAAACCTCCAGGTAGCAACTAAATCAATCCTGTTGGGGTTAGTAGCATAGTATCTCCAGGCAGCCTAAATTACAAGGGAGAGAAAATAATTAGTGTTAGGTGCAGTTATTTTCCCAGCTGAATACAGCCAGGGTCTTTCAAAGAACATAATGATGCACCTGAGTGACTATCGGGAAATTAATTACTAATCACCCATAGCAAATGAGTGCCACTATATGGAAAATTATTGACACTGAATTTTGATCTGGGAGGGCTGTTAAAGGAAACAGGACATGGAGAGAACCACTAACAGAATATGACATTACATTAGACTAAAGTTGTTTTATTGTCCTGTCTGACACATCTAAAAGAGCTTCAAGCACTGCTGGACTTGTCCAGTAATTCTGGAAGCACTTAAGATAGCTTGTCTCCTAATGTATCATCAGAAGAAATTTTTCTGAGCAATTTCATACTTCAGCATTTAGTGCAAATTAAAATTCTCAAAAAACAATTCTCCAACCTAAAACCCACTAGCTAAATAAGCTACCTGACCAGTGGAGATGCTTTAATTCAAAATTAAATCCCATTAAATTCCATCCACAACTCATGCCTGCAGCCTCCTCTGTTTGCAAAAGCATGTTTTTAATGAGAACAGCCATGAATTTTAATGTCACTCAGCCTGTTTCTCCTGAGGACTGGTTTGATCCTGAGCACCAATGCTTCAATTTGTTATCACAGAAACTTTCTCTGTCCCTCTGTGAAAATGTTGTCATTTACTTAACTGTTAACAGGATGTGCTCCATACTTAGCAAGAATAAATAATTTCAAATTTTCAGCACACATACTAAGGATTTTAAGCTTAATATCCTGAATTCATATACAAAGGCCATAACTGCTAACCAAGTGAGATAAGGGCTCTCCTCCCATTGAATTTTTGGATCATCCAGTGACTTAACAGAGAATACAGAGAGTATTTTACTTTTTAAAACCCACATATGCTATTTATGTTATTTACCTTGATTGAAATTGTCAGTGTCTATTGTGTTACTTCTATTGCTGTTTTCACATCAATAACAACATAAATGCACAGAAAAGCATTTTCTCAAGGGAACTGAAAAAAAAAAATCTGTATTTTGTAAATAATGTGATTTCAACAGCTTGTTTTCTGTGATTTTGTGGCAGAGATGCAGAAGCCAGTTGGTTTACAGAAGCTAGCAGATGAGATCCTTTCTTCGAAAGATACTGTTCTTCTGGAAGATATTCTGGGAGTTGGAATATTCCTCAAAACTGCAAAGGCCTCTGGATTATCTAGCTCAGTGTGTAAAACTAGCACAAACAAATTCTCACCTCCTGCAATGGGAAGTGAGAATTTGGGCAGGGGAGGAGTGGTGGCCCTTGTTAACATGATGCAGCAGTCTTCATGCACAACATTTTTTCAAGGAAGAGGAAAGTGACTGCAAACCTGAATGAGCTCAGCTGCTGGCTTTCTTCTTTTCTCAAAATGTTTTTGGCGATGCTGCTCCTGGACCTTCAGTGCCAGCCCTGACCCCAAAATGCCCTGAAAGCATAGAGTGATGCAAGATTTTAGACATTTCTTACTCAGAACAAAAGGGATTAATGATGAGAGGATGCAGGACTGTGGGTGGAGATGGCTGCATGGAATCTTTGTGACATTCCCATGCCTTTCCTGCTGCTCACTCATGGGACAGGAGGTTGTCATGATCCTCTCAAGGAACACAGGCCATACCTGTGGCCATTTAAAAATAATTTAAAGGTCCCCAACAGGCATCTTGAACGTCTACTGCCTTTCCAAGCCAAGGAGGTGTCCAGGTGCTGTGTTTCTTTCCATTTCCACTCAAACTCTGCTTGCATGATACAAGGGCTCTGCTAAACTATACTTTGGATCTGGGAGTGCAGGACTTGTCACCCTCTGTGAAATTCTTTCCAGCTCTCGATCTAGAGGAAAAATATCCTAAAATCTGGTCTTGGGACAGTTTCTGTTGCTATTCAGCCCAGCTCAGCCAGGTTTTGTCTCATTCTTATCTGAGGGCGTTGCAGCCAAAGAAGTAAAGGGTTGGGTAAGATGGGTCAAATTCCAATTATTACAATAGTGGACCCCAAATCCTTTGAAAACATGTCTTGTGGGGGCTATGTTAGTACCAGTAAATTACCACATGCCAGTCTCATGAGCTGCCTTGTGGTTTCCCAGATTGTTCACTTGCTGGATTAATTTAATTTAATAGATGTGCCAACTAGTACTGTCAGACAATGCCCACATAGTGATTTGACGAGTATTGGGGTGATCTATTATTCCCAATAGGCTCTGTGTAATATTGGGAAGAAATAAGTTCAATTTACTGATATACTCAAGTCTCTGGAGTACTTCTTTAAAAGGGGTTTGGTTCCACTGATGATTTTACTAACTTTACCTTCTTTTTGCAACTGCACAGCATTGGGGTGTGTCTAACAGAGAAGGAAAAGGTACTTACTGCAGGAAGAGCAAAGAAAGACACTCCAATGAGAGAGAACGTGGCTGCAATCAGCCGTCCCTCCCATGTTTTGGGGGTCTTGTCGCCGTATCCAATCGTGGCAAGGGTGATCTGTGGGCACAAGGACCAGGACTTGTTGTAAAAAACCAAAGCCAACAGCTCTGTGTAAATGTCACCATGAAAGCTGTGTAACTCACAGCTCACACACAGCTTTGTGAAACAGGATCTTGAGGATGGGCCAACCAATTTTTTTGGTGGCATCACAGTCCCAAGGCACTGCATGGAGAATGGCTTTAGTCTCAGAGCAGCTGCCTCTTTCAGATGCATTTGCTGCAGGTGAACTCCACATGAATCTCCTGCCCATCATCAGTACACAGTCAGGAGTGGGATTTGCCAGTTAATATCCTGCAGATCTTTAACCTAGTCAGAACTAGTTCTACCTGAAGTCCTGGTCTTTTTAAAACAAAGATGTCTTTGTGAAAACTTTCTCCTTCCTGGCACAATTGTTAATTTCCAACTGTGTACATTTTCTCACCACTGAGACTCTATCTAAATGTCCAGGATATAAAAGCACATGGAAACATCCAGGTGCTCTGTGCAACTCTTGGTATCTTTTGCCTAATAATGGGGGGAGGAGAGTATCTTATATTTATGAGTAAACTACATTAAATAAAAAATATGCTGCTGAATTTAAGTCACAGCATGACATAGACTTCCTTGACTATCAGTCAAGCACCATGAGTTCTGGAATGGCAGGAATATCTGCAATTGAATGAGTAGTTGTGCAAACCAATACTCCTCTCTTAATCAGAAGAGACAAGAACAGATATATCAAAGGTCCCTCTTGTTCATCATCCTACCACCAAAGGCATTCCCTGATCTTTGGGGAATGCATGTAAGACACAAGAATTCTTAAGTTAACCTTTCCAGAAATATTTTTTTCCTTCTCCATCCCAACCCAGAGACATCTTCAGTCACTGGCTCCATAAGAACTAAAATTCCCATGAGTGTCTTCTTCAACTTTCAAAATGTTTAGTGTTTTTGACAGCCGAACAGACCCATCCACTGGCCAGCTTTGGTTCTGCCATTTTCTGAGGAGTGCAGTTCTCACAGGGAGGACATTGCTGGCATGACAGCTCAGTCTCCCACAGTGCAGTTACATCTGAAGAGATGCTCCTCTAAAAGAGAGGTTTCCCAGACACCAGGAAGACAGATTAATTTCTGAAGGAGGTTTAAGCACCTAAGGCCTTTTTCTGAAAATCAACCTGAAAATCAACAGAGTTGTAGGTTCTGTTATTTGGTTGTAGGGGCACTCCTACTTCGGTAATGTTATGGTGCCTTTCACCCAAATATAGCAGCACTTGCACTGAAATCCCTAAATCTTTATCTCTTTTTGGATATGAAGTTTTTAAGAAGGGCATAAGGTATTTTTTGACTCACTTACCAGCCCCCACCACAGTGCATCTGCATAGGTTTCAAACTCCTCTTTCATCTCCACCCCATTAGCATCTTTTTCGGGAACATCTTTTTCAACCAGATAAACAAGAAATGAGGATAAGATGAGTGTCAGGAACCCAATGTACCAAGCAGTGATGAGTTCCTGCAAAAGAAACAGATGAACATGGAGGGGCTGAAAAGAGCCTCAATATCCACAGTGGCAGAGTAAACATCAGGAGGTGAGAGAAGCACAGAGGACAACAGCAGAGTTGGCACTGCTGGCTTTGATCACAGGCATGGCCAGCCCAGCTCAGCACTTAGTGGGAAATAAGGCAGAGATTTTGGCCCTGACACAGAATCTTCCTTAGGAGCAGCCTGGAGGAATCTGCAGTTGTGGTTCTGCATTAGGCTGGGTGAAGGGCTCAGCTGCACCCATGGCACAGGGGGCTGCAGGGCTCTGACCCTGACCTTGACTCTTTCCTTTCCTTCTGCCCCTGGGCTTGGTCAGTCTTGGCAAGCAAATCAACAGCTCTGCCTCTCCCTACCTCCAGAGAGCCAAGGCTGCAGGATGTGCTTCCATCTCTTCAACCACATCAAAGTACATCCCATCATGAATGATGTTTTCAAAATTAATTCATGCAGTAATAACAGACCTTGAAAATATTCTGTGTGCAAACAAACCTCAAACTTTGCTGTTTTAGAGAGAATGACTAAAGTGGAATGTGTCTAATCCCACTGAGATGGGGCATGCAGCCACCCAAGTTAAAATCCCAGAATCCCAGAAATGTCTGAAATAAGGGAGAAAAATTTTTTTTTACAGTCTTCAGCAGTAGGTAAAAAATCAATATTCCAATTCATTTTTATCGTTCATATTAGTCATTCATTCAATTCAATTCACTGTATTTGGACAAAAAAATAAAAAAGTTGTAGCTGAGAACTTTGTAATTGAATTTTGAGACAAGTGAAAAACTTTCTTATCTAATTTCTGATGTGCAGTGACAGAAGGAATTTTTTTGCAAAATGGTTTTGTCATTGTCTCCATTAAAGCAAAGTTCTCACAACCCCTTCTAATCTCCCTCAGCCAGCTAAAGGTCTAAAAGTGCATGGTGGGGACCAAACAAGCAATATTTGAATGAAATACCACACAATGAAGCCTTTAACAATTTCTAAACCATTTTTTTGATGCATAGACTTCTTCCATGATCTGTTTCCTGAGAAACATTTCTGACATAAGTGTTTATCTGCCACCTGTCTTGTAGCAAGCTTATATGAGGAAGAAGCAGAAGTTGGTGAGAAATGAAGCATGGTGGGCATCCCCATTAGTCCCTACACAGAAGCAAAGTATAAATATGCTATGCCAGCTGGCATTTTAACTTTCAAAACCCCTAAAATGTCAGGAATGTCATTCATAGGTAAGAAAAAACAGCATGTAGTGGAGTGAATGTAATTTGTCTACATCCTGTGCAGATGAGAAATCTCATCTAGAGGATTTTAAGCAAACAGTTTTTAACTTGCAATGAAGTTTTGTGAAAATGCAAGAATGAGTACATGTCTGGTGCAAGACAGGCTGTGTCTGATTACAGCATCAAGTTAGACCAAGCAAAGATGACTTTAGAAATTTTTGCTGTCTGGGTTCCCACTGTGTCCATATCTGTATTGTCTGACCTAAGCTTTCAAAGAGAAATTTTATTGGTAGCTCCCTTGGAAACCACATTTCTGTGCACATTTCTCAGGCTAATCAGCCTCTTTCCATCCCTTCAGAGTCCTGCTCCATCTATTGATCAGACAAGAATGAGGCAAACATGTTGCTCCCAGGCTTTTTTGTCAAGGATTTCAGCATCCTTCGCTATAAAAGAGATGTCTCTGCTTCCACTCAAAGGCAAAATTCTTGCTGTAATGTGTGGGAATGACACGCTCTCACTTCCCAGCACCACTGGTGAGCACAGAAAGGTAAAACAATGGGCAGAAATGGTTCAGAGAATGGAAAAGGGAATAAAACTGAAGAAAAAAAACCCCTGTATTTTGAACTGCTAAACATAACCCCAAGACCGTGATGAACGTGTGCATCCCCTCTCTTTCCTTTTAATCTTTCTCCCGAAGCCCCAGCTGAGCCCTGCAAGCTCCTCTCTTACTTTGCTATGGGCACAAATAGCTGATCCCAGAAGTTTCCACGTGCCGCCCCGCCTGTCCATGCGCAGCATCCGAAGGATCTGGAGGAAGCGGAGGCTTCTGAGAGACGTTGCCAGAACATTGCCCTGGTTCCCAACAGCAACCACTGGCACTGAAGCAATCAGCACAAAGATATCTGCAAGGCAAAGAGAACAAAGCCTGCCAACAAAAGTGTCCCCATCACCCGCTCCTTAATCCCATCTGGCTGTGCTGCAAATTTCCCTTGGCGAGTTTTGAAGCTGCCTGAAAATGCCTTCTCTTGCCAATTAATCAGATATCTGCACCTGCTACAGAGTCAGCACCAGGCACAGAACCTCCTGGAAAGCCTTGGGATCTATTTATGTATCAAGGCACTGGACTTGAGACACTGAGCTCACTTAGGGACGCACAGAAACAGTGTCCTGATAAAATCAGCCTTAAATTCATCTGAACCACTGGAACAACATAGGTCAGCAGATGAGAAATTCAGGTTGGATGGTACACTTACCATTTTATTCTTTTGGCTGAGTTTTCCCACTAAAATCTTGAAGTCAGTGCTACTATTTTTTTGTAAGTGCTCACAGGACCAATTTGCTGATAACTGAAGAGGCTTGAAATGTGAATAAATTATTTTTGTTTTCTTTCTTTTCCTTGTTTCCCCCTGCCTTTTGATCCTATATACACATACAAGAAGAAAGTGTACCAAACAGCTTTAAACATTCTCTGGCCACTCAGTCTTTATATTCTCTTTCCAGCCAAAAAGAGGGGATTTCAGATTTATTCACTTGCAATCATTCTCAAAACAAACTTGTACCAGTGACAAATGAGAGAAGATTTTAATAAATCCAGAATATCTTCTATTTTTTACCCAGATATAATGAAGATTCATACTCAGAAGTGAAATGACACTTCTACTGAGAAGGAGTGAGACTCAATCCCACTTGCTCACACTCTGCTGCCTTCACAAACCTACTAAAGTATAAGAAGTATCTGTACAACAGTAGCACTCAAAGGAACCTTACTAAATTGAGGATAGCACAGATGCACAAAGAAAATTTGTCACAATTTTGTCTATCATTTAGATCCATGAGATAAACAAAAGGAGGGAGAGGAAAGAGAGGCTTGTATTCATGCAGCACCATGGCTCCTAGAGTGTTTTGTGTTGTACAAATAAAGGAAAAAAACAGTGCTTGGCCTGAAGTGAATCAAACAAGTGAGGGTATCTTAAAATCAGTGAACGAATGGGATGACAGGTGCTCAGGGCAGAGTGAGCTCCTAAATGTTGGCTGGTTGGTTTGTGGATATAATGAGTAGTTGCAGGAGGGTATTCAAACATGAATAATGAGTAATTTCATGGATAATTATAGGCAGTGTCTTCCAAGCCTGAAAGACAGCATGGGTGAAATCACAAAGATACTTGTTTGCAAATAGAGACCAAGAATACAATTGTAAAACAAAATACAAATATGAAAGGGAGCTCGGGAAGAGCTGGGTTCTCGAGTGGTTTGAAACTGAAGGCAGAGAGAATCTTCCTGAGGATGAGCTTAAGAAAAGTGCAGTGGGTCTCAGGACGAGGAAAAAGCATTTGAAGAGTCGAAGGATTAATTTTTTTCTCACTGATTAGGTAGCCAAGTGTCTCTTAATTACAAGTTATTGCTGGCTACTTCTAATAATTACTCCAAGCAGGACATAGGTCCTGGCATAAAGGGCAGATCTGATTTCAGGGCTCTTTGCACTGCCAATCACCAGTACTTTGACATTCCTCAAACTGGCTTAAAAGGCAAAAGGACATTAATGAGTAAGCCAGGAGTAGAGAGCATGTGCCTACCCAGCATGCACAAAGGCTTCCTGGCAAATTTGAGCCTTCCCCTCCATCCTTTGTAGCGACAGCAACAGCCAGCAGCCCAGATTCTTAAGGCAAACTCTGCTCCAAAGATGAAAATGGCAAAAGTTTCCTGTATCAAGACACAAATGACATTGTTAGTCTCACAACAAGTTCTGCAGTAATTCTGGACACAAGGATACCGCTGAAGGAAACAGATGAGGTACAAGTGTTAGGATATGTGTAAGAGAGAGGAAAAAAGGGGAGAAGAATCGAGATTGATGACAAAGGCAAAGCAAAGTGGGACAGAGTTTTCCAGCCTATTAAGTTCCGTGCAGGAAGGATTTGCCCCTGCTGTTAGGTAAATATGAAGTGCTTACCCTGCCTTAATAATTACACAGAAACACCTCCTGCTCCACACAAAATGAGCAGACACATGTGAGGGGTGACTACAAAGTCCCCAGGGCACTCTGTACCACCCCCAGGGCCACCCAGAGCAGCTCGTTCATGCAGCCACATCTGTCAAGACTGAGGGAGGACACTGGATACTCACATGGCCATAAGTTTAAAGCAATGATAAAGACATATATAAGACAAATTTAAGGCATATATTGTTCCCTTAACTTTCTGGTGGACGAAAGAATGGGATTTTCCACCTTGCTCCAGAACGTTCCTAAGCAGGGGGAGGGAATGGGGAGCCAAGGGCTTCTCTGAGGTGCTCAGCAGAGATACCCAAGGGTAGCCTGGGGCACGTGGTTACTTTTCCTCTCTGTGAATTGCTGGAAAGAGGGAAAAGGGGACTTTTCCTTATGCTCATTACCCACAGCTTCTAAAAACTGCTGAGAGCCACATAAGAACAAGCACAGGAGAAGGAAAGATAACCTCAGGCTTTATCAAATGTGAAAGATGGACCTAAGCAGGGTAACAGTGACCAAAAGCGAATTTCACATTCCCTGAGGGATGAAGGTGTTTTCATACAGGCACTTTCTGAGAAAGAACATGCAAAGGGAATTCAGAATTCACCTTTCATTCCTTTTGGCATTTAGCACTTGCTCGGATCTATATGTCTCTGGAGGTACAAGGGGAAATGGAAATTGAGATCCTGGAACTAATTTTGCTGTGCAGTTTCCCTAGGGATACTTTAAACAAGGCCAGGTTAAGCGAGACATTGTGCCCTGTATTTAATGATAGTTATGGGAACAAAGAAGTTAATTTTTAGGATAATTTTCATAAAATGTTGAATTTGCCATTTTATATTTAGTGAGGGGTTTTTCTATTTTTAATTCTTCTGCTCAATGGGAGGCCTTACTGAAATAAAGTCTTGAGCATGAACTTCAGCATTTATAGAACAAGCAATCTGGAATGTATTTGCTTTGAATACATTTTCTCTGAAAGGCACTGCCTGCAGCAATTTCAGCTATTAGTTGGACACAAGCATGAGTCCAACTCTGATGCCCTCCCTTGAAAGAAATACTAGGATTAATAGAATACTATAGAATGAATCAAAACTGTTGAAAGATTCCCCCAAAAATAGTTTTCAGCTGTGCTTAGGTCTGGCATGGTCAATAGGAAGTCTACTGATAATCTGATGGAAGGACTGTTAGACAAATGCTGAAAAGCCATTATTTAAAAGCCTCAGGCTAGGATCTTTCCTCTCGTTTTCTTTTTGCTCAGGAACCCCACTTACTTTTTACTCAGTTGGTGTTGACAATGGACTGGGAACTCTCCAATATGTAAATGTACAGTCACTGCTCCAGGACCAAGAGCAGAGACCTGACTGCATGCAGAGCTGGGAGTGAGTTTCCATCCCTGCTCCTGGGGCTGATTTCAATTCCAGGGCCTTTCCAGGGCGATGTAGCAGCCACAGTTTACTTACCAGCAAGAGGAGCCAGTCTCCAGAAACTGTTTCATACTCCTTGAAAGTTGTCAGGACAGCTAAGATCAAACACCCCAAGACAATTAGAAACCTGGAATGAAATAAAAAACGAGAAAAAAAGCACAGTATTTTTAATCCTCTCTGTATTTGCACTGGAAATATTGCCTGTAAAATCATGAGTAGAGACCTCCATGTGATGGCTGCTCCCTGTTGGTGAGAATGAGGTGGTTTTTATGAAAATCAGAAGTTTTCAATCAGGTTGGAGCAGGGGGAACTGGCAGTCACGGAAAGATCCAGAGTCAGAATGTTCCTGGGACAGACATGCTTTAATCAGCTCACATTCTCCAGGAATGAAATGGGTGATAGTGCATTTTCAGAAGGGATTGTATGATGTGGCAGAGGATTGTATTGCTCAGGTCTGTTCCAAGCTGTGTGCTGCCCAGAATGGCACTGCAGTTACAGTGCAATGATCTCCCCAGAACATCCTGGGGCCTGGGAAACAGTGAACGCTCCAAGGCAGCACCAAGACAAACCCTCCCTTGAAAACTGCATTGAATTTTTTTTTTTTTTTCTTCTCCTTTTGCATTCATTTCTATGCAGATGAAAAGGCGAGAAGGTTTGAAAGAGTAACAAGAGAGGGTAAATTTCTGCCCTCCAGTAAACAAAGTGTGTCATAAATCACTGCCCCTGTGTTATTTTCTGTCTGTGAGGCTCCAGAACACAGAGATTCTACTAAAAATTTAACTCCCACTGCTGGCAAATCCAATTCAGTCTAATTGATCTGCTTTGCAAAACTATTCCCAGGTTCAAGCTATTCAAAATCTTTTATAGAAGTGATTACTGTGAAGCAAAGAGGGGCCAGCTCATATTCTGATACTTCATGTACCCAGATCACAGGCATTTTAATGTGTTTCCAAAACTTGATCCACAGGAACAGAGAGGCAGGTGGCCATGGAAATATTTTGAGTTTAATGAATAAATTAGAAAGATGTCTTTGTAAAAGCTCTGGATCCCCCGCTTTCATAGCTAGGGTACATCAGAGAAATGATAGGCATTAGGTACTGAAATCATCCAGGGAAAAAAGCTTGTGAAGAATCAAGCTGTGTTTATGTCTACTACCTGTTTTGAATTTCAATCTGGTTCCTGTAGTGTGATTTCATCTCTTGCTGAGTAAAACTCCACTTTGTTTCACTGGGTGAAATGAGCAGTGCCAGAGCCTGCAGAGGAGGCAGTGACAAGGACTCAGCTCAGCTCAACAACATGTGTCTTCTAACCTGCACTGGGTTTTCATTTCCTTCATGTCTGAGGAAACCAAGTGCTAAAGAATGGTATTCTGAGAATGTGAAAATTATTTGCAGCTTGAGTGAAAGGACAGAGGTGAGCTCCAGATATCTCCTGCTGGCATTTGGGGGGAATTTCCTCCAAGCAGAGTTCACTAGCACCCTACATGCCAGGAAAAGACAACAGTGTCTCAAACTTCATAGCAAACCCTGAAGGATTATTTTGCTGTGGGTTTTCTGAAATTCACTGCTCTTATGTCAGGAAAGTTTCAGATCAGCCATTTCGAGCAAGGCTAGAACAGAAGTAAATATGTTTGCTCATGCTAAATAATTTTGCATTTCTTTGGCAAGTTTCACCTTTTCCCACTCCCCAGCCCTGCTCTAGAGCATCGGTTATGTAGTTGGTAGGAAACTGACCAGAATGTGTCTTTTGCCTTCTATTATAACCATACTCCTGCTGCTCAAGACATTTGGCAGCTCACTCAGCAATTCTGTGGTGCTCCTGCCATTCCCTTGAGCTTTGTCACACCATGCCTTCTTGTCCCTATCCTGCAGTTAAACAGCCAGTTGCTCCCTGGCTCTCCAAGACCCATGATCCAGCTGTCCTGAACTCCAAGAGCAAACTGGTGAAAATTAAACAAAGACAACATGATTCCTTTGATTAACTATAAGCCACCTATGCTCTGCCACACTACAGCCTTTAGAGTGCTGCCATCACCATCACCCCACTTAAAGCTTTGAGCAGCTGCTGCTTGGTACTTTCCCTTACAGCCACTTCTTTATATCACGAGGAAATTCGGTCACCCATCAGCTCACAAGTATCATTTTAATGATTTAATGAAAGGTGAAACACAAAGAAAGCAGTCCAAGGACATTACATCATCGCATTACATCACAGGCTACTTAAACTAAAGGCATGAATTTAAGATGTAATTTTAAAAAAACACCGCTGTCAATTAAAGCTGATGTACAGATTTTTGTCCAAAAGGAAGACAGAAGTTAAGTTAGTAGTGAAAGCCTCTTTTTTACCTAAAAATGCCTGCGGTTTTACCACTAGAGGGTACCGGTGCTCCACAGAGCGAGGGGCTACAGACAGCATCCCTCAAAGCAGGGGATGTTCAGGTGATCACAGCCACGGATTTGATAAAAGGAAAGGGGTCTGACAGTGATGAAAGAGTTTGGTCAATAAAAATCCCAGATGTTGACACCAAGGGACACCTGCTCAGTGCTGTTGAGGTGCAGCTTGTTCAATCCCTCTGTGTGGCACAGAGCACGCTGCAAGTTCCAGCCCCAAGTGAGAGCCCAGCCATGAGAACAACAGATCATGCAGAACAAAACACCCACTAAAAGAAGGGTGGGAGGGTCATCCTGAAGGTTACAAGTCGTTGGGAATAATCTTAAGGGCAAATCTGAGAAGAGATTGTGGCCTGAACTCCCCACTGCAGGAAGTGCATGAAAGCACCTCAGAGGTGCCATTGCTGAGTGGGAACTGCAGTCCCCAAAATCACAGAGCCCACAGAGCCACGCTCTTATTGTCCCTCCCACAGGACACACAGGGGTATGAAGGGATGAAAAGCCTGTGTTAATACCCCTATAACCACAGCTCATCTTGGAAGGGTCAGCTTTCCTCCTGCTGCACCATATCTGAAGGTAAAACACCAACTGCAAGCAACCACAAGTTACTCAGCTCACATCTCAGATGTCCTCCTCAGCATCTGCAATAATTATGGCTGCAGCTCAGAGCATGCCATCAATTTTAATCTGCATTGATGATGTGCAACCCAGCCTCTTCTGATCTGGATCTTGGTGGTTTTGAAGCCTGCAAGACTTCTTGTGTTCTCTTTCTATGGAAGAATTCAGAATTCAGAATTCTACCCTTCTTACACCAGTCCTCCTTGCTCAGCAAAGATGATAAGAAGGTTCATCCTCCCTTGCTGCTGCTGCTCGTATTGTGGGCACACCTATGCCCATATGGTGGCCATGCAAACATAAAGACATTGGCAACAGGACAGCGCCTGAGTCTACACTGCCTAATTTCATTTTGTAGAGGCAGCAGTGTGGGTTGAGCAGTTGAGTCTGGCTGAAAAATTATAACAGGAAAATCACAGGGTAAGAAACTGCTGAAATCACAGAGAATGAGCAGGAGGAAGATTGCCACTGACCTGAGGAATCAAGGGACAAAAGGGGAGAAAATCTGAAATTTACTCACAGTTATAATGATTTATAGGACATAGAGCACTAAGGGTTAGAAGAAAGAAATAGGGTGAAAATCAAGGTTTAAAATGAAAACAGAGTCCTATTAAGTCAAGGCTTCTTATTAAACAGTGTTTCAGCAGGTGGCAGTCCAGACTTCAAGAATGTATATCACATATGCCAGATGAGAATCTGAAGATGTTCTTCAGCTTTTTAGAATCACCTTTGCCATTATTTTATATAATTTTTCACAGCACATTACATGGTTCCTATTTGTAGCATTATGCCTTAAAAATATGATTAGTTTGTTGTATGCGTAATTTCTGGAGCACAAAATGGCAGTGCTTGTTTGTCTGCATCACAAATAATATATTATTCAGGTCAATATATTTTCTTAGTTTTAAAAATTACATGCTTAATACTCATATTTTCTAACTACACTATTTTGGTGCATTAAAAAGAGTTAAAAAAAAATCTTTCCCAGAAAAGGAGGACTCATTTAAGACTATGCATGATGATGAATCTAATGTTTCTTGTATGAACATCACAAATTGTTTTGTTTGGTAAATTTTTACTTATTTTAATATTCCCCATTCTTTGAGTTTTTCTTCCATATCTTTTAATTTGAAGCCAATAGATGTATGCAGATCTAGCTGAGAACATTTATGCGTTTTATATATACATCTGCTCATCATGCTTCCTGTTCATCATCCCTTCCTTCAAAATTGTAGGAGCAGATCCTGCAGGAATTTGTCTTTAATCTATTCCAAAACAGCTTCTCTATGAAGCTGTTTTGAGCACTAGATCTGTCATAGGCAGGCCAAACTACATTTCCATCTGGTGTCATTTTGACAAATTTTTGTGCTGTGGGACAAAATGTTAAGTCTCAGCGAGGTTAATAGATAGGAACTTGTGCTTTTGGTGTAAAGCTCAGGTTGATTTAAAGCAAATAGCTCAAGCTGGTCAGGAGCACCTACAGAGGATATTTCTGCTCTTTAACTGTAAGACTGATTATGAGCTTCTATGGAGAGGTTTACTGTGTAAATTAGCTGAATGCCACCCCTTATGTTTATCCGTGGTTTGGATGTAATTATAAACACTACCTCTTCATAATCTTTATACATTTTTGCTACTGAAATAGTTAGCCAGCTAGCCACAGCAGTCCTACATGACCAGGTTTTTCTGAAATCCCTTGCTGTAAATATAGGTATCACATCTACATGTGGTCAAGGAACCTGGTTACAAAATTATAATCCAGTCTTTGGATAAGAAAGCCTCTAGTCTCTAAATGAACAGTTACTAGTAAGAAATCACCCCAGTACAACAGTGCAGAGATTTCTATTTGCTCTCTCATCTTCAATACCACTTCTTGCAAGACATTGGGACTTTTCTGTCTCCAAATTTTCTTATGAATCTTAGATTTTTCTGCTTTGCTTCATTTGGTATTTTATTTTCTTCCCTTAAAGCTTGTGCTCTGGTTTCATTATGCTCTGCCACCTGGTAAATGCTAATGGAATTCTCTAAGATTGTGATATGTAAGGAAAATCTGACAGTGTTCTGCTAAATTTTTGGTTTAGGGTATCCAAAGCAATATGGTTCTAAACTATGATTCCCACACAGTTTCCCAAATTTCGTATTGGAAAAACCTTATTTTCTTCAGATATTGGCTTTTACCCATAAGGATTAAAAATTCATCTTTTCTCACAGTTCTTTCAGTTGCTCTATATTCCTACCCACCATCTTTTTCTCTTCTTCCAAACTTCATTTTTCACAGAACATCTGCAGTATCTTGCACTGATCGCTTTATGATTGCTAATGAGAAACTTGAGTCAGGGTTTTTAATGCTAAAAAAAATGACATTACCAAATATTTGAGAACAGCTTTTCAGAGAGAAGGGAATGCATGCCTGATTTCCACAGACTCAGGAATACTCAGTGTTTAATATTTAGATTCTTGAATCTCTGCACTTCCAAGCAATAGGCCAGAGATCAGTACTGAGATAAGGGTGACAGGAAAAATCCAAACATTTTGTGAGGCTACAAAAGGGCAGAGGGTGCAGGGAAAAACACTGAGAAACTTAGTGGAAGTCCTGGAAGAGAAGAGAAAAATCAACAATTCCTGCAGAAGGGACATTCTAAGGTTCCTCTCTTTGCATCCATGGATTTCCCTGCGTGCACACACAGAGCTCCCTGTTGAAATCCCTGTCTCAGTGCCATTATACAGCAAGGACAGGGTAGAGATGCCATGCTCAGTAAGCTGTATTGCACTTTTGCTCTGCTGTGATGGTACAAGCAGAAAAAAGTCCTCCATATGATGCTGAGGGAGACCCTAGGAAGTAAGGAAAGACCCCAAAAGAGCACTAGTCTAAGTGGCATACAACTGACCTGGCAGGTGATGAGGTGGTAGCTCAGAATGACACTTGTTCATTGGTGACAGAAGTGACAGACATTGTTCCTGGCACAGTAGGAAGCTGAGGCAGAAAAGCCCAAACCCTTACTCATGCCAGGCTTTTGATGACCTTGGGCTCTCACTGGCAGGAATATCTCTGAATGAGATTCACTGCTGTTTCCATGAGTTTGGAAAACTTTTAAAATCAAGATCAGGGCGAGGAAAGCTGTGTTTCACAGCAGGACATTTAGGGTATTAAAGAGCAGCTTTTATATCAGATGGTTCCTCTCCCCTCTCCTCCATGTACCAGCCAAACCATGATAAAGTTCCCTTGTCTTTCTTTTTTTCAGGCCCAGTCCTGAAAACTATATTCTTCTAAGCCCTGTTGACCACCATTGCCACCTTTCTTAGAGATTCTTGCACGCTGGTACATTTTGGGTCAGCAGTGCCAGACAGCAAAGACACCATCAATCTGTATTTTCTTCTTTCAGAAGAATGGCCTGACACATTTCCAAGGTTTGCTGGTATGAAACTTCAAAGCAGCCCAGAGCACTATGTTTCCCTGCCTGTGCTCTCTCAGCTTAGAAGACAAGAGTCATATACCAAGATTTCCCTCCTGGGACAAGTGTTAAAAGTGCTCCAAAATTCCTGGCATATGTACATTACTGGAAGAGACCAAGGCATCTTCTCACATGGGTGACTGAGTGGGGGACAGATGGCAGGAGCAAAGGAGAGGCAATGACAGCATTAGCTACCAAGGGGTTAGATGTCTCCTATTCCCCTGCAGCTTGAATAAGGATGGAAAAGCTTCTGACTTGCAATTAAATATCCTGAATTGCTTCATTAGTGGTTTTAAATTCTATTTTTACATTAAGTGAAGGACATAGGACTGAACTATTGTTTGGGGCTTTTATCTGCCATGACCAGAATGCCTATCCATGGGCTTATCTCTGGCTGGCAGCAAGCTGCTAATTGAGTTGAGACACACAGACTGTGGAACATGGTGAGCCATGCAGTGCAGAAGAGCAGGGAGAGCACAGAGCCAAACCACATCACCCAGCAACCCCAGCTGCAAAACCTGCAAATCAAATGAGTTGCAGAAATACTTCTGACAGGGCATTCTCCAAAATACATTTAAAAACTTGTGTGAAGCCATTTGAGGGTAAACCTTAAGATTCCTACATTTGTTTCTGTTAAATTTTGAAAAATAAAGTGCTGGACCTTTGAAAGACAGCCTGTAATTGAGTAGTCAAGTGCCCAGACTTCAGCAAACTCTGTAAAAAGTGAATTTAGATCATAGAAAGAGCCTAAGGTAAGACTAGCAAGACTATCAGTGCTTAAACATCTTGAGTAAAAATTCTAGGAAAATACCTTTTTAAATATCACCAAGACTGCTGTGTCCAGGGGGACAAAAGATCTAGGAGTCTACTTCCAAACATGACAAAATCTCAGGGGTACACAAGATTCAGGATGTCTCACAGGGACATACACTGATCTTCCCCACAAACCCTTCCTTGTTTCTTTAGAAAGGAGAGGAATGAGTTATACCTTCTGAATAAAGTTTCAGAAATCTCAAAAAAGCACAAAGGAGAGTAACTTCTGAACCCACAGTTGTGACTTCTGCCTTGATTGAACACAGTGTTGTGATATTTTCTACCTTCCCATTTGAAATCAGTGAAGATCAAAAGACTGTAGCAGACAGAGAAAACAAACAAAAACCCAAAGAGCCCACCCACCCTTTCTTCCACCTGACCAAACTCCTTTTTCTTGCAGGAACACACATCAAATATATTAGGTCCTCCAAAAGTGTCATACCTGAAAGTGAATTTCTAATGTGAAAGCAGTACTGTCCAGAAAAAGCTTCTGTAGTCTAATACAGTTACTAGGTAGGAAATTGATAAAAGTAATTTGGTGGTCAGACAGATTCTTACAATGAACTGAAAAGAGAATCTTTGTTTTTTATGCAAGACTTCAACCCATTTGGGAGTATTGATGGTTGGTGGTTTTTTCCTACTTTTGACCATACATTGCAAACCCCATGCCTTCAAAAAATGCCAATAATTCCAATCCAATGTAGCACTTCAACCATGTGGGATTGCCAATTGGAAAAACAAGTTTCAGCTGGGAGTGCATTTTCTTTGCCTGTGCCTTCTCAAACTCATCACAGAGTCACCCTTACATGAGAACATGAGTACTTTCTGCAAGGATCTCAATTCTCACCTGGAGTGGGACATTGAAAAGAAAAGCTGTATGGTGCCATTCCCAATGGACTTTTTAGCCTGGCCAAAGTTTTGCAGCTGTGTAAGGAAGAGGTGCATGGCTGCACATGACCCACAACAACACTGCCAGTACACTCCAGATCCAGGTATGCTGTTGTTCAGTGGGTTTTCCATTATGGGCAATGAAGGGTGTCCTGGTAATGCAGCTTCTGTGGAGCCAGACATATGGCTCAGTTTTCTCAGGTTAGGTAGGATCTCTGGATTTTCTGGCATTAACTCCAAGTGAGCCCTATCATTTTGCACTTGACGTGGTCACAGTTGTGCTTATGACACCCATGTGTCACTTTACTCAGGGCTTTCCAGCTAGAAGCATGAAGTATTGAAGCTAGAGTGGAAGATAAATCTTTTCCACATAGTGTTTAATCACTGCCTGACCTGGAGAAAATCAGACAAAGGTCTTTGCCATGAACTATCCAGTTGTTGGGGTTTTTTAAATCCATGAAGACTTTCTGAAATTTTTCTATAAGTGAAGAATTCAGAGTCATTACTGCAACTTAGATTATTTGACAACTCTGCATGTCAGCTTTTCTTACAATGTGGTCTGTAGACTATGACCCATTCACAGATCCAGTGGTGCTGCAAACAAATTCACTCCAATCAATCAGGGAAGGATTTCTTGTTGTGTAGAATGCAAAGAAGATGATCTGCCTCACTTTATCCACAGGGAGAGAAGAAGAGGAGAAAGGATCTGTGCTAAAGATGCAAGGACTGAACTTCATGGTACAGAAGCTATGGATAAAAAGCAGTGGTGGTGTAGAGGAATGCTTTTTCTTGGAATACACAAATTGACACAGGCAAAATACTGTGCTAATAGACCAAATTTCACTGGAAATTAAACCAGATTTTTTATCCAGTTTGACTTGATGCTGTTCCTATAAATCTTTTCTTACACCAGACTCTTCACCTTTGCTTTGTGCTCCATAGCAGTAGTTTGGCATTGATGATCAGTCAGACAAGGATTCACAGCTCTGGCTCATTTCCAGCATAATACCCCAGAGAATGGCATTAGCTGGAAGCCAGGGGAAGGCAACTGAATGCAGAATATTCTTAAGTATCTCCCTAGAACAGAACTGGAGATGTCTCAGAGGCTCTAGATTATCTCAGATAAAATAGTCATTTTTAAGCATATCAGTGTAGGAGCCTTATCTCAGTCTGATCCAAGGGATGGGCTTTATCCAGTAATGATGGACACCACGATACAAATCCACTCTCGTGCTGCTGCTCCATGGGGGAACAGATGTTCTTCCCCTAGGTTCTGTTCCATAATTCCAGCCCTGTATGGAGTCTCACAGTGCACTTGATGCATGTGACCCAAGTCCCAATTTTTTTGTTTTTTGAAGGAGATGGCTCCATTATACCAACCAAGAATGGTGTCAGAGTTCTGGCCTTGAGCACAGTGTGGGAACATATTGGGAACAGCCCAGTCACACCTTCCCCAAATGGCCAAATGCTTGATGCCAGTCCCTTTCTCTCAGTGCAGAAATGAAATCCCTCCCTGTAACTCAGCCTCACACCAATCTAACCACTGCCACAGGTCTTCTGTCTTTTAATACCTTTAATACATGACTTTCAAAATATATTTGAGGCCTTCTGATAGTTCTATATGAACAGTAGGATTTTTTTTTTTATATCTATTTGTTGGGAAGATAAAAGAGGGACAAAAAGTGGATTTTGACCGTAAAATGTCAGCTGCTGCCTCCATGGTTTAATGCATGATGAGATATGTCATCTGGATAGAAATGTGAGGGGGATGATCAGTGGTTTAAAGATAAAATCTTTTTTTAATAGTGGTTTTTTTCAACATCTTGCCTTTAAACTGATGAGACTATGTCAATAACTTTTAAGTTTTTCAGCAATGGTGCTTACATGGGCTGTGTTATGTGGAATTTCTGTAAGATCTGCATCTCCACAGGACAGAGCATTGAAGGGTCTCAGCTGCAGACCCATGGTGCTGATGGAGCATTGAGACCAGCACAGCAACAGCTGAAGTGTGGTGTGCAGATAAGTTTTTTGTGCTCCTTTCCCATCTCCAGTTCACATTCATTAGCAAATGATGAGTTGTGTTAGCATGGCAAATGATTCACAACCTCAATGGAGGTGACCTTTGGGTAAGCTCTTCGGAGGTCATTGTATCATCAGGACTTGGATTTATGCAATGGAATGGTATCATTAGCACACAGTATTTGTACCTATGTAAATCTGATGCTCTTTTAAAGTATTTTTGCTGGTTTGCATTACCATAAACAATTAATCAGCATTCAAAATTCAGAACGATCATCTGTAAGCATGTAACATTTCATTTGATGCCTGACGTTGAGGGCTTTGGAGAAGGTTATCAGTCTTTTCCAGACCTGTCCAATTTTATTCCTGAAATGTTTCACCAGCATCTTCAACAATGCTTCTCAACACAATGTATGATGGCCCTTTAGCTCAACTGGCTCGTTAATGTCTCAGATTTCATTATCCCTGTTTAACCTGACAGGTTCAAACAATGACAATTCTATCAAACCTTCAGGGAAAAATGGCAATATGGAAGGAGATATTTTTGTTTTTATTTGAAGAAAGAAATCTATTGAGTTGAATAAGTAAATTGAAATGGCAGCATATGTAAAGTACATTTAGAAAAATAGAAAAAAATGCAGTAATAAGAAGTCCTGCATGCAGAATACAAGCTAGCAAAACAGTTAAATCTGTGATAAGAAACTCTGTTAGGACTAACATGTTTGTATCCTCAAAAACCATTAATCTTTGTGTGTCTCCTAGATGGAACAGCTCATTTTACAGAAGGAAAGTTGTCTGTAACAGGGGAATACTAGGCACAGTGAGACACAGTCTTGACATAACTTTCCTATTACTTGACATCTATAGGAAAAGGAACTCCTATTCTTAATTCAAGTTTTGCTACTTTCTTCTGTTGTGTTATCAGTGCAGAGAGTGTCAGCATAATACTGAATCAATAAGAGTGGAGAGTTAAATCCATTTTCAGGTATAGCATGACAGATGTGACCAGCCAGCCAGCCAGTAAAGCTCACTCAGTGAGCTGAACAGCCCTCAGCTCCACAGGCAGTACCAGCTACATTAGTGGGACAGCAGACACTTAAATCATCTGTACACACACAGATATTTGGGTGCTTGATTTGAATATCCAAATCATGCCTTGAATCTCATCTCATGCAGGTGAACAGAAACAGAAAGTCTGGAGCAGAAAGTAACAATACTGGTGTTCTGCTCACAGTTTGCAGCACCTCTGCCAGTTCTGGATACTGGGGTGATGGGGAAGGTTTGCATTAGGCACATAGAGCTTTTCCCTTTATCTGTAAAATTAAGACTGTTGCAGAGGGATGAATTTCAGGCCTAGGTTTTTATTGACCCCTCAGATAACCATGATGGTTGACACAGGTATCTAAAGGGTGTGAAAAGTCAGGTTTTTCTCCCTTTACATCCCACCAGGACATGTCCAGGGATAGGGAGCTACATTTGCCATGTGGCTACAGAAAACATTAGTTAATGAACACTAGGCTTCAACTCTTTCCTTGGTGAAAGACCTACTGACTCAAATAATCCCTCCAGTAAATCAATTCTGTGATTAAATAGGGATCTTACCCTTGGTTATCTACAGCACTTGCTATACATTTGCATTTGGTATAATGTGGCTTGAAATTGTTCTCAACACTGATTATTTATCTCACAGGCTCTGTTTCAGGGGTGTTTTCTGAGTAGTCTTGATCAACAGGTTCATGACTGACTGTACATTGATTGTTCTATTGCTTACCAGCAGCAGTAGTCCCAAATAGTTTCAGAATTCTGGTCTGTCCTCAAGTAGTCCATATTCTTTTTAAACAGGAAATTAAGGAGCCAGTCTCAGGCAGTTCATCTGGGAGCCAAAATTAATAATGATTTGTTCTTAGAAATGCCTCCTCATACCATTTTTACACTCAAGTGTGGATGACTTCGATTGGTTTTTCACAGAGAAGACAACTATAAAAGTAAGAGTTTCCAAAGATAAAAAGTTTAGTTTCTCCTGTGAAGGAGAGTTTATAACTAGCTGGAAAACAAAAACAAAATAAAACAAAACAAAACAAACAAAAAACAACAACAACAACAAAACAAAACAAAAAACCAACAACAAAAAAACCCCCAGAAACAGGGGGGAAAAAGACAAAACAGAAACAAAACAAAAGAAAACAAAACAAAACAAAAAAACCAAGGGCCGAAACACCAGTAAAATTATAAGACCTGGTAACTACTAGTTTTCAAGTAATTTGAATTCTGGGGATGCTGTGGTAAGTTTAATGACAAAGCTAATTACTCACAAGAACAAAATTTGAAAGGGTTTTATGGTGAATGCTTCACATTAAATTACTGGCACTATTTTGGTCGTTGTGACATTTTAAAAACAAGCACATGGTTGTACTCAGATTGCTTGTAAGGCTATCAGATACATCTCAAGGTGCTTGCTTTAGGTGTACATTAAACAGATATAATGTGGCTGTGGATGCTGTTCTCTAACACAAGTGATTCAACATGCCCACAATAGAAAGCATGTAATTAAGTTCTGCACACACCATTACTGGAGTTATGGGGCAGACTAAGAAACATTTCACTCGTCAGAACCTTGAGAGAACTTGTGCTCCTTCTTCCAGCATGGATCATTATGTTCTTCCCTTCACAGGACAGAAGAATACAAAAGTGTGTGAAATGTTTCAAACACAGATATTGTTTCGCCAGGAATTTTGAGTCACTATCTTTATGCAAGAAATGTCACACAGTGCACAAAAGCAGGAGCAGCTTTTCCCTTGAGCCTGCACAGTAGAAATTAATAATGCAGTCCTCATTTTGTGCATTCTGTTGCATCTTTCAACCTTGCTCCACTGCTTAAACTCAAGTCACTTTTGTTCTTTCTATAATTATTTAATTTATGTGGAAGTTCTTTATGTTGGAGGATACAGTCATATAGAAAGGTTTTCTCACCTCCAGAAGTAGTTTCATTTTTCTGTTCTATTTATTTATTTATCCATTTCAATCTGTTTATTTATTTCCAGCACAGGTTTTTTTTATTAGTGCCCTAATTTACAGAGCAGGGAATACATTGCACATGCCTGTCTCTTCATCCTTTATTACAGCATTAACCTTTCCATTATCTGCTCAGAAGCAGGGTTTAAATGGCAACCATTAGATCCAGCAATGACTTCATCGGCTAATTTAGCAGTAATCCCAATCAGTCAGTTGATGGCCCACAGATCCAAACTTCATGAGTCAGATCATAAAAGAAGAAACAAGAAATAACAGCTAAAACCAGATTGAATTCAGGGGTTATTGGCTCCTCTCCACTTGCTTTTATGGTACAGCAAGTTAGCTAGATTGGAGTCACAAAATGCTCCTAATTGATAAGGTAGAAGTGCATCAGATCAGATTTTTTGCATGGATGAATTTCCATAATTACCTCCATTCAGCTGGGAACAAATAAAGTATAGATTAATTTTCTAAGATTCACACATAAAAATCCACATTTATTTCTTAGGTATATATGAAACATATCACTATGCCTTTGGGTGCTACCAGTTCCTATTTTAGAGTCAGCATGCATTGGTGTGGTTTGTATGCTCCTGCCTGCCCCCTCAGGTCCTCATCTCCCCTTCATCCACGCCACCTGCAAGATGACAAATTCTTCTCTGTCAGAGAAGTTTAGTGCCCAATGGGAACTGAGAAAACTTGAAATCTTAAGCTGGAAAGATTCAGATAACCTTAACTCTACCTTTCTGTCAGCCTTGTGGGCTGGATCTCATCACCTTGGCAATACTGGGTTTAGGGGGAGTTCAGGCCAAGTGAATCATTGAACCAGTCTTCACTAAGCTGTGAAATTTACATTGACATCCCTCTAGTTACTATGTGATGGGATTTCAATCCCAGTGAGGAAAAAAAAATTAACTGCGATCCCTGAGAACAAGTTTGTGTACACATAACCTTAAAACCTTACTTTGAAGCTGAAGAACCAAATCTGGTAAAACAGCAAGCCATACTATCACAGGTACTTGTTAGTACCTCTAACTTAATTGTACAGTGTTTTAGTATGAGACTGGCAGGATTAATGAGTCTATCAAGGGCATTAAGACAAATGTAGCTAAAGTGGAATGGGTTAATTTTTTATACTAAGAAGCAATTAATTAATATGATGGCACAAAATCCCGGGTTTTCACAGTTAATCTGCTCCCATTATCATTGTAGCCTAGTTAAAGAAGGCTCAGGTATTTCTACATCTAACTGAAACCTGTTCTATATTTGTATTTTTTGTTTCTTAGAAGCAGTATATATACAAAGGCCACCATTTAAGGAAAGTAATGACAGCTTGAGCAGAAGTGCAATAAAATCCAGGAAGTCTTTGATGCACAGGACGACACACTTTTACATCTTGCTTCCATAGTCTGATTTAAGCCAAGCAGCAGATTTGGCACCAGGGAGGGATATTTCTGCATTTCACTCTGGCATCAAGCATTGGCTTAGGCCTGGATATTTTCTTTTCTTTTTCCTAGAACATAAGGCATCGTCTATTTCTTAGGCTAATCTGGGAGTTGTTTTATTATAGCAGGAAACAATTAGTGTCTCACTCTTGAAATGCTTGGTTCTCAGTACAGGCCTTTTCCATTTTTCAATGCTTCAGGCTCATTGTGGAGGTAACTGTCATTGTTCTGGTGAATGCAGTGCATAAGTAGATTGTCTCTGATATCATCTGCAGAAAATACTTAATTTTATGTAACTGCATGTGACTAAAGCTGTTGGTCCTTTGCAATGAAAGAGAATCTTCATATCTTGGAGCCTGACCATGAATGGTCAGACGTGCAAAAGGGGTTGTAACTCCTGCACATGCAGTGGAAGACAATTGAAATAAATCCAGAAAGATCAGAGAATCATAGAATATGCTGAGTTGGAAGGGACCCATCAGCATCATTGAATCCAGCTGCTGGCCTTGCACAGGGCACCATGACAATCACACCATGTGCCCAAGAGCATTGTCCAAGTGCTCCTTGAACTCTCTCAGGCTTGGGGCTGTGAGCACTTCCCTGGGGAGCTGTTCCAGTGCCCAAGCACCCTCTGGGTAAAGAACCTTTTCCTGATATCCAGCCTAAACCTGCCCTGACACAACTCCAGGCCATTCCCTTGGCTCCTGTCACAGGTCACCAGAGAGAAGAGATCAGTGTCTGCTCCTCCTTTTCCCCTCATGAGGAAGTTGTAACTGCAATGGGGTGTCCCTGCAGTCTCCTCTTCTCCAGGCTGAAAAATCCAAGTGACCTTAGCTACATCTTTTATGGCTTCACCTCAAGGCCCTTCAGCACATCATGGCCTCCTCTGGATGCTCTCTAATCACTTATTGTGGGGTTTTTTATTGTGTCACCCAAACCAGCACACAGGACTGCAGGTGAGGCCCCAGTGCAGAGCAGAGCAGGACAATCCCTCCCTTGCCTGGCTGGTGATGCTGTCCCTGATGTTCCCCAGCACAGGGCTGGCCCTCCTGGCTGCCAGGGCACTGCTGGCTCATGGTCAACTCACCACAGACCAGGGCGCCCAGGTCCCTTTCCACGGTGCTGCTTTCCAGCCTCTCATTCCCCAGTCTATCCACACATCCAGGATTGCCCCATCCCAGGTGCAGAATCCAGAACCTGCCCTTGCTAAACTTGATGTGGTTGGTGATTATCCATGTATCTGATTTGCTGAGGTCTCTCTGCCCTCAAGGGAGTCAATAGCTCCTTCCAATTCAGTATCATCACCAAACTTCCTCAGTATAACTCCAGGTCCAAGATGCACATCTATATCCCTATTCTATTTTCCTACACTTCCTTCAATTTTACTGACCAGCTCTTCTCCCTGGTTCACGGAACCAATATAAGAAACTGATGTGTGAGCACAGGATGTAAGTGAAAAGTACTAAATAAAGGAAGCAGACATCAGTAACTTAATTTTCCTCCTGTCAGTTTTAAAATAAT
This sequence comes from Sturnus vulgaris, assembly GCF_052056855.1. Lineage (NCBI taxonomy): Eukaryota > Metazoa > Chordata > Aves > Passeriformes > Sturnidae > Sturnus > Sturnus vulgaris. The sequence goes on from NC_142243.1 coordinate 148,278,806, forward strand.
TTTTGATGAATAGGGAGAACATCTTTTCATGTGAGCTAAAAATATTACTGGAAATTAAATAGGGTTGTAAAGATGTTAAATCTGGAAAGCATATTCAATCATTATAACATCAGTTTTAGCTCCGTTTTGAGCTCAAAACCTCAAACTAAACTTAACTTTGGAGCCCTCACAACCTCTCTGGAGCGTATTCTGGTTGCTATATTTATAGACAGTGTTATATGAATGTTCTCTCTTTATGTGCAGCTATTCAGGAGATATCGAGGCAGTGGGTTGTACTCCGGAACACATCTGCTTGATGCACCAGCATTATGGAGTCAGGAAGGTTTAATTTAGCAGCTTTAACTGCATACATTGTTCACAGGGCTTAGATGTGAGCAACAAGAAATTATTTAATTCTTTTTAAACATGAATACCAAATTACTTTTGGGAAACTTTGTATGTGGGAGTGAGCACGTGCATGTGTATTCTGAATTTATTTTCTGGCAACTAAACATCTTACAGGCATTGGTTTGCTATTTCAAGGAGAGATGAAATCCAAACTACCTTGATTCTCACCCCTATCCTAAAGAGAATTTCCCAGAATGCTTGAGGAAATCTGGCAAATAAAATTATTAATTGATTTTTTAAGTGTTTTTACTCTTCAGCAAAAAAAAAAAAAAAGAAAAAGAGACAGACTGAACACCTGTGCTTTGGGGAATGAAGCCTAGAAAGAAACATTTGGGAAACTTAAGAAAGAGTATGAAAGAAAAATAATCTTAGGCTTATAGAAATTACTGGCAAAACTCTTGGTGACTTCAATCATTAAAAGACCAGAGCTCAAAGCATGAGCCCAAGAAGGGAAGAAAAGAACAGTGCAATGATGAAAGATAGTAGGCACAGAGAAATGGTGACAGCAGAGAGCAAAACCCAAAGCCAAACTCTTTCATGTGAAAATCTCCACACTTCAATGACCTAAGCACTTCTGATGTCTGGTAATTTCCCTCTTTGGGGAAGATGGCCCCAAACCTACTGTCACTGTGCACTGAACTCAAGATGTTCAAAGTTGCTGATTATTCTTCTTTGAAGTTTTCTTTTTTTTTTTTTTTTTAGCCTATCTGCTGTCAGCTAAGGAATTTTTACCCCACCAGTTCTGAGTACCTATGCCTCTGGTGACTGGAGGAAGCCTTAAAGAGAGATCTTACAACTGTAAAAAAAATTGTTCATTGTAATAACTTGGAATATAGGCGATAAATTGAGGTGCCTTTAGCTAATGCTTTAGTTTGAGGTGTTTTCCAACAGAACAGGAGAAACCTACTAGAGCAATTAAAGGCTCAGGGAAGGGAAGCTGACAGGATTTAGCTAAGGTTTTATTAGAAGAATTAGTTTTGAATTTTACAGTGTCAGTTCTGAAGGCCTGGGGCTTTAATCCTGCAAAGACTTTACCATGCAATCTGTGCTGGATGTTGCACCATGATACATCATTCCCTGTTTGCAGCACAAATTATTTTCCAATTGAGATTTCTGAAAACTTTGAAAAAAATAAAGCATATGATTCAGCTCCCATTGATCAGCTGAACTACACCAAGCTGCAAAGCTTGTGAGGATGTAATCTTTTGGGGGAGTTAAATTTTAACAGACTGCTGGGGATATTTTTGGTTTGTCATGTGCAATCTGGCTGTAATCTCATTGGTACCCACTGAGAAGTCAGAAAGGATGATGTCTGTGCTGGAGCTGCTGGTGAAAGGTTATTCTTAATTTTGATCTGGCAAGCGAGTTATCAGCCATCATGAATGACAAGATTCCTTCTCCCACTCAGCCAGTGATGAGCAGACTTTAAAACCTACTGCCTTAAGAAAGCATAATTACAAAGCCATTTCAAAGTCAAGGTTAAAAACCTGAGATGCTTTATAGCCCCTTTGTAGGAGAATATGAAATAGCATTGTATGCTTTCCTCTTTGCCTCCATTAACTAATTATCTAAAAAAAACCTCAGCAGTTGTTGTTCTAGGAGGAAACTGACAGTTAAAGACTGAAAAGAATATTTTACCTTAAACTGGAGGGAGAAGAGTGTTAAAAAAAATAAGAGGTTTCAGGCTATTTTTGGCAAAATCAAGCCCTGGATCAAATTGTCTGGCAACACAGTGGAGTTACCATAAGTAACGAAGGAGGCCACCAGATGCTGAAAAGAGCTACTTACAAGTGGATGAAGCTTTATGTTAATTTAAAATGTGGTGATTCAATAAACAATGAATTTAAAATGCAGTGATTCAATAAACAATGGGGATCATCATTTCACAGGTTTGTGGGATGGCATCCCACCACAAACTAACAAAGTTTTCCATCAGTATCAGTGCTGATATGAAATTGTGTCTGTTTTCAAAGCTAGAGCAAACTAAAGGAAAAATAAACAAAAAAATTATTTCTTAAGTAAAATCTTCCATTCACCCTCAAGGAAATGTTAAAGAGAGGATCATTTGATCTAATCATATAATGTGAGCAAATCTCTGAAAAACAGCTGCAGCATGAAGAGGGCATCAGTGTTAACTCTCCAGCATGGGCATTAATGTCTAATGATTAGCACTCATGAAAAGCACTTTGTTGCACATGCAAAACCCAGTTGCTAAGGGGACCTGAAAACTATTTAAAGCCAGAAAGTGGCAGGCATCCTTATGCAAGCTCAGTGTTATGCTGTCTCTGCAATCTTCTTTAATGCAAGTATTTGTGGTGAGAAGACTGAAGCTGAGTAAGATCTCTGCTGTCTTGCAGGAAATGATGGAAGAAAGGAAGAACAGGACATTAGAGTGGTGTACAGATAGGTCCACATTCAGAGTGAGACCCTGGCTTCTATAGACCAAGGTGCCAAAATGAAACAACTACATTTATTCAATATGTCCACGTTCAAGACATCTAAACCCTACTGCTGATGAAGACATACCTAAATTCTGTGTGCTGCATGCCCTGCTGCTTTCCACAGACTGACAGAAGGTTACTTCACCTGCCTGATGTTTACTTGCTGATGACAAGGAAGAGACCTCAAGTAGGAACTGAAATTGTCGTCCCACACAAATACAGGCCAGAAGCTTTACAGTTACACTTATATAAAATAATTTAAAGTGCTTGACTCTAATCACAATTTTTTTTTTTTTTTTTTTTGCTTTCTGGTATCAGTCTGATGTCTGACTGCAAGCATACTTAAAGCACTGTGCCTCAGTAATTTATTCTAGCAGACAGAGAGCTGAGGGGTAACTTCATGTACAGCCTTCTCAGTGCAGTCTGGCAGTGGTCTTGTGATTCCCATAGTTCTGAAATACTCCACAGAGGCAGGATCCAAAACAAGGGAGGTAACATTTCTATTATGAGGTTTCTACTGGAGCTGTGTTAACAGTAACTCAGTAAATTAACTCTGCTATCATCTTCACAATTCTCCTGGGTGATGTCAGACCACACCTAGGGCTGCTTTCCCCTGAGTTACACAGGCAGCCACAGCATGCAGCACAAATTAAGAGTTTGGCTGAAGGAAACTTCAGGAAGTACAAATTTTCAAAGGTTACAGGCCAATATTTCTGGAAATTTCAAGGACTCCTTGTGCTAACGAAACTTTAATTAAGGGAGGCTTGTTGAGACAGTGCTGAACTGTGAGGGTAGTACTAAAAATTCATTAAGAACATAAATGCCTGTTCAGTGTTATTAAGAAACAATGTCTTGGTAATTTCCTTTGCAGGGTATATTATTGAATTGGAGCAGGTTTACAATCTTGGAATATTAATTACCTTGCACTAATGCTGTCAATACCAAACACAGACTGGTGGGCTTTCACAGAGCAACTGGTCTCTTTATGCAACCTAAACTGAAGCCATCTATTGCTTTCCCATGTTCCCACTTAGTGTCTGATTTCAGCCACAAAGTCTGACAGCCAAAAGCAGGAATTTATTAGATCAGTGTTATTTGGTGACAACCATGGTGGATTTTCTAAAGATGCTGTTCATTAATGACAAATGAAACCCTGCCATAAAGCAGTCGCTGGTTCACAGCACAAGGAGGAAGTGTATGCACAGCAAGGGAAATGACCTCTCCCCCACTGCTCCCTCCCCAAATGTCACATGGCCCAAATGGTATTCACCAACACAGCCCGTTTTGATGACCACAGCTCCTGTCCCACTTCCAGGAGCACTTATCCTCCCAAGAGATGGGGTAAAAATCATCTCTGGGACATGGCCTGTTAGACAAAGCAGAAGGACGTCCTTGGGGACAAGTTAATTTCTCCAGTCCTGCAGACTCCTAGGCTGAGTATGTAAAAGGGGATACTGGCAACAACATCACAGATAACTTCATCACAAGGAAAGTTGAGTTACTTTTGGTTATGTAAGGCCACATCAAAGACAGCCACCCTTGAGTGTCATTGTGTTCTGAGACTGACCTTTCTCCATCCCACCGAAGTGATTCTGGCACTATGAATACAGAGGTAAAACAACATCTAGTGTACAGTGGCTGCTGTGACCTTTCTGAAGGAACAGACCAGTTTCTGCCTCCCTGAGAGCTGTGACTTGCTCCCCCCCTCTATGACAGTCTGGAACCCACTCCTGTTGGTCCCCAAGTCCCCATGAGCTCCAGTCTATAGCCAAGGTTTTAACACAGCAAGGCAGGATGAACTTTGCAAGGTGGTAGTCTACATTTGTAATCTTCCTCCTCTGGACGTTTTCTCTTCCTTGGCAAGTCCTCATTTCTTGCTGTGTGTTTCTCTAGCAGTCTCCTAGCCTGAATCTGTTGGTCGGTTTCTCTAAATCCCTTTAGCCTCGGCTTTGTCCAGAAGCTGCAGAGCATAAAACATTACATCCCATCACAACCACAACTCAGAAGTGATGACAGCTCTAGAGAGCATCTCAGCCTGTAAACCTATATCTGGCATTTAGAATTCATTTTATGTTATCTTTACACTGCAGACCAAGCAGCAATTTTAATACATGAGTAAACACAGATTCAACACACCAAAGGAGAAAACATTCTCCTGGGATGTACACAAAGGACAGTTTAATGTGTTTTTTTGCCTCTAAGGCTTTTCAGTGCCAAAAGACCTTGAAATTTATCTTTAACTGCCCACTGCTTTTTTTTTTTTTTTTTTTTTTTTTTTTTTTAATCTCTTGCTTGTGCCATCCCACCCTGAGGACACGCTGTACACTACAAAGAGATACAGAGTTTATCCCAGAAAAAAAACAAACCAACAAACCAAACCAAAACATTTTGCTCAGGAAAACGAACCCAAACCAACAAGATATCTCTCCAGCAGCTCCTTTCTCATCTTAGCAAAACATTGCTACCACTTTCAAAGCATCTAAATGAATCCTTCCTAGTCTTCTTAAATATTTATCTATTTACCTTTCATTTTAATATACAGCCTTCTGACTCTAAGAGATTAAACACTTAAAAGGATGAAGCCTGCCCTCACCTACCAGTTCTCTTGGGATAATCACCATTCCAAACCTACTGGGAAAGATACACCACTGTGGTTTCAGGTGGACTGATTCAGACCCTTGAATGTGCAACTTCTCTCTCTCCTTAGGTTGCAGCATTTTATTGACTTTTGGTGGTTAGCTGAACAGGCTGAATATCTGTGTGTCTCACTGAAAGTTAAATCCAAGAATATATAGTGACAGAAGGTCTAATACATTAATAAATAATAGCTGTGCAGAGGAAGGTAGGAATTCAACACCTTCTGCAAGTACTGACAAGGGTAAAAGCAGTGCCACCAGGCAGCCAGGATGAGCCACTCAGTCTGACAAGCTGGAGAGCCAAGGGCATGGTGTAGGCACCAAGAAATGACCAGTGTTGCCTGATGACAGAAACTCATCCTTAGTTAATGAAATGTTATGGCTGAAACAGGTGTCTTAAAGGCATTTTGGTTGTTCTGTGTATCTCTCAAGGAGGCTCCAGAAGTGTGTTAATGGTAAGATAGCGTGAGCCAAATAAATGTCAAAGTTAAATACTTTGTCACTTGCAGTGGTGGATTGGCTCCAAGAGATGATACAGCTGGACCTGCCTTGGCTCCTGCAGACAGTGCCTGGTGCTATGTGAGATTGGCAAAACCAAGAGTCCCCAAACCAGACAACCAAAAATAGAATTGCAACTATCTTCCAAATCCATTCCTAGCACTGTAAAGGACAAAGGCTTTGAAATGATGAAATTCCTTTCCAGTCGCAGCACTATTTTCTGTGTCAGCCATCTGTTGCTCTCCTGCTTATCCCAGGGAGCTGTGCCAGCTGCCTGTGCTGCACAACTCCCCACTGAAGGGCTGTAGCCCAGGGGTAGGGAAAAGGGAGAGGCAAGGAGGACCAGCCCAGAGAGGCTCTGGGACCAACCACAGACCCATCCTCAAGGTGGGGGGAAATGCTTTCAGTTCATATTTCCCTTTAGAAAGTTTGGGGCATCCACCACTGGTAAACTAATTTATAAATTTTGGATGTTTTACTATTTTCTTTGTTGCCTAATCCAAATTTTAAAAAAAATATTAAAAAGAAAAAAAAAAGATTTGGACACCCATTCTGGAGGATATCTTTTTTTTTAATTGTTTTTAGTATTTTGCTGGAGTAAACAGTAATGACCTTGACTGTAATGACCAGTGGCTACCTGAGTGTCTGGAAGACCAGTCACAGTCACAGTCACAGTCAGGGTTGGTCAAACTGGTTGTGGGCAGACTGAGGAATGAGATGATGGAAAACAGCACCGTGGAAAGGGACCTGGGGGCCCTGGTCAGTGGCAAGGTGAACATGAGCCAGCAGTGCCCTGGCAGCCAGGAGGGCCAGCCCTGTGCTGGGGGACATCAGGGACAGCATCACCAGCCAGGCAAGGGAGGGGATTGTCTTGCTCTGCTCTGAACTGGGGCAGCCTCATCTTGAGTATTGGGCACCACAATATGAAGATATTGAGCTATTAGAGAGCACTCAAATGGGAGCTATGAAGATGGTGAAGGAGGGACCATATGAAAGACATGGAGGGGAAGCTGTACGAGCAGCTGAGTTCACTTGGATTGTTACACCTGCAGGAGTGGAGACTGAGGAGAGACCTCATGAGGGGGGAGAGAGGCGGGCAGTGATCCCTTCTCTCTGGTGACCAGTGACAGGACCCAAGGGAATGGCCTGAAGCTGTGTCAGAAGAGGTTTAGGTTGGATATCAGGAAAAGGTTCTTCACCCAGAAGGTGCTTGGGCAGTGGAACTGGTTCCCCAAGGAAGTGGTTACAGCACCAAGCCTGAGAGAGTTCAAGCAGTGTTTGGACAATGCTCTTAGGCACATGGTGTGACTCTTGTGGTGTCCTCTGCAGGGCCAGCAGCTGGATTCAATGATGCTGATGGGTCCCTTCCAACTCAGCATATTCAATGATTCTGTGATTCTGTCTGATTCTTGATGAACAATTACTGCTGTTCACATGGTACTGACCACCGTCAGAAGTGTTTCTGTGTTCTTCACCTTAAAAAAAAAGATTATTTCAATATTGTCATTGTAACCCAATTACACCCCATGTCAGAGCAGAACAAAAAGCAAATGTGATTTTGGCTTCAAGCCTGCCAGCATTGTTCAGTGCTTCAGTGATTTTATTTCCCCTAAGTCAGCAGTATTTAAATTTGTCTGTACATAATTCCTTGTAGTTTATTCATATCTCAACAGCTGGATTGTGGCACTCTGCCCTCCATTGTATCAGTGTAGGCTGAGCAACACAGAGCCACTGTGCCTCAGAGACCATCTACTGATTTATAGCTCGCTCAGGCAGAATTTATTTTGGGATGACACAGAGTGGAAGATCCATTGCCAGTGCCCATCTGACAGGATCAGGAAAGCAGCCAGTGCCTAGTGCTTATGTGGGACAGGAAAAACTCCACTTACACTGAGAAAAAACCTGGCAAATGAAGGTTATTTTAATGTAGCCAAAATGCAGACCAGAGGTCTAAACAATTGCTTAAGCCAAAGCAATGGGTGCATCATTGTATAACAGGTATCAGCAGGGCATGCATCCACAGCCCTCTGCAGTTGTGAAATAAAACATTCTAGCTGAGAGCAGAAACTTCTGAACCATGGTACCATTAGTGATTTCAGCCAAAGCTTTGGCTTTGGTAATAGCTTTGCCTAGCTGGAAATTATAGTAATGGTCTTTATTGTTCTCTGGGTTAGAGAGTGTCTTTAATGTCAGTCTACAGGGTTACATCTCAGCAGATTAATCTAAATTTTTACATGTATGTATATAAACTTCCCTGTAGCCACCAAAGGAAAGCTGTCCAGGGTCAGTAAAGAATTTCTGGTTCTTAATTCTACTGCAGATGGTTTTCCTTAGCCTCCATTTACTCATTTGTGAAATGGAAATTCTATGATTTAACTACATTTCAGACCAGTTAAATGGTTGCAATTTCAGCAACCTGAAATCAGGAAACATATCAATATTATTGTTGTTAGCAATGCAGGATAAAACAAAAACAAAACAGCAAAACAAACAAAAAATCCCTACACCTTTTCTTAACTGGAGGACTGTGGCAACTTAAAAAGTTGCTGGAAAAAGAAGTCCTGCCTATTCCCCTTCCATACTGAACTCACACACTGTTAAAATCATTCTCTACATTCATCAGCCCTGAGGAATCCTCTTCACAGCACCTGTAGGAGCCCTCTGGTGTATTCCCAGCATCTAAGCATATGGGCTGAGAGTGTGTTTGTGCTTCAGCTCCTGAGGGCACCATGCACAGAGATAAGGGACAGTGAGACTCAGCACCAGCTGTAGCCAACGCTGTTCAGGCAACTCCCCAGTTTCCTCTTCTCATGTATTTTCAGCAGCAGCAGCAGAACAGTAACCCCTGGGTACCACTTTCCAGCTCCCATTCTGACTCACTGCCTGACCCCAGACAAGTCAGTTAACCTCACTTTGCCATTTTATGCCTGAGCGTTAAAAGAGTGCAGCAGTCACCCTCCTCTTCTGGATGTTGCAAAGCTTTGGCAATTCGTACTTGTCAACTGCTTTGGGATCCTTAGACAAAAGGAGCTAATGGATCAATATGAATATTTATGAGAAAGCCAAACCTATATGAGTATTTATAAGAAAGCCAAACCTATAACATAATGCATGCAAGTTGAATGCAGCTGCATGCACTTTGCTGGACAGCATTGGGCCACTGGGCTTATTTCTCTTCTTTTTGTACTGGACCATGATTGCAATATTATGCCATTTAACAAGGACTATACTTGGCACTGGTTTTCACAAAAAGAAATTATTACCTTGATATTCATGATACCCTAAATGTTGCCCAAATTGTTGCATGTAACATTTTGCAGAGGCACCTGGGCATCTTCACATCCCTGCAATATATGTTCTTTCCCATCTTTTACAGTAAGTCTTTCCTTCTTTGATCTGAAACACCATTAGTCAAATTTTTATTGTTTTAGGAAAAGTCTTATTTTCATAAAACTTTGTGCAGTATTCAGTCCTGCTTAACGACTGACTGTAAGGTATGGACAATTATCTAGAGGGCTAATTGCATACATTATGATTCCAGCTTCATAGGGCAAATTTCTGCATGACTGCAAGAGAACCATGTCTTCTTGAGTGCCTCTTTTGGTAACAGAAGTCAACAGGAATGTATGAGAGATTTCTTTCAATAAATCAGTCAATAAAGAGAGATCTGTAAGAGTTGCTTGCCTGAGTCAGAGCTATGCTCCTGTTGGCTTCAGAGAGCACTATGTGCTTCAGAGAATTGTCTCTCTGCCCTCCATCATGGGTGCAGTACCACAGCTGCTAGGTACAAAGACCAGGCTATTTGCCTTTGTAGCTTTCCTTTATGCCCAGCCAACCTAACTTTAACAGACTAGGAGCAAAGAAGGTGGCAAACATTGAAAATAGGCTTTTGTAAGTAGGAAAAAACTGGGAACTCATCAGAATGAGAGATGTCTCCATGTACTTTTTACAGTCTGGTCACGTTCTCCAATTGCTCTGGTGATTTGTACTTAATCACAGCCATTCTCCTTTGCTTCCCATTCCACTCCCCTCTTTGGCTTGGGGATGAAGTCACAGGCTAAGCCTGTGATGATAACAGTCAATGACATAGTTATAGGCAGTATTTTGGTCTGACTGTAATGATGGCAGATCTGCAATTTTACTGCAGGATCAAACAGGAGGAACTGAGCAGGCTACAAGAGGGAAAACCTTCATATATTTTAAGGCAACCAGTTCCTTTATATCCTGTTAGAGGATAAATATTGAAAATACCAAAAAATTAGAAGGGAACACTAGGGAGAAAGACATTTCTGAGTGTGGGATATAATGTGCTTTAGGGATTTATGGGAAGCTAGAGCCCATTCGCCCATTCCTCCAGGCACTCTTTTTCAGTCTAATTCAGCATAAAGAAAAGTACATGCAACTTCAGAATGATGTAATGCATCTGCATAACTGAGCACTGCATTGTGAAAAAGCATTCAGTGTAATGTTAGGGATATTCGATGGAACCATTTCCACTATTAATATTCACTAAGGATTCCTAGAATTAACTATAATTACTGAGGGAAAGGGCCTAGATATGGCTGAGCACAGCTCAAAGAAAACATCTGTTCAGTGCTCTGTGCTGGGCAACCACAAGCATGGTGTTAAGCTGCATTAGGAAAGGACAAGGCAACAAAATATGAAAAGAGGCAGTTGAAAGAGAGCTGAAATAATGAATGGCTCCAAATTAAAACCCAGTTATAAATTCTACTGCTGACCCGTAGAGAGAGGAGACCTGCAGAGTATTCACCCAGAATTACCTGACTGTATGATTCTAGAGGATCTTGTGAAACAAGACCAATCTCTATTTTTATCCCAGAAAAACTCCCAGAATTTACGTTGATAAGGAGGGAATGTATCCTGTGAACAAACTGATATGTCACAGTATAGCTGTTTTGCAAATCAGACCCCTAAAAGCAAACTCCCCACACAAAGGAGGAGTGTGAGGGATTGCAGAATATTCTTTCATTTATTGCAATAAAAGAACAATATGGGGAGCCCCACAGCAATACTTTTTTATTCATTAATAGATTCGTCACAACATGGCAAACAAAGCTTATTGTTTGTCAGGGGGTTCTAGCTGAATAATTACATCTTTTTAGGATTTCTGGTGCCTTGAATGTATACCAGGTCTAACAGTCTTGGGAGGCTTCACCTACACAGTCTGTGGCATCCACCAATGTCCTAGGCATTCTTGAATGACACTGTTTAGACCTGTCTTCCTGCTTCTAAACTGATTAGGAAATTTCTTAACCTTGATGGCACTGGGATTTTTCAGTCTGACAGGTTATGAGATTAAAAGACCAGTGAGCAGTGAGGAAAATTACAGAAAAACAAAACAACTGAGGGAAATAAATCCTTTGGGTCATTACATCCCTCCTACCATAAGATGTCACATAATCCTGTGCAAAAGCAGGTCAGACTGCATCTCCATTGCTGTGATCATCTCTCCTCTGGTGCTTCTGATCCGAGAGCGTCACATAATCTTACTCCTTAATTAGTCATAACCCTTCTTGTTTTCAGCCTAAAATAATCATGAGCAATATATTCATATTTGGTTCTGCCAGCACTGTCCTGTCTGCTAACAACTGTGTTTGCCTCCCCAGTGATCACACACTGATGTATTGAAAGACAACATATATTTCTGCAGCCTCCACTTTGCTGAAATTAAACAAGCTGACTCAGTGTGTCTCTCCTCATAAGAAAATAATCTCTCGGTTTTGTCATTACCCTGTGGTCCACCTCTGCACCTGATCTAGACTGAACTTCTCTGCTCTGAATATGGCCAGATTCTTACATACATATGTAAGTTTCTATCTTTCCCAGTTTCTATCTTTCTGGAAATTTTTGAATGAAGTTGGGCATCCTTTGCACATGTCTGCCGGCCTCTGGAAAGCAAAACTGATTTTCTGAGCTGCCTTTTGTTTAATTTCTAAAAGTTCCACATGGACCTCAAATAAAAAACCACGTTTGCAGTGTTTTAGATCTTAGTATCTTAACAATACTTCTTATCTCTGGGAAAAAAAAATGATGTATCTTACAACTGCATTTACTCTTTCATAGTCACATTACATTTTCTGTTTACCTCTGTCGTTTAAAAGAAAAAACTCTTACAGTTCTGTCTGTTGCTGAGGCCAGGGTGCCAGCTGGTATCTGCACAGACCATTTGACATTTCTCACCATTTGACTACAGGGAACATGCTGGCTATTCCTCCTTCAGTTTGATAGATTTCCTGAAAACACTCATATGACAATCAATATGCCAGTTTTTCAGGATTCTGGGACAAAGAGTGTGGTGCTCTCCTAGATGTCTCTCAGCATTCTTTGAATTTTGTTTCAATATTGGATCTGATAGCTTCGTCTATCATGTATTTATTTTGTATTTTCTTTTAGATTTTGTGGCTCTTTGCTCACTAATTAAGGAAGAAATTGGAGTTTGGCGCAAAGAGATACTTGCAGAGACATGGGATTAGAATCTGGTGCTCTCAGCCAATAATAATATGTGAAAAGAGAATTTTCTTGTAGTACCTCAAAGCTGATGGGTTATTTCAAGACTTGTTAGGAAGCATAATTGTCATCTTGTCTCTGTTCCAAATTGGAATAGATAATCAGTAATAATCCAGTGATGAAGAGAGCTACAGAACTGTGGCCTTTGGAGTACATTTGAAATTAATTTTAATTTAACTTTTCCTCAGGGACAGTTCTGGTTCCCTTGGATCTAAGATGGGGTTAAGAGTCAGGATTTGTGGTCCTTGTTTCAGTTTCTGATAGTGAATCAAACATTCTCAGAAAACCTAGTGAGCCCAAAGTATCAATTTAGAAGCAAAATCAATTATCTAAGGTGTTCAAATTATTAAATGCATTTTGGTTATAAAGGCCAAGACATATTTATTTCCTTCTTGCTTCTTTTATACTGAGAGTACTATGTTGGATAATCCTTCAGAGAATTTAGTGAATAAAATAAAATATGATTATTTCTAAAAAAGATGCTCTGAAAAAACCAAAATTCACAGAATTGTTCCATGGATGCAGAATGACATTGTGAGCCTTCTTGTCATTTAGGACTTGATTATACTACTGGTCTGAAGGATCCTTCCTTCACTTAAAAATGAAGAAATTAAAGTATAAGAACATGTGAGTTTCCATTTGAAGGGTGAACCAGAAATAGAATATACTATTCCATATTTACACATTCAGTACCGTTCTGTGAAACCTCTTTAGTAGTGTTCAAAAAGAGCAAAAACCCAAAAGATGATTTTCACACATCTTCCCCAGCACATAAAGGAGAGCAGTTCTGTTCTAGTTTAAGAATGAAATGTCTCTGTTAAGCCAAAATGTTTTATACCTGTGTGGTGCGTTGACTTGGGAAGAAGAAACTCAGAGAGAAGTTGTCTCTATGAGGGCTTCCTCTGTGGGTTGATTGGCACCATTGAGGGCTGGTTTAGTTATTGACAGCCTCAACAGCCACTTGGAGAAAGTTAGTTGGCTCCATGACCACACATTTTGAAGGAGGTCATCCAGAACTGAGTATCTTTTATTTCCAATGGCACCGACACGGGCTCCCTCCCATGTGGGGGAGCTCGGGAGGCCGCTGGGCCCCGTTTGCAAACCAAGGGACCCGATGGCCGGGGGGAGGAAAGGCTCATTGATGAGACCTTAGCCCGGCTTCCTCCCCCTCGGGCCCGCGGCTCTGGGGGGTGCTCAGCTCCTGCTGCTGCCTCGGAGCAGCTTCGGAAGGGCCAGGCCGGGCCAGCCCCGCACGGCCTGGGGGAGGCAGCCGGGCCTGTCTGGGAGCAGGGGCGGCCATGGGCAGTGTGAGCTGCAGCCCAGCCCCAGAAAGGCTGACTGAGATCTCAGCCACTCCTCACCCAGCACAGTCTGGGCCTGGCCCAACTCTTGTAGCTGTGTGAAACTTTAACTCTTTGGGCTTAGATAAAATTTGCAAAACCTCCAGCCTTCCTTTGAATATGAGAGGGGAAAAAAAAGATTCTCCAAAGTCAGTGAAGAAAGAGCTGTTTTTTAGATGGAAGGAGAATGAGGAGATGCTGTGAAGATGGCTGAAATGTCCTTTTATAAGATTGTAGGGATGAACTGATGTACTGAATATTCCTACAAACCGTGGAGAAAAAGACATGGGGTTTGGAGATGTTCCATTTGATAAATCATTTGACCAAAAAGTACCTGTGTTGCGAATCTTTTGTCCCGAGGAAAGAAGGGGATCTCAGTTTTCTGAGGATGAAGCATCAACAGAGAGAAAAAAGATGAAGAGAGCCTTTGCTTTGGAACATTTCATTCTTAAAAGTAATACCCCATGAGTCTGACATGGCCCACATGTGCAGCTCTGGGAAGGCTGTGGAGTTGGGAGGAGTGACACGACTGCAGGTTCCCGGGTGGATGCAAATTGTGAAAATGAAACCACAAGAGGACTGGTTTATTTTCCTCCTTGTGGAGAAAAATCCCTCACAAAAGGCAACTTCTCTCTCTGAAGTGAACTGAAAAAAAGACTGTTTGAGTTGGGAACTGACTGAAGTAGTTTTTTTGTATGTTTGTTTTCTTGTTATGAAAGTTGGGAAAGGGAAGGAAGGAGTGGTCTGAAAAATCTTATTTGAATTTGGGTTTTTTCTTTTCTTGGTGTAGTTAATAAATTTCTTTTTATACCCTCTTAAATTTTAGGCCTGCCTTGCTTCTGCTCTTGATTCTATCTCACAACAGAAAATGAATATATTTAAATTGTCAAATGAAAACCATGACATTTTTTGGTGCATTGGCCGGGAAATTCAAATTAAATGAAGGCATTTTTTTTGAAAATTAAATTAAACCAAGACAACTTGTTGACATATCTTTGAAATGCAGTGTACACACCTTCCACAGGTAGGAGCATTTCACTGGGACATTCTCCCATTTTGCCTTCTGTGCTGGGTTCATCTGAGGTGAAGTTAATTTTCCTCCCAGTGGCTGGTATGGGGCTGTGTTTTGGATTTGTGTTTATAATACAGAGATGTTTTTGTTATTGCTGAGCAGGGCCTACACAGAGCCAAGGCCCTTTCTGCTTTTCGTACAGCCACGCTGGGGAGGAAATTGGGGGAGCAGGGGAGGCTGGGAGGAGACACAGCCAGAACAGGTGACCCAAAGTGACCAAAGGGATATTCCAGACCATGTCACATCATGCTCAGTATATAAAGTGAGGGGAACAAGGAGGAAGGCGGGACATTTGGAGTGATGACATTTGTCTTCCCAATCACCATTACATGTGATGGGACTCTGCTCTCCTGGAGAAGCTGAACACCTGCCTGCCCGTGGGAAGGAGAGAATTCATTCCTTGGGGGGGTTTTTTGTCTGTGTGCTTGGCCTTTGCTTTCCCTTTTAAACTGTCTTTATGAAACCCACGAGTTTTCCAGCTTTTACCACCCTGACTCTCTCCCCAGTGCTGCTGGTGGGGGAGTGAGAGTGGCTGCGTGGGGCTGGGCTGTTGGCTGGGGTTAAACTACAACAACTTCTCAGTCTTCTTCCCACCTCTTTCCTTAATGGGAACAGACTTCTGTGCAGACTTGAGGATCAAACCACACTTCTGAACCTGCCCACAGTATTCTCAATTGCTTCTGTGATTTATCCAATTGATAATATCTGCCTTCATTTTGGGAAGGAAAGCTGAAAGCTGTTAGATTGCTCAGGATAACTGGAATGTCTTTTCTAGTTTGGGTCATTTTTACAGAAACAGGACAGGAGTTTATCCCTGCCAGTTTATCTTTTCCACCAGCCCTGCAAGCGTGGTCATTTCCAGGTCAAGGAGGAAGGTAGGAATTCAGTTAGGGTGAGGGAAAAGCCATCGACCTCTTTATCTGCTACATCTCCTTACAATGCATGTTGTCTGCAATTTGAGACACCTACTACTTTTCCCCCTACCATATTTCAGGTAAGCTGCATGACCTATCTGAATACAAAATAGTCTGGAAAAGAGATATCACAGAAGTGTCCTGCCAGTTCAAACTAGTGGCCCGTACAGGTGTTCTTTTTCCAGATATAGAATAGGAGCTGTTAGGGTCAATACTAAGAGTATATGTATCATGTTTTCCACTCTGCTCTCTGCACTCTTCCAACATACACAATTGCTGTATTATCAATGTTGGATCTCTCCATTTCAAGGAGTAAAACACTATCTGAGCATGAAAACTGGAGAGTTGATCAAACTGAGATTGGGAATTTAAAAAGTGGCACATCCAATTGTTTTCTGAGAAGAAGAAAATGCCAATAGATAGCAGGAGTGAAGTAATGTCAATGGAGATAGGAGCTGACCTACAGTAGATAGTCTTCTCATGAAGTCTGATGAAGAAACAAGAGTTTACAATCCCAGCTGCTACAGGCACAACAGGGATGAGAGGTTTGGGCTGCACAGGCTGTGGCATAGAGATTGCATAGTAGACTACATGTTTTTCCTGGCCTCCAAGTGTCTCCTGAAAAAGGAGCAAGATGCAAACAGCCTATGGTGGTGGAGGTGGCTCTCCAGTTTGCCTCTGGAGAGAGGCCAAGCTTTGCACATGTTTCAGTTCAGTCTAAATGCCAGTGGATAAAGCTGTCAAGTGTTTGGGAGTTGGCATCCACAGTTGGAGAGATTGTCTAGGATGTTGTACAGAAGCTAAAATAGGAAAATTGAATAGTTGCACAATGTTCAGGCATGGTCACAGCACACCTCCCCTCTGTCGTGACAGCACTAAAACAGGAAACTGTCAGTGAGGAGGAGCCCATGAAAGTCACTCAGCACTATTTACCTTTTCACAATAGTAACCCAGCTGTTATGAGAGTTGTGAGTATAAAAATGATCAATCTTTCTTTGAAATAATCCCAAACAAAATACAAACATCAAGGCAGAGTTAACTCTGAGACTTAACACAGGTTGTGCTCATGTGTATACACCTATGTGTAAGCAAGATGCCACATTTCTTCTTATCATTACTGGAGATCTAGGGCTTGGTTTATTTGAACAGACATGGTGCTGTAATGGGAGATTTTCTCTGTGTCCTACTTAGCATCCCATACTGATACTTTGGGTCATCTCAAATGTCACCAGCTGTTTACATATAGACAATAAATGGAAATAAAATTCTCCCCCCCTTCCCCAAACTCTGTGTCCCCCTGCCCCACTCCAGTCCTCCCCAAATGAAAGAAAAACAAAACCAAAAAACTCTTGAGCTATGCATTCCCTCATTCATAAAATTAAGAGACTATTTTGCCATCTTTTGCCCATTTTTTATGTCCAGTTCAGGCAAACTCAGTCTCCTGAAGGTTGGGAAATTTGGGAAATTGTGTGTTTAGTAGTTGCTCATACAACCTTAAGTGATGGATACCTTGAAAATACAGATGGTCTCATTCTGCCTAAGATCTGCACAAACACAAGGTATAATTGTATGTCTGTGATGTGTATGTGCTCTTAATCAAGTTCTGGAGATGATATTTCTCTATGCTTGCTTTCTCATCCAATGTTTGACCTCTAAATTCTGTTTTTAAAGGATGCTCCAGACTCAAGTTTCTTTTCAAGAAAGCTTAAAAATGTAATCTACCCAAAGTGCTAGTTTTCTTTCTGTAAACAGTAATTTAATTACATTGTTTCTTGAGCAGGCCGTAGCATGCCATTCTGAACCCCCCTCATGTTATTGTCCTGATATAAATACATCTGCAGCTCATTTGCTCAAATCTGACTGTTTACAATCCCAGCAGGAGCTGGAAAATAATGAGTTTGATCACACGGTAAGGTAAGGAGGCTAGCCTGGCTTACAGAGAGACATTCTAAGTACAATGCTTCCATTAACCCCCTAATGACATCCTCAATTGAATGTTTTTAAGCCAGAGCATAAATATAACAGCAGCAGGCCTGTGCTTGCTGGAAATAGGGTTTGCTCACAATATTCAGTTAACTTCCCATGTGATGCAAGTTAGGATTCTGTTTCCTGCCCATGGGACCCTAAGACCTGCAAAGAGAGGAGTTAACACTCAGAGAAAGCTCATCAGAGTCCGTGAAATGCCTAAGCTTGTTAGCTGAGCTGGCTTTGGAGAGAAACAGGTGCCTCCACAGGAAGAGTCAGCGGATCTGAGATGTTCCTCACAGGGTGAAATGAATTGCTGTATTGCAGAAATTTTAATTTGGAAGCCTCAAATTAATTCAAACTCACAACAGCCCCCTGGTGTGCAGCTGAGAAGTGGTTTCTTTGAAAACAGAAACAGAGGAAAAAGAAAGTTAAGCTGCTTGTCTTGGACGTCTCGTGAGTCACCAGCAGCCGGTGGCAGATTTGACAAGCCTTGGCTCCCCACTGCAGGGATGTGAGTGAGCACTCTTTGGATATAAATCCTCCCCTTTGGAAACACAATGGTCCTGGCAGGCAATTAAATGAGTGTCTGCAGATTGGTGAGGCTCCCCATGATGGCATTAGGGACTCACTGGGCTCTCTCTGTCTGATCAGTGGGGATCTGGGTGGGAAGGGTGGACCAAGTCCTTGGCTGTGCAGCTGGAAACAGTGCTGGGATTGCAGAGACAGAGGTTGATTTTCCATTATATGAGGGGTTTTTCTGCTGCTCTGACAGGGTAAAAGATGGTTAACACAGAGTGGAAGTGGCCTTGTGTAATGTTCCCTGGCACTGCAGTGTCAGAGCTTTGCCTTCAATACACCCCTCTACAACTGCTCCCCAGCTCCAAATTTAGGCTCTGCCTAACACGGATATTGAGGGTATAGAAAAGAGCCAAAGGTGATCCCTCTACAATGACTGAGACTGTGCTTCAGAAAACACAATATTTATTTCATTGCAAACATTTCCACTGCCGCAGGCAGCTGTGCACCCACAACCCCTGTGAAACCCAGCTCATGGCTGGGGACAATGTCTGTACAGAAATTAACTGATTGCTGGATAGAGCTGAGTGAGGCTGCATGCAGGGGCAAGGGCAAAGGAAGGGAAATCCTACTTTTAAGATTGTCCCAAAACTCTAATCATGGAGGTATTCTTTTGGATTGTCAGTCAAGGGACAATTTATTCTGGATAATCTAAACTGAACCTTGTAGATCTCAATAGCTTGGAGAAGCGAGAAGCAATTCTTCTGACAAATTGCAACAGTATAACATAATATTCATAATTTTTCTAAAGCCCCAGCTCCTTGAGTTATATGATTACACAAGAATCTCTGCTTTGGGCAAAATAAATAAAAAAAGATCTGTTGATGTGACAGCTATACAGAAAAGTCTGAGAGAATCAGACATGAAGGCTCCAACATCAGAAAGCTGGTAACTTTGCTTGGGTTTAGCTTCAAATCCAAAAGGATTTAGAATCTGTAGCCCTAAAGCTAAGCCACTCCTAGGGTTAAGGGTAGGAAGGAAGTAAGCAATGATTCTGCCATCCCCGGTTTGGCAAACATCTGCAGTGAAATGATGTGGGGTTTTGTTCTAGGGTAATTTTTTTTTTTTCTTTTTTGGGGTGGTGGTGTTCCTTTAAACCTGAGACCTTTTCTCAAGAGCAAATACTATTAAATCGCAGTGCCTTAGACAAACAGATGGGACACTGGTGGCCTCATCCAAGAAGGGCTGGACAGTTTTGCATGCACAGGCATACAAAGATTCCTCTGACTAAAACCTGTGTGCTTTAATTATATAATGCTTCTGTGTTTGAATTGCAAATGCTTTTTATTCTGCATCCTTGTACCTTTACCTGATGAAGAATTAATCACTTCCAGACCTGGCATATTCATGCAGTTTATCTGTGTTTTGTAAACAAATCACTTGTTTGTAAAGCTCTTAAAAAATTCAACCTAGAGATTTTTGCTAAATTATTTATGGCTGCACCAGATACAGCTGTGTGAAATGTGGCTTCTGATGCCACCTTTGCCCTAGGAAATGTGTGACCATAAATCATTTTAAGGTCCACTGGAATGAAAGTTCCTACATAAGCAAAAACATGGTGTTTCAGAGCTTTAATATTTGAGTACAAATTCATTAATGAAATTCTGTCAATTTACTGCAGGAAAGGAACTAGGATTTTTTTTTTTTTTTTTACTGGCTATATAGAATGACAGGAAAGTCTTAGAGAGGTTCAAAAGTTTAATTCCACTAACTGTCTACAGCTCAGGTACTATGTTATTCCTTTGATCTAAAATTGTTTTAACACTGAACAGATTTTCTCTGAATTTTACCAACACTATATATTTGACCATAATGACCTTCCAAACCCCCTGATGTTTTTTCTTGTAATAATTCCTTCTTTTCTGGTAGCTTCCAACTATTTTATTTTTTGATGGTCCAATTTTATTTTCAGGGGCATAGCTATCATACAGGGATTTAGTACCTCAATTTGCTTTTCCTAGTTCCTTTTCATACTTTCTCCTTCTTACAAGTAACCCTGAGGGTCTGCAAACCCCAGGTTGGAAACTGCAGTTCTGTGTTCAAAATAAAACAATTTTTATTTCTGCACAGGGACACCAAGGGAGGGAAGGACATGGGGAATGAGAAATAGGAGGAAAGGGGAGAAGAGGAGAAGGGAAAGGGAGGAAGAAGAGAAGGCAAGGAAAGATGGGAAGGAAGGAAAGGAAGGAAAGGAAGGAAGGAAGGAAGGAAGGAAGGAAGGAAGGAAGGAAGGAAGGAAGGAAGGAAGGAAGGAAGGAAGGAAGGAAGGAAGGAAGGAAGGAAGGAAGGAAGGAAGGAAGGAAGGAAGGAAGGAAGGAAGGAAGGAAGGAAGGAAGGAAGTCTCAGCCTAATATATTTTACATGGTAGTGAGAGACTATACTGCCAAATAATGTTATTTTAATTAGGCCTTTAATGATTAGGCCTGGAGAAATTTTGCAGTAATTTAATTCCATAGTATTTCTGAGGTGCATTTACTTCATTTGAGGTAGATCCTCAAATTAATTTGCTCTGAGTAAATTCTTACTGTGGCTTTCTAATCCCCTACGCCACCCTTGTGAGTTTGGTTCTGCTTTGAATCAATTCTGAATTGTCTTTACTAAAAAAAAACCTCAAAAAATTAAAAGGGAAAAAATCAAAAAGGGAGAACAGGCCTGCAGCACAGATTCCTGCAAGATAGACATTCTTTCTTAAGTAAAAATCACTTTCCCAGCTGGGAGGAGAGGCAGGAAAGACAGGAGTATATTGAGAGAGTTTTCCTTGCCATGAGCCTCACTACAGTTCAAGGAGAGAAATCAACAGAGATTATCACCAGAGTGCTCCATTGTGTTAGATCTGCACAAAGGTGCCAACACATGGAGCCTCATGCTGTCACCCATGGAAACCAGAGTTATAAGCATTTTCTAGTAATGCCAACTGATTAGGACCTATTTCAAAAGCAAACTCACTTCTGCCACATGGCTCTCAGGAGCAGTGGAGTGATGTCTTTTGTCTTCTGAGCAGATTGTCTCCTTCATTAAATAAAATTATTTTGAAAACATCCTGGGCTTAAAACCCTGTCATTAAAACAACTCACCTCACATGGCTTGGCTGGGCAACTAAAGCTGTGACAATTATTTAGTGATTTGCTACAAAAACTCCAAGAATTAGGCTGCAGTCATTTTCCTGTCCCCGTCAGAGGGCTGCACTTTTCAAAAATGTGTAAGGAATTCCCTTGTACAATACATAATGAAGAGCAGTGAAAGCAATACTACACAGTGCCAGAATGACATCCCCAGCCAGAAATAAAGGTTGAGGCTCCACTGGCAGAGTTTAAGCAAGGATGCTCAAAGGGACTTCTGAAAGTAACTCTGATTCTTTGCTTGTAGGGTGGGTATGTAGGTACACAGGGAACACAGGATGGATGAGATCAGCTGCACCTGTACTCAGTCTTTGCAATTGCGGGTAATTCTGCAAACATTTCATCTGGAAGTGCCCACAAAACCTCAGCTCAAGTCATCTTTGCAGACAACAGCAGTGTAAATGTACAAAGGAGCAAAAATGACAAGAACTACACAATGGAGGGGAAGAGAATAACAGAGGCCGAGGAGATCATTCCTCCCATTGCAAAAGCACTCAAGTGAAAATACTCTCTCCATCCAGGATGTGGATTACACTCTAAACTACAGAAACAAAAAAGAGGAAAAAACAAACAAAACAGCACCTCAGGTTTTAATTATCCAAAATGGAAAAAGAAATCTATTAAACTACGTATCTGATAGCAATTTTTAACTCATGTTGAATGAATAAAACTCTGAAACAAGACATCTAACACCTGTAGGAATAGCAGTGTGGTTCTGGCCATCATCCCATCTCTTGCCATAGCCAATCTCTGCAGTTTCACATAAAGGTGACAATTAATTTTTTTCTATGAAGGCAAATGACATGCCAGGTTTGGGAGAAAAAGGGTGGAGGATATCCATAGTACTTGTCATGGGCAACTAGCCAGAGTATGGGTATGGAACAAAATAAATGTCATTAATAAAATAAAAGCTGGTTGAGACTCAGGTGTCTGAAGACTATTCATAGCACTGGGCTGCATCCTGACTATGATTTGTATAAATGGATACTGGTGATGGCAGGACCTTTGCCAGTACAAGATGCAGACTATACCCACACTGGGCAATGGGAAGGGCAAAAGAAAAAGGAATACACCTCGCATTTTCCTGCAAATTCTCAATGTCTACCAAAACAAGCAAAATGCAGGATAACCCCAATCCTTACTCTCTTATCAAATAATACAGCCTTGTTTTCACTAACAAATCTGCTTAGTGGCAATTAGTCTGATTTGACCTTGGTAAGAAGCTGTTCATTAGCACAACTCGTGTATTCAAGCAGCCAAAATAGATTTTTAAAACCTCTTCAGCTGAAGTGTTTTGCTGTACCAAGAGACACAGGGCAAGGATACTGCCATCCATCAGAACACCAGACAATATTGAGCAATTTTCACTTTTAACACTTTTTGATCTCTCCTGCAGAAATTCAGGAACTCTGAGGTGGAAAAAGCCAATGCTGGTGACTTTCCAACCCTGGAAAAGTGAACTCCAGAAGCCTGGGAAAAAGAGAGTCAGTTGTTCTCAGAGTGCAACACAAGGCAGTCAAGTTCAATATAGTGCAGTGAAAAGAAACAGATTCTCAAAGATATTTCAAACATCTGAATTTCAAAACATTCTTGAGCACAAAACACCCAGGGGTATGCAGACAATGCTCCAGTATCAGGAAGATGGAGAAGAGTGAAAAGGGATGAAGTTTTAGGAACTATTTAGGAATGGTAATTTTGTGATTATAGAATAAAGAAGAAATTTTGCTGCTGTAGGTTCAGCAGTGGTTTTTACCAAAGATATCATGTATCTTTGGCCATTTACATGGCCTGCTACTGAAACATTGGCTCAGCTTACCTGTTTTCCTTCAGGCATACTCAGCAGTTTGGGTATGTACCTGAGTTAACTTCAAGGATATGCTTAGGATTGTACAAGAATTTAAGATCTCTGCTAATTAGGGATAGGCTGAGACATGCAATTAAGAGCTTTGCTGAATCATCCTTAACATGTTCAAATGACCTTGCCGGAAAAGAGCTTTAACAAAATGTTCCATGCTCATGAAGAAAAGGCACATCTGATGGGTAAGGATTTAAGGTGAAGTGGTGCTGGGTCATACTAGTAAACTGGCCCTAATCTGGTAGGGTGCCTCAAAATGACTAATTTTCTAACAGTGAATGAAGAGACAAGAAATGCTTTGTGGGGTATATTCTGCCTATTTACTGGGGAACCTGCCCACTTTTTGCTCATTCTTGCAGACTCTAGAGGTGTCTTTATCTCTCCTCTGTCTCTATCTGTCTAAAATAAGGAGCTCAAAGCAAAATAGTTATTGCCATACCCACCTTCTATGCTTTAATTTAGAGAGAATAAATTCTGGCTGAACAGGCATGGAGATAAACAAATTTATTCACTATCTCTCATTTTGTCAGATATGATCTGCTTGTGATGAGCAGGCTTTCTATTGCTTCTTTTGTTGAACTACTCTGGTATAATCAACAGTCAGTTTAAATTCCTTATTTCTCAGTGGCACTTGATTACTCCCTAATTTCCCCCTCTCCCGCCCACCAAATCACTCCCTTTCTTCAAGCTTTCCATACGTGTGTGCATTTTTATAGCTTTCTCCTCATTTACCCGTAATTTCACAAGTGAGTAAAACAGGAACTCTTTTTCAGACCAACTTCTGTAATACGCAAAAGCAATTCTAGTGCAAATAATTTACTCCAAAGACAAAATCCCACTAAAATAACTTAGGAAAGAATGCATCTTTAGGACGAACATGGAATCTTGTACAGGAACAATCAGTGTACCTTTCGAGAGAGATATGACTGGGATGGGGGGACAAAACCAAGAAGAGAAAACTTCTACTTGAGAAAAATCTTTGTAAGGTCTGTGGAGAGAATTTGAGAAGAAAGGGAGTTGGCAGAAGGAATAATTGTCACCTGAAAGCCATGACCAAAGAAATTCTGTCATATCTGGTGATCCAGGGTCGAACAACAGGAACAGTTTTACATCAGGCTAGCCTGATGTGTGTCCAGCAATACAAGTCCCAAAGATATATCTCTTTGATGTTTCACAGAATCACAGAATGGGTCAAGTTGGAAGGGATCACAGTGGGCCATCTGGTCCAATCTCCCTACTCAGAGCACATGGCACAGGATTTTGTTCAGACACTTTTGGAATATCTCCAGTGAGGGGAGCTCCACACCCTCTCTGGACAATCTGTTGCAGTGCATGGTCATCCACACAGTAAACATATTCTTACTCATATTCAAGTGGAATTTTCTGTGCATCACTTTCTGCCCATTCCCTCTTGTCCAATTGCTTGGCACCACCAAGAGAAGTAGATGTTAAAAAGCTGTTACTGTTTAATAATCCTGTAAATTAAGGCTACTGCTGTCCTCTTTGAAACTAATTAGTGTTGTTCTTGGTGGTCAGAGCACAAAGCTATTGGCCTGATCCCCAAAAGAGTAATTTCTTGCCTGCATAACCCTAAAAATTATTTTGGTAGAGATACGTGGATGGTGTTATGACAGAGAGAATGACAGCAAACAATATCTGCCATCAGCAGAGATGTCCAATACCAGGAATATACTGGTACCAGTCTGTTTCACAGACAGTGACCATCTCCATCACTTGAAGCCTGCTAAGGACAAGTCAAAAATTGTTTCTGTGATGCTGAGCTTTCCTTAAGGCATAACACTGCCAAGGTAACATCTCTGCATCCCTTCTGGGCTGATCTTATACCTGTTTTTGGAACAGAAGGCTGCAAGCTGGAGCTCTGATAGCCAGCTCTTTTCACAAGCCTATAAAAAAACTCAGTAAAGCAACTGCAATGGGTTCTGTAAAAGAAACATTTTGAAACTGAAGTAGACAATGCCCAGATGCAAAGAGCCTACACAAATCTATCAAAAGCCCCTAAAGTACTAATTTTGTGAACATTCATTTCACTTCCTTTCACGCAGATGCTTGATCTTTCTCTGTACTTCTAATTGAATCAACTTTTGTAGCAATCACATAGAAAGGAAAAAAATGCAAACTTATGGCTCAAGGAAAAGAGGAAGCATCTCTGCCTTGTTGCATCTTCTCAGCTATCACCACTGATCATGATAATTCACTAGGGAAATGAAAACTGTTTGAAAACTTGGAGTGGGGAGAAGTGATGAAGCACCAAGTGGGACATCAACTACATTAAGTGAAAGCTCTGTAAAATAAGCCTAGCTAGAAAGGGACTGTAAAGAACTGATTTGATAAAGAATGATTTGACCATGTGAAATATTTCTTCCAGAATGAAATTTGATAACTGAACACTCCCTTAGAAAATATCACCGTATTAAATAAGAAAACATGCTGATACTCTCCCCTCTGTCTCACAGCTCTCCAAACATCTGAACAGTTCATATTCAGTAATGCTTTTTGACTCCTCTGCTAAGGTAGTTAAAAGGTACCAGCCTTATTTCACAGAGAAACCAAACCATAAAGTGGATTAAGTGAGCTACCTGAGAGTGCACAGAACTGCCTGATAGGCTCATTTGATAGATATCCAGCAAAACCTGAACTGAGAATTAATCCCAGATGTCTTGAATCCCATATATCAGATTAAATTTTATCAAACTTCTCCTGGGATTTCAGGACTGAGGGATAGTCACATTCCATTTATCTATCTGAAGGCAGATGCAAGTCCAGGGCAATGCCTTGGCAATAGAAAAATGAGTACTGCCATCAGTGGTTGAATGTAGATCTGACCAACCTGGCCCTGCTTTAAATTCTTTTCAGGAAGTGCTGTTAATCACTAAAGGAGTATAAGCTACTCTCTGTGGCATAAAAGATGTCTGCTCGTTTAAGTGAAAACTGTTTTGGGTATGACTAGAACTGGATAAAACATTACAGCAACAAAATCAGCCATAACTCCCAGGAAAACTCAGGCAGAACAATCTGTCCTTGTTACATGACACCAGTGTTTGCACCCAGGTGCTGACGTGACAGCTACTCTCAGAGGAAGAAATCCCAGTCTCCATCCTGAGGAGTAAAATCCACAAGGAAAATCCCTCCTTGTGGCCCTGGGAGTCTCCTGCTGCAGCCTGGCTCTTACCCAAGGTGAGAGGTGTGAGAGCTATGCAGACCTTTGCCAGGGCACAGCAACCAGGTATCCTTCTGCATATCCTCAAGGAGCAGCCAGGGCTCACTACCCAGGCTTGGAAAAATATTCCATTCCTAAATCCCACAGTTTAGTGCAGTAAACAGGTAGATCATCTAGCCTGGAGCAAAAACAGCCTTAGCAATTGCCTAGCAACACTACTGCAGAGCAAGGCAGGAGCTGCAGGTTATCTGGATGCTGTAACTCACAAGGAAGAGCCAGCCCCAGCCAGAGCTCAGCAGCTCTAGAGCACAAACTGAGTCTCAGCCTTGTCTCTCTCTGCCCTAGAAAGGTAGGAACTTTCTGTCAATAAAGCAAGGAGTACTCAAAATATGTTAAAATCTTTCCTTAAAGATCTGCTTGTGTCAGTCTTCAGCCTCAGCAATTTGATAAACTTGCCAGGTAGAAAAATTAGCAGCAACTCAAAGGTTACTGTTCACTCCAAAGACTGAGAGGTTTTTTTTAATCTTCAGAACATATAATCATGAATTTGATTTTTTTTCCTGTTTACAGAAATGACTGATGTATTGTGGAACTATTATGGCCATCTCAAATTCCTCACTGAAATATAGTGCAGTTGTAACCTTCCCCCCCTTGCAGTTTATAGCTTCCATAGTTGCTTTATTAACACTGCTGCAAGAGAGAAATATGACTTGGGCAGTATATTGGTGCCCATTAGTATTGCAGATTCAGTGTTATGTGTCACATTGTAATGCTTCTGATACCACAACCAAAATGGTTACAGGGTGAATGAGGCTATTAACTCCAGGGACAGTGAGCAATTTAAATTCAAAGCTGCTCCACCTTAAAAAAAACAGCCTTTCTTGCAGGTTTGGAGATTGCAAACCTTAAGTTAGCACTTTCCAGGTGGAAAGAAATTCATATGAAAAGCAGATGAAAGAAGAAGCAAACTTAGAAATTTAAGAAAAGCGTTTATTTTGGCTGTCCAGTTATGAGGTCTTTTTTGTGTAATTGAAATTCTTTGGAATGGAATGGAATGGGGTAGAATAGAATGGTTCAGTTGAAAGGGGACTTGCAATAACCATTTAGTCCAACTGCCTGACCACTGCAGGGCTGACCAAAAGTTAAAGCATGTTATTAACTCTATTGTCCAAATGTCTCTTAGAGAGTGATGGACTTGGGGTATTGACCACCTCTCTAGGAAGTTTGTTCCACTGTTTGACCACTGTCTCAGTAAAAAAATGCTTTCCAATATCAACACTGAGCTTCTGTTGATACAGCTTTGGATCATTCCCATATGTTCTATCACTGAACACCAGAGAGAAGCCCTCAGCATCTCCCATTCCCTCTAGAGAACCACGAGGTCACCCCTCAGCTTCCTCCAAACCAGACAACCCAGAGCCCTCAGCTGCTCCTCACTGGATGACTTCCAGCCCTCTCACTGCCTTTGTTACCCTTCTTGGGACACATTCAAGGACCTGCACATCCTTCTGAACTGGTGGGGCCCAGACCTGCACACAGGGCTCCAAGGCTGAGCACAGTGAGAGAATCAGCTCTGCTGCCTGTCTGATCTGCTGGGTTTGATGCAGCCCAGGATGGGATTTGCCCTTTTGCCTGCCATATTTTTGGAAAATTGAATTAAGTTATAAATAAATCTGTGAGGTAATGACTAATAGTTCATCTTCTTTTACTCAGCATTGGCTTTGAAATTTTAGTTTTAGAACTAAATTGGCAGGATGCCAATGTGGCATTAAGGTCATTTGAATTACACATGCAAGACTGTAATATTTCACCTTTAGATTACTACCTATTGAAATACATTGATGAAATTTCATACCATCTCTGCCTTCCCTTCTTTGCCTATTTTTTTTCTTTTCCATAATAAATTTGTTTTGAAAGAACATGCTTTTAATTCTAAGTTAGCTCATGCTAGTGGGTTTTTAAAGCACAAATCTGTTGCCATTGAAATGGTGAACTCCAGAAACACTTGTCAAGAATCAGAATCATAACATCTGTCTTAGAAAGCTCTTCACAAGAACAGCTGGGGTTTTGCACCATATCATGGTAAAGGCTTTTCTAAGAGCCTTGATTTCCACTTGGATGATTGTTGGAGCATGGGTAGATTTTTGCAACCATCACTGTGGGGGTTTTTTGTGCACTAGTTTGTGTGCTCATTTCCAAACTAAATCTCCCTCAAAGCCCCATAAAACGGCAAATTTAAATTGACACTTTGGTTTAATTGATCGGTTCAGTTAAGCAGTGAAAAACAAGTTGGAACAGATCCTATATTCCTGGTAAAATACACTGCAATTGGCTTCCAATCTTTCTCTCAACAGATGTAGGATCTGAGTACCCACTGGTCTGCAGGGAAGGCACAATGTCCATCAGGATACTTATTCCAGTTCCCACAGCAACATACAACCATGTAACAGAAGTGAAACACAAAAAAGACTGCCCTTAATGTCATCCTGAAATATAACCCCCACAATCTGTACAGGACTTGCTTTTGGGTGGCAGCATCACAACTTTATTTCATTTACCAGTTTAATGCAGATATTTCTAGTTTCAATTGCTTTCTGTATAAATTATTTCTTCCAAACCCCACCATATGAAAAGGCACAAGTGACTTTTCACTGTACATCCGAGTACTGGAATGAATCTGTCAAACATTTCTGTTTTAATCTAAACTACATTACATTGGAACATAAGCTGTCAAAAGCTGAAAGTGGTGAAACCTATTTAACAGAGTTGAATGCAAAATGTTTTTCTTACTTTATAGAAAACGAAGAATATAACATTTATATTTGCAATTTTTAGATTGTCCCTTACTCTTTTCACATTTGAACCTGAAATGCTTCTCACTGTCTTAAAACTGCACAGATGTTAATTCTCAATATTTCTGATTCTCACCAGGATCTCTCTTCTTTGCTTTGTCTTGGTAACCCCATTCTGATGAAGGGATGAGGCAATATACACTTACTCATAACTAGAATAATTCCTTGTCTGAGTTTGCCTTGAATAGAGCAAAGCAATGGAAGATTTAATAATTACTAGCAGCAGAGTTTGCAATTTCTATAATGACCAATCTTTCCCTATAAAATCCCTTATTTAAGATACAATTCTTGCAGCCTTTTATATATGTTTAATTCTTTGATTGCTTTTCCTAAATACCAAAATGCCAGGTAGTTTTCACCAGAGCCTTATTTAGAAGCAGTGATAAGGATTAACAAAGCTGAGTCTGTATTATGGGTGTGAAAAGGGCTGTGGATCTAGCAATGTATGAAGAGGAAGATAAAGTGTTGATCTAAAAATCACAACTGTAAATGCTGCAATCTCAGTCTTTTAAAAACTGCTATACCAAATTATTCTTTCAGAAGCACAGATAGTTCACTGATGGTATTTCCCTTTAACATCTAAATCAGAAATTATAATAATTCTTTATGCTATTTAATGACTCTGCATTGCTGTCATTTTTCACCCCTTCTTATAGAAAGGAGGCAAGTTATAGCACAACCTAAGACCTCCAGATCTGTCTCTTCTGTTAGGCCCAGCATGAACTAAGTCTTAAATCAAGGAAGTTACTAAAACAGCTGAAAAAACCTAAAATGAGCATCTTTAGCACTCATTGCAGAGAAGTAGACAGGACTGTGGCAGTCCCACGGGTTTGTAGGGATGAAAGAGGCTGCCCCCGTCCTCTCACTTGGGAAATCAGAGTCTATAGTTGTTGGATAAGCACAAACTAAGAGAAGAGGAGGATCAGAACTCACTGTTAAAGCACACTTGATTACTGTCTTGCTCCAGTGTGGCAGGGACTCAGTGGGAAAAAGTACTAAATCCTTGAGTAGGTCAGAATCTCAGTCCTGCTTCTCCTGGCTTGTGCTGACAAAATCCAGTGTAAATCTAGACAGGATTTAAATATAAAGCTGCACCTTCTAAAAGTGCATATGTCATGTTACCAGAGAAAACAAACAGCATGGTGAGTGAAGAAAAAGCCAAAGAAAACAATATATATGGGACAAAAAATATGGAATGAAAATCAGGAAAACAAAGATCTGCTGGGCTATCAATCAGAGTCATATTTAACTAGTGCACTCAGAACTGGTAGTTAGTCTGGACCAGATAAATATGGTAAGGAATAAATCTGTGAAGAGCATAGAAATGGCTAAAAGACAGATAATTCTGAGGTCAGCAAGCTGCTGATTTATGTCCCCATGAACTGGCATAGCTACCAGACATACTGACTCCAGATCTTGCTGCTTCCAGAACTGCAGAAGCAACAAACGTCATCACAGGCTTCCCTGCATAATGGAAAAGAAATATCTTTTTTCTAAAATCAAAGATGATTATTGATACTTTTATTTTAGAAAGGCTCCATTTTAAGTTCTTCTTATTAAAATTAAAACAAATGCCTTCTAAAATAATCCTGAAATTTTGTTTCCAGTTTATTTTTTAATATGAGAGCATTTTTCAGGGCATAGAACTTAACATGCTGATGCTGAAACTGGAATCATACTGTTCTTCTTCTAACTCTGGAATATGTAGCAAAAAAATGGTATATGATTACAATTTTAATTCTCCCATAGAGATATATGTTTGTGTCTCTTTCTAATACATTCTTCAATGTTAATGAACTAATAATTTTAAATATTGCCCTATTTTAAAGTCTGTATTACAACATTAAGGGAGAACATTGGAATCACAATGACACAAACTACAGGAAAAAATAAAAAACAACAAAAAGAAACCTTAATAATAAAACTGCCAGTTTCTTTAGTAAATAAATACCTGAATGAGGGCTTAAAATTAATTGTCCTACCAGCAGCCTCACAGTATATAAGGAAGTATATTCAACCAACAGTCCAGTTCTGTGGGTCTTTTTTATCAATGAGCTTTCATTGATGAACTTTCTCTAAATGGAGGTTTCCAAGGGCTCTGGCATAAATTAATTAGTTCCCCTTGTCTCAATGTAAAGCTCACTTAAATATATGGTCAGAGTTCCATTTATTTTAGGGAGGTTTGAATTTTTAAATAACCATATGTCATTTAAAAATTGGTTTTCTGCAGAGTGCTCCAAACATGCTGATATTCTGAGCCAACCACAGCCTTAGGTGGTGGCAAGGCATGTTGCCAATGCAAATAGGTTGTCCTGATTTTCTCACTGGGCTGATAAAATACATGGAAATATTGTTCCTGCTGTGATGGTTAAAAAGGATTTCCCTGTGATCTGCTTTCCAGACCATGAAATACTGGAGCCAAGACTTTATGTTTTTGTTCTTTCACCTTTGATTGTGTCATTCTCATGTGGTTTGTCCCCACTGCAAGGCTGAGACAGGAAGTCATGTCATGCTCTATTTCAGGCTCAGGCCACGTATTGCCATGAATAATGTCCACCTTTTGGAAATTCAAAGTGATTTTTAGATTTTGGCACTTAATCAAGGACTATTTCTTATTGCCAGAACCTCTGTACTCACTTGGAAATAGCCAGTAAAAACTGGGTATCCTACAGCATTAAAGCACAGTATCATGGAGTGAAATAACACAGCAGAACAAAAGGGGGGGAAGGCTTTTAACTCACAGATCATTTTTCTGTCCTGTCTTGTTGTTTCTGCCTCAAAATTAGACTCTCCCCTTTGTCATTGGTCAGCCTGCTGCTCTTGCTGTCTTCAGCAAATATGACACATATTTTCTCGTGAAACCAAATGTCTTCCTGCTGTACAGTGCAATGTACAGTACAGCTGGCTCTGCTTGTGCAGCTCCTCAGATCCTTCTTTGCTAAAAGACACCCACACTGCTTCCAGCCCCCTCAGTCCACTGCTGAGCCAGTCTTTACACAGCCACATATCTCACTCTCCATTCTCTGACCTCACACCACTTTTCTTCCCTCCTGTGCAGCATTGTGTTTGATCAATACTTCCACTCTTCCCTGTCTGCTATGGAGGTTCCCTAAAAGCATCACGTTAGTTTGGCCTTTTTGGATGTTTGTTTTGCCTGACCTACTTATGGTACTTGTATTAGCTGCCTTTAATCACTCTGTCTTACCCAAATTAGCAACAACACTAAAGGCCAGTAGTAATTTCTGGGGCTTCTATTCCCTGGCATTTAAAATAAAACCTCCTAGACTTTCTGTACAGGTAGAGGGATGCCTCCAGACACAAATTAGTACAGACATGTCTACAAACAGCCATAGAACCACTAAGTTTAGAAAAGACCTCCAAAATTGCTCAGTCTAACCTTTGACCAGCACCACCAAACCACATTGCCAAGTGCCATGTCTGCTCATTCTTAGAGCATTTCCAGGGATGGTGACTCAACCACTGCCCTGGGAAGTCTGTTCCAATGCTCAACCACTCCTACAGTGAAGAAATTCTTCCTAATATCCAGCCTGAACCTCCCCTGATGCAATTCGAGGCCATTTCCCTTTATCCTATTCCCAGTAGCCTGAGAAAAGAGGCAGACCCCCATGTTAGGAAACTCCTTAGCAAAACAAGACTCAAAGGCAAAGCTTACACAGCTCAGGCCAAGTGCTTGTATGCCATACAGGGCCACTGGCAGCAGAACAGAAATTATTTTAAAGCAGAAAGAATAATAGGTTTTTGCCCTTTCCCACAGGAACTTGAAATCAGTGAGTAGAATGGGGATGCAGTATAACGTTCCCCAGCAGAAGAAAGGAAATAAAGAGGAATATTGATACTGTAAAGTTTATTTCAACCATCAAGGTAAGGAGTTATTGCAGAGATAGCATTGAAGAAGCAAAGATTCCCTCTCCTGTAGCTTGCCTTTCTGTCTGGCCTTGCAACATCATTTCTTGTACTCTTCATATAAAAGATGATCTAGGTCTATTAAAGAATTAATATTAAATTCTGCTTAACAGGATAATTCTGGTCATTTCAATGTCAAGACTTAATTTTTTTTTGGCAGTGATTTGACCTGGAACATCCAGATAATGTTTATCTACCACAAATGGATTTTTTTTAAAGAATGTTTTCAACAGGCATATAAGTGAGAGGCCAGTCAGATTAAGTAGGTATTTCTGTCTGTGTATTTAAATGTTCCTGTCTTTTTTCTGTGTGTTCTTTCTGTCAGGTGTGGGGACAGAAAGCTTTCTGCCTGAAGAAATATATGTGAAAAAAGAGATCTGTGACGTTTGGAAAATCCTTTGGCAGCAAATATGAGTAGGCCTAAAAAAGGTTAGGTTTAGATGTATTTATAAAGATAAAATTGGCTGAAATCAGCTACATTGGCTTCACTTCAAGCTCTTCAGGCAAATTTCTCGTACCATGAAGCCCCTTAGAGAGCCCTGGAATTTTGCTTAGTGACTTTTTGGATGTCTCTATTTTCAGACTCTAAATGTTGTGATCTGCTTGGGTAGGGTTGGTCCATCAGGCAATCACTGCAGACCACTGTAGTGACTTTTATTGTATTTAAAAGTTGCTACTTCAGTTGGAAAACAGTATGGCTGTGGAAGACTACTAAAAAGCAGAGTGCTAATACCCCAGGTAATTCAAAGGCAGCTCAGGCATTTCCAGTGCTAAGCTGTAGTCTTTTCTGTCACTTAGTGTGGACTTTCCCTTGGTGTTCCTGTGTTTAGTAAAACCCATGCTGGGCACCATGGAAAGACAAGCAACCTTATGTCTCCAGAGGTACTGGCATTGTGAAAACTCATTTCTGATCTAGAATTCCTAGAGAGCTTTCAAAAG
Source organism: Sturnus vulgaris (assembly GCF_052056855.1). Taxonomy (NCBI): domain Eukaryota; kingdom Metazoa; phylum Chordata; class Aves; order Passeriformes; family Sturnidae; genus Sturnus; species Sturnus vulgaris. Next base: position 148,313,033 of record NC_142243.1, read on the forward strand.
CTTGAAGAATGTTCCATTTTTAGGGACTCAGATTCTAAATCATCCGTGCTGCTGTAAAAGTGATACATGTTTAAGCTCCATAGTGTTCATGCATTTTTTTAATATTTCTATTTAATTATTTGCTTGCTTGCCTGGACCAATTTCTTTTCTCTTAATAAGAACAAAATGAAGTTAAAGTGTATGCATTATTAAATTTAATAGGAAGTTACAACTGAATTACAAAGTAGTAGATATTTCTCTTATTTATTACGAGTACTCGTCTCTTTCTTTCACTCACAGTGGATCTTCTTTTTCTGCCTGTAAGATACGGGGGAAATGTCCTAATAAGCTGTCTTTTACAGCTGAGATTTTCAGAGCAAACTTCAGATGTCTGAATGCCCTCATCCCATTCAATTTAATGAGGACTGGGAATCAAATCCCTTAAGTGACTATGAAAACTTCAGAAGGGAGAGAGGATATTTCAGCAGCCAAGCCTTGTGTGCTGAGGCTCCCTGGTCCATGGGGAACTTCCCCTTCCTTTCCCACTGCAAAGTGGGCAATGCACTCAGTCACCTATTGTGGGGACAGAAGGGCTGAAGACATTACAGACAGTGAATTTTTTAACTGCACAAAGGCAGGGGTGTGTACCTAACACATGAAAACACCATATTTCAGAACTATTTCCTCACATTGACACTGCAGTCCTGGCATTTCATAAATGCCAACATGATGGAATCTGCATTGTTTGACACAAGAAACCATCAACCTCCCTGAACAACTGAGATGAAAGCAATGATTCAGGTAGAAACAATGATAAGAAAAAGAAGCTGTTTGGGGTAAGAGATCATCCTCTCCAAATGACTTTAAAAAAAAAAAAAAAAGGTAAATTTATTTTGGCCCTGAAAATTTTAGGCTACAGAATAGCTAACAATGGTATAGCAGCAGCTCTCACACAGTCTTACAAAAGGGGTGATGGAGAAAAAAACATGGGGCATGCCTATGATTTGGAGTGCAAAAAGTGCAGGATCAAATTATTTGATATAAAAAACAAGGTCTCCCAGTCCCATTGTATTGAAACTCCTTCTTTCAGAGTAAAGGACATTTTATAACCATAGTTACGTCTCTTATGTAACTGCAATGTGACTGAGAGGAGTGAAGGGGAGTAAATTGGTGCATTGGTTTCCAAGGCATAGTGGAACTAACTGAAGGCCCTAAGAAAGAAAGAAAGAAAGAAAAAAAGAAACAGGAAATGTTAGTAATCAGAAAAATGCAAAAGGAGTTCTAAAGCTGGGCAGAAAGTTTTGCCTGAAAATATTACACAAACATCTTAACATGAAGGAGTGGCACAGACCACTAACATAGGTGGACTGGATTTCCCTCTGCAGAAAAAATGAATCTCGTTCTCCCTCTGTAGTAGGTTTCTAAGTGATGCTAGATTAGTGGACATTAATTTAACAATGTCTCATAAATCAAAAAATTAAAAAAAAATAAAAAATATTAAAAATGTAACTGCTATGAATCTGGAATGAAATTATTTTTCCACTAAACTTGAGAAAAAGAGGAGAAGGCAAAAAAGAGAAGGGATGGGATGGGGAGGGGAGGGGATCACAGCTCAGTTACCTGATCCATAAGGGTAGATGGAGCAAGTAGATGTGACTAGAAACCAAAATTAACCTGTGAACTTGGGCAGATTCAAGCCTTCACTAAGATATAAATGGCAAAGATCAAACTTTGATACAGCAATGCATAGTTCTGACTTTGTGTGCCTGAAAACCCTGAGATTTGGGTCTTACAGTGTTCTATAGCATCCTGAATTTACCTGACACTGATATGCCACTCTTCCTGAAACCCCTGACTGTGGTCCCTGCTTCTTCTCACAGAAACCTCACAATTTTCAACAAGTATTAGCCTTTTCACAAAACTCGGCTTCTCTGAATTTATTTCCAGGATTAAGGACTGTAAATCCACTGCAGTAGGGAATGTTTGGCTCATGCTCAGCAATAGATACAGATGTTTTGCCGTGCAGGTCATTGAGCTGAATCTGCTCCAGGTCAGTAGTGGCCAAAGGTAAGTGTTGTTTCATCACAAAAATCTAAAGTGGATCCCAATAAAACTTTAAATGAGCAATTACTGTTTCATCTAATTTCTTATGTTGAATATAAAATGTCTTGAAAACGCCATGACACAGAGGTTATTATCTTAAAGACCAACCCTCATTTATCGAGGATAAAGGTGGGTTTGGATAATTGCATTAACAGAAGGAACTGGTGGTATGGATTAAAGTTGCAAAGGCATCCAACTGGCTTTGTACAGAGTCAGTCTGAGTCCTGCAGGACTCATTATTTCTCAGCTCCAGCTCTGCAAGAGTTGGATTATTCCTTGTAGAGCCCCTGGTCACTCCAGCCCCCTGCACTCCCAAAGAAGGGTGAAGGAGGGTATGTACCACTGTACAAATGCACAGAGCCTGTTCCTTTGCAATGTCATGCTGCTTTCCCAGAGGAAAAAACACTGGGAAGGCAGTGGAGAAGGACCAGTGCTGCTCAGGATTTGACCTGCCTCTGTACAAACCCAGCACTGGAGATTGTCTTGTTCTCCCTCACGTGTGCAAGTGCCTACAGCAGACCCTGCAAGAAGCATGGCTGAGGGACCTGGCAAGGGACTGGCATTGCCAACATGGCTGGAGAACAGCCCAGGGATGTGACCATGGGAGGGACACTTGGCCATGACAGCAACAGAATGATTTAGTGATCACAAACTCATTTGCAATGGACAAACCACTATCACCATCACTCTCAGCAATAGTTTTCTCCTTAGCTGGCCCACAGAAGGTGTTTTTATGACAAAAGGGCATCCATTTTTCACCAACAGTTGTTGATTATCATATTTCCAAAAGTGGACAAGCTTCCCGTCTTAAGAGGTGAACAGCATGCAAAGGGAGTCCATGTGGTTCAGTGCTCTCCTACTTTAATCCACAGCCCCTGGCTGCTGACAAAATAAGCTATTCCAGCTCCTTTAGAGCTCTTCAGTGTGCTCATACCAGTTCCTTATCCATGGGTCATTGATATGAGGGAGCATCATGGCAGCCTCAGAGCCCCTTATATTTTCTGTTGTCAGATTGAATACAGGGAGCAGCTCAGCAGCAGAAACTCACTCACTGTAGAGTTCCTTTTATGAGTGTTCATGGAGCCTTTATAATCTTTCATAACAGAAAGGTACAAAATACACTACTCCAGATTTTTCTAATTGCAAAGGCCAAATTACCAAGTATAATGGAGCAAAACGATTTCATTTTGGTCTCATTTCTGAGCTAAAATGTTACAATTACAAGACCATCAGAGATTCAGAATACTATTTTTTTTCCTTCTCTCAGTATCTCATTAGAAAATACATTTTTAAAAGGCTGCTTACCATTGCTATGCACCACTGCAACTTTCCTGACAGATCCCACTTCTAAGCACATTATTTAGAGATGAAGAGTTACAAAATAGAATCCAGAAGGGCATTTGAACAGCATCCTGTCCAAGACACAGCTTAAAAGGGCAGTAGCCAGAGCAATAAATTAAATCATGCTTGCTTCCACATTAAAAATTTCAGCAGTAAATTTCAGACCTCTACACTGCTCTTCTCCTGTGCAATAGAGGAATGGGTAAAAATTGTCAGCTCTGTGATGAAATGAGTGGAAAGCTGAAATTTGATTTATGACCAATAAATGAAACACCAAAACATTCTAAGGTAACAACAAAAAATTCTAAGTGGGGTTTTATTGTCAAAGCATTGATGGTCTTGTCTTGTTCCTGGCTAAAAGAAACATGAGTCTTCCCTACTTTTCCTCCATTTAAGAAGTTCAGAAGGGGAAGGCTGTAGCTTTTTCCTCAGCAGACAGAAATTGAAATGGAGAAGTTTTATGGAGGTCAAGATGACTGCACAAGCTCAATGAAATGAACTCAGCCACCACCATTGTCTGATTCACTTTAGCTTATTTCTCTTGTGTCTGAGCTTGTCCCTTGAGATGACAGCCTTGATGACAACATCTTGAGAGCCACTCCAAAGTAATTTAAAGCAATATATAATTACTGTGGGGCCGAAAGCTCCCAGTTTCCAAAGCAGTAGCAGCTGTATGAGTTCTGCCTCATCTAACAGGATGGTAGCTCTGCAAGCTCCTCCAGCCTCTTTTGCAAGTTTACCCACTGGATCACAAAATAATTCATTTGGGCTCTATTGGATCTGGGGCCCAGCTGTGACTTAAACATTTCTCCAAGGACAAGGAGCTGGCAGTCAGTGCTGCCAAAATAAACAGGGAAAGGCACAGGATGGGCACTAGCAGGGTGTGTAGGGAGTAGTTAGCACAGCACAGGCTCTTCACACCAGGAAAAACCCGGTGTTAGAATGATCAGCTCCAATGGGCAGCTTTCTCAGTCCCTCACTTTGCTGAGAGGATTGTCAGGTGCTAGAGAGCTTTGCCAGATATTCACAATGGCTCAGGCCAACATCCAGATCCAAAAATTCTTCTTCATGTGCACCTGGATTTATGGTTCACCAACGCTGCCAACTACCCCATGTGCTAAGTACCAGCATTTTGGATCCAGCTCAGTATGTGCCACAAAATCCATTAGAAAACAACAACCTTTAGCCACCACATCTTTAGTTAGGCTTCAGTTCCTTGCTAGAGTTTGGAGCTCTTCTCTGGATTATTTTCTTTGTGGTAATGGGAGAAGCATGAGTTACTGGAGATGTGCTTTGAGGTGATCCTGATAAATAGTGATTGCTTTTGTGGCCCCTACCTAATTAACTTTGAAAATTATTTTATTACTACTTGACTTTATTTATTCTCTCCCTCAAAACTCTCATCCAATTATATTTAACAAACCTTCCTCCATGCATGTACATTACTCAAATAAGTTTGAACAAGTACTCAATATTGATAAGAGGTGACTATTGATTAATAACAGATGGCTTTTCTCCAGAAGTTAGATCCAGAATTACATAACTTTGGAACAGAAGCAGGTTTAATGATCAAGTAAATTATTAGAACAGGAAAACTATTCACCATAAAAGCCAACTCACTGGTTAAAGATTTCAGAAAACTCAACATAAAGTCTTGTTTCTGTTTCTGTATACTCTGACTAAGCTGATTTTCGTGTTTTGCTAATGTTCATCTGTGATATTTCTGAGCTGTGAAGCAGAACACCTCCAAGCTCAGGAAGCCATACATGCTGCACTTGCTAAATCTGATTCCCTGTACAGTCACTGGCCAAAACAATGGGGGTCCAACCACTGCAGGAGCAAAGCCATCCTGGTGGGATTTGTCTTACATAAAAAGCAAAGCCAAACTACAGAGTCAGCCTCACAATGTAAGAAATCCTTGTCTGTAACTACAGTTACATGTCTCTGATCTTAATATATCATAAGATAAAAACAGTAAGATTTTTTTTCATCTATTTGGCTATTTTGATACACAGAATTGCTGTCCAAGGCAGGTGCTTCACAACCACAGAGCTCAGTGTGGTCTGTCTGGGCTGTGCCTGCATGGATGGAAGGGATTGTCCAAAATGATCTTGTGCAAAAAAGTGCCCATGTTCCCAAAACAACACAGTTCCTACCTGTGCCTTGTGATTCCAGAGAGAAGCTCCCTATTATGCTGGTGAGACCTCACACTGATGGAGAAAATGTCAGGGTAAAGCAACAGTGAAGCTCTTTGATGCTCTTCAATGAGCTATAATTACCACATTGTCTAGAAAAGTAGATCAATTAACAGAGATACATGCATGGGGGATTATTGTGGTAAAGAATATTCTCCTTCTAATGTCTTTCTACTGAAATTTTTACTCTGAGGGGATTTAAACATATTAAATGCTGGGCAAAGAGAGCACTGCAGGTAAGGTTCAGCTGCATTACTGTATTTTGAAAGAAAAATATTATTACAAAACATTTAGAAACAATTCAAGAAGAGATAATAAATGCTTAATGACTGTCAATAAATGGTTGGTCAGTGGTTAAGATTCTAAGAGGTCCACAGGTTTGTTAATGTGATGGGATTGCAGTATGTATAAAATACAGCTAATTCTGTTACCAATATGCTTTTAACACCTCTTTATTTTTATTTAACCTTTTCCAATTATTTATAGAGATAGAATACTAATTAAGGAAAAAAAAAAAGAAAGAACAGTTGGATCCTGTTGGATCTACTGTAAAGGTACAGCGTTTTTGAACTCCTGCAATTCACTTCTAGCCACGGACAAAGTCCAGAGGCCAGAGTCACACCAGTGATGCACTGGCCTGGTGTGTAAGGAAGAAGGGCAGCTGAAGCAGACACTGGTTATTCATTCTCTGATTAACTTCTCAGTTTTCTTTTGCCTGTTTACACCTGTGGTCCCTCGAGGGTAGTCCAAGACATATTTCTACCTGCCTCTGCAGCATTATGGTCCTTTCTATAACCTACGTTCTCCTCCCTGCACATTCCACCTTCCTTCCTTGCAAGCCAAGTCACAGCCACCCTCCAGTATTGCAAGGATGGATTCACAATCAATCCCCACCAAAACAATACATCTAGGGCCACCACACTCCTTCATGGCTGGGAAGCACCATCCCATGGTCATTGTCAGCCTTTATTTAGCTATAAAAGTGATTCACTCTCTCTGCTATGCTGCTGACCTTTTCAGAATTGCACCCACAGCTCACCCTGAAGCCAATAAACTCTTGGTGCAAAGGGAAATAAACCTGCCTTAGCCCATTGCAGGACTTTCTAATTATTTCTGAAATGTCTTTGCTCTTACAGCAGATTTGGGGGGGGGTCACTGTGCAATGCAGCTGACACACAAAATTCTTCCCCACATCTGTGAGAGCTACAGACTGTTCTGGAACAGGCTGACAATGTCAGGTGTATTCCTGAGGTCAGGTAAATGCAGGTGCCATCTCTCCACATAATATGTTCAAAATTCCTACTGCCCCACTGCTGGGAAATACAAACATAGCAAATACAGACACAAGATCTCCCACCTTTGTTACACCTGAGCTATTGCCCAGATCTCCAGCACTGAATCAGAACCCAAGCCAATGGAGTCAGCAGGGACCAAGTGTAGGAGGCTTAGGAAAAGGCAAATTGCATCCTGAACTCTGCTGATGTCACTGACCACCTCTTTCCTGGATGTAATGGGGAGCAGAGTATAGGTGTTGTAGGTAATTACCTTACTCAGGTGAATTTCACTCTTGTTTATTATCAATGGAAGAAAAGTGAGACTTCCCACTGCACTTTCAGCCTGCTTAGAAAGGTTGTGTTGATTTCTGAGGTTTAATTTCCCACTGCTGTATAAAATGCTGCCATTCCATGAGCTCAACACTGAGCAAGTGTCTCATACATGCAGAGCCCCATAAACATTGAAGCAAGGATTTTTAACAGGTTTTTTTGTGTGTGTGCATGTTTTTTTGTTTTGTTTTGTTTTTTTCCAACAGGACTGCTTGTTGTACAAAAACTAATTGAAAAATATATTGTTATATTATATAAAAGATATTGTTAGGAAGATTCAATATTTAACAGAGCAGGGAACACACTGATTAACTAAAGTCAGTCAAAAAATCATGCAGTTGCTAACCCTTTTCCTTAGTTGCCTACCAAGATAGGTGTTTATTCCCTCCCCTCTAGTTACTGATGTAGCTGCATAAACTGCCTGGCATGACTCCAAATTTACCCAGTAAACACAGGGACAGCCCTACAAGACTAGGACAGTAAGTAAATTTTGTTTAGCTCCTGTCTGAATGACAAACTATGCGAATTTTAAAGCACATAATCTGTTTTGTTTTTTTTTACTCTTTCACGTCACAGGCAGGACCAGACAGTTTCCAAACTATATTCCAACAAATTGAGGTACATGAACTATCTTCCTTTGTTAAAGACTGTTATTTTGTTGGAATGAAAAATTGCACAAATGACTGACCATAAGTCAGGAAAAGTAATAATTTCATGTTCAAGTGCATGATTCCCCTTACGTGGTGCTAAAGAAATGTATTGTTTGGTGTTATCTGCTGTGTACAGGAAAACCAAAAATGAAAGCTGAGACTGAGAGAAAAACATATGTACAGCCATGCCTCCAGTGCCTGTCATGCTCCTGGGCAGGAGACAGGGATCAGTCCTACAGCAATCCAGGCTTCAATAACCCTCCTCTGCATGGATGTCAGAGGCAGCTTTTCTACCCATAGAAGAAAAGTCTCCCTTTGAGGTGAAGTGTTTTCCTTCTCCTGGGTTATTGTTGAGAGGATCTGGGCAGACATTCACTGCTTCTGCCTCCTTCTCCCTGTCATGGTGGAAGTCTCTTTTCCCAGGGCAGTCTGATGTGCTCAGTTCCTCCTCAAGGACTTGATTTCCCTTAGGATCCGTCTTGGAATGACTTGGGATTCCACTCAATCTGTCTTGAGATCCAAAAAGCCTGAGTGGCATTCCCAGCAGTGTTAGATATCCTGGGTGTAGGTGGGCACTGCAGGACTCAGTCACCCTGGGGAGGGAGAGGCTCAAAGATCTGGGCCAGGACTCAACCAGGGCTTTAAGCACCCATCTACATAACGTGAAATAAGCATCTGGTCACTTTAGGCTCTCTTATCAGCCTGTACCATCCATTTGGCTTGGAAGGACACCCTTCACACTCTGGCAAAGACCAGAAAGAAAAAATAGATGGACTCTCAGATAGCTCTATAGTGCTTCAGTTGGGGTGATTTAGGCTTAAGACACATGGCAGTAGCTCATAAACACCTGTCCAAGTTCAGTTCCTGACCCATGACAACCTTACCCACCCTGTGTTTTTCAAACGAGAGCTGAATGTGGCCCAGGTAAGGACCCCTGAAAGGTTATGCAGACAGCTGGAAATCAATTCACCAAAGCTTTATTACTAAAATGCTCTATTACTGGCCTGAGCTCAAGATTATGGGTGTATTATTCTTGCTGGTCAGAGATTGTCTGTTCAACACAGTCAAAACTGAAGATAAAGCAGATCTGGGGAAATGATTAAGTTTTATATATATATATATATATATATATATATATATATATATATATATTCTTATTTGTTTTTTCAGCTTTTCTGTCTCTTCTCATTAGGAAGTGGGGAAGAGGCAGATCCATGTACACAGCTTCTAATGAAACTGCAGAAGTGACAAGAGACAGAAAGATAATTAAATTCCATGGTCTGCTTCAACTAGAACCTGTTCCTCAGGTCGTTAATCTGGCCAATACTCAAATTTGTGTTAGTTTAGGTACATTAAATTAAATGCAGGTAAAAGCCTGGCTGGGAGGGGATGCCTGGCTCATGCTGTCAGCCATCCCATAGCACACCAATGTCAGGTGAGACCAAAAACTTCAGCACAGACTGGTTCCCTACACAGCCTCATTCACCCTGTGCTGCCTCCCCTGATAATAAGGTTTTCCTCAGTCAAGGCAGAGTGCAGACAACACCTGCAGTTGTATCCCCTCAGCTCTCTTGGAAAGGACTAACTTGACAGCCACAGGGAACCAGAGGGTGAATAACTGGTGGGAAACCAGACTGTGGGACACAACACTTCACGGAGCATCCTGCTTAGAAATAAGCCAAAATAAAACAGAAAATGAAATTTAAAGGTAAACAAATGCACATTCTTTAAAGCTTTAAGCTCTTTTCAGAATTATCTACTGAATTTCCCATATACAGGCAAATCCTTGGGCTGCCTGTGATATTGTGCCACATTAGTGGGCTGTCAGGGACTACTGATGAACATGCATCGAGCTGTTCTGCCATCCCTGTGTTACAGCACTGGGGAATCAGAGTGAAACGAGGCTGGAGGGGGCACACAGCTGGCGGTCCCAGGCTGGAATCTTTTCTGGACAGGCAGCTGTCAAATGGTACACCTCCTGGAAGAGGCATTTCCTTGCCTCCCACATTTTTTTTGCTTATTTAGCTAGATCCACTGCTAAAAATAGTCTTCTAATTTCCAAATTAAGTCTTCTCTTTGAGATATTTCCTCATTGCACCATGTCTCACATGGAATGAACCTGTAGAACAGATGATTTTTGCAGCAATCTGTTGTATATTGACCCCTGTTTCTTGACACCTGTCAGTCTTCTCCAGACTGAGAAACCCCAGCCCTGTCCACCTTCCAATGCATGTCATTAGCACAATGTCTCTAATTGACAAATTAAGCTCTTCCCTGGGCTTTTCCCAGCTAGCCCAAATTCTGTTTCTAGGTGGTGCTCACAAAACCTCAGACTGAGGTCTTACTCGTAGTGATGATTATTGTCCTCCTGTGTCTGCTTTTGGTGCAGGAGCATGAGTGAGTTTGTTTACTTAGTCAAGACCAGCTTCTCACCCACTGCAATTTCCAGAACTTCTACTGCAGAAATATTTTCTCCCACTTTTATTTGTATAATTGAGACTCTCTGCCTAAGGGCTATGTCTGAAACCTTTGCTGCACTGTAATTTCTCCTTTTTCTTGAAAAGCTCTCAGATAACTTCTATTGAATGACTCCCACTCCTGAGCACGTTTAATCAGACCGCACTTAGTGGTACCTGCAAACTGCCTAAGTAGGTTTCCTATTCCATCCTCTACTGAAAATAATAATAGGCCAGACAGGCCAATGCAGACTTCCATTCATAATAAACCATTTTTGTAGGTTTCTCCAGGCTGTTATGCAGAGGTATTCAAGCAGTTTTCCTCAAATCAATTATCTCTAGATCTTGCATTATTTTGTTATACCAATAGCTTGAGAGAGGTGCTGTGCCATGTTTAGAAAATCAGAGCTTGTATTTCCCTCCAGGTTCATCTAAGGCTCTCTTGTCAATCCATACCATGCCTAGACCCTACTTGAAAGTAGTTTAGTTTAGCCTTTAGTTTCCCGTTTTGCCAGACTGACTTCTCAACACCATCTTTCCTTTCCTTCTGTTGTTTGTTTTTGATATGGGCTGTTAAGTCTTTTGAGTGCATCTTTGGGTTGGGGTTACTGTCTCACCTAGTTAACAAGAAAGTCCTTATTCCTTGACTTAACACTTCCAAAAGAGGAATTATGCTCCCAAATAAGGTGCTTGCACTAGAATCAAATGAGAATCCAGCAGAAAAATGTGTTGAGTGAGGGAACTTTTGTTCTTTTTTTTTATATTGTATGTGGGATAAAACAGTATAAATACCTGTCTATACAGAAAACTAAGTTCTTGGCATGGATTTTTTTTTCACTTTGAGCCCATAGCTGAAATTTTGCCCATGATTTGAACTCAACCATTTACCCTGGAAATAAGCCAATGCTGTTGGAAGACAGTTCAAGAGTAAAGAAACACATTTGCCCTCGTAGGTACCTGTCTAAATGTGGGCTATTTTAAACTCTTTTTGTAGCAAAGACCTTTAGTCAATGGAGCTGATGGGGTCTGACCCAGACATGCAGACACCAGCTGCCCACTCCAGAGTGAACTGAATTACACTCTGGGCTGCATCAGCTTCACTGACTGCACATCCAGGAACAACAGTGGGATCCTGAGCCACAATGGGTTCATTTCAGTAGCCCATATGGGCCTTTATCCAGTGTCATTTGGGATGATCCAGGCTATCTTTCCTCTGCTTCTCCTTGGGGTGTCTCACAGAGCAGTAAGCTACTGCATCATTTCTCTTCATGCTGCCCTATATAGGTAAAAGTTCTTCAGTCTTCCTTTAGTCTGAAGAACCTAAGTTGGGCTAGCTGAACCCTGAAGAGAAAATCCTATTTCTGGTAGCCCTTCTCTAGGATATATGTCACATTTCTACACTGACTCAGGGATAGAAAGCCAGACAGAGCTGATGCAGAGATGAACATGGGATCTCTACCCTGTCTCTGTTAAAATGGCTGTAACAAGGCTGGAGAAAAGCTCTGGATTGCAGCCACTTCCCAGACTCCTTGCTCAGAAGTTTACCCAGTTGCTTCCTTCTTTGATGTGTCCCTTAAGACATCCCTGCTCTGTACTGGTCTTGCTTCACTACACAGTGAGGACAACTGCACAGAGAAACCCTCTGTATGTGTCATGAATGAGCAAAAATTATCCAATTTAATAGGAAGGAGTGTCTGAGAAATATGCCAGTCATAGAGACCCTTCTCTCCCACTTGCCCAGTAAGGCAAACTGCACTCATTGAGGGCCACCAGCCTTGGGAGCATAAGGGTAACACAAATGATGCTGTGTAGGAATTTGAGGAGTCCTGGGTTTCAGCCCCACTCTGCTGATAAGGTCACCTAAATGACTTACCAGAAGCTCAAAAAGAAAGGGAAACCCATAAAAAAATTAAACAGCTTCCAGAAGTACATGTAGTGTTAGAATTTATGACTAGGTGTCCTGCCAGGTTGGCTCTTCACCTGCCTTGCTTTGACCTTCTGCTTGTGAGATTTGACCTATATTTTATGCCAAGATCCACATTTTGTGTTTTTAACAGGAGAGTCAGCAATGGTATGTAAAGACCCCTTCCATACCAGGAAGAAGGTATGTGCCCATTAATCCTATTAATTTGTGCATCAGCTGTGTGAAAGAATGATTAGCTTTGACAAACAAATAGAATGACCCACAGTCTCTGAGGACAGTGTGTGCTAAATAAGCTTCCTCAAATTTTCAAATTTCTTAGAATGAAGGCCCACATTCATAAAGTCATTTCACTGCCTGAATCCCATTGAAATTCATGGGAGACCAGAACAATGGTACTTTGTGAATCTTGGCCAATGTGCCTGAACTCCAGTCCAGCAGCCAAGCACTAGAGGCAATGGCAAACTTCCCACAAAGATCAGTGGAACAGGCTTCAAGAGACTGTCACTGTTAATATCTAATGTTAAGGTAACTCCTCAGCTGACTTAAATTGTTCCAGGCTTGTAGAAGTCAGTGAACCTTGTACATCTGAAATTAGCAGGGCCTTATCCCATTTTTTCTCATTGTTTTATGAGCTGCCTCTTATGGTTTTTTTTTTAACAGGAGTCTGCTGGCAGAGACCACAGCAGTGGTCTATTGGACTATTCCAACAGAAGGGAAGGGTGAGATTGGTGGAGTAATCTTTGTGCATTTTCCTCATCACAACATTTTCCCATGAAAATGGAAGTGGAAATGCCACTAGGTGATCTTTAAGGTCCCTTTCAACAGAAGCAGGAGGACAGAGAGCTACAGAGGTCTCAGATACCCTCATATTCGCTGAAGTCTCCAAGACATTAGACATTATTCCCACAGACATTTTGTAAAAGTGGATCAGAAAGTAAGAAGCTAAAAATTCATCTAAACATGGGGCCAGGTTGTAGCACCCCTCCCCATCAGCCTCCCTGCAGAAGATTAGGTAATCAGCTTTAAAATATTTCATTTGCTGTGAATTTCAAGCATTTCCTCAGCATACTGAAATGTGCCAAGGATTGTGGCTTTTGATATTTAAGCCAAAACCCAGTAATCTGTTGACCTGTCAAATATGATATTCCTAGTGTTTAATAATAATTTTTAAAATCCTGTAAAAGTCAGTTCAGAAAATATTCCTGTTAAACAGACACTGGTGACTGCTTTAAATCCTTCACTTAATGCCTGTGTGGAAGAGAGTAAGAGATAAGACCAAAGCCAACATATCCTTTGAGCACTGTGATCAAAGTACATAAAAGATACTTCAATAGAAGAATTTTGCTGTCAAAATGCAGCTTCTACCCTAAAGCTCTCACAGTGCACACTGGAGAAATTACTGAAGCACTTGTTTCTTTCAAACAGCAGCCTCTTTTGAAGAAACACACCCCAAAACCCCACAAAACATGAGTAAAGTCTGACCAGCTGGTATCAGGGGGCTGTGGATCAGATTGCTTATGGCCTGATTTGACCCTTCATTTAAAGCTTTTATAAGGAAGGAATATGGCACTAGTCTCATCAATAAGAACATATCTGTTCTGGCATAGTGATGTGCCTACACTCACTTTGAGAGCAGTCAGATTATGTCTCAATCAATGGTGTTGAGCTGTACCAGCACTCCCAGGGATTGACTGCATTTTTCAGACCTGAGTTGCAGGACAGATGAACTTCAAAAGACTTCTAAATTGCTGTTCCCATCACTGAGTGTATCTGTGGATATATGCCCAAGGTGATGGTAACAAATCTTTTCATCTCCCAGTTAAACTGGGTTTTTTTGGGGGGGTGGTTTGTTTTTTTTTTAATTTAAACACATTGGAGCTGAACTCAGGACTAAATAAATTTGGGTCTTTTGAAAGCCTATACTGATAAGCAGCAGAATAATAATTTCAGTTTGCTGGGTCCTCTAAAAAGGACAATAGACCTTAGATAAGAGTCCCCATAATTGCTGAAATCATGAACACAACCATATGATCCTATTGAAGAGGCAATCAGGAAGGCAAAATGATAATATACAATATAAGCTTGATTAATAAAGGGACACTGGTCAAATTTTGTACTTCAAACCCAGTTAACAAACAAATTTAAATGATCTGTCTATCTGGAAGCAGATGGCATCTTAAATTATTTCCACTTTGATTAATCAAGGTAGCAGTTAGTAAAACTGGTGTCTTGCCGATTAACAGGGATTTACAATGAGTTACATTTTTGCTGGGAAAGTATTTGTGATTTGTCTTTTGAATAAATAGGAAAAGAAGTGCCTGAAGGATCCAATGGGGGCTAAAATTTAATGCCTGTGTACTAGAAAAGCAAATCAAGTCCTAAGCCAAGAACATGGACCAGTGTGCTACTGTCTTCTGCCAAATGAAATAAAGCTTGGACAGAAAAACATCCTAAAACTGTCCATATTTTGAAATGTAGTTACTTCTGAGATCTGCAATGCCCACGAGTGTGCCCAGAATAGCCTGAATTGAGGAAGGAAGGCAAGCTAAGGAAGATGTTTGAAGTGTGTTCTTTGTTTAGTTTGGTTTCCTTATCTTCACTGTGTGATGCTCAGTCCTGGCTGGACACTGTTTCTCTCTGGGCTGGTTCAGCCTCTCTGTGCAGATGGTGTGTGACATCTCAGCCCCCCAGAGAGGAGCTCAGACAGACAACCACACTGCTGTCCAACGAGAAACCTGGCTCAGAGTGCACAGTCAATGGACACATAGTGCCTTGCCCTAAAATAAGGGCTCTAAAGCATGAGCATTTGCTGTCCTAAGCATAGCAGAACTGTTGATACCAAGGTAGAAAACAAAAAGACAATATAAGGGAACAAAAGGACTATATAATGTCTAGCTGAGGGGAGAATAAGGTTGTTTATCTCTGAGAGCAGCACGCCAAAAAGAAAACAGTCCTGTGAGCAGTGCCCCAAACCCTGCTTCAGAGCAGCACCCCACAAACAGCCACCCCCAGCTGGGCTCCACAGAGGAACGTGCTTACCCTGACAGTAGGTGGAAAACCAAAGTTTTAAACTTCTGGCCTTCTCTCATGCTGTTTGAAGTCCCTGAGAGGGAAGAACAGGGCAAAATTAATTAGGAAATGCTGATCATTCTTCTTTTTGGCTAGGGATGTTATTTCACACCCTGTCTTGTTTTTCTGGTGCTTTCAGGTCCCAGACTCCATTCAGCACCTCTTCAGGGGATTCAAGCATAGTCCAACCAGTCAAGACTCAGTCACTGCAACATTTTTCACACCTCTCACATCTACCCTGCCCACTGGTAAAGTGAGACTTTTGAAGCACTCTGACAAGTTTCCAGTGCAGAGTACGTGACCTCCAGCTCCCACCCTCATCCAGCCCTTTCTGTGGCACTGCCTGAGCCTCCTGGCTCCTCAGCTTTGGGCACTGAGCTCAAAGTCACCTCATCTTCTCTTAACTCTAGCAGGAGGTTGTAAAGTTGCCCTGAAATACGACATGGTCCAAAAGAATGGATGAAAAAACAATAATTCCTTGCTGTTCAAAGGAATAAAACAAACAATGTGGGGTTTGAAAATCTTCTGTCTGCCAGTCACAGAGCGAAGTCCCTGAGTGATCAAGGAAGAATTAATTGATGTCTTCAGCTCAGCAGGAGCCACTTGGCAGCTCCTCTCTGTGCTCTGGTTGCTCCTCCAGTTTGTCCTTTTGATGCTCTCTCAGGGATTTCATTGGTAGAAGTTCAGAGATGCTGCAGCCATTAGACATCTGTTTCCTCCAGGCAGTTCCTGAAGATCCACTAGCCACATCTATGTGAGTCTACAAAAGGACCAGGACCCATTGGCTGCCCCTCATGTCAGGGCTTAAAGAGCACAGTTGGTTGTCTCAAACACCATCCAGGCTACAGAAGGAGCTTGCCATGAGATAAGCCACCACAGCAGGAACCTGAGATAGGCACAGAAGGGAGGAATTTCTAACAGTGAGGGGCAAATTCCAGGCCTGGGGAAGCCGAGGTCTGGTGAGTGCATCCTGGTTAATGCATCCAGATGGAAATCCCCATTGTGGCAAAGTGTGGGAAAGGAAGCAACTGCTCCTACACATATCACCCCAAGTTATGGGAACAGCTTCTACAACCACCCCAGCAATACCCATAACTTGAACTGTATGAAGGTGGCAGCCTCAGAATGGCTCTGGGACCCCCACCACTAGGAAGCCCAGGGTGAAGAAGGACCAATGGATTACTGCTGGATGCATGGATGGTGACAATATTCTGCTTGATCTCTCTCTCTTGTTCTCCTCTCTTTTCTGTCTCTTTCTATCTCTTTACCTCACATTCACAGTTAAATAAAATCCCTATTATTGTCTTTAGCTTATGGTTTTGTTTGCACCTTAATTGGGGCAGAGGCATCTCTCACTAACTGGACCTTGGCATAGCACTGCATGCACTGCATTACAGGCTGCTCAGAGAGGGTGTGGAGTGGCTCCATCACTGGAGATATTTCAGAACTGTCTGGATACAATCCTGTGCCTTGTGCTCTGGGTTGGACTAGGTGACCCTGTGGTTCCTTCCAGCTGCACCCATTCTGGGATTCTGGAATTCTATGCCCCATAAGGTCAATTCTCTACCCCCTGCCACAGGTTAGCCTCATCCCTGCTCCTTTCTGGGACTCATGCTTGCCTGAACTGTTCCTGAAGGTCTTTGAGGAACCTGCCCTGGTCACAGCCATGCCAGGGAGCACGGTAATGCTGCACAGTCTGGACGGTTCTTGCACCCATGTCATCCCTCTGTTTGCTTTATTAGTTCAGATATTATTACTTATTCCAGCTTAAGATATTGAAGGCAAGTTTCTCCAGACTTAATGCCTAGGATAAGATGTGAACACATTTCTGCTTACCATAATCTTTCAATATGTCTATATATTTTTATATTTCCTGCATCATAGATAAGTCTGCACATGGATATGATCAGAAAAATAACCATGGGATGTGCAAGTGAATACTGCATAAAACTGTGAAATGCTCTCTTATTTTTCCATTTCAGAACAAATGTCCAGCAATATTATTTTTTTATTTTTTTTAAGTTTTTCAAGTACTGACACATCAGTATTTGAAAACTTCATTCTGTGTTTCAGTAAAGTAGAGAAAGTTATTTCTCCATTGCTCTTTGATAAAACTTGCCAGAACAGTAGAATATTTTTCTGTATAATCAAGATTCACTGGCCTTCTGTGCACTTGCAATACTGTTAGTGAAAATATGAGCATCACCACTAAGTACTCGAGGTGAGATAAGAAATTTGTGTGCAAGAGAGAGAGCTCTCCCATTCTCTGAAGGGACATTTCTCAAATCTACAGCTTCTTACTAAAAATTCCCCTTGCACTAACTGGTGCTGATGCACTGAGTGCAGCCAAAATCACAGCAATTTCATTGGAGGTCAACTGTCAGGCACACAAATTCAGACAAACTTTGGTCAGGCTGATGTTGCCAAGCAAGTTCTCCGTGTAATAGGCAATAAGAGATCAGCCATACTGGCTCAGAGCATGTGTGCAAATAGTGAACAAGGGTTTTATATTGCACTTGGATTTCATAAAGGCAAAGGAAACATCACATGGCCATAGACAGCTAATGAGATGAGGAACTATATTCAAGACTTTAAAACAGCAGTGAGAATGACAGAGTCCATATGATAAGTTTAAGTCTATTTAGTAAAGGCTTATTCATGTCAAAGGATCAAGCCCCCAGCATACATTTGCAAAAAATGCTGAAGACAACCACCATGTAAAACATGTAATAAAAAGATGAGAGTAAGCAATAGAAAAGAGGTTCTTTCTAACTGAACTAGAGGAAATGATCCATCCTTAACTCTGATGTCAGATCAGATTTTTATCCCCACGTTGAGTTGAAGGAGAGCAGTCAGACAGATACATCTGTCCCACATTCCTCCTCAAGAACCACCATAATTCACTGCTCAGGAACAGCCCAGCATGCTGTGCCTCAGATTTATGCACTAGGTAAAACTACAAGGTAAAAACAACACTATGAAATCACTTTACATCTAGATATATTTGTGCCCCTTTCCAGCTATGTGTTTTATGGCTGTAGATTTTAATCTTCTCAAAGGACATCAGCCAGATGGGGCTGTGGATGTTTGTAGTGTCACAAACCATTTACATCTGACCCACTCAGACCCTGATGAAAAGTGCTGTGAAGCCAGTGACAGACTTTTCTTTCTTTCCTATGGCACTGGATCGGGTTTTTGAAACTCACACTTGCCATGGGAGAGAAGAGCCTGTACAGGTGGCTACCCCAGAATGGAAAACACATTACTTTTACCTATCTGAATTTAGAGGTAGTTGAGCAACTTTTTTCCATCTAAAATGATGCTTTCACCTCAGAAACTGGGAGACAGAGACATCCTTATGCACAGTCTGACTAGGACATGCCAGCCTTGGGCAGTGATGCATTAGTCACAAGGATTACCATCTCCATCGGCACAAAAAGCAGGGGGATGGCTCAGGAAGTCTGAAATCTTGTTACTTCTAAGTCAGCAGCAGATTTCACATTCTTGAATCATTCTTGCTTATTCATGTGGTTGGATTCTGCCTGCAGATTGTTTCCTTGTGAAATCTGGTGATTGAAGGACAATCTCAGGTTTGGGAAGATTGAAGATGGAAGTGCCAAGGCGCATCAGTATTACTCTTTAATTCCAGTGGTGCATTCACAACAGACTATAATCACCAGATTACCAAAATTTACAAGACTGATAGTTTGGTTCAGAGCTATACTGACCCTAAGGAGAATGAAGAAAGAGAGACTGAAGGGGAGGGGGAAAGCAGTGCAAATATTTAATAATAAAATATTGCCAGACTTTGAAATTTCTTCTCTGGAAAAACAGCAACCCTCATTTTTTCTCCTGCAGGTAATAGCTAGAAAGAGTCTTTGACCTCAAATACAACTGCCTTCAGGGAATAAAACTAAGAGAAGATAAGAATTATCCCTGATGCTCTTATTTGAGTTGTAAGCAGTTTCCTTGGACAGAGTAACAACAGGATGCACATAGGGAAGAGAAAAGAACAGCAAAGATAAAACCTGCCATTTCTGATTTTGGTGCTAACTCTTGTAAACATGCTCACTGTAGGAGACAGACAGACACAACATACTTTCAGGCCACCTGGAGACCTGGCAAACTTATGTCATTGTGGTGCTCTTTAGAACATTGCTATTTAGCTGCCTTTTTGGTGATTAGTTCACAGCCAAATGTTCTCTGAGCATGATCCATCTTTAAGCACATGGCAAGAAAAAATGGGAATGAGAAAAATTAAATGTAGAAAGGGAAAGAAAAGATAAGATAGAGCTTGTATAACCTTGAGCAGTTCAAGCTTTAGCAACATCCAATTGACAAAGAAGGAAAAAAAGCTAAATGCATTTC
This sequence comes from Sturnus vulgaris, assembly GCF_052056855.1. NCBI lineage: Eukaryota > Metazoa > Chordata > Aves > Passeriformes > Sturnidae > Sturnus > Sturnus vulgaris. Next base: position 148,332,722 of record NC_142243.1, read on the forward strand.
TTCACATCCAATTTGCCCAGTCATGTCTCAAAGTGAATATATGAAAGTTCAGCAACATCAATAATTGTTGGAGTTCAGCAGACAGAAGGAATGACAGTGATGCTTTCTACCACTTCTTCAGTTATCACTCATATAATGTCAAACAAATTAGCCCAAAAAACCTTGTTAGGTGAGGCACTGGAACAGGTTACCAAGGAATGCTGTGAATGTCCCACCCCAAGAAGTGTTCAAGGCCAGGTTGGATGGGGCCCTGGGCAACCTGATTTCATGGGTGGCATCCTTGCCTATGGTGGGGGTTGGAACTAAATGATCTTAAAGGCTCCTTTCAACCCAAAGTATTCCATGATTCCATGAGTCTGTGAAAAAAATGCTGTGTAAGTCCCATTGACTCATTTTCTTCTTTTCTGCTGATTTCCAGCTCTACACTTCTCTTGTTTACAAAACAGGGTCTCAGCACCGTCTTTGATTGGTATCCACAGACCCTCTATTTGGATATAGATGATCTGTCTTCTGCTCTTGCTGACATTTGAACAATCTCTGGTATCCATCTGAATCAGTTTTTAATTACTTTGGGTGATGTTAAGTCTAGACCTCCACAGAAATATCCTGTTCTATCTTCCTCCGTGGTCTAGGAAAACATCTGGACCCTGTGGTATCATTTTCTATCTGAAAATTTGGGATATATGAAGAAGTCCTATCTGCTCTAGGAATTTTGTTAGGGAGCAGAAAAGGATAGCAAGAGTGTGCTGAAATCTCTTCAGAAGTATCTGTTCCCATCAGGAAGCAGACAGTTTACAATCTGGCTGTAGTCTTGAGGATCAACTTGAGTAAGACTTGTTTGGTATCTAATTTAAGACACCATGGTGCTATCCCTGAAAAAATCCACTGGCAAAACCTGTTTGTCCCAGTGAGCTTTGGATTCCTCCTTGTTTCTTGCTGTTCTGAGATAATCATCATAGGAAGCAGTTTGCAATCCTTAATAATGAGTGAAGACTCTTAGATACAGATCATAGCTCAAACCCAAGCTGAGGCCAGGGATTGACTTTTAAATATATTTTTGTTTAATTAATCTCACAGGAACTTGCCTTTCCCAAGAATCCTCAGATGCAAGGTTAGTGAGGTGATCTGGATCTTCTGAGACAAGAAAAAAGAATGGTTTTGGTTTGGAAGCTGCTCCTGATCTGCCCCAAGAAGTCAGCCCCCAAGTGACCCCAGCCATGAGGCATTAAGGTCTCCATCTCCAGCATGGCTGGTCTCTCCTGCCAGTTGATCAATAAATCCATGACCAGTATTAAAAGGATGGAGGAACCCACAGTCAGGCACAGGATGGCTGAAACTCCTTCCCCTCTTGAGGCATATTGCTGATGAGTCAAAAGGTGCACTGGGTTCAAGCTTCTGATATCTGGGTTCAGGTTTCTGATATCATGGGGTCATACTCTCATCATCATATTGCATCAGTATTAAAGCACTTCACCAATTTCAAGGAGAAATACTATATTTCTTATAAAAAAACTTCTCACAATAATTTAGGGGCTTTTTAAATTCATTTTAGTAATTTATTCATTTTAGTAATGTTTAAAAAAAAGAATTAAAAATTCAGGGAAGGGGTTCACTATTCTTATTTTGGGATATAATTTTTAAGATATAATTTTCTTTTATGTTCTGTCACTGCACATTTTTCTGAAATATTTCTGTTTTAAACAGCCAAATTATTTCATTGATGTTATAATTAGGGTGTCCCTGTTAAGAACTTTCTTTACTTTTCAGGTGTGCAGTGAGGAACAAGTAGATAATGATTTCAAAGGTTATTCAAGATGGAAGTGCCAAGGCACATTGGTATTACTGTTTAATTCTATTCATGCACTGGTAAGATACTATAAACCACATATTACTAGAATTTCCCTGAGCCTCAATAAAAAGGGTTTCTATCTGTTTATTTTCTTCCCTTATGAGGATGGAGTCCTGCTCTAGAAGCTGTTTCAATATATTATATTAGGTATTAGTTCTCAATTTTTTGTTGTGGTTGGTTGCAAACTGGTGTGTAAGCTCATCTAAGAAGAGAGTACTAGGTAAAAATCTGGTCAGTTTTGCTAAATTAGGGTTTTGGAATTCATCAGGAAAGTAAATAATAGAGAGCAAGATGAAGTGTTCAACTCATAAACCAACACTGATAAAAGCTAGGGGGAATAAGAGCATATAGACAAAGATTATTAAATATCAGGTACTTCCATAACTAACATTCATTTTGGACTTGTGAGAGTGAATTATTTAAAATATTTTCAGACTGAGCTTGATATCTTCAAATAAGTTGTTGGATGAAATGACAGCACTGGAATTGGCCTTGGGTAAGTCTCTTTGGCCCCTCCAATCCATAAATGTAGTCCTTATTCTGAGAAAGTCTGAACGAGATGGACAAGAAGATGTGTGAAAGAGGCAGACATAAGGAGAATCCGTCAATAAATATGCTCGATTTGCAAGTGAAATGATCCCCACACACATGCACCAAATGCCAACCTTTCAGATGTAATTGGAGATCTGAAAGTCAAATTGTGACCTTTCTGCCTAGTTCCCATTCACCAGGAATAAGTATATTTGTGATCAGAATTTAGCTGTTTTGATGGGTATTTTTGATAGTAATGCATGAGGCTGAATATCATTGCTTCCTTTATTGAGAGACAAGTTCACTCTGTGAAACTCGAACTCAGAATGTGGCAGACAAGAAATGTGCCTGAATCACACAGAAAAGCCAGATCTAATGACTCATAAAATACTATATTCACCCAGATCCCTGGGCTCTTCTTTTATTTCTACAGACACTTATTGTGTGATTTGTGTTCAAATCTACTACAAGGTAGCTCAGAAAGCCAATATGGGTCAAATCAGAGGCTCAGATGAATTTTCACTCTGTTACTGATTCAAGGCAGAGGCATCTAGGAAAGAGCAGGGGATGGAAAACAGTCTAGTTAACTCTGCCCTGTGATGTGAATTCACTGCCAAACACTCTGACACATCCTTGCTACAGAAATGTCTACAATGATGCCTCCATGTGTTACCTGCACAGCAGCTTTAGTAATGACAAAAGTTGTCCTAGATGACCTAATAGATATTTTTCAAATGCAGACTCTATGAACCTAAGTTGAAACTACTAATCATAGACAGAGAAAAAAAATACTGAAATAGAAGGAGGGCAGAATGGGTCACAAGAAGTAGATTAAAGGAATGATCTCAGTGCTGCCTATAATGTGTTCTAGTAATAAATTAATCAACTATGTGATAAAATTCTCTAGGGAATTCTGTCAACAAACTAGGCAAAATCTGACTTTGAATGTCTTTTGTAGAGCAATTTCCCAGGTTAGTATGTAGGTCAAATGACACACTGAAGCTCAGTGTTCACAAGAATGGCAAAATGAATCATACAGCAACTCCAGGCTCTTTTAGTCAATAATCCATTAATGTTGAGAAGCTATGTTTGATTCATAGCTACAGACATCTGGGGGCATGATTCTGCTGCCATTGGAAGCATGGCACATAGCTCACAGAAAGTTAAAGGAAAATACAGCAACTGACACCTCTGTGAGATAATGTCTGCAAGGAAAGTGGAAAACTGTAATTCTTCCTGAAATTGTCAATCACAGACCAATTAAAAAAAAAAATTGTTTCTGACATTTCCTAAGGACAGAATTCTGAGAGCCATCAATATTTGGCCTTTCAGTATGGTTTGACAATAACTTCACTTCCAGAACAAAATATGGACCATTTCTCAAAATCAATGAACCACAGCATTTGGATGAGATGTAGGGAAAGACAGACAGGTTGGTTATCATTAACAGGAGGATAAACTAAATGGCACCAACTCATCTCACCTATTTCAACTAAAGAAAAAAAATCACGAAAGAAAACAACAGTCAAATAAACCTAACAACAAAAAATAACCTAAACCAAAGGTTTATTCTCTTGCTGAATATTATGAAATAACGGTATCTATTATTGCTTTATAGTTCTCAGGGAAATGTAGGAAATTTTTATTTTCAAGTTTTAGAAGCATAATATAGGGTAAATACTTCATGACTTTTATAGTTGTGGAAAAGAGGCATTGGAATTTAGGTAGCTAAACTGGTTTATATTCATTCTATCTCAATCCCAGGTTCTGGGGAATCTGTTTTTCAGTGTGGTCCAAATTTATATGTCATGGGGCATAGACAAGAAAATGGCCTTCAGAAAGTTTGGGGGTTTATGAAAGTCTTCAGTTAAATTCCTTACATACTTTTCAATTCATTCTACAGAGAGAATCACAGAAAATAGGACAGCAAAGGTCTTTAAAGGGTCATGCTGTGTACACTCATGCACCAAATTCCACTCTTATCCAAACTTCTTCCAATTACAGCCTTCAAGAGTAAAATATATAATTTAGATCTGTCAGCTGCTCATGCTAGTCTACTTTACCTTTCCAAAGCAATCCTCCCAAGGTCCTCACCTTCAGCTGAACTTTAAAATATAAAATCAACACACTTACTGAATTTAAAATGCCTTACTGAAATGTTTTTGCACGTTGAATTCTCCCCACTTCAGAACAGAGGACATGAACCTCATGCACTTTTAGACAGACTGTAGAAACTCTAAACAGCAAACTTGGAAAGGACCTGTGAGAAACCAAAGCAGCATTATTGACACTACTCAGAACTTAAGCAGAATAGGGAACTGTGCATCAAGGTTTTATATAATAATCCTTTTATCACTATCTTTACTTTCTCATTCAAGAGGGACCAATATTTGTCAAAGAATTCTCATTTAGACCTTGCAAATGAGACAAAAAACTATCCAGGCAACAAAGCAATGAGTTTACTTTCATAGGATTTGCAACTAAATGGTATTTTCAACCTGAAATAGGCACCAGTACAAACAAAACAGAAAGCTTAAAGATGTTGTCAAATCTCAGCAAATAAAAAAGAAGTAATAAAGGTAAAAAACAAAAACCAAACTTTTGAAATTAATCTCCATCTTTCAATACAGATTTCCATATTCTCCCTTGCCTGCATTGCTGTTTGGATTGACATCAGTATTTCCTTTCAAACAAGGTGGCTGTTGATAGGTCACACAGCCCCCCACAGTAGGAGTGCTCTATTTTCTGACTACAAAATCTGCTGCTATTCAGCTGTCCTAGGGCAGCCAAAAATCTACTGCTCAGTAGTCCTGGTCCCTGCTGTGTCTGCCCTACTTTGTGGATGCTGTTACCAATCTAATCTACCGTGATTCAAAGGAATAATGTCAGCACCTTTCATTTCTAACCACAATGCCAGTAGCATCTCTGGAATCTGACTGAGATTCCCTAGACAGCTCTTGGATCATACTTGAATCCTTACTGTATCAAAGGTTTTCTTTCAGTACCAGGTCCTGATCCTTTGTTATTGAAAGGGATTCTTTTTTATCTCTGCATTTCCAGACCTTTGAATGAAATTAAACTTCCCAGGCAAAATTAGATAACCACCAGTAGCCTTAAAATCAAGGGGTAATGAATACTATATTTGTGTTCTCAAAATGAAAAAATCATGGGTTTGTGTTCTCAGATCTTGATGTTTGCATGCACTATGACAACCATTCTATTCTCAATGGGAAAATGGCAATCCAACTTTTTCACTACAGAGTGAACAACATTTTTCTTGATAAGAAACTTTAGATCAATTGTGAGATAGCATTTCCCTTATTTCACAAGATCTATAATTGGGAATGTCTGTAGCTGAGCAAGTCACCAAAGGCTTCCTTGTAGTCAACAAAGACCTAACCAGGGTGTTCAATGGAATTCAGGATGAGATTAAATAAATGATTCTTATTATTCATACAAACTATGAGTTAGAGGAATAATCTTCATATAGGCTGAGATGATCTGAAGAAGAGCTCAGATGATTGTCACACTCTACTTTCCTTGACTATAACAAAAGCCTCAATTAAATCTTCAAAGCACATCTAAAATACCTAATGATTTTGTCAGGCAAGTTTACCTTGGATATTGAAGAGTCTCCTTGTGCACCATTAATTGCAGCTAATGGAGAAAGGCATTTCCAGAAGAGAATGTGTTCAGCTGTGTTAGACACCTGTCCTGAGATCACAGCCCTCTAAAAGCACTGGCCTTTCTCCATGCTTATTCCATGGGCTGAAATGAGCTGTGCACACTGGGGACCTACCCATCAACAGGGCCAAAGATGGGGGAGATGAGATCTGAACTGATGTTCTGTGACTTTAATGGATAGAGACAACAAACGTGGTAAAAATAATGCTTTTAACAAACAATTCTGCACAGTGAATCAGCTGTAGTGTGGTTCCAACTCCGAGATATGCTGGTTCCTTAATAAATGACCTGTGCCAAGTTTTTTCATTATTATTCTTTTCTTTGTAATTCTGGTGGTCACCCTGTTTTCAAATGATCATTGAACTGAGCAGCTTCTAGTGTCAATACTGTGATTTGATGTCTGCCTTCTTAACAGAATGAGAGGGGCATGGACAGCGAGAAAATCTGGAAACAGACTCACTTGGCTCATCTTTTTTGCAGAAAAAGACTTCACACCTCTCTCTCCTTGCCCAGTATATAAGCAAGCCTCTCTTCAGGCTTCTTAACATTGCTGTCTGCTCTGGCAGTTCTGTCTGTCTGCCATTCTGCTCTGAATTTAAAGCAGGAGACAACCATTGCAAATCATAACAACCTCAGTCCTACCAAAGGCAAAAGAATTAGCACACAGACAAGACTGTATTTCTAAGAGCTTTGTTTTCACATGTCGAGAACTAAAAAGATTATGCAATGGTATCCTGTTACTTTGCATGAAGAACTAAAACAGGAATGTCAGGCTTTGTTTTAGGTTTTCTCATATTTAATTGTAAAATCCATATTCTGTTATTGCTGCTTTTCTAATCTGAATCACAGTAAGTGTCTGTAATATCTTACATCTAGTAGGTGCACAATACTTCCATCTAATTATTCTAGAAAATTTGCACAAGAAACTTCATAGAATCACTGAATGTTTTGGGTTGGAAGGGACCTTAAAATTCACCCAGTTCCAAACCCCTGCCATGGGCAGTGACATCTTCCACTAGACCAGCTTGATGAAAGCCCCATCCAGCTTGGCCTTAAACACTGCCAAATATGTGGCAAAAGATTCTGTTATGGAAACTGAAGATGTCAAACAACATGGAAGAAATAAGGGCTCTGCTTGGCATGGTGTTGAAAGTTGCTGGATGTGGTTTCCTGATTCTCTGTTCCAAGCTCAGATCAGAGCAGGCAGCTCTGCACACCCACGGAGAGAGCCAGAGAGCAGCACAGCTTCTCCCTGCCACGGCCTGACAGCACAGCTACAGGAGCACCAGCCAGCCTGGCACAGCAGCTATTGGGGAGCTTGGCATGCTGTGTGACTGTGTGGGAGCATCTGTCCCTGAAAGCAGACGAGAAGAAACAAGAATGAGGATAATGCAGACACGCTCTTGGACAGAGCAGAGAATCCTACTGATGCAAGCACAGGCATGAACAAAGGGTCATTCTGCTCCATCCCCTGTAATCCAATCAGCTAATATCCCTTTTTAATTAGCTACAATCAAGTTAGCATAATGAGTGCCTTGTCTGTTTACAAGCTTCATCTGTCCTCTTCCATTCTTGCATCCAAATCTGCAGTGCAGTTGTGGCTGGGTTTTGATGATATTTGCTAAACAGCTTGACCGAGGGCTGTCCCAAACTTCCCATTAACCTCAGGGGCACTGAAATGCATCATTCTGAACTATTAGCAATTAACAGAGAATATCCTGCTACGCTCATTCCTAGTCCATGTTTTGCCCTCCAAAGAAAACCTCCCTCTTTTCTGGAGGAATATTTTTGTATCGTCAATAATCTGATTGAATGCATCAGGGTTAAGAGAGCCTTGCACAGCCCCTGTACCTGTGCACAAGTATGAAGGACATTCAAGGAGCATTGAGGGGACAGGCAAGAAGAGAAGCTGTCCTTGAAACCTAATGTGTCACCTATGTTTATTTGTACATAAAAGGCATTAAAATATACAAGACATTTACAAGACTTAAAAGACATTTGTAGCAATAGTCCAGGACAAAGTCTGCTTTGTAAGAATTTGCTATGGTTTCTCACACTAATGCAACAAAATAATTCTTTCATTTCACAGCTCATGATTCTCTGTCAGATTATTGCACAGACTGCTTTTTTTTCACTGCTCAGTGGCTTTTAATTGGTGTACATTGTAGGAAAGGAAATATCAATTCAAGAATGACTTAGAAATGCAAAATAACTAGGTTATTATCCTATTTTACAGTAAGCCTTCTTTTAATAGCCACTCATTTCTGCTGTTCAAGCAGACTCTGTGAAAAGGGATTTTGTCCTTCAGCCAGAATAAAAGACATCTTGATGCTAAAAATAAAAGAAATGGGAATCACTTTCCGGGGCTGGAATCCTCCCCTGCAAGAAGCCTCTGACAGCATTGAGGCTGGAAGAGGAACGTTGTGATGGAACAAAGGCAACAACAGCCCTAAGACATCTCCCCTGCACAGCAGGAGAAAAAAATTGATAAGGGTTCTGTATTTCTTAGAAAACATCCACTGCTGCTGTGTCTGCTCTCAGACTCACTAAAATAAGGCAAATCTTTCCATCAATTTCACCAAGCTTAGCCAAAGTTTTTCCAATGACTGCCTGTAAGCTATCACAGTCCAGCTAAAGCAGTGCCAATGGGGCCAAAATAATGTTCTGGGGGTTGAAAAGTGAAGTCAATTAAAACAACAAACTGTGAGAATTTGTCCTTTACTTTTCACTTTCCCTGTTTTCTCCTTTGTTTTATTTTTTTTTACCTGTCTTCCTGAGGAGGTCTTATCTGCTGCTGAAATAAATCAGAACAACTCCTGGCTTCAACAGCACAGTATTGGTGTGCAGTATCTTGAGATCTGGCTCATACAAAATTTAAAATTCCTGTTGTAAGAAATATTTACCCTACAGAGAGTCTGGACCTGCCCAAAGAAAATTAATAAAATGGGAAATTCCTCCCTGAAAAATACATTTTCAAAGCTTTTTAAAATTCCGCTAAAAAAGCTGCTTTATGTCACTGCTCAGCCACCAAGTGCACAGCAGCTAATTAAAATGCACAGCTCCAGCTAGGAAGCTTATTCTGACTCCTGGCTATAACTGGCAGGCTTCAGCCTGCCTAGATAAAGAGTGATGGGAACATGCAATGTCAGACAGCTCCCACTCCTCTCCTTTGCTCCACTCATCAGGAGCCGACCTGCAAAGGGGGGCTGAAAGTCTGTAGCTACCCAGCTGTGCCCTTTTCACATAGGGCACAGTCCTCCTGATCCTTGGCACTTGTCCTAACAAGCCAACCTAGTTCAGATCAAGGAAAATCAGTTTAATCAGGTGATGCAAGAAAGCCAGAGGATTCTTTACAAGGGCATATAGTGACAGGACAAGGGGCAATGGCTCCAAACTGAAAAAGAATAGGTTTAGATTAGATGTTAGGAAGAAATTGTTTCCCGTGAGGGTGGTGAGGTGCTAGAACAGGTTGCCCTGGAAATGTTCAAAGCCAGGCTGGATGAGGCTTTGATCAATCTGGTCCAGTGGAAGATGTCCCTGCCATGGTGGGAGGTTGGAATTGGGTGATCTTTAAAATCCCTTCCAACCCAAACCGTTCTGTGATTCCATGATTGATATTTGCAGGGGAAAGAGCCAGGAAAGAATCTGACTGAGAAGGCATTTGTCTGTGGCATTTCAGCATGAATAGAGAAGGAGAAAACTCTCTCCATCTAACCAATGACAGGAAGCTTTAAAAGGTGAACCTACTTCTAGCCAGACATCTCTGGAGGCCAGTTTGACCACAGATACAATGCACCCAGCTGCTGGGTCTAAGCTCAGCAGCTGATAAAGACTGCTGCCCAGCAAGGCTCACTGCCATTATGTGATTGATGATGGGCAAAGAACATCACCAGTCTCAGAGGTATCTTGTACAGCAACACATCACCCATAACATGTCTGATCTTTAATTTCTCTGTAATCTTCTCTGGGATAAACAGAGTTGGAAATACAGCCAGAAGCACAGAAGTGTCTCCCTCTGAGATGTTCTTCGCTTCTGCTATGGCTGTGTGTCATGTGCAGGAATGCACATTCCTGCTGGTCCCCTGAAGTGCAGATGAAAAGCAGGGTCACTGCTGTTTCACAAGCACCCAGTGCACCACAAGAAGTGCTCAGCTGCCATTGTAGAGTTTAATGAAAGAACCTCTGTAGCATAATTACACAGCAAGGACAATACATCCCTTCCTGTCTTTCAGGATTAATTGTAAAACACAGGCAAGCTGTAAGTCATGACTAATACAGCATTACTTACAAATATCTCATTGTTAATCCTGAACTCTGCAATTACAAGATGCTCATTAATATCTGGGAAGTTTCTACTTTTTCTCCAGTAACAGTAACTTACAGACTATGGACTGCTTTATGCCTGCTCGAGGTGGGTATGTCCACTTGATTCTTAAACCAAACTTGACATTAGCACCACTTTGTGTTCTGGATTTTGTAAGGGATTTTTGATGGTTTGTTGACCTTTTTTTTTTTTTTAACGTAGCTGATGCAGAGATATCAGTTCAGATAAAATGTTGCCAAAGTAAATCTAAAAGCATGGGGTAGCTCAGACAGAAATACAGAAATACATCAACACACTCCGAGTCACATTGAATGAAGGAAGATAGAAATGAGCTCAGCGAAAAGAATTATCTGCATCCACAAGAAAAACCAATCTACATTTTAGTGAGGTCTGTCTGCCCTGGTTCCTCTCTGAGGAATTCTGAAGTTCACTAATCCCTTTCTTGGCAACTCTTCCATATACTGGTATGCTGTTAGCACACAGCAGGGACACAGATTTCCATGATGCAATTTGCTTGTTTTTCCTTAGTCCTTCACTTTGTTTAACTTTGCCTATATGCTTCCCATGGAAATCTCAGCTTCGTTGACAGAATTATTAACAGTGGTGAGGGCTGATGGGGAGTCTCAAGCAGAGTAAACACAAACACATCCTGGTGTAGCACAGTGTTTGTTATTGCATGTGTCATGGTAAAACTTTATGAAAAGAAAAAGAAATGTTCACTTCTTATAAAGCCAGTCTCATGGGACACAAACTATTCCATCAAGAAGTTCTAAGGGAATATGGTAAATGAGCTTTTTGGCCCTAATGAACTGAAATTTATTACCACTTATGTCCAGAAATGTATGTGACACAACAGCAAGATTTACAGTCAAAGCATTCAGCAGTCAAGAAAATACCAAATATGGAACAGCCATGTAACTTTCCTTTCCTTTTTATTAATTCTTCATGGGTACTGTGAAAGTCTTTAATAACTTAGTCACAGATGAGTTTTTCCACTGAGCCCCTACTCCATTCATTGCACATTAGACACAATGGGCACTGACCAAGTATGTATTCAAAACTCCAACTCAATGCCCCTGTTCAATGGCAACTCTACACCATTTTTGTCATGAGTTATTCAAACTCTGCACAGTTTGAATTCTTTCTTGAGTTTTTTCTGAGTGCATCATGATTGTCTTTATGTGCTTCAAGAGGGACCTGTTTTCATTAGACTTCAAGAATATTAATATCTCCATTTTAAATATAAGGAACTGGGCTTGAAGGAGATACTGTTAAACACAACATCAGCTTTGAGTGCCCAGTGTGTTATGCCCATGGATTGATCTTTCTGAATTCTTAACATTTTTGTAGCACGTCTGTCCACAGTGTGTTACCCTGACACTCATGGTCAGAGTGTTTGTTGAAGAGGAGAACAGTTTCTTGGGATCTTGGCCCAGGACAGCTCATGTGAAGAGTCAAATCTCTCAAACAGATGGAGTTTCTTGTTGCCACTGGTGGTGGGAATCTCTTGTGAATATCCTTGCAATGACATCTTCATCTGGATTGGGTAAGGCTCTTCTGCTCAGTTCCTATATTACAGCTGGCCTGTGGTTCCATAAGAACACCTCAGCAAGAAAAGCATCACTATTTATAGATCATAACCTTACATAAGGCATTTCCAAAATAAATACTATAAAAGGACCGGCCCGTATAATCAATTCTGCACTTGCAAGAATAATTTCTGTTTACTATTTACAAGTGCCTTATCTAAGCACCATTTGATCATTTCCAGGAATCTCCTGCCTTGTAATTCCACTCAGGATCATTGAATCATAGCCAATTATAACTAAAAAACTTGATTTTCATACATTTCATTCACCAGTAATTTCAGTCCATAAGTCTTGTCACCAGTTCCCACAGATTTCAGCTGAAGATCCCAGTGCTTGACCTTTCTTCTTCTGAACCCCAAGCCCGAGGTGTTACACACCTCATGAAAGAAGATCACTTTGGTCAAATTACAATTTGCCACTCTTAAATAAATAAATAAATAAAAATATGATTCAAGGCTCAGTGAGAATCAGGTTGTACAGGTGGCCCTCTGGTTAGCCAGGTAATCTTGTTATACAATTTGTTTTACAGCTTTCCCTAACACCCAGACCTCCCAGGGATGAGACAGAGCTTCTTCCCCTCTTCCTCTACACTGTGTTGGTAACAAAATGAGAGGTCTGGGAACACTAACAATTGTCATTCTGCTTTTGAGTATTTGCAAACAAATAGCAGTGTCCAAGATCAAGAACCAAGGGGCCTCTGCTTTGGCACTTATTCAGTAGCATGGGGAACAGGCTGGATGCAAATCACTACAACACAGAGGCAAGGACAAAGTTTAACATAATTAGAACCTGTGGGAGAATTCATCTCCTCAGTCTCCAGGAGGGCCACAGAAATTAAGATCTCAGATCTTTGACAGATTCAGGTAATTTTTCAGAGATGAAACACCTCAACAGGAGCTAAGAACCACAGCTGACACCTGCCTTTCAAGGCAGGAAAGCCTCTTTCTGTGATCTGCTTCTTAGAAAACTTCTCAGGGTGACATATAACAAAGGACCCTCATTCTGTGGGCTTAATCTTCTGCACATCTGCAGCTGACAAGGGCAAAGCTTCTCAGAAACTCACTCAGGAGAAAAGAATATTTAGCACTTGAATAGCTGCTTACCTTTCCCTATGCATAATTGCATATAGTGAAGTCTGGATCACTACAAAGTGTTTGTTTAAGCACACAGAACCTTGGGCTCAGCTCCCTGCTTTTCCACAGCCTCCCTTGCATGACACTGAGAAGTCTCATAGACCCAAAATCTTCAAGTTAGTGAACAATCTCATAGGCTGCTTTCCTCTGGATCCCATTTCACTATACACCTTTGATGATCAAGGCTTTACCCACTCTGCTTCAGCTTCCCCTCTCAAAGATAAAGGCAGTGTTCCCTGACCTTAAGGCAACTTAGGGAAAATAAATGCACCATGACTGGTAGCATGTTTGGTAACCTAACAGGCAGCTAGGAGACTGAGGGAGTTCTGTATATTATTTTTAACATCATTTTATTTTACATGCATGCATTACTGCCCAATATGGCTGGGTAAATAAATTTAAAAAAAGAAATTATTTAACAACAATCAATTCCCAGGAAAACAAGGAGGTGGTGTAGTTCATGGAAAGGTACTTGCTGTCCTCCACAGCCTGCTCTTCCCAAGCTTACAGCAGGGATCTAGGGAACGTTTTACCACAGCTGCCCTGTGGTGAAAAGACTTCAGTGTTGGTGGATGCTCTGCAGGCACATGGACCCCATGGGACATGTAAAAGAGGGAAGAATATGTCACTACAAACACTCATGCATTGAGATGGAGTTTCCTTGACTGACTGGGATTTATGAGAATTCATTAGGACATTTATGGTTGGCATTAGCCAAATATACACACAGCTGTGTGCTCCTTTCCTTGTTATTCAGTTTGCCATGAGTGAAAAGGAAATTACTTGTTCTGAAGAGGATAAAAAGGACTTTTAGTCACCAAGTGAAGACATACCATGGCTGAAAAGTGCAGCCCTTCCTGACAGTATCTGATGTGGAGGGATACTGTGATGGAGCACAAACCCCATGAACCCAGACCTGATGTCTTCAGACTGCAAGAGAAGGAGTGCAAGGTGAGCTGCCCTCTTAGACAAGGGCAATATGTTTGCACTGCATCAAATGAAAATTAAAATGGAGGTTAATGTGGCATTTAGCATTTGTCCATGCTAAATCTTTTCTCCCACAGGTCTAGGTTGTCCTCAGTTTTTCATGATAGGAGCTGTTGTGAGTTGTAGGAGTGTACTGCTCTCATGGCATGGGGTCCTGCCCTCCAGTATGGAGTCAGGTACTGCTTCAATTAACAGCAATGGTCACTGTGACTGCCAAAGGAAGAGAAGGCCAGCTCAGAGCACCATTTAACATAAAAATGCATTAGACCTCAGGAAATGGGACCAGAAGTACATAATACTTTATGGACAGATGCTGCTAAGCAGACAGCTCCCCTGACCAGAGGAGATTAATTTAATGCATGTATATGACACTCCCCTTTTAAAGCATCACTCATATGAGCACAGTACTCTTCTCTATTCTTTTGACTTTGTGCCAGAGGGAGAGGACAGCCAAGTTGCCCAGCTTTAAGAAAAATAGACCTTCAAACACACTATCACCAGATTTCTGCACTAACATATTTTGTAGCAGGGCTGGTAAACCCTAAACCCATGGGCCAATTTGTGTTTTAATTCATACAGCAAATTGCCTTGTGACAAACTCAGTATTAACTCATTTATCATCTCTTTTTTCTGCTCAGCTCACCAGCTACAGCTTTATTTGCTGCCTAAATGCTGAACTATAGATAGCTTGAGAGGCAGAATTTGAAATGAAAAATGAATGCACCTTACAAACTTAGCACCTTGAGCAGTGATCTTGTCAAGCTTTACAAACTAAGCAGAATTGGGTTAGACCTGCACTGAAAGGAGAGCTTCGAAGAGGAGAGGCAGATAAAGCAGAAGGTGACATTCAGCTTTGCTTTCACCAGGACAGCAGGGACAAGGTTCCCTTGTGTAGCCCTGGTGGGTGTTGAAGAAAAGCCATCAGCTGGAGCATGGTAATGTTATTAACTTTGGTTTGAAAGCATTAGAGGGGAGTTTTGCGTTGATGCTTTTTATGGTTGCAGGGTGGGGTTCTTTTTCACCAGATCATGCATTCACATTGCATCCTGCTTTTGCAGTATTTGCAGTCAGACTTGTAGCTTCTGAAAGAGGGAGGCAGAAATACTCATGTCTATGGCAAAGCCCAGTGCTGTCCATCTGAGGCATCTTAGAATCACGGAATTATTTGGGTTGCAAGGGACATTTAAATCCCCAGTTTAAAAAGTCCAAACCCCCCTGCAAAGTGCAGGGACACCTTCCACTACACAGAGCCCACAGATGGGGCCCAGAGCCCCATCCAACCTGACCTTGAATGTTTTCAGGAATGGGGCACCCATCACCTCTCTGGGCAACCTCTTCCAGGGTTTCATCATCCTCATTGTAAAAAACACCTTCCTTTTATCTAAGCTGAGTCCACCCTCCTTCAGTTTAAACCCCTGGGCCTATTGCAGCAGGCCCTGCTAAAACGTTTGTTCCCATCTTTGCAGTTCTGTGCCTGTTTTCTAATAAAATAAAGGAATAATGCAACTGCTGCAAAGCTGAGACACCAAGAACCTGCTAGGCTTAAAAAGTAAATGGGCTAGAGGCAAGGAATAAAGAAAAAAAGAAAGAAAAATAAGTATAAAAATGCTGTGATATCTGCAAGCACATACAAGGCTGAAAGAAAAAAACATACTATTGCTCAGACAATTATCTTTCTTAATCTATTTCTCTTTTTAATATTTAGACTTTTTACACTGATATCAGCCTCTTTACTGTCATTATCACTTCCCACATCTTACTCGGAGTCCCTCTGCCCTTTCTCCAATTGCATTCCAACCTTCTTCCAACACTTCAGAGATGGGAGAGAAAACCTTAAAGACAGAAATTCCTGATTGTTGGTGTCCAGAAAGAGGAATGAGAACTAAATGAGTTTCTCCAGTGAGGAAAACCTGTGATGGGAATTCACCTGCTGAAATTGTATTGCACAATTCCAAAATTATCAAACCTGTCAGTGCCCAGCCATCAGACAGGTTGCAGGTGCCAAAAGCCCCGGGAAGAAGCCCAGATCACTAACTCTGACAATCAGACTCCTGTTCTCTTGTGAAAATAACCCCAAGATTTTGATCTGGTGGGCATTTTATCAAGACTGTTTGGGTCCTCTCCAGTTCAGCCTCAGAGGGTGCTCTTCACTTTCTTTTGAGTTTTGTTACTGTTAGAAATTAAACTTCACCCTGTAGGGATTTTTCACTCATTGTGTGATGAACCTTCATGCCTATTAATGCTATGCCATGAAAGCAGATTTTCCCATAATTTCTTGCTCTTCTTTATGATTAATTTCCTCTGCTAATCAGCAGAAAAACAACAAAATATCTTTACAAGGAAAGAGCTCTGAAAGGCTAAAACCTCAAAAGTTTCCAGCTTTCACTTGAAGCTCTATGCCATCCCCAAAATCTGGTTTCTATTTCCACAAAATTTGAGAGGTCTTTAAATCCCCTGTTGTAGTCTATACCAAGCTGACCTCCTTGGCATGCAAACTTTTATATAACAAGAAAATGCTATTGTACACAAAATTAAAAAGGATGGATGGTCTCAGTAATAGACATGACTCCAATTCTTACCAGCTTCCTCAGCAAATCAAGTTATGTCACTGAGGTAACTTTTCAGCATTTGCCACTAACAGGAACAGCAAAATCCTCAGAGAGTTATCTGGCAAAATAGCTGACACAAAACACATGGGACAATTCATCCCAATAAAAACTGCACACAGGTAAATTGCTTTCTCAAATGTCTTGGGACAATCCTCAGAATAACACAGAACTCAAGAGAGAAAAAAATACTGAAATCCAGACTTGGAATTATTGCCTCTCCCAGCTCAGAAATTTATAGCAGAGCAAACAAGGGAATCCCTCAGTGCACTTCACCCCAGTGCAGGCATCTCTATGAAAGTTTGCAAATGCTGAGCTCTTTGGCTAAAGAGTGAACCTCAGCAAAAAGAAGGACATAAATTTTTGCAGGTGCAGTGAGTTGAAGGGGACGTAGAGATGTGAGGGGTGCTAAGGGAAGCAGCAAGAGGAGATTTCTGGGTGGCAAAGGCAGGAGGGAGCCTGAAATAGGGGAATGGGACCTCAGCAGTCCCAGCTGTCTGCTTGAGTAGTTTTGCCCACAGCAGCAAATTCATCCATTTCACTCCTCAGCTGCTGCTGAAGCAGAGCATGCTGGGGAGAACTCAGACAGTGCAATGAACTTCTTTAGAACACAATACTGCTGTTAAAGCACCACATATTTTATCTTGACTAAACTGTTCCTCTGTGTAAGAGATGCTGACACCATTATGGGAGGCATAGAAAAGTATCTGATGGCACAAGGAGCCCAGAGAGATAAAAAGAAAGAATGAAATAATAATTTTGTAAGTTGTTAGTTATACTCAGCCTTTGCAGAGTATAAGGCTTTCCTGAGTGAATACATGCCATTTTTCAGTTTTTACCTTCCAAACATTGGAAAAAATATATAAATATATAGAAAAATTTAATCATTTCGACTTGACAAAACATGGTTTTGAACTAATCCAAATTCTCCTCAGGTATGGTTTGTCCCTATTATTTGACTTGGCAGATAATTACAAACCAAGCCTTCCTGCCTACAGATTTGCATCTTAATGGTGAATTTCTGAAGAGCTCTTTGCCTTTTTTTATTATTATCTTTCAAAGCAATCTCAAAGAATCAGATACTTGTCCATTGAATACAGTACATATCTAAAATCTGATTCCACTTTGGAGATTTCAGCTTTTTTTTCATTATCAACATTTTTGCCAGGAGTGTGGTATTTCACAGGTTTAAGTCTGTCATTTTCTTCTGGACAAAAATCAGATTTTCTTATAACTTGGTTATCTCCTTAGTACACAAGATATACTGAGATATTAGATGTTTTTATTTTTTAAAGAAAAACTATTGATATTGGATAGAGAGCAATTTGGTTTGGGTTTACTTATGGAATATCTAAAAGAATTATGTGGAGTGACATTTGGCTTATGAGATATGGCTTGAGGTATAGAGAAAAGGGAGGGGAAATTTGTGCCATGTTGAGTCCAGGCAATATCCCAATTGGAGCCACCCCTTTGTTTGGATATTTGCATGTCCAGGTGCATCTTGGCAGAGTTTTTTCCCAGCAATGTGTTGAGGAACAGGAAACTTGACATGTTTGCTGTGAGCAGCTTTGTTCAAAACTCCCATCCATCATTGCTGATAAAATAGAACAAAACAAAAATCCCAACAGATTCAGGGAGGCACCAGGTGACTTATTCAAAACAATCACTGAACATAGTATGGAAAAAAGTCCCTGAGAAAGCCTGGTCCGAGCCAAGCACGGCTTGGAACCAGGCCACTTCTGCTGTCAGTGAAAAGATGCCTTGAATGAAAGTTTTTGGTAGCATGAGGTCAGATCCTTACTGAGCAACAGTGTGTCCTGCAAATATCAGGCATTTTGTACATCTCAGAGAAGTCCTGCAAAGCACTTTGCAAAGCACAGATGAAGCCCCATCATATTCAGAAAGGCAATCAGTGGAATTCATGAAAGAATGGAGTTTCTTGGCAGTGCTCACGTGTTACCATCAGGCAGTAGCTCTCTGCTATATCATGACTGGTTTCCTGAACCCTCTGGAAGCAGAAACTGTGAAGATTCCTGTTCCTACCCTACCATGTTTCCCCTCCTATGAAGCTTTTCCATGCAAACTTTGGGAGGCACACGTGGCAGGCTCTTGCATTCACTGCACACCCATCACAACACAGAGTCTGCCTTTGCAGACCAACGGGGATCCCCAGCATCTCCAGAAGAGGTGACACAGCCTTCACTGCTATGCTGCTCCCAGAATCACAGAATATTCTGGGTCATCAAGTCCAGCTCTCACAGAGATCAATCCCACAACCATGGCATCATTTACATCATGCTCTAACCAACTGCTAATCTAACAAAAGCTATTTAATTTAATCTCCTAATCAATACATCAGAAATACAAAACACCAGTTAACTAACCAACATAGGAAGGATTTACAGCAGCACTGGGTTCTAAAGATGAATATTAAACAACCAGACTCTTCCTTGAATCAGAATTTAGACCCCAGTCCCTCAAAAGATGAAATATGTAGTTTGTCCACTTGCTTACTGGAACTGAAGTGTCCTGTTGAATAATTAATAAATCAGGATGAATTTAACTATATTTCTGTCAGTTTTGTTTTAAAACTAATAGACCATATATTATACACTGTACTCTCAGATTATTACTCACAGATGTTGTTTACCATGGCATTACAGGTGACTCTTCAGTGGTGACAGTGCACAGAACACGGGCTCTGCTCCACCAGCCCCCTCCTGGGGCAGGAGCTGGGGCAGCCAAAAGCACAAATGTGAGCAGCCAACACAGCATGCATTAACCTGCATAATTCACTCCCCACATCTCCCAAGGCTGTGCCTCAAGCCTGGTTGTGTGGTTAGCCCAAGATCACGTGGAAATTTTGTGACCTGAAGAAAAACAGGCAGCAGGGCTTCCCTGGCTGGTGACAGCAATCTGGTCTTGGGATCATCCTTCATCATTTCAAAGGGAACCTGGACAAAGGCAATGCTGGCAACTCCAGTGAATATAAAACCTTACAGAGAGTTCACCAAGAGCCCCATTATTCACACTTCTCCCCTAGCTGCTATCTCTTCCTTGTAAATCTTCAGTTCAGTACCCAGATGCATCCTTGACAGTCTGAATTCAAACCAGGACCAATGCAACAGATAACAGAATACAAATCTCTAAGTATATTTGTTCAAACCAATTCATTCCCTTTCATGTCCTTGACATTGAGATAGGGTAGAAGAAAATGTGTCATTTGATGACACATTACTTTTACCCATGTCCATCCATCTTCCCCAGTGCTTATTCAATAGTTACATGACTTGAATTCATCACATCAAGTGTACACTAAAATTGAATTAAAACAATTTGAGTCAGAAAGCATACAGATGCTCATGTGTTTTCCATAGCTAAGGACATCCTGTTAGAGTTGCACAGCTGCAAATTTTGAAACATTTAAAAAGAAAATTGCTTTACATGGGGGAAAGCAAAGAGAGGAAAAATGCCTAATTTTAAACAATTTATGTTCTACAATATGCTGTTGGGTATATTTTTTAAGTTTTAGAAAGGGGAATGCTGGGTAGAAAGGAGGAAAATTCCATTAGTGTCTCCAGGAAGGGTTTTTAAAATGCTCTATACAGCATTTTAGCATTGAAAACATTGTTCCAGACACGTTATGTGGGGACAAATTAGACACATTCTCAGTCCACTGAGAATTTATAATAGAATTAAAGAATACACGTTTACAGAGGCTTTAAGAAAGGGATTTCTAATCAAATGTAGGCAACAAAAAGAAACCAAAGAAAACAGTAGTAGGATCAGATTATCAGCTTGTTCAAATTGGTGGTGAAACTCCAACCATGAATTTCTGATCAATTTCAGTTGTCATTTTTAGAGGTATTTGTGTGAGAAAGGGGCAGAAATCTTTGATCTACTGTTTATTTAATGGTGTGGGGAGCTGACCAAAGGCAGAACTCAGAATACACTGAGCAGAAGAATAGCAGGGAAATGGACCTGACAGTGAACAATATTTGCAATCAAGTCCTCCTCCCTATAACTCCATGGCTCTATAACAGAGAGACACAGCAGTAGTAACCATGATGCAGGATTTGTCTCAATGGG
Source organism: Sturnus vulgaris (assembly GCF_052056855.1). Classification (NCBI taxonomy): domain Eukaryota; kingdom Metazoa; phylum Chordata; class Aves; order Passeriformes; family Sturnidae; genus Sturnus; species Sturnus vulgaris. The sequence continues at coordinate 148,353,514 of NC_142243.1, forward strand.
CTTTACTTTAAGCTTTCTCTCCTTCAGGAAAAATGGGGATCTCGCTTTTTTTTGCATGTTCAAGCCTTTTCCTCAGTATTGTGTCTGTGAGCAAGGGTGTCATTTACTTCTATCATTTCCAAGATGCTGACACATTATAATCATCTAAGATAGCTTCTAATTCATTTAGTATTGCATACATATAAATAGCAGAGTATCAAAGCATTCTTCTGGCATAATTTCTGATTTGTGCTACACAGAATCACTGTAAGGATAATGCAGGGGAAAGCCTTAGCTTTGCCAGAAACAATGGCTCTTTTGCCCTTATTTTCAGAGGTAACACAAGAGAAAAGGTGAAAAACTTCATTTCAGCTCTCTGTAGGAAAACTGCTGTGAAGTTATGCTGTCTTTCGTAATATTTGTCAGTGTGTTTCCTTTTCACAGGCTGCAAGTGAAGGGAAAGATTGAGAAACTGAGCAGGCTGGGAACCTGTGGGAGTCCCCAGCCCTTTTACGTTTTTTTACTCTTCCAGCCATCCAAACAGCTGGTTGAATACCATTTCACTTCCAGGAGTAAATGGGTATTCAACCAGCTGAGTCTTTTGTCTACATCTTTGTTCCTTCCAGACAAACAGTAGCAGGAAGATCTGTTCTTTTCACTCATCCATGGCAACAGAAAGATAAAAGTGTCCAAAACACTGCTGTAAGCAGCTTCTCCTTTCTGCTACCACAAGTTGGGGCACAGTGATCTTCTCTAAGGAAATGACATCATCATATGTGTGCTTTTAAAAAGAACTTTTCTCAAGGATCCAATTGCTTTACGTGATTTACTTATCTAGAAGGAGCAGAGTATGGCCCCTGTGAAGGGATCTGTGGAACCCAACTGGACCAGATGGTTCTGGGTCCATTTCTGCTGGCAGAGTTCCCTTTGCCCGAGAGGATCTGGCCTTGGCAGTGACAAAAGAGAGCATACCCCACTGACACAGGTGTGACAGCAACTCTGGATGTCACAAGGGCTTTGGAATTGGACTGGACCATCCACACCAAAACCTCCTCTTCTGGAAAATCCATCACAGGGTTTTTAGTGAGTGTGTATCTCCAGGACAAGGATGTCTGGCACCACAAAACAAGAACAAATGCAAGACTCAGCAGTCTTGTACATCTGACACATATTAAATCATCAGCCTGACCTGCAAATTCACCCAGGATTAATCCCTGATGGCATTTTTATCCAAGTTCTAACTTGGCTTGGTATCAATTAATTCAGGACATATAACAAGATCACAGCAGGAGATGAAATGGCTGCATCTTCACATGCCCCAATTCTTAACTATTGAATTTTCTAATTAAAAGATGCATAAATAAAGAAGACATTCAAGAGATTCTAAGTTCTTTTAATTAGAACATACAAAGAAAGCCACACAAAAGAGAAATGACAGCAATGCTAACCAAATGTGGATTCAGTAAACAGTTGCTTACAGCAACACTGCCTCTATTCATATAGATTAATATAAAAAATATCATTATTTGTAAATTACAATTATGGCAATAACTATCTTAAACAGAATTATCTGAAAGCGAGCACCTAATTCCTTATGTGTGCACCTTTATAAAGAAGGGTTTGTTTTCCATAGTGTAGAGAAGAATGACTTTGATAAAAGGAGGCAGAACATGTCACCTGAAATGTCCTGGGTTATCTCACTGGCCTTGAGAAAGCCCAGAGCAGATTCCAGAATCTTAGGTCCCCTTTAGACCCCATCTCATTTTTCTTGCACCATTTTCTTGGATATCTCAGGACTTCCCATATTACACCTGAATCATTTCCATCAAACAGCACTGCATGCTCAGGCAATGCTGATAACTCCTGAGTTTTAGGGAGTCAATATTGGATCCTGACCAAAGATATTGATTACTGCAGGCTTTCCAAAGTAAACCCAATTACATATACATTCCAATTAGTGACAAAGGAAATCTATAACATCCCCATCAAACATGGTTCATTCCAAGATAGTGTTATACCTCTCAAAGTACACTTATAGTCTCCTTCTGAGTCACTGCTTCATTTACTTGCCTGGAAATTAAACAGCTGATATGAAAAAGCTCTGTGATGTCATAAGTTGCATGGAGACAGTGAAAGGCTGAACTACTTCCAGCTGCTTTTTCCAACAAAATAGAAGGAATAACATAAAACCAGCAAGTTAAAAAAAGATAAAGAAAAAATGAGATAATTCATTACATGCCATGTTTATAAGTGACTGTAGATAGAATCAATTATATAATGGGAGAGAAAACAGATGGGCTTTACAAAAAAAAAAAAAGAATCCAGAAATTACAGAGCCAAAAGTCTTAGGAAACAGGGAAAAGATCCTGGGGAAAGATCAGGATGTAGTTATCCTTAATCTCTTTCTTTGCATCCATTTCAAATAAGGATTGGGAAGAAGATCCTGAGCTTGTAAATATTTTCTGATAATGAAGATTCTTGCATTAGCAAAGTGCAAGTGTAATAAATGCTGTAAGTGTTTTCTGGAAACAAAGAAATACTGGTGACAGTAATGACCTAAGTCAAGTGTGTCCTGATTTCCTTTCTCAATTATTACTCTACACTATATACATCATAAGCTGCACATCAGTAGGACTGGTGTAAGGAAATACCTAGTGTAAGGAAATACCATCCAAATAAATTTTTTGTCCCTTGACAGATGTCCCAATTATAGGCAAACTTCTTGATATTTTTGTGACCTCACAGGTGAGATTCTACACATTTCACAGGTGACAGTAGAAGGATTATGAGACAGGGCTGTAGCTGGGAATGAGCCTTGACCAGTGGGGCTCCTCTGAAATATCTTCTGCTGTCAGCCTGCTGCAGGGCTGTCCACAGAGCAGGGACAGCACGGCACTGTGCTCCCAACGCAGACAACAGAGATGGGGAAAAGAATTTGAGTCTCCTGCCCATCACCTGGAATTAGGCTGGTCCATGGCTCATTTTTATTCAAATCCATTTCTTTTCCAGAAGGACAAACAAATGCTGTCCTAACAAGAAGGAAAGGATTAGGAAGTGGTTACATCATGGAGACATGTTGCTGGATATTTCATAGTCTCTGGGGCACATAGGAAGCTTTAAGAATTTTGAATTTCTAAGTTTCCCTGAAATAAGCAGTCCTTGCAATAATCCAACCTTCTCATCCAAGGATTATGAATAGTTTAATTTATATGTCTGTGCTACCACTCTGCTTATCCAATGCCACTTCCATTTCTACCCTTTCATGTACACCCTCAGATCGACATGATCCCTCTGCTAGTGCTCAGCTGGTCAAACCTTTGACACACCCAATGGAAAATTTATTCCCACAAGTCAAAGTGAAAAGCTACCTGCTCTACCTATTCTCAGAGCTGGACTCTTATCCCCACAGGAGATGGCTGCAGAGAGCAGTGTTTAAGCTGCAGGAGTCAATTGCTCAATTTGTGCTTAGGCAGCACCCTACACCATGGGCAGTCCCATTTCCATTCATTCCTATATTCAGCACTGTAATAGAAATAAATAATAATAATAACATTGCAGCACTGAGCTTGCTGTTCCCTGCCACTGCTTAATAAATTCTCATTATTATGTTAAGGAAATCCAAGTGTGTGTATGTTCTGTAATTAGTCATCTCTCTGCCATGTAGTGTAGCTAGTCCTTACACTCTCCCTAGTGATACAGATGTTAGCAGGGGAGCTTACAAATACATTCCCCTTTAAAGGCAGACTCTATATATTTCACTTATTTTAATTATCCTCATTTTTAAATGTATTAAATAACAGTACTTTTCACATCTGGTCCTCCTATAATTTTATCTAACAGCTCCCCACACCCTCAAAAGGGAAATCTTTCACTTTAATTGCATATTAGAGCTTATTTTCAGAGAGGCAGACAGCTATTTATTAATTGAGCTATTTCCTCTCAGAGACAAAGCAGTCCAGCATTCACTGAGTTAAGTGTAGGGTAGGTGCTGCCACTGTCTGTGACACATTTAGTTTCCCAGAAATCTATATTCTTCAAATTCCCCTCAGTAAGTCTGGAGCCTCTCTACCAGCATTAGCCCAGTGATGGAGAATAGGATTGCTGGTACAAAAAAAAAGTCACGTTTGGTCTCTGATTTCTACTCTTGTAGCTCCTGCAGCTAAGCTTACCATCACTGCCAGTGAGATACATGCCTATTTATCAGTAAAGAAATAGAGTCTGACAACATTGGAAAATCTGGTTGTGCTATAAAATACCTGGCAATGCAAAGCATGATTATGTATGCAAGCAAGTCCTAAAAATACCATAGCTCTTAGCAGAGGGTTCATTACCGAGATGGATGAAGTAGGTTTTTCCCAAGACAACCAACATCTATATTGAAGGAAAGAAATTAATTCTGCTTATTTTTACTAAAGAGAGGGGAGGTAAGAGGAAAGTGAAGAGCAGCCAGGAAAAGAGACAGTAGATAAAAGGAACGAAACAGCCCCTGGTGAGAAAATTGCCTCATTAGGTGTCATAGGCTTATTGGTGCCTGTATGATGTCTGTAGCTGAAACTCCTGCCAATAAGTCTGCAGTACTGAGAGTTTTGTACAGTATTGACTGATTTCCTGACAGGTGACATCAACCATCTGTGTCCCCATGAGGCCACTGCTCAGGTGTGTTTCTCACAGCCTTTTCTAGAGAACTGGCTGAATTGGGTATCAGTCAAAAGCTCCTGACCTGGAGGAGAAATGGCAAAAGCCTAAAGAAGCACCACAAGCTGATGTGTTGGGGCCCAGCATGGCCAAAAATGTTCTTAACAAGAGGAGGTGTTGCTCTGCACACTGTCACAAGGTCAAGAGTCATTTCCTAGGCAAAACCAGGCACTGCTGCAGCCAAAAATCATCTCTGTCTTTAAATCTGTGCAATCCTTCCCAGTGGCTTCCCTAGGCTTTTGCACTTGCTTTTGGGCAGGCTTGGCCATGATAATGTATTGCCCTTGAGGAATTAGTACCTGTTCTGCTACCAGAAACGAGCAGCTGGTCTTCCACAAGGAGGGATTGCCAGCAAACAAAAGGATTTTCCACTATGCCCCACTAAAATTGCTTTTGGCAGGAAAATGAGAATCTTTCACAATGGATCCATTTTTAAGGAATGCCTGTACCAATTTCAACAGAAACAAAACATTTGATTAAAATAAAAAAGCTAGAGAGAGACAGCAGAAAGAGATTGGATTATAACCCCCTGCAGCAGCCAGGCTGTCCCTGGCCCCTGCAGCTTCTTGTGGGAGTTGCTGCACTTTGCATACCTAGTCATTGCTAGAGGAGAGAGGGAGAGACGTGCTGTGCATTTGCTACCATGGCCTCTTTAGCTCCCCATCAACTCCAGGTGCTGTCACACCACCTGTGACACGAATCCACAGTTCCCACATGTACATTAGGATCATTAGGATAATTTTCACCCTCCTTTCGTGTTGTTTTTTTTTTTTTTTCATCTAAGAAAGTAAAGCTTTGAAGTCAGGTCCATGATTTGAAGCAGACAGAGCAGGAAGGAGAATTTCAGGTTCTATCTCCTATCAGTGTCCCATCACCTGAAAAAACTCTCTCTCTAAAAAGCTCCTTTAGCTGTGATAAGAGGCAGGAGGTCTGGCTTTCCAAAGACTTTTTCAAGTCAAAAATCATGTCTATAGTAGCTTAACTTTCTTCTAGAATTATGTTAGCAATTAGATTTCAGTCCAGTCTGACTTCAGAATCACAGTGTCCTTTCCAACATTTTATAACTTTGCATGAACATAACCACCTGTTATACTCTAGTAATAGCCACAATTTCTCTTTATTTAAAGAATTGCACGAAATTTAAATAGCTTCTTGATTTATTTTCTCCTCATGACAGCAAAACATTGCAAAGAACAAGAATTTTCTTTTAAAAGCTTCTACTGTTGACCAATGATGTTACAGTTTTTTTGTCTGGGAAGGCCCACTCATCAAGATGCATTGGTATGAAAGGGCTCTGAGCTACAGCTCCTTCTCCGAGTAGGAGGATCTCTAGTGTATGGACAACACAGGGAATCTCTTCTCTAAATCTAAGGTTCCCTAGAAAAGCTGAATTTACTGGACATTCAGTGCACATTGCTTGCATTATACATGCAAGAGTAGCTCTGTTGTGACCTCAGGAGCAAAAAATTATTAGTTAACCTTGTCCTTCAGAGTATTCTGGAGTGAAGCAGAGAGCAGACAGAGAAATTAACAGTTTCAGTGGTGGTACCCAGCTCCTCACTTCTCTTTTCTCATGTTGACAGATATAAAATTATCACATGGTAGAGATGGACCAAAAAAGCTAGCTGAATGTAGAGAACCACTCTTTAAATACTGTATTTTGCTGCTGCACAACTTTTTCTGATGGGACAGTTCCTTGCCCTTTAAGCAGATTGTCTGCTGTCCATTGCAACCACGCTGGTGCAAGCGAACCAGAGAACAGCCCCATCATGCCAATGCTTACAGACATTTCCCTAAAACCTACCTAAATCTTCCCTTCAGTAATTCCAGCCCATTACAGGTAATTATGCCACCTTATACCATCCTCTGCAATTCCCCTTCCTTCTTGCTGTTTACACTTCTCAGGGAAGCGTGGGATGCCCACAGCAAGAACTTCACTCTGGCTCATTAACATTTAAAACCTCCAGCAAAATGTTTACAAGGTTAACTTTTTTTTTTAAGCCAACCTAATGTATGAATTTTTCAGTGGGGTTGGATATTGTGATAATTCAAAAATATAGACACTGACAGGAAAATGTAAGACTACAATAAAAGGAATAGAAAGAATTTCCAGCATTGCTAAAATGAAGCAAAGGTTTTCTGTATTTTTACCTCTGAATTAGCTGGAGTGATTGCTATCTTAAACCTTAGTTTACCCAGCATCAAATTAAAGGACATCAGTGCATTCTGGTCTGTGTTACAGGTTTGCTGTGTTCAAGTTATATTCAGTATGAAGAATCAAGTCTAAATTGTGACATACACTGATAATTTTATAAAAATATACTATATATTCTGTCTGCTCTGTGTGTTTCCTAATCTGGTGCAGTCATAAACTCCTTTTGTTTTAGTTATTCAGTTTGCTAGCAAGGGTATTCTGGAACAGAAGAAAAGCCCCACTGAACACTCTACAGGAGACACCCAAATTCTCTGTTTCAAGCTCTCCCATCAAAAATTAAAAAGAATTCTGAAACCAGAACCTTTTTTCCATACAGATACTATCCTGCTTTCCATAAATCCTTGAATGTCTTATGCTACCCAGGTGTTCAGCTGTAACCTGAGAGTGCAATAAGACCCACACAGAGCAGACCTGTGCCAGCAGCTGCAGCTGGCAGATGCCCACAGCTCCTCAGATGCTGCTTGCTGGGGCAGTAGTAAAAGGAAGGAGAAAATTTCCACATTTGCCAAGGAAATCAAACTGAGTGAAGCAAATAAACTGGGTCAGCCAAGAAAAGAAACAAGCACATGAAGGTCAGCCATGGTCCACAGCATGCTGAAGGTGTGTTATCTGTTCAGTCAGCCACAGCCAAAACCCTTCTAGCCTGGACACCACTGCTCTGCAACTGGGCTGCATGAGCTGCTGATCTGCTTGCCTGTCAGTGGTTAAAAGGAGTCTTATTTTTGGAGACCACAATTCAGTAGTTCAACTTTGATTCTAATTTGCTGCATTTGCAGCAGGCTTTTGTAAAAATATGGTCTTTCTTAAAATATGGAAAAGAGGGTTTATTTTTCTAATTTAAATAGACACTGTGCAAGGTGTGGATGAGTACAAATAAATGATACAAGAACTCCGTTCATTTACCCACATATGGGTGTCAGGTGCCACTGGAGATGTCCAAGGGAGATCATATGCTCTAGAGAGCTGCAGAACTGGATGATTGAAGGACAGGATCAGGGTCTTCTAAAGATGGAAAATTGGAGGTACCCACGATGCCCTAAAGCATCTCACATGGTCCATATGGCTGAAATGGATGCTGAGGGAGGAGATCACCTCATCTGTCTATAAATGTCTCTATTTGAGCAATTTGCCTTGGCTCTTTTTTAAAAGACTGTGAAGAGAAGCAGGTGCATGTAGATCACAGCTTTCACAGCTTCTCTGCCCTATTTTAGAGTGAGAGAAATATTCCCCAAAAGCCCTGTCTCTCTTCATTGATTAGATGGGAAGCTCAGATGTGGGGTAGCCTAGCTAAAATTGGAATTTCTCAACTGCAAGAACGTAATGTCATCCGAGCAGTATTTGCCAGGGATGGCTATAAAGGTGAAGGCTCCTTTCTACATTCCCCTTCCAGCCGAAGAAAGGCCACACTTGTCAGAGTGGATGCCTGCCTTTGCAGAGTTGAATCCTGCCTTTGCATTCACTCAGATGAATATCGCCTGAGGCTTGGGCTAAGCCTTGGGCAAGAAAAAAGTACCAAGAGGAATAAAGCCTTGCAAGGGAAAATGAGAAGTGCTGCTGGAGTGTCTGAGGTCCAGCATTATAAATTAAAGGAGTGAGTGCTCACACTGTAGTTCTAAGTGGTACATGAGCTCACCCACACTGTTTAGAGTGGGAAATCCAGAGAAAGATTATGGGAAGAAAAAAAGGACAGGGAAAAAAAGAGAGGAAACTCACATGCAAAGTGAAGTTTGGCTGCTCCTGACTGTCTGTGTTCTCACCCTTCCAAAGCTTTGGGTCAAAGTTCAGAGTAAATCAGCTTTTTAAATGAATAATTTAATACTTACAAAATAGTAAAACATCCCACAACATTAACTAAGCAGTGATTAATGTTCTATAAAAGATTTTTTCATGTATGGATATCTCATGCAATATTTATCACAACCCCACAAGTTGCTGGGTCATCACTTTTATGATGAACCTCCAGAGTCTCTAATCTCAGATGGGTATAAATCAGGAATACTGTGAAAAGCAGGGTCATAATCTATTCCTCCCCTGTGTGGGAGGGTTACAATGTTATTAAAATATTAAGTGTGTAATATTTCACAGTCGGGAACTTGGAAAATTAGTCTTGAATCTTCTTCATCAAGAATTTAGTGAAGAGATGAGGAAGTGTCCACTTCGTTTCACTCACTAAGACAAGGAATTAATTTCCTTTCATCAGGGCTCCTAGTCTGAAGTGCTCCTGCATTCTCACTATGGAGATTTAGCTGGAGAAGTTTAAACTGAAACTCAATAATTAACTGCACACACTCTCCTGGTGCATTTCAGGTTTTACTAGAGAGGAGAACCATAACACTCCTACTTCAACATGAGTCCTGGGCAGAAGAGATCAATGTACAAATACACATGTGAGGCTCACATCAGCCTTTCTAGTTGAGGAACATCATGGAAAACTTGCAATTGTGCCATGCCTCATTTTCCTCAGTTTCCCTACCTGTTCTATGGGAAAACACAGAAAAAAAAAATCATGATCTAGGGTTCATTGCATAACTTCTCAAGGTTTTCTGTCACCTGGATATACGGGTAAATTTTTTTTCTCCTTGTAAATGTAACTTTCTCAGATACTTATAATTCAAACTTTCTCCATTTTTCAACTAGAAGGATTCCTATATCTCAGAAAAGTGGTCCTGAAACTATTAGCCTTGATACAATTCAAGGAGTCAGGAAAGCATCTCTACAATTAGGTAATTTCTCAGTGCAGTGTTAATTCAGACCAATTCAGAGAATGATGCAGATTTACCCACTCACCATTCCAAAAAGTAGGCTGGGAGCATGTGTCAAAAATTTGCCCTGGCCTCCTAGTTATATACAAGATGAACTGTGTTGTAAAAGGATTTTCTGTGACCTCTTCCCTTATACATCAATTTTATGAACAGTTTGCCTGCCAAATTCAGATCAGCAGCAGGAGAAGAAGGTATTCAGAGCCAGAGGGAGTCACTTGGTCATGGCTGTTACCAGCTCCAAAGGGAATGGGTTCCACCCTCACTGAGGCATCCTGGCTCTCCTCCTTGATTGCTCAAGAAGGACTGTCAGACGAGGGGACAAGGCTGTCACTTCCTGGAGCTGCACTGGGACAGCCAGGGCTGCTCTGCAGAACTTTCCCCATCTGCTGCTGGCTGAGTGAGCAGGCTGGGAGGGCTCAGGTGCCACCCGGGGCTGCCAGCTCCAGCCTGAGATTCCTCCATGGAAGCTTCTCCAGCAGAGGTGTCTGCCTGGGAGCAAAGTACAGAAACCCAGCACAGCTGAGGGAGCCTGGAAGGGGCTCAGCTCACCCACTCTGGTGTCTGCCAGCCCCTCAGAGATGGTCGTGGGCATTTCATGGATCTTTAGGGGTTTGTGTGTGATTCAGGTCTGCTCAGTATGAGAGTGTAGGCACTACAGACATCCAAATGTCTTCTTTTGAAGCTGAATCATAGCCCTGAGGCTCAGTTCACGTGCCTAAATATAGGCTGCTAGTGCCATCTAGATGCTCTGAAGTGTCTGAGGACCTTTGAGCATGCCACATCCTTCTGGACAGGCAGCTGGAGGCTGGGCTGGACACCCCAAGGTAGCTCTGATGGCTCAGAGAGATGAATGGTGCCCTCAGCATGTTCGGTCAGTGGAGTCAACACTGAAGCCAGTTGCAGAGCTATTCCTAAGTTTTCTGTTTGAGGGATTTGAGCCCTTTCATGTTTTAGGCACTGTGAATTTAGTTACATGTATTCGCATACAAAGAAGGTAGATGAGCCTCACTTCATTTATTCTCCACAGGAGAAGTTCAAAGCACTAGTCTGCTCTTGAAAGGTTGGTAAAAATTAACTATTTCCTTTGGGTGTAAAAAAACCTAAAAACTTTCATTACAAATCAAAAAGGTTTCCAAAAAAATGTTAAGCAAATAACATCACTTTTCCCTCATCATATCTCTTTTCTTTGAATCTTCCTTTCTTTTTCAGTGATGAAAAGGAACCAAAAAGAACAGGAAACAGATGCTGGGATCACAGGAGAAAGCACAGAGATGCTGATAAAATGAGGGGGGGAAACTGTGGGAAGCAAATGCTTCTCTAAACCCTTCAGATCAATCACAATAACAAAAGTTTCCTTCCAGAGCCCATGGAATTCACAGCAGGGACTTCAACTGTCTGCTTGCTTCGTGGAAATAATTTTTTCAATAAACTTTCAGCTACTTTAAGGCTCAATTAAAACAACATACAGAAAAACTGATCTCTACCAATCACCTAAATGTGATTTTCAGTGTCAAAAGCAGGTTTACCTTTTGCTACAGAAGTCCTCTTGGTTACAACTATTATTTATGGACAGTGCAGCAAACTAGACAGGGACTGCCCTTTAAATAGGCAGTTCCAAAATAATGAGTTTCACAGTCATGACAGCACAGATGCCATTTGTAAGTTGTCAGCCACTGGTCCACAAAACACTCATGACTTTATGGTCAATGAGCTGTATCAGGCCATTTTCTCCAGCTTAGTACCAAGACTTCTCTACCTCCCTTTGGTATCTTCAAAGAAAAAATATGTCCTTGAGTATATCACAAATACATCAGTGGGTGAAGCTCGCTTAAAGTACTTAATAATAATAGCAAGGAAAATTATTTAAAGCCATTGTTGAAGCTTTCCACAAACTGGCAAGTACCAAAACAGCCACTGTGCATGTATCCAAAGGCAAGATTTTCATATTTCTTCATTGTCTTCTAGCTTGTCATAGGTAAGCTTCCCTATTCCAATGTTTTTGTGCTGCAAATGCCCATTGCATTGCAGATTGCATGTCTGCTCTCTGATCTGGGGGAACATGGATGTGAGGGAGGTTAAGGACCTGCTGCCACATCCTGTGGTTTCTCAGTGATCTCTGATAACAGAATCTGGAGTCTCAAAACTTGGTCTCTGTTTCCAGCCTCTCCACAAAGGCATCTGATCAGAGGTCACTATGCACTTAATTAGACACTTAAAAGGGAAGATACCTCAAGATACATTGAAACATACAAGGGGAAATGTGTGTGAGTAATAGGGACCTAATGTAAAATGAACGTGGGAGTGCCAGCAAAAGGCAAAACAAACTCTGATGCTACATCCCATCAGCAATAAGCACAAGCCAAGAAATAAATGTATAAATGAAGTTGTTGGCTATTTGTTAATTCAGAAAATGCCATATCCCCTCACGAAGGTTTCTCCTCAGAGTCATCAGTTTTCCCCGTGCAACATAATGAATGATGAGGCAGACTGAAAAACATTGTGTTCCATTCAAGAACAAGTGGTTAGAATTTACGATTAGGCTAGAAGGAGAGAAATGAACATCTCTTGGCTGACAGGAGGGCTACAGTAAGTTAAGGAGTGGGGAACACAGCCATAGCTGCTTCTTGGGGTCTAGCAAGTCCTTGGTCCAGAGAGAAAAACAAAACTGGAACAATAATAATCAAAATTATTTAATTCAGATAGAGACAGGAAATGAAGCAATGCATTTGAAGAGGTGTTTTTTTACATAATTCATGCTGAAGCTTCCGGAATCTGTGTCCACTTCTTTCCCCAAGCTCCATACAAATCCCACAAATAAGAATTGCCTTGTTGATCTGACTGCACTCAGTACTGACTCCTAAAAAGTTTAGTTCTTCTGATATGCTTTGAAAGACTGATATTTAGTCAGGCTAAAATTGTATTTCATATCCATTTCTTTTAGGAATTAGTTAATTCAGTTTATTAGTATATACTGCTCATTATTTGGGAACTATTTACTTAATGGACAGTCACTGGCTATAACATGAAGGCTTCTATAGCAAACAATGGAACTCCCTTTGACACTGGAAATCACATCCATGATTTCTGATTTGTCTCAAACATGCAAAGAGTTTGGGATTCAGATCTCATGTTCCTCCTTCTGATTTCTCAGTATCACATAACATGGCCAATAAATCTCTTTGAAAAAATTTGGTTAAAAAAAAAGAGAAAAAAAAAGAGGGAAAAAAATCCAAACCAAGAAAACAAAACAAGATAAAAATCACTGCTCAGAGAAGTTACTGTCATATTATGAGAAAAACCCAAAGATTCTCAAATAAAGGCACTATTACACAAAGGGAATGAATCTAAAGAAAAACACTATGTCTGTATCTCTGCATAAAAATAATGGATTTGTTCTTTGTTAAAAAATCCTCTGCCCTGCAATGACTTTAATTTTCAGTAAGAGAGATGAGTTTATATTATACTGAATTTAAAAGCTATAAAATCAGATGTTCCCTGATATACTTCTATATGTTGTCTCAAATCAGGTTATAGTTGGCCATGAATATAGCAATGTGACAAAACCTGCACTATATTATGCCATATTACTCCCTCTGTGAGAAAATAAATATAGTGCTGCTGTTAAAGTGGATCTTATTCATGGAAATAAAAGCAACCAATAAAACATTCTCAACCATGCAGATAACTTAAGAACTCATTGAATTTACTAATGAAAAAGGGTAGAATGTCATAATACAACTAATGCTTCGATTTCATCAGATCTTTTTTTAAACTACAGAGAGTAAGCTAAACAGACCTGAAAGTCTGAAAGTCTGCTACCTCAGAAGTAATATTTGTCTCTGGTCTCAGTGTACATGTACATGCCTCAGGATATTTGTGCTTGCCAGGAGGAGAAGAGCACAGGGCTGGCAGGGATTCCTTGAGACAGCACAGCACAAGGAGTCCACAGATGATTGTCTCCTACTTACTGCTTTCTGCCACCTACATCAGCTCATGAGAACTACCTGCTTCTTCCAAAGAGACTGAGGCACAGCTGCCAGGAAGTTTTCTGCCAAAATCTAATTTTGATGTCAAACTGGATTTCAATCTACCAAGGAGCCATTTCTTCCCACTTGTTCCCAATTTCTGTCACTTTGGGACTGAAAAATTTTCAGGTTTGGAGAAAAAAAAGTTTATTTTGGTTGGTAGAAGTCACTATCCTGCTTGTTTCCATACAATAGACTTTGAGTCACTCAGGAGAGTCTGGTGACAATGTCCTCTCGTCTGCACCACAATTACTCTCATGAGTCCCCACATCCTGACTGGTGCCCAAAGAGGTGAAAGGTAAGTTGTACCCAACAAATCAATGAAAGACTCAATGACAGAACCAGATTTTTTTATTCCAGTTTTTTTCCATATCACTTTTGTCCTAATAATCTTCTAGATGATTCCCTAATAAGCATAGCAGTGCTTATGTGAAGGCATTTGAAGATTCTGCTGTCTAAACTGACATTATAATATAATCCCATGGTTGGAACACTAATACTCTTAATTAGCTTCTAAAATGTAACTCTTATCTGTAGCAAGCCCCTTTGCACGATTTAAGGTCAGGCTCTCTCTAATGAGACCACCATCCACAGCTGCACAGACTGAAAACTTGCTTTTGATATCGTATTTTCTCAAAGTCCATAACCCTAATCCTTCTAATAAATATGATTTGTGCCCAGATCATCAATTTGTTTTTCTTCAGGATGCTTCTTCGGCTTTTATACTGTTCTGGTTTTATTTGTTGAAGCTACTTTGGAGCAAAGATCCAACATAAATAAATAACATGAAATGCAGTGTTCATCTCTTATTAGATTTTTGAGCCTCTGGAACTCAAAAAATAAAATTATGTTATTATTACATTTCTTATCTTTCTAATGGTTTATTAAGCCAAGCAGAGGAATACATTGGAACAAACTTCTCTTGATGTTTAGACATGTCCTGCAACAAAGAAAAACCAAGCATCCAGCAATATAATACAAAGACTCTTAAAATCATCTCAATGGATATGCCTACCTACATAATCTAGGAGAGCTGTCAGGGAAAGGTCCTGCTTAACTTTAATTCTCATTTTCTCTTCACCTCCCTGCTTTGACTATTGGTCACATTTGGCTTGTGAGATTCCCTGGGACAGAGACTTTGTATATTTTACACTATTTTCACAATGAGCAGTGGATAAGGTTTTTATCCTTGAGAAAGGTCACTGGGCACTACTGCAATGAATCCAAGCAGCACTGCCAAGCATCAAGTTATTTTTCTCTCTGCTATAGGCGGCTCTTCCTGTCTCTAATTTGAAAATAGTAACAGAGGGTAATGTAATAAAACTGCCTGTATGGAACATCTTATGTGCCTTACAAGGACTGATGGAAGTTGATTCCATATTTCCATATTTTTTCCTGATGGCCTTGTTCCCATGTTGGGGATGTCAAGCTATCTTTGTGGTACACCAGAATTTGCCCATATGACTACCCTTTCTCAGAAGGGTTTTCTCAGGTTTCTGTCTCAGCTGATTTGGAAAATAACTCAGCAGGTGAGTGGCAGGGATTAAAACTTTGGAAAGTTACCAACAATTAATTCCATAGAATCACAGAATGGTTTGGTCTGGAAAGGACTTTAAAGACCATCTAGTTCCAATCCCCTGCCTTTCACTAAACCAGGTTGCTCAAATGTCCATCCAACCTGGCCTTAAACACTTCCAGGAATGGGGCACTGGGCTGCTGCAGCAGCAAATAAATGTTTTTGTTTGGCTACAGCATTTGCACCCAATTCACCTGCACTAAAATGGAGACTTCAGCACAGTGATTTCCTCTTGGAGCTCAAGAAAGGTCATTGCAGACAAACACAAAACTATTTTGTGCTGCCACAATCTTGTCCAGGGCTCTCAAATGGTCCAGAAAAACAATAGTGTTTCATACTCCTATTGGAAGCAGAGTCTGACTTCTCCAATATCCACGGCAAGTCCAGGAATGTGGAACTGATTTTATGGCATGCTTTGTACAGATGGGGATTATAAAGAGCTACAGGGAGTCAAGTGCACAGCTCCCTCCACTGTAAATGCACTTTCTTATTTTATCCTTTCAGGCATATCTCAGCCTTGTAGAGGTTTCTGTGCAAGACAAATGGGAGGTAGGTACTGCTTTTGCATAAGAGCATCAACTTCAGAAGCCATAGATAAAAACATACAAATAAGACTAAGAAATATCTGTATTAACCTTTTCAAGAGAATGAAGTGCAGCAAACAAAGGCCTAATGCTTACAGCTAAATGCTCTTCCCTACACTTAACAAATTCCAATTTCATTAAAAGCTGTGGAGAAATTAATTTTATGTGTAGTCAAGATTTCACTGCTATTTCTTTCCTCCAATGTCTTCACACAAAAATAGAAATTGAATCCAAATGGTTCTTATTTGAGGTAAAGGCATCTCAGCTTTGAGATTCTGGAAAGGTCTCATTATCAGATTTTGTACACATATCCTGAGAAAAAGTTTGTTAGAAAATTCCATAGGAAAAGAATCCATTTAACTGTGGCCATTAAATGAAAGCATTACAGTAAATTAAAGTATGGCACTCTTTAAAGTACATGAGTTTAGATATATACCTAAACATAAAATCACACTGCAATCTGGAGCTCAAAATATTACTGCTCATGTTTCATAGGGCAGGACCAAACAGCCAACAAGGATGGTCCTGATGCCATGTAATGTACCATTGCAAAGCAGTAAGTGGTCTCTGCCCTGCAAAAAAACCATAAAATTATTTTCATATTCCCTTTCCTGAATCCAGAAGATAAAAATTGAAGTAAATACACCAAGTTATAGGAAAAAAAACAAAATCATGTTGCAGGGGGTAACTCCTGCACAGACCTTTTCCATGACTCCCTAAATTTGCCTGAACCTCTGCTGCTTTAGCAAGATGCTGCAATTTAGAAAGTTATTCAATAATTGCACATGCACAAACCTCCATTTGCTTGCCCTGTGCTCATGCATTATGATGAAGCCTTTAATTATAAGTGAACATATATTATTATTTTTACAGGTTTCACAACTCAATGCACAGAGAGAATGAGGCACGCTGGGCAAACCTCTGAATAAATTTCCTCCTAGCTGCACACTGTATCTACACTGAGAATAACCTTGCTGCATACTTCAAAACCCTGCTGGGAAATAAGACCATTGCTTTCCTCATTCCCAACATGACAAAGCCCTGCACACTTCACAGACACACACAAATTCCTTTTCATAAATCTGCTGTGACATCAGAGCAGTCCTGGATTTATTTTATTGAGGGAGGAACCGAGGCCAGGAAGACTGGATCAAAAGAACAATTTAATTTTTGACATCTCCGAATGAGGATACCATATTTCATTTTTCTATTCTCAAGGTTTTTATCAATCCACAACACAACTCTCTCTGGCTTTGGCTGCAGCTAGAAGTGATGAGCACTTCTGACTTGCACAAGTGCTGTCCCATTTCCTCCCACATAAACACCCACTCCTCCTCCTTGGGGCATCAGGGAGGGAAGTAAGGCAACTCTCCTCTTCCAGCCTCCTGACATTCCCTGGGGAGTAATTTTCCCTAGGAAAGTCTAGCCAAGAGCCTCCACCTTAAGCAAAATCAGAGCTGGGAGAATCTGAGAAGAAGTCAGCTGCCAAATTTCAATGAGTTTCTTGTAACAGACCAGAATTTTCCAAAGCTCATAGTTTTTTCACATATGGAAACTTCTACAGAAGCACCAAATTAAATATCCCAGACATAAAGGCAATACTTCTTACCAGTGCTAAACCCACAGCCATAAAAATGTGATGTTTCACAGTAGCATCCCTTTTTAGCATGAACAAAAAATATGTCCTGATTTCACTGTCTGAAATAGCTTGTTGTTTTTGTTGAAAATTTAAAAAGGCTGGTTTCAGATGGGGACAATGGTCAAAATTTTTCCAGTCCTGTCTAATTATTGTTAATGACAGACATCAGTACCAGTCCTGCCCATATCTGATGCAGAAGGATGTGCCTTACTTACTGTCACCAAGGAATACAAAAGTTCAGCAATTTTTAAATTTCTTCCTTAAAAAAACAGATTTCTCTATTCATTGAGTCTCTTGTATCTTCTACTACCTGCCAAGAGGCAGGAGAACAGTTAAGAGCTGAAGTTTCAAGAAACTTAAGGAGGATTTTGCACCAAGAGTGAGAGGGCTGTGTGAGCTCCATGTTCCCACTGCCATTCCTGCCTTGCAGCATCCCAGCTCCTGTGCACGGCTGGCTGATGCTGCTCCTGCTGAGGCAATCACCCCAAAATACACTGTGTGACTTCCTCTTCAGGCAGACAGGACTCAGCTCATTAATCAAAAGCTGTAGCATCACTCCCAGCTGCCACTTCAGTCAAAGGCAAGTCCCTCCTAAGTCTTGCAGGGAAAGGGGAGTGGGATTAGGAAGGACAGGGTCTCAACCACCTTAAAACCATTAGAAAAAAATAACTGCAAAAGTGTTAACATTAACATACATGAAAAAATGTTATCTGCTTGTGGGTTTAGAAGTGTCAGGTAACCCCATTGAAGTTACCTACTCTGAGAATCATGGAATCATTAGGGTTGGAAAAGACCTGTAAGATCAAGCCCAACCATTAGCCAGCACTGCCAAATCCACCATTAAACCACATTCCTACAGTGCCACAGCTACATGTCTTTGGAACCTTTCCTGGGCTGGTGATTTCACCCCTTCCCTGGGTGCCCTGTTCCCATGCTTGGCCACCTTTTCAGTGAAAAGTTCAGATAAAATTGTGAGTGGTTGTTTGCAGGTTGCTGTACATTCCTAACGTGCTAAGCAAAGGCAACATTCAGAGGACTGTGGCCCAAAGCAGTGTGGGTCTGGCAGTATTTTCCCAGCTAGGTGTGACTGTTCTGCTCACCCTGAGGCAAGCAGGAGCTGAGGAACAGCAGCGTGAGCTGAGCAGCTGCTGAGATGGGAGCATGGGCTGCTCACAGCCAGCTCGGCTCAGCAAACACCTCCCACCTTCCTGCAGTGGCCCAAGGCTTCCTCTGTGGCTCCCACAGAGCTCTTTCCATCAGCACATCTCAAGCATTCATAAAACAAAAGCTCAATCTCCCACCAACACTGGGGCAGCCAAGACACACTCAGGGCAAGCTGTCAGGGCTCTGGCAGAGCTGAACACTGAAAGCTGCTCTTTCAGGCTGGAGTCAAGAGCACTGGACTGTGATGTACAGCTGCACTGCTTGGCTGGCAATATTTTCACAGGTTTTTTTTGGTTTTTTGGTTTTTAGAGTTTTTTTGTTAATGAGCCTGAGGACTTCTGGGTTTGCATTAAGGGCTGCTCTGTATGAGTACTTAAACATCAACACTCAATTGAACAGAATATCTTAGCAAGACTGAACCTGTGCTAAATTTGTGCAGTGCCCAATCTTCAAAGAATGTCCTTCATCTCTTATTATTTAAGTCATTATCATGTGCATCCCTTTGCACCACAACTCTCTGAATGTTAATGTTTCAGTTCCTCTCCACTTGTGCATCCATTTTTCACATGGGGAGGCAGATGGTATGCTTTAGTAAAAGATGGGAGAATATTCAGGGAAAGAACATTCCCTAGATATTAAAGGATAAATAATGCAGTGGAAGGAGACTCGTTTAAAATAGAGTTGTTGGGGTTTATTTGATGTCAATGTGCCTCCAATGTACTCTAGTAGATAGCAACAAGAATCTTCTATTTACTCTTATCATCTATATTTTTATTTAGACGAGGACATTTTCACAGGGAGTAAAAAGTGTAGGGTACCCAAACAGAAAGAGGAAAAGGTGCCTGTGCAACATCCCAGATTCAGTCTTGCATTTTGTAAACTGAGGTTTTTATCTCCACCATCTCAGAGCTAACAATTAGATCTAAGAGTCAGTTATTGGGAAGAGGTGGGAAGAAAAGTCTAATCTGCTGATTTATTAAAATATGTTAATGCTTAATAGTGAAAATCTTGAACAGGATGTGTGTGGGGGCAGTTGTTTGCATCTGCTCAATGCCCAATTCGTGACTGAATGGAGCAGGCAGGTAGGCACTGGAGGGGGAGGGTGAATATTACTTTCACCCAACTGACATGCAAAAGGCTTACACTGACAAAAAATTCAATGTTCTTGTTGAATTGGTCATTTTTAATACATTTATGTTGTCAGACAGCTTAGGATCACACTTCATGCCCTGGTGACCACTACCTGGAACAGCAGTGTGGATGGGACCCTTAAGTTTGGCTCAACCTTGATTTCTGAGCAGCTGTTAGGGATTTGCTTCTCCAGGGCAGATCTCTCTCATCCTGTCTGTGGGCTCCTCCTTCTCTCAAAAACCAATATTTAATACAATTTTCTTAGCTGCAGTAAGTTGGAGATGTCAAAATAAGGTATTAGATGCTGTATATTAGAGATTGACACAGGTAATCAATGTGTATGTGGGCAAAAACTCAGACAGAAATGCAACCATTCCACCTTACACATCTCTGTCAGGTTCTCTCAAACCACATGGAATTAATATAGCATCAGTGAACTGGCTCACACTGGGCAAGTTTCTCTCCTATCAGCAAAAAAATGCAGAATCAAGGTGTTTCAGTTATTTTCTGTGAATTGCTTTTTTCAGCAAAAGATTGGGTTTTAGTGTTTGACCAGCTTGAAACCCAGTAACAGTGGTGATATCTCAGCTGGCAACTTATCTTCAGCTGTGGTTTGGTTGCCTTTGGGACATCTCAGCTGGGGACTGGTGGGATTCTGCAGGACCTGCTTTTAAAGTCTCAAAATAGAATTTGAGACACAACCCTTTGCTTTGGGAACACTGAGAGAAGCAAAATAAAACTGATATGGTAGCATTTTAGTTTTCCCTCAAATGTGCTTCCTCAAGTTATCCAAAGAAATTTTAATTCAAGAACATCAGTTCCAGCTAAAAGTCATTTGCAAATCAGCATCTGAAATGCTCAGTGATGAGTCAGTAATATTTTTTGGTTTGGTCCAAGAACTTGATACTTCTCATTTAGATGCTTCCCATTCAAAATGTTCTTGAGTACTTTCAAAAATTAAAACAAAAACAACAACAAAAACACAACCAAACAAAACCCCAAACCACAACAAAAATAAACTCTCAAAAATATAATTTTAACTGTAAGTTCCAGTTATAGATAAATACACAAAAACATTAAAACTTGTCATAGGTTGTTTAACTGTAAGTTCCAGTTATAGATAAATACACAAAAACATTAAAACTTGTCATAGGTTGTTTTTTGTCTCAGCTCAGCTGCTGCTATCACTTGGTATAAGACAAATGAGCACAATACAGGGGTTTTTGCTCAAGTAAATGAATTTCATTAATTGACCAAGGAATTGTTAATGAGCCCAGAAAAAGAATTAGCAATTGGCAGAGAAGTAGGTGATGGAGAATTTAAGAATCTCAGAGCATACCTTTTATTTTTTAATTCTTTTCTTTTTCTCATAACACTACTGCTGACAATCAGTTGTGTTTCAGGATGCATTTACCCCCTCTCCCAACAAGTGTCACCTAGAAAAGACTCAGCTGTCAGTCTCTGATTAGAAGCTTTCAAGCAGTGAGTGGGAAGTGGGGCAGATTTTGCAGCAGGCCTATTTTATTCCTTCATAAACCACTTTTCTGCAACCATTTTACAGAAAGCTGCTGTTTTCACCTACAGCTGAGAAAGGTTCAAACCAGATTTTATTTCTAGAATTACCTTCCATATGAAATGCTCCATGAAACATTCCTTCTGCTGCATGAATATTGCTCATTTCAGGAATATCTCCACTATGACTATCAGTTTTACAAAATTTAACAGAGAGTATTCAGGGTCACACTATAAGTAAGACAAATATATGTCCAAAATGGAAAAAAATGTCTCTGTGACTTGAAACTGCAATTAAAGTGTCTGATCCTGCAGCATAGACAGTTTCTTACCCATGCCAAAGAGGTGACTTTAGCACCTTCCATTACATTTTATAATTTCTGATGGCAATGAAAACATAAAGAACCTTGTTCTGAGATCAATCTGCACTGTGCTGCTTTTATCACAGCTTCTTGAAAAGCCAGAGCAGCCTGATGGCTCAAACACTGGTGAAGAACAGCAACACATTTTGTTATCTCCTGACTTTTGGAAATCTTGTGATGTTTTTCCACTTGGAACCTGATTCCTCAAAACCTACAAGGTTCCTTTTCAGCCCTTATGATGGTCCTGACACAAATTACTGTGCTGGCATCCCATTTCAAGTGGCAGGAATTTTCTTGGAGCCCTTTGGATCCAGATCCTGAAAGGCATCCTCAGGAGAGTCAGTGGGCCTATTGGAATAACAGTCTTGTTTATGATAATTTAATCTATTTGAATATTTGCATAATATTTGAGAAAAGCTGAAAAGTACACAACCTGTGTTCTCCTTTCATGAAGCCTCAAAAATTTTGGGGCTGGAGAAGAAAAATCAGAGTATTGAAATGCCCTTTTCACCTCCAGGCTTTTTGATGATTACCCACAGCTTTAAGTGGTTGAAGTGGACACACTGTGGTCAAAAACTCATGTGATTCATTCAGTAAAACATAAAAAGTAGGAAAAGAGAAGCCTCTGTTTCCACAGATATTCTCTTAAGGGCACCACAACCAAAAATGTTGTATTGGTCTGTTTAAACACATTCTGGGAGAAACAATATTTTATCTTAGACAAATTGAGCTTTTAAGCCTTGAGGGAACTTCAAGGTTATGCAGGTTCCTCCCCACAGACCTTGCTTAAAACACCACCTTCTACCTGGCATTGTGCATGTTATTGTGGAAAAACCATATTTCAAACCAACTTTAAAACCAGTGGACAATCTACCAGTATTACATCCACTAAGTTTTTTTCAGTACAAGATATCTTCTCTGTGTCTTTTTTTCATAGCTGTTGCCTCAGTTTCTAACCACTGTCTCACTTTGGCTTTTTCTGCCACATCAATCAATTCCCAGCAATGTCTTCCCCATGTATTTTCCACAAACTATTCTTAAATAAACTTAAGAGCTTAACAAAAATCTTTCCCTAGATAAACTAAATATTTCCATCTTATGAGGTGTGTTTCTCAAAAAAAGACATTCTGTAAACCCAAATATATCTTGTAATACTTTACTAAAACCTTTCTTATTTTTTTAACAAGCTCTTTTAAAGATGGATGTAGTACAGTGTCCATCAAATTAAGCTACCTCCTGAATATTCTCCTACTCCTACAGTCAGAATCCTATTTCTCTGTTATCTATTGATTGGCTAAGAATTCCCATCAAATGACTCTGAAAGCAATTCACTGGAGGAAGTATTTCACTGTATTTTGCAATTGTAATTACCACTATTGTATGACTGGGAGGGAAAGAGTTGTTTAATGAATTCAACAGTATTTATCATATTATATTCATCAAATTAATATTAAATAAGACAGTACTGCATCTAGAATTTATTATTCTCCTTTTGCTCTAAGCTTTAAACCTTCTAACACAAACCAAAAATGGGTCTGGAAAGTAAACTAACAGATATTCAAGGCTGTGCTAATTGGGCTCCCTGCCTCCCTGCCACAGCCAGACAAAATGCTATTTACAGCCAGATGCTAAAAATTAATTGTGTCTGTGGCTGAATGGAAACCAGAAAGGAGCTTCAAATGCCAACAGGAGAACTGAGATACAGAGGTTATCCCATTCATACGTCATATGGCAGCAGCCTGGGAAATCTTGTGCATTTCCCACAAATAATCTAATTAAAATGAGAAGAAGGAAAGACATTTGTCAAAATATGTGCTGGAATTATGCAAATAAATGAGAGAAAACAAACCTCTGTGCTTGCACTTGGGGAAAAAAACAAAAAAGCTGCCTATTTATAGCCACCTCCCCTGGCCTCAGATGCTCTGTGCAAGAACCACTGCTGGTAGAGCTCTCTTCACCCTTTGCACCCAGTTTACCCAAGCTTAATATCCCTAATTGCAATGGGGTCCCTCCAACTGGAGAGGCAAATCCCATCCCTGGAAGTGCTCAAGGCCAGGATGGACAGGGTGTCGAGCAACCTGGTCTGAATTTGGGTAGGCCAGTGTTGAAGGTGGGGAAGGAAGTGGCCGAGCAGGTAAAGGCACCTCAAACAGCAAAGGAGTGAAATCCTGGTGTAGCACAAGGAACAGGACAAATTTGGATAGAATCTTGTCCTTTATAGAGTAACTGTAATATGCTCTGCTGTAAATACAATTTCATTGTGGGTGGCACTAGCAACTGTACTTACCTAAACAGGGATTCTTTAACAAACCAAAGGTCTTTATTTCTGGAAAAAAGATCCTATTACCAAAAACCTTCGATATGAAAAAGCAGACAGCATCTAGTAATCTTAGTTAGCATTGCATGGCATTTAAAGATCACATGGAAAAATGAAGCAGTCCTGCCTGTGTTTTTCTCTGTAGGCTTTCTCCCAACCTAGACCTACAGTAAATGTGGTAAAAAGCAAAAATTGCAATGTACAATTCCAAATATCTGCTTAGATTCTCACATAGTTCTTCTGAAGTGTGAGCTGGACTGAAAAGATGCACTGAACAAGATGCACTGAAAATAAACACTGAACAAGGTCCCTTTGCAAGTGGTCGTAGCCCTAAGCCTTCCAATGTTCAAAAAGCATTTGGATAACACTTTTAGATATTTTATTTAACTTTTATGTTCACCTGTGTGGAGTCAGGAGTCAGTTTTGATGATCTTTCTGAGTCTCTTCCCACCCACGGTATTCCATAGTGGAAGGTGTCCCTGCCTATGGCAGGAGGGTTGGAACCAGGTGATCTTTAAGGTCACTTCCAACACAAATTACTCTGTGATTCTATTAAACCCTCCAAGGTTGTTAAAGCATTTGCTCAGATGCCTGATCTGCAGGAAGGAAATGCTCATTATCAAACAAAGAGCATTCACTGGAGCACTACAGGATGGAGAAGTTTTAACCACCCCCTTCACCATCCTGCCCTTCATTCAGCAAGACGGATTAGCTGTGATTTAGGAACAAGGTAACTGCCCTCCTCACCTCACCTCTCCCCTCCTCATCCTGCCCCGGGCTGCAGCCTGCAGTAGAGCAGACATTTGCTCAGCTGAGCAGTCTGTTATAAAATTGTTGACCGGGAAAACAGAAGAAAGTCAGATGGCTAAGTGATTGCATAAAAGAATGATTAATGACAATATTTGAGCTATTTTCATTCAAATGAGGTTATTGGGAAGGACACATTGAAATTAACTTTCTTCGGTACTTACTCCATCTTCAGGAATTGATTATAGCTCTGGAAAGGAGATAAAAGCTGTGAAAACTTATAGATGATCTTAAAAGAGTGGCCACAAGCCCAAGCCACATACTATGACTGGAGTACTATGACAGGGTAAAAAATCAAGGTGAAGGGTAGATATTCAAAAGGCAAAGCTAGGCAGATTGCTGGGCTGTGTCTCCTGAAGCAATATTGCAGGGAATATGCTCAGGAGCATATTTTTCTGGGCTGACAGGGCAATCTGGGAACTGTCACTGGCAGCAGAAGCTTAACTGAGAGTAGCAGAGGTAGCAACAGCAAGGGGTGCACAAGTGTGGAACTCAAGCAAGAGCTGCATCACTCAAACTGAGCCCAGAAGGGACTGTGAGGGGTCTGTGCACCTGCAGGGCATTGCCATGCTGGGAGAGATCTCATTTGTGCCTCAGGTCTGAGCAGAAAATGAAACATTTCTGTCCCACAGCACCTTCAGACCTTTACAGGTCAAACACAGAGCATAGGGCTCACACAACTGCTTCTTCCTCTCCAAACAATGCCTGCACCTCACACCCTTGCAGTGCGTGGGTATGACCTCTCCTGTGTCCCCAGACACCACAGAATAAGCAGAAGTGCTTTGCCAACCTGCCACCTGTCCCCTGCATGCAAGGGAAAGGGCCCCAAGAGAAGTGTGCTGGAGGCAGGAGAGAAGCATGGCACATGAAGAAGTGTCCAAGAGGTGCCTCCAAGGTGCACCCACTTCAGCCACACCACCCAGTGACATCTGTGACATCTGAGGGCTGTAGACACCTCTCCCATCATCTGTCTAGATAGGGGTCTCACCCAGGCACCACTGCAGTACCATCCCCTGAAGAAGAAAATTCATCAGAGGTCAGCACCCCCAAAGGGCACAGAGGAGAGAAAAATTCCCACTTATTGTGCAGGGCCTGAAAGGGAAGTGGGACAACACCAGTAGCACAGAGATCCAGGGGGCCCAGCAATGGCCATCGATGAGCACTGATATTATCAATGCACAGCAGGACAGACACCACTTGTGAATGCAGGAATGACTCAGCCAGTGCCACAGCAGAGACTGTGCAGCTGATATATCCTTTATAGGAGATAAAAGCTTAGAAAATAAGTCTACAGACCTAACAACAAAGGCAGAATTCAATGCAGACTCTGACTGCAAGAGCAGAAAGCATCCAGAGGAAATTTTGTCATTTGATGGACGCAAGAAAATAAAAATCCAGCCTTTTTTAAACTATGTTCAGAGAGATTTAAAGGATTTGAAAGAGGAGAGTAGATAGAGCATGTATCTAGGATTGACCAACTGAAAAAAAATCAGTAAGCCTGACCAACACCTTGGCTGCTTGGACAAGAGACTACAAGGGATTATTTTATTCTGAAAGGGGAATTATCTGAGTATCGATAGTGATTTTAAAGTCACATTGCATCAAATCTCAAAAGCATGAAACTGCATCTTCTGTGGACAACAGGAAGTGTTAGATCAGGATAAAAACATTACTGGGATGGAAAATCATCCATATTGGCAGATGAGACAAGAAAATAGGAGGTCCTAGAAGAACCCCTCACACTGTCACTATCAAAAATAGCATCAGAACCTGAAATCTTCCATGAACTTCCATCTAATCCATGCCCAAAGGTCTTTAATCCAATCCAGTCCCACTTGAAGTATGTGTTTAACCTTAGGCTGCATAATAAAGTTCAAATGTCCAAAAGCATATCTTTAACTAACAAATTCGTGTCTGACTGTTTGTGCTATTTGTGCTATTGTGCTATTTGGATTCCATGGCTTTTTTAAGAAGCCCGAGATAGACAAGACTTAAAGACATTCTCATTTCCTTTATGGACTGGATCTAGGCATGGTATATGCATTTAAGAGTTTTGCTAACCTAAATCTTTAATCTCCTTGTAATTTGCTACCCATCTCAGGACTGGAGAAAATAATGTTTTCCTTCCCCTATTTGTCTGTCTTGTTAATTGGAGTTTCTTTGGCTGTAAAGCCTTTAGTTGTGAGGACAGAAAATACCCTGGAGCAAGAATTGTATCTTCTTATCTGTTTTAATAATGCATAACAAAAGATTGGTAATATCCTAATAAAAAAAAAGCAAGATCAAACAAAAATATTCTCTAACAAAATTAAACCATTCTCAAATGTACACTCCCTTTTCCTCAAAACAACAAAATGAAATGGTTTTGAAAATAACATATTCAATCTTTCCAGTGATATTTCATCTTTTGTTCTCAATAGCAAGAGAAGCATATGCATTTTGTGATTGAGTAGGAAAGAAGATCTAAGATACTAGCCATAAACTGTTTATCTTCCCAATAAATTAGAATCCTCAAATTTACTCCTCCTCTTTTTCTCTGTGAAGAGGCAGGAAATATATCTCACCAGAATGTGCTACTCCTGTAAGAAGCAACAGCTCTTAAAAAACCATGAGAATGCCACATGAACTCTGCAACATACCCATTGGTAATGATGACTCATGGTGCATTGAAACTTGTACATAGAATTTAATATGCAACATTCATACCAAAGTGAGCACTGAATAAAACTGAAAATCTGACTGAAAGTTGAATTCAGACATTCTTCTCAAATTGCACCCAGAATAATATCCCCCAGAAGAATTTCTGTATCTTAGTCCCAGCATGGGGAATTCAATCTTCTTTCTTTTCAGCTTTACATTTCTCCAGGAGATTAACCTCTGAATTAACTTTGATTTGTGTTCAGAAGGTCCTAATTCTCCTTCAGGGAGCCATCAGCTCAGGTAACCCTCTTTGGGACAGACACTGACCCATTTTAGCAGTTCCAGTGAGGTGTGGGCCACCAGGGTGGGTTCAGGCACTCCCCTGCCCATATGTGCCCCCTTTTCCCTTGCCTCATGCCCGTTTTCCCACCTACAAGGAACCCTCTTTTCTTGTAACCCACATCAGCAATGTATCTCTGCTGGGGCATGATGAATGAAAAATTATCATGTCCCCAAATAAGTTGGATTATTTCTTTTTTAAAATTGAAACAAAATAGGGTGGCTTTTGGAAGCCCACAGCTGAGCATTTCTAGATATAATATAGGGATTTTTACCACCTCATTCATAATTGTAGTTTCATGGTTCCCAATGGTTGTGGGCAAAGCCCCTTTCCAGCTTCAAGCAATTTCAGTCAGGGTCTTTGCTTTGAAGGTACTTGTCTGTGGGATATAGCTTTCATCCCTGGAATGAGGAACAGGTCTGATTCTTCCTTTGATATCTTGCTAGTCTGCAAATATTCCTGAAATCTACTGCCCTTTTCAGTCCAGGAGCATTGGCAGGGCTAAACCCTGAGTCCTTGCAATGGTGGAGATGTGGTCTTAAAGTTTCCTACCTAAGACTAATTTTGACTTAGATTTCATTGTTTCCCAATGAAAATATATCATTTCCTGACACTCAATGTCAAATTGAGTCAGGCATCAGAGTCATCATTGTTCTACTTAATGCCTCCCACCCAGGATGTTAATTACTCAAGCTATGGAAGAACCCATGCAAAAGAGAAGAAACTGGGGCAGAGAGACTGAGATGTGCAGAGGCTGTTGTTCTTTTCCCCAAACCTGCAGATGAGGCATCTCTAATTCTTTTCCCCAGTTTCCAACTGCAGCTTGCACAAACATCAGAAACCCATTGTACCAGCAATTTAGACACCTCATTTCAATTTCTAGCAGTAACCTACAACAGCTGGTGTCCTCAGAGGTGGTGCCTGCCAGGATACAAAGCCTAAAAAAATCCACTTCCACTCCCACCTGCATCACATGAGCTTCAAAGGACCCAAGAAAAATAATTTTCTCTTTCTGTTAACACATTATTCTCCTTGTAAAAGCATTTCCAGAAATCTTGCAAAGGAGGCTTACACAAGAGCTAGAAATGATTATTATCATTATTATTACTAATACTACTACAGTTCCTCCAGACAGGCTTCATAGCAGTGCACGATACAGCACTGAGCAGTCAAAAAGAGATCTTGCACCAAGAAATCTCTTTAAAATAAGCTTAGTGATTAATCACTTAATCGTCACATTTTGCTTTACCACTGCATGATTGCACATAGCACAAAAATATTAATTAATTCCCAGACCAGCAGGAGGGGAGGAACTGTCAGTTCAGCTCAACCTTAGGTCTCCTCGGTTTCAGCATCTCATCTCCCACAGGAGAGTTCAGAGGAAGGTATCAGAAATCTCACAGGTACCCAGAACAGAGGAATTCAACCTAAAGGAAATTCTTGTTCTAACCTCACATTATTTGGAAGCTAAAGCAAAAATTATTAGGCACTGCTCATCACCCAAGGCAGACACGCAGCACCTTGTTATTCTGACAGCTAAAGGAGAACGGGATGCTTAATTATTTGCCTAAGGCATTAGGGCTGTGTTTGCATTGAGGAAACTCCCTACAACGTGACCACATCAGTGAAAAATCTATAATGCAGTCAACTGCATTGGCTCGAGGCAGGGCTTAAACTGCTGTAAACCCCACTGGAGTCTATTTTTTGATTAAAAGACATCATCCGTACGTGCAAACTGCCTGAGGGGTGGCACAAGCATTACAGCTCCCTGTACCAACCTCACCGGACCAGTCCTGCCCAGCCAGAAACTCAGCAGAACCCACCTCTGAGCGTGTGACATTTTAATTCGATGTTGTGGTATAGCCTATGGTAAAAGCAAACCCTGCTACGGGAGGAGCATTTCCTTTCCTGCAGTTCGTGCTCGTCGTGCTTGCAGCACTGCAGCAGCGAGCAACAGGCTGGGCTGTGTCACAGGGAAACCCCTCTGCTCTCGTCACTGCTCCACGGCTGCCCGTGACAAGCAGATGTATCTCTAGCTTTGGCTCAGAGATGTTTCTGAAGCTGTCTAAATAATTCATCTTTAAGAGCTCGTGCCAGCCTTTCCAAGGGCATGCTCCATCGAGAGCTGACAGCCACGAGTCCCCACGGTGCATCAAGCTCGTATGGAAAACATGTATGGAGACTAAGGCAGCTCGTCATGCTGCACTGCAAACACCAGGCAGAGTGAATAAATTCAAATGCCTGACACAGACCATTGTCTCATTTTGCTCCTGGTGTCTGCAGCGCTGCTGCTGGGTTTTATTTGCACAACAAACCCAGCCCAGGTCCGCTCAAAGCGCAGGAATCAATACTGCTCTTTGGCAGGCTCTGCAGTTAAGCACAGAAATGAAAGCTAAAAGGGGCTTCCCTGGAAGGGAGAAAGCTATTCTATCACCATCAGGAACACGCTGATTATATGATAATAATTCCTTCACCAAATCTGTAAATGCATCACAACACAAGAAGGCATTAAACTGCGTGTAAAGATTTCAAATGACAGAGAACCATCCACACTCTTACTGAGCCCCAGAAAATTCCACAGCCCTTTCCATGGCATGCTACAAAGCCATTACCAGCATGTTTCAGAAAGTAAAACAGTTTATTTGACATCAATTGTTTTCAAAGTGAAAAAAATCAGTGAAGACTGATGAAGACATTGCCTCCAAGCTGACCAAAACATGGATGAAGTTCACGGGAGAATAAAATCCCACCAGTAAACTTAGGGGGTTGATTTTGAAACATTTAGCTGCAGCTCCATTTTCTTTTGTAGAGGTTTTGCCTGCCTCATCCCAGGCTGTCCATTTTCCTGCACACATTGCCTGCATGGCTACATGGCAGGGAAACCCCCATCTGCTCCCCTTGGATTTACACTCAGCTGTGACAAATGACTTTAGCTTCAACTTTCTGCTAGGAGATGCATATAGAAAACGAGGTCAAAAAGGCTCATTTTAAATAATTCATTGTGAAAAATTCTCCCTGTCTTTTCTAAGCCTGTGCAGTCAAGAGGAACCACCAGCTCTCTGGAGCCAGAAGAGCTGATCCGTGTGTTTGCTCTGCTGCCTGTGGCTCTGCTCTATCTGAGGGATGGCAAAGGCAGCACCACAGCAGGGGTGTGGGAGTAAGGAGATCTGGATTACTCTGTTCTGAGCACCAACTGTCTCCATGTGTCAGCCTGGGAGAGTGAGAAGCATCCATTTGGAGATCAGAAGGGACAGGGCTGGTGCTGGAAAATCTCCCCAGTGAAATCCCCAATGCACATGACATGAGAGGCCAGGCTGATTGATCAAAATGGAGGGAGTGCAAGAAAATCTGTGAGGGACTATTAGGATTATCTGGTCTGATTTTGTGGTGTAATGCAGAAATTGACACACAAATTTTATGGAATCTAGTCAGTTACTTTTGGTTGAGTGAAAGAGAAAGAGATATTTGCAGTGAAAAGGTTTGCTGGCAGGCAGCATTTGGGCACACCTCCTTGGTTCATCTGTCCTAATATCTAATCACTCACACTCTGCATACACAGCCTTTTCCTCCTGTCCAAACTCTGTTGACATGACTTTGTTTGTCCCTGTGTTCAAGGGCACCATTCCCTACAACTATCCCACTTTTACTGCAGTACAGTTCTTTTCTCCTGACTGGGGGAGATGGCACCTGCTGTTGAAAGCAGAAGAAAAGTTTTCAATTAAAGAAAAAAGTCTCCCCCCCAAGAAAAAAAAATAAAAAACAAAAACAAACCCAAACAAACAAACTAAAAAACAAACAAACAAACAAACAAACAAACAAAAAAGAGGAAAAAATAAAACAAAGATAAACCAAACCAAAAAGCCAACAAAACAAAAAAGCAAACAAACAAAACCCAAAAAACCTCCTCCACTTTTAGTGCAATATGATAAAAGACAGAGAAAATCTTCATAAAACGATGTTCTGGGAAATACTGGGGCCATAAAATCAAGTGTCTGTAATCTACAGCAAAGATGCTGTTCATGCTGTCATATATTTATCTGGTTTCTTGGCTATTTCTGTAGGCTCACTCTCCTTCCAGCTGTGCTTCTCTTTCCAGAGGGACTGATTGACTCTCATTTTACCTCAGGCTCCACACACTCTTTTACAAGCATCATACGTGACACAACAACCTAATTTCAGTTTATTTGTCCAAGCAAATGCTATGTCTGCAGTTTGGTACTTGACAGCTCTAAACTGGGCAATTATTTTGGTATCAGCTAGTAAGTCATTGGTGTCCATTGGGAATATACAAATGCTCGTTCCAAAGTGCCAGCAGCTGCCAGGGTCTCATTACCCTCAGAAACACTCCACATCTTTGTGTCAGTCTCTTATAATTAAGCTATTGACTGCCATTACTAATCTGCTTTTAATGAATTCTAATATATTTATATGCTTTTATTTCTGCTTATATCAGCTTATTTTAAGTACCAAGACAGGTAAATCCTAAATAATAAAAAATGGTGGGTTTTTATTAAACAGATAAGTTTTGTTATTTTGGGAACCACCTCTTGATCACTTTTTGCCTAGGACAACATTTTGGAGACTCAGACCTAGAACACATTGATTATAATGTTGTGCTTATTTTAAACCTATATATAAGTTTGAAGAGGTTTGCCCATGCATCCTGAGAGAAATCCTCTGGAAAGGAACATTATGTGGAGAGGAACTGTTTAAAAGGGCAGGTAGTGGTAGGACAAGGAGGAATGGCCTCAAACTGAAAGAAAGCAAATTTAGATTACAGATATTAGGAAGGATTTCTTTACTGTGTGGGTGGTGAGACCCTGGCACAGGTTGCCCAGAGAAGCTGTGGCTGCCCCATCCTGGAAGTGTACCAAGCCAGGTTGGCTGGGGATTGGAACAACCTGGTTTAGTGGCAGGTGTCCCTGCCTTCCTGAGGCTGGAACCAGGTGATTTTTAAGGTCCTTTCCAACATAAACCATTCTGTGATTCCATGATTTGATTCTCCTAAACTATTAAAACTGAAAGAAGGTAATGCACACATTGAGAGTTTTACAGAGCTGGCATTCAAACACTTCTAGCAACAAGCACATAGACTTCTCCTGGGGGACAGAGGGGGCTGTAGCCTTCTTTTTAATGAATTCAAAAAAACGTTTCCTGTAGAAAGCGGTTTTGCAAATGAATTACAAAATAAGAAAAGTAGAAGCAGAAAAGTTATTCCAACCATAAATATTAAAAGAAAAAAATGTGGAATCTCAACTTTGCCCAGCGTTCCAAAACACTCCCCTACATGGTGTTTATGATAATTTAGTTATCAGATAATGAGTGGGGTCAGTACAATCCACAAGAGGAGCTCGACAGGCAAAGGTACTACCAGTCCTGCACTGAACATCATCAGTTGTGGTGGGAATGGGCAGTAGAAACAGTCTCAAAACTGTTTGGGAATTGGAGCCTGGTCCTGGAGGACAGAGAACGTTCCCAGTGCCATTCATTTCGGTAGCAGCTGAAGAAATTTAACACCTTCTTGGAGGAACGAGACTGTGCATGAGATTGAGTTTTTGCATGAGATTGAGAGCAAAAGAATGAGGGAGGTAAAATAATATTATGATGATGGCCACCCAATAGGCTTTATTTACTCTCCTGAAACTACATAAATACCAGTCTGCAGTCAGCTAAATGCATTGCCTGCTCAAGCAGTTTTATAAGCATGAAATTTACTCAGCTGTACCCATAACCTAATAGGCCAATTATCGATAAGAGCACGCTGTCTACACGAGGATTAAGAGCTAAATGTAGGTTTTCTTAAAAATGCATTAAGAAATTAAAAAGCCACATGGTCATTGTTGTTAATAGCATGATGGCAATGCTTAGAGACATCGGGTAG
This sequence comes from Sturnus vulgaris, assembly GCF_052056855.1. Taxonomy (NCBI): domain Eukaryota; kingdom Metazoa; phylum Chordata; class Aves; order Passeriformes; family Sturnidae; genus Sturnus; species Sturnus vulgaris. The sequence goes on from NC_142243.1 coordinate 148,387,143, forward strand.
GAACAGAAACAAGCATGCCAAGAGCTGTATAAAGAGGACAGGGCAATCTACACCAGAAAAAAATTAGAATATCAGAAGAGGCATAAAAATATCGGGAAGGAACAGCAGGAGACCTGCGAGGAGAGATGCAAGTGTCATCCAAGGGTCATGAATTGTGTGTGTCTGGGTTTCTGTATGGGACAGGTTAAACAGAGGGTGTGGAAGCTACTGGGAAGGCAAAGGAGAGGCCAAATGGCAGAGAGGCAATGCTGAGTTGGAAAAGACTAGGAGAAAGGAAATGGGATTACTGGCAGATAGGAAAATTGAAGCAAACTGTTAGTGGAACAGTCAGGAGCTGAGATAAGGACAGTCCATGTCCCAGCACAGAAAGCCTTGTGGAACACACGCAGCCATGCAGAAATAGAAGACCACGTTGGCAATTTCTCACCAGCCCACGGAGCGGGTGTCCTGGGAGCCTGAGGAGGGTCTGCACAGATCCACTTCTGTTCAGATCCCCCAGGCTCTCACACACTCCCAGGTGCTTCATTCCTGTTGCCTTTTTTGAGCTCTCCAAGTGTCTGAGCATGGTAACACTTCTGCTTACTTAGCAGTTGCTTTTCCTCCCTCAGCTGTCACATTCCTTTTGTGCCTTCCCAAGGGTGCTTTCCTCAGCTTTCCTTATGTCCTTTCTGTTTTCTTCAGGGAGTCTTAAATCTCCCTGGCGCAGCTTCTCTTCTCATCATGGGGAGGTGGGAAGTTCATCACAAGTTACATGTTGCCTTCTGCTCCTGGCAGAACTGCAGGATAAGCTGTGTGTCTGCTGTGCCTGCAATGAAAATCACCTCTCATCACCAGCATCTCAAACCCCAAATGGACACTGGGGAAGAAAAATTATCAGCTTGCCTTAAATAACTTGTTAAAGTGTGTAAGTGCTGGACCCTGAGGAGGTCACTTTGTTTCTGCAGCTTTGCCAATGCTGCTCTGCAGCAGCAACCTCAATCTAGATTTGCTGCCTGTCCACACGTTGCACACACTGCTGGGTGATCATCAGGTGCTCCTGGAGGATGAGATGTAAGTTCACCCTCCCTAAATGATCCACAGGAGCAGAGCTTCCTGGCTGAGGCACAAGCCTGGTGCTCAGCTCCTGTTCCAGCAGAATCACCTGTCCCATCCATCTTTACAGCATCATCCTTAGACTGATTTTTGGCAGAGATAAAGGCTCCCTAAATTACAGAGATTTCTCTGTCATAGGGTTGCTAGGATTTGCACACAGGATGAAATGAGAGTTAACTTAGGCTGCCTTGGGAAACAACATCACAAGGTGCAGGCAATGAGAGCTTGGGTACAGCATGTGGACTGAGCCACTGTGTCTGCTCTGCCACCAACAAAATGAGCCTGGATTTTCTACTGATCTTTCCCCCTTTGTCTAAACTGGGACTGAGTTGGAGAGTTTTTGGCACAAGAGTGTGTAGCTATGTGCAACACCAGCTTCAGTCTAAGGGATTTTTTCCCACCATGTTATAGAACCAGAACCAGAACACTCCAGAGCTTTCTACATCAGGGACCAGCTTCCCAGACAACTCCTGGCCCACATCATCTTTCAGCTTCCATTTGGGGACAAATATCAATCTCAAATGACCTTCAGGGAACACAAACAATGATGACTAATTCTCATTTTAAGGGAGTCCTAAGATACAAAACACTGGGCAAATCATTATTCAAGATGATCATCATGTGTTGTATGTATTCAGTTGTTTAAATTATTCATTTGCATATGCATTAATCTACATTATGTATGGAGAAGTGGTACTTGCAGAGACAAATTGAGCATGCAGTACAATGACTAAATTGTTTAAATAACATGAATGTTTGTCATTTAGTTCCCTGTGTGAAAGACTGGGCTGTTAATAATTAGTTTCCTACCTCCAAAAGTGCACACATGTTAATTAATTAATAGTTGCAAAGTACTTTGAAGTTGCAAAGCACCATAAGAAAGCTGTCCATTATTATGTATAGTAAATGTAATTCTAAATTAAATAATTCGCTTATTTGGAATGATTTCCCTCATCAAATCCCCCAGAATCCCTTATCCTGTATAATATTCATTAGCATCTACAAATAAATGTGTGTGTTTAAACATTCACTTGGAGTTTCAGGAGTAGAACTGCTTTTCCACCCCTGGTGTGCCAAGGATAAGACAGAGTGGCATGAACAAGTACACACACAAATACAGCTGTGTGAGCTGTGTACCACAGGAGCAGAAACTCCATGGTCAATGTGGAATAAGAGATTCAGATATGCCTGGAAGCCCTGGGGTGAATTTCTGTGTGACCCTGGACGTGTCTCCTGACCTGCAGATTGGGATTCATCAGACAGCTGGGGTGCCTGGGCTGTCAGCAGAGCTGATGCTCTGACAGCATCCCCCAGCGCAGCATCCCCTGCTTGGGATGAGTTACTGCCCTGAGGTGTCAGCCTCTCTCCTGACACACGCTCCTGAAGCTGCCAACAAGAAACTAAGACTGGAGCTGCAACTCTCCTGTTTTCCCCAAAGTCTCAAGATGTTTCAGAAAACAGGTCTGAAGCTTGATCTTATGTGCCAGCTTTTGTCTTTGGACTTCAGGCCTCAAAAGCTCATGGTGTTTCATCCTTCAGTGGTTTGCATCAAATGTAAAGAGTCACATAGGCTACCAAGAGTGAAATAGCTCAGCCTGCAGTAACTCCAATTTCCTGCTGCAGGACATCCAGCAAAGAGAACAAGAACCACCACAATGGTGCTGTGATGCCTGAAAGAGGTGTTTGATGTTCAGGAGGCTGGAAAAAAGACTTTCAGGTTTAAAGTTTATGGGCTTCTTCTCCAGATTTCCCAGGCACTGAAAAGAGCTAAACAGCCATGTGCTGCCATGAGAAAGAGGCACCTCAAATCTTTTGAAACCCGTGGTAAAGTCCCTCAGCCTGCTGAGCCTCACCTGGGGGTGTGATGAAAGTTGTTACCCCACTGAATGCAGAAGCAGCTGCAGCCCCTGGCTTCAGTGCTCTGCTATTTCCCAAGTGGAGCACAGCAACGGGGAAGGAGTAAACTCTCCTAAATGTGTCATCAACTTCCTGAGCAAAAACAAACAGAACACTTTGGGTCATAATTTCACTGACTCAGAAGAAATGGATACTACCTGTTTTCAGTTTCTCTGTCTCACTGGAGAATTAAGAAACCTGATCTATAGGCTTCATATTCATTCTAGGTGACCTCATTAGAGTTCCCTTTTTTTGAACAAGTGCAAGCAACAAATAAACTTTGCCAAACATTCTAAAAATAACAAGTAATTTCTTGGAAGAGCAAATTTTCTACCTAGCATGGTGTAACTTAATACTAGACCTCATTTTGATGGAAAGAAAAAATCAATTATGACCTAAAAATGAGTGGTTGCTTAGGTACTGAGATTATGGTGACAATATGTTTACATTTATCGTGTGCAAACAGAAAACACCAGTGACCAGCAGTATAAGAATTTTTGAAAGGACTAATTTTGGCCTGACTAGTGAGATTGTCAGCATCACTGACAGGCATAGAAATTTAAAGGAAGAAATCCTAAAAGAAGACTGTAGTGGGAATTGTTCACAAATTTTCTGTTGGAGGCTCCAAAAGCCAGAAATCCCCAGCCATGTCAGTGCTCTACAGGGAAAAAACAAAATCTTGAAAATTGAAAGAGGATATGGAAATGGCAGTAAGGCATTAATTTTTATATATTTATAGAGTCAGGAAGAAAATGGAAAGGAAACAGTAATTATGATTTACAAAACATTTGACTGATAATAAGGAAGTGAAGGAAACAATGAAATGACCAATACAGATAGAAATAATTACAGCCATTTTTTTCAACATGAGCTATTGCTACAGGCACACAGAAAAACTGTTCTTAGGCAAGTAGAAAAAGTAAAACTGCTCAGAGGATAGATATTTTTGTCTGTATATCAAACTGAGCAGGAATTTTATACCGAGGGTGGAACAGAAAGATTGCCATCTGTGATGAAAAGGGGATGTGAGGTAGCATTTGCTAAAATTAAACATTTTTTAAAAACAACAGACACATATCTTGCACCAAGAACCTTTAAGGGATGAGGAACTCCTGGTAAAGTTAATTTCAATAAAACTTGGGAAAAAAAATTTCAAATGACTGCAGGATTATGAACATCATTTGAATACCCAAATGTATAGAAGGGATGAACTAGAGAATTACAAACTAACCAAGCTAATGCTGATCCTGGGTAAATAATATAAAACTGAATTCTAGACTATATTACCAAAAATTTGAGGGAATATCTCCAGCATTATCTCACTTGAAAAGTGGGTTTTTAAAACCATCCCTTTTTTGGGTTAAAGAACAATTGATCAATTAATTATTTTGTATTTAAACCTGTGAAGCTGTACCCCACAGCATCTGGACATTAAAATCTTTCAGTAACACACAGTGGATGGGTTACCAAGGGCTCACTGACAGGACTCAGCAGACAGATGTCAGTGAGTGACATCTTTTAGAAGGTGTTCCCAAGAGCTGCTCCTTGCTTTAGCACTTTGGTCACTGACAGATTGCTTTTACCAGGGAAGCCTGAAGTGATGCTCAGGGCAGGAGATAGAAAGTAAGGAGAATAAGTCCCTGCTACAAAATACGTCATTTACCACAGCTAAAAAGTCAACCATGAACCCAAAAAAGGTGATTCAGATGGAATTTTTTTCATGGATTATGGTCATGACATGAATTCTAGCTGCAGTAATAAAAAGTGGATGTGGGATTTATAGGTGGAATATAAAACAAAAGTGAGTGGAGAGACAAATGTGAGAAGAAATGTGTTCCAAATAGACATGGAGGAAAATTGTCCAGCAGAAAAGGTAATGAAATAGAGGTAGATGGTCTAAAGCATAATTCACTCAACATGATGTCTGACTTTTAGGAAGAGATTGGACAAATACCTTTCACAAATGACTGAGATGTGTTGGTGTGCTTTGGTTCCTATTTTAGCAGTGGACAGGATGAACAGATAAGGTCCCACTCAATCTTACATTTTGAGGTTGTACTGAATTTAGTGGTATCTATATATCTACTCCTGGTGTTCAGAAGAACATGAAAAGAATGGGAGGAGTTCAAGAAAGTGCTTTAAAAATGTAAAAACTCAGAGGTTTCAAAAACTCTTCCCCACAAAGTCTTCCTTCCTCCTCCCTTAAAATGTAGAAAATTTACCCTCCAAGCTAGTTTAATAAAACTGGACTCCAGAGGAGAGAAAAGGTTACTTTTTATATGTTTATTTCCAGCCCTGTATCACTACAGTGGCTTTTTAATGTTCCCAAACTCCACATGACATCTAGTGAAGCTCATTAATAACACAGGATAATCATCCACAGGATTCTAATGAAATTTTAGAAGCTATTAAAAAAAAGAAGATTAAAATATTCTGGATGCCTACTAGTTACTTGGGGTTTTTTCCTCCTCCTTCTCTATTAAATCATTGGCCCCAAACTTAACACAAAGGGCCCAGTCAATCACAACCATTTTTTACCTGCTGTCTTTGTCACCATTTATCTGCACAGCTTTAAAAACAAAAGCTGAACGAGACAGTGTCAGATGCTTCCCCTTTGTGCACTGCTCCCATCACCTGTCGCACTGCTCTTGTTAAAGCTTTGATGGGAGCCCTCAGTATTCCTGCAAAATAATTTATGCATTTTCCCCACCTCTGCAACTACCTTGAACCAGAAATCACAGAAGAGGCTGCAATTAATGCACTTCCACCATCTGAAACCAATGCTGTAAAACCAGTGCCCAGCTTTGTCACAAACATACAGTGACATTTTCTCTACTGACAGAGCAGCTCAGTTGCAACCTGGATTGCTCTGACCATGAATCAAGAGTGAAGCTCAGTCACACCTGAGCACGTCTGCAGTTAATTTAGCAGTTTATGGTAAAGGAAGACTATAAATGTGACATCTGTGCAAAAATAATCTGTTTGACTGATCCCTTCCTAATGCTGAGGCTTAGCTTCACTGAACAATCTCATGCCTTGTATCCTTCATAGGTGAAGTTAAATCAAAATTTAAAAGTTAATTTGTCCCATTAATGTTATAATTTAGAGGAAATATGAATCTGTTATGAAGAATATGGAAAAGTGAAAATCAAGGGTAGACCTTACTTAAGGAAGTGATGTTAAAAGAAATTGATTAAGCAAAGAGCAAAACGTCACCAGAATTATACCTGGAGCTTCTTCAAACTGTATGGAGAAATTCATAAGGAAAATCATGGGAATTCATAAGGAGCTCGAATGGAACTGCTAATCAGACAGGCAAAGTCACTGACACCACCTCAGGGGATCAGTGCTGCAGCCAGTTTGTGTAAAGCAGCTGAGCCAGGACCTGTGGGCTTTGCTGCAGGGCAGGTGTCAGTGAGGCACTGGCCACCAAGGAACTCTATTGCCACTGGCACTGCTTCCCAGTACTCAGGGAACAGAGCTAGACTGAGATCTCAGCAGCTTCCAGCAGCTGGGCTCCAACACATGCCAGAGCCTCCTCCATAATAACAAAGATTGCCTTGACATTTCCAATATTCTAAAATATAAAGTAAAAAAAAAAAAAAAGCAATATGTATATTTTTAGGCACTCTTCTTGGCTATATTATTTTTCCTGTAATAAATCATCAGGGTACAAAAAGAACCCAAGTTTAAATTTAAATATTTTCAAGAAACCTTTAAGAGAAGCGTATCCAGTATCAAGGTCTCTCATGCTTATAAATATTACAAAATATTATAAAACAAGGTGGCAAAAATTACGAAGAAATTCCGAAAAAGGATCACAAGGTTGTTTTTGGGATATTTTCCTCTTAAATCCACAAACATTATCTTTTCAGTAAGCTGTTAAGATAGAAGATGACTATTCCCTTTAATTATGCTGGGAAAGTGAGGAATGGGGGAAGCAGAAGAGCTGTTTGAACTGAAAACCAGCATTGGCAAAAGACAGAAATGAATATACACAGGCTGTGCATAAATATAGATATGGATTTGAAAGGTTTTGAGCCACTAAAATAGCAAAAGCCTTGAACAGTCTTCAAATAGCAGCCGTGGGAGCAAAGCAGCAGGATCCATGTACCCGGCAGGGATGTGCAGATGTGCCCAGGCTCTCTGAGCACTGCTCACTCTTGGGAACTGCCTGGCTACAGAAACATGGGCCTCACTTTGGGCTGATTTGCTGGGTATTCCAGCCTTTTTGCTTCCTTCTCAGCCTCCTTCATGACCCCTGTGGAGCTCCATTCTCAGCTGCTGCTGACACCTGAGCCCATCATTCAAAACTAGTGCCAGTCCAGGAGTGCACTGCTCTGAGCCCAGTGTGGACAGACTCTAATTAGCCTTCACAAAGACTTTGTTCACTTAAGGAAAAGACCACATTGTGTTCCTGCCTCAGATAGAAGAGAACAGAACTGAGTCCCTGTGGAGATTTCCTCCCTGTCCTGGATTCTTCATTAGTTGCTTGCTCCTTTTCAGAGAAACAAATTAAAATTTCCTTCCTCCAAATACTTCTGCCATCAGCTTGCCAAGGGAGTCTGAGAGTTTTACAGTGTCCTCTGATGCCCAGGCAGAGATGCCTGAGCACACGAGGGAAGGACCAATTTTAGCTGATGGCTGTGCAATGAGCAGCCCACTGCAGTCCCCACTGACCAGGTGGACTTGTAACACCCCACAAGTAAAAGGGATATTGTCTCACACAATACCTCCTGAACAGACTTGTCACTTTTCCCACTCTACTATCAGTTATTTCTTCTTTTGCCCTCTCAATCTCACCCACACCATTATATTTTTTTAGACTATGAATCTGCTAGGTTTCAAAAAACTGCATTTCTGTCCTTCTGGAAAGATGCAATTGCAGCAGATGTCCACGGGCAAAATCAGAACTGAGCCCCCAGGAGAAATTAGAAGTTTATGATTTCTATATTATCAAAGTTTTCTTAAAAAAAGCAAATTTGAGAGAGCTGGAAATATTCAGTTCCCAGTGTTTTGGAAAGCTGATACACACACTTACATCTCTGTGACTGCCTGGTAACGAAAACATTCCAAAGACAAAAGAAATAAATAAAGAAGATTAACATATATGTAAAAGGCTGCTATAATTGTCACAAAAAGCCCCTAGTGGTTAAGACTGCAAGAAACTTTGCAAGTATCTTGGGATTTGCACTCAAACTGGAAGCTACCACCACTAAGAGACCTTTTTTAACAGATAGCCAGGTCACCTGTAATTCAAAATTCGATAAACAACTTTATCTAAGCTGCTTTTATAGTGTTTTTGCCTAATAGTGATAAAATAGAGACAATATAGGTCTAAAGGGGTTTTTGTTGGTTGGGGTTTTTTTCCTAAGTAGCAGCAGATACAAAAAAAAAAAAAAAAGATTTCCTTGTAAATGGATTTTCAATTCTTAATTTCTAAACAGGTGCAACAACATCTATGAAAGTTATTTTTGTAGAAGGATTCCCGTTCTTTCTCCAAACACTAAGACACAAGCAATACGAGAAAAAAATATCTTAAAGATTGTGCTTTTCTATTTTAACAAAGGCTGTTTTATAACCTGAAGGAAAATTACTATTTGACTGAATTTTACATAATCTGCTTATTTTCAATACCTACCTTTTCAGCTTCCCTGGCTATAAATAGCCTTGACTCACATGACACAGCAAACCCACAGATTCCTCACATCTCTACACACTGCAGGTACCCCAAGAAGTCTGCAGGAGGGTCTATAAATCTTCCCAGAGCTGCCCAAATTTCATGAAGAACATGGACATGAACAAGGAGAAGCCATGTGCTCCAAAGGGACGAGATCTCAGAGGCACAGGGCTGACTGCTCCTCTCTGCTGCTCATCACCTGCTGTGAAGAGATGCTTCACAAAACCATAATTGACATTCAAACCAGCAGTTAAAGTTAAAACCTCCTTAGAAAATATGCCCAAACCTGTTTTCATAAAAACATTTTTATTGCTTTAAAGGTTTTATTTAAATGCCAACAGACCAATTACACTTGATTGTTTCCAGCATCTACCTGCCTTGGTTATCACTCAGCTCACAACAGTGAAAGATGTTTGCTCCATTACAGGCTCTCCTCTCCTTCCCTGGAACCACATTTTTTATTCACTACCATTCCCCAGGTAGTCCAGAAAATTTGGAATATCAGTCTCTTCTGCTAACAATATACTACCTTACAATGAATTTAGGTGCTCATATATCAAAGGATTTGTGCTGTCTAAAACAATAAGGAAATCTCCCTCCCAAACAAAACCCCTCGTGTCCAAAAGCCAATTATATCCAGAAAAAAAAATTCAATTTATAGAAAATGCTCTGTTTGAAAAAGCACTGACAACTTTAAGCAGAAAATAAAAATTCTGGGTAAAATATACTTTGCACTGTAGACTAGGATTACCTAAAGTGCAAAGAGGTAGCAAACCCTAACCACTCCTGTAAGCATCCATTCAGTTCTTCCTGCCATGGCAGCAATGCCATGAAATTCACTGTCCTGCACACAGCAGAGGCTCATAATGAAGCTGTTCCCTGGGTCCATGGGATGCCCAGGGATGCAGGCACAGGAGCCTCAGTGACACTCCAAGGATGTGGCACCTCTGAGGGGACCAGGTCCCTGCTTTGGCTCAGCCATCGCATCTCCCTCCCCTGCACAGCCAGAGAGGTGCCTGGGCGGTGACTGAAATGCAGAAATACGAGCAGCTACAGCTTGAAAACCTTCTCCATTCGAGCTGTGAAGGGCTGAGGCTGTGCCTTGTAGGTCTGTGAGCTTACAGGAGCCCCTGTTGCTATCAGTGCCATTGCCTGTGCAAGTGCATTACACAACAGGAGATAAGTTTGATAGTTACTGTCCTTTGAAAGAGATCAGCATTGTACTATAATCCTGGAAAGTCCTACCAACAGCATGTTTGGAGTAATGGAAGATAATGACTGCTTTAATTATATTGTCTCAAAACACCAAAATGGAGTAAAAACAGAGGCATTTCTTGTTTATAATATGCATTATCCAGCCACATTGTTCAATATCAATAGAGTTATTTGTGAAATCAATGGTGACATTAAAGTCGTATGTAGACACTGAACAGCTTCTTCTGGTACCTCCTCAGTTCTCCAACCCAGAATTGTAGCATAAAAGCTGTCTGTATGTTGGAAATCTTTTGGGGTATTTTGAAGGAAGCCGTTTGGGTTTTTAATAGCTGACTACTATGAGAAATGATGGAAATCCGAAAGACATTTTATCCATCTCATTTTTAATGTTTTCCAATTGTTGTCTCCAGAATAACTCATTCCTCCACAACCAGCAATTTTCTAGCCAGAGATTTAAATAAAGCAGTGAGCAGCGATGTGCCATAGCGGCATTTCTAAAATTAGTTACACACTTATAATTCTGATTTCCCACCTCTGCTCTTCCCTGAAGTATTCAGGCTACAGAGCCAAAGGACACAAAGACAGGCATAATGTTTTAGGGCTTTGCCAGAAACGTATTTTTGGCATTTATGTACTACAGGCCTCTCTTCAACCAGTGTGTCTTTGAGTTCGCTTCATCTTCACCAGAATATTCAGCCTGGTTCCAGCTCAGCCTATGCTACAAGGAAGTCACACTGTTTCTCTGAGAGCCTCCAGCACGCTATTCAGAGCTGCTCACTCATTTTTCTTTCCTTCCCTGTTGTCAGGGATAACCTCCAATGTATTTACAGACGAGAAAATCTTCTGGAAAATCCTTCTGCAGCTGAATTGAAAGAGCTAATGGGGTTCATAGGTTTTTTTCCTGAGACACCACAACCACTTTCCAGCAGAAAGTGCCCATTTGTTTGCTATTGAAGGAAGCTCTTTGGACCCTGCAAGTTTCATCCAGGATCTATCTCCTGGTATTTCCAGCTGAGGCTGAGGAGCTGACATGGAGCAGAGGAGCTCCACTAGGAGCATGTTTTTAAATCACAGCACATTGTCCTTAAGAAAGCTTTTCCACTGAGGGCTGGGCTTCAGCCCTGGTGCCAGAGCACAGCCCAAGCACTACAAGACCACCTTGACAGGGCTACTTAGCCCTGAGTCATGGCTCCTGCTGTGCTTTCCCTTGCTCCTGCTGGGAGTAGCAGCTTCTCACAGATCTGTGCCAGCCCTTATTGATCGTGTGTCAGATCTTTATTGCACTCACCCCAAATCTATTAGTTGCTCTGGCATAAGCTGGAAGAGGTAAAGATGCATGAAGCTGCCTTGCTGACTTTTCTAATAGCTTTTCTTCAAATAAGCTGTTCCTGTAGGATATACAGCACTATTAACAGTTTATACTGAGGGTAAACTGTGAGTACTGCTAATGCTTCTTGTTTCACCCCTTTTCTTCTGGATCTACCTGTAAATATCCCTATTACACCAAAATTGTATGGTCTTTGAGCAAGGACCAGTTTTTTACCTGCATTAGAAGTGAGATCAAAGACCATAAGTAGGCTCTTGCTGCTGCAGCCACACAATATTTTATTTAAAGTCTTGCTTCCCATGAACAGGTCTTCCATCTTCCTTGCTTGCTCCACCTTCCCTAATAACTGAAAAATTAGCAAAGTTCAGCCATTGGCCTTCAAGCTGCAGTTATCAGCGTCATTCACTGTAGCAAGTTTTGAGCATCAAATGACAGAACCTCATTTCCCTTTCCAGCCCTTCCAGCCCTTCTCTCCTCACAGTCACTTTCCTCCCCAGTCAAACCAGACACTGCACAACAAAACCCATTTGAGGAGACAATGCAGACTGGGAGAGCTGGACAGGCAGTAGCATCCAGCACCTGTGCCAACTCTGCCCCCATTCCCTGCTTGCAGCAGCACCACATCCAGGATCCAGAGACACAAAAACAGGCTTTGCTTTCCAGAGTTGCCAGAAACAAAGCCAACCTCAGCCTGTCTGCATAAATCAACAAGAAAAACAACAGGCATGAGCACTTGCCAGCTGAAGGATCACAACCCACCTCGAGGTTTGTGCATCAGATTTAGCCCATATATCTCCAAAGTGCAGCAGCAGCTGCCATGAAATGCTACAGCTCAACTGCTCAAGGTGGCCCAAAAAAGGAAGAAAACCTCAGTGTTATACGATTCTCTATTTTTGATTGCCCCCTAAATCCTTTGCATTTCCATCAGAGATGGGTCACTGCAGGAAGGGAAGGGATGAGACAGGCCACAGGTGGGGGCAGAGGATGCATTTTGAAACCCTCCAGTCTCCCAGTGTCAACAGGCCAAGGAAAATAAGACAGAACCACAGATTTCAGGTTGAGTGAATCAAATAAATTTACCTAATCTACCAAGAGCTTGTATATGAATCTGAGTGAGATGTGGCTGAAAAACATGGTTTAACAATAAAATGGATGGGACTTCCAGAAATACAAACCAAACAACCCCCAGCAAAGAGGAGTATTAATCAAAAATATCCCACCCCATCACAGGCTGTGTATGAGTTAATGCCATCAAATTTTTACTCCTGTCTCTTCAGCACTATGAGCAGAACAGTCCCCAGGTCCCAAAGTCAGTAGCTCCTTCACCTATGGTGAACTAAACTGATATAAAAGAAGGTGAATTAGCCCTGAAACATGACAGCCTTTAGCTGGTTTGTCTTCTCCCCCGGGAGTGAAAATAGCAGGATTAACAACATTTTGTGTGTCAGCAACTTGCACTCTCACTGAGCCCCACCTCAGGAACAATGACAAAGCAGAAACGCCTTAAGAAAGTCCTTTAATCTGTGGCATAAGTGAAGACACTGCCAGTGAGGATGTCAGCCTTGCAGATGTATTTTGAACATCATTTAAAGGCCGGTTAGAGGGGACAGTCTCTCAAGTGGTCTTTAACTCCCAATGTCTTCCCAAAATAACCATGAAAGGCTTAATCCCCAGTTATCAAAGAACATTTATTAATATTGAACCATTGCTGGTTCTGGAGTGACACCACTCTCTTCTCCACCAGAGACACCATCTTCTCCTATTTACTGGCCCACTTTTTTCATGCTGGCCTTTTCACTCTTTGTCCCTTGAGCAAGGAAGGAGCAGTTAGTGGGCACCAGAAAATCCAGCACTGTTCCCTCCAGTCTTCCCTTGTAGGAGCTTTGTCTCTGTGCCATACATGCAAAACACTAATAATAATATTGAAACACTGAGACTACTATTACAGTAAGCACAACTGCTTTCTTGTTAAATTACACTTGTCCCAGCCTGTCACAGTAATTTTCTGTGTCTTGTTATGTACAAATTTGGCCCCAGCTTGGGACAAGGATCCTCTTTGCTCTGCCTGGGCAGTGCAGAGCCCAGGGATGGCTGGGCAGGGGGAACAGCATCTCTCTAAGGAGGGCAGGTGTGTCCACACCTTATCAGCTTCTCAGGAGAAGGCTGGAGATTTTATGGAAGCACTGTGATGGGACCTAGAAGTGCTGGAAGAAGTCTGGGATACAAGGATGCACAGCCCAAAGGGATTTCATCTCTGCTTGTCCCTGAAGGTGCTTTTATTGCATGTATAAATACACTACAAATAATTTCTGGATTAGTTAAAACAGCACTTACTACATTCAAACAGGAACAGGGGCTGCAGTGACTGTGTGGTACTACAGTATTGCAAACACACATTCATAGGTATGTCAGACATAACCTTTCCATCACATTCACCTCCTATTCATTTTGACTTTTCACATGACTGCACACTGCTAATAAGGTCCTTATTGCCACTAAAAATTATTTGGGAGCTTAAAAAGGGTGCCACGACATGAAGACTAATCTCAGACTAAAACCCTGATTTTATGGTAGATTTGCTGACTCATAGAGAAGCCAGTGACTTTCCTCTGCCTCATCTTAACTATTTTTTTTTTTTTAATTAAAAAAAAACAACCCCCAATCTGCAGGGAACATCCTGTAAATTATATAAAAACAATAACAGAGGATTACAAAAGGTCTTGCACCCTGATACCATGTTGCAGAGTAGGACATTTTATGAGATACAGAAGTAAAAAAACCTGAAGCTTATTGAAGAAAATGAGAACAGACGAAATCATCATCTCATTATGTGCTTCTCCCAGTCCTGTGAAGTCTCAGGTTTGAGAATAAAGTTTAGCTTTGAAAATGAAATAGTGGAGTCACCATCCTGAAAATGTTCAAAAATACCTAGACAGTAGCAGCTCATTAGATGGTTTACTGGGCATGGTGGTATTCAGTCCATGAATGATGACCTTGAAGGTCTTTCCCAACCTTAATGACTCTGATTTTAAGCTATTCCTCTTATCTTACTTTTAACATGCCTGGAAGATGCAGCTTCTTTGGTGTCTCTCTTTATTCTTTAGACTTTCTTCAGGTTTGGAGCTGACCCATGAGCATGTAGGGGAGAGAGGGAGGTTCACTGCTATAGGACAGCCCCAAATTGCCACAGAGAACACCATCCTAGGATTTCAGCTCTGAGGGTTCAGCTCTGCACTGGAATAACAAACAAAGCTTCAACCTCCTGCTCTTTGGGTGTCAGGGTGTAACTCTCAGCTCCGTGCTGCCAAGAGCAGCCATGACATGTACAAAGATCTCAGAAATCCACCTCAGGAATCACAGCCCCCTGGCTCTCTGCAGAGCAGGAATAGCTCAAGCAACAAGCAGCTTGAGCAAGCTGCTCAACCCACAAGCAGTGGGCTCCTCCACTACCTGGCCAAGACTCCTCCCTATTGACCTGGTTTTGGGCTTGCTCTCAGCACTCCCAGAGCACACAGGGTCTCCCTGCAGACCAACAGCAACATCTGGTTTCACACTGTAGACCCTTTGCAAGTAGACAAAAACAGGCAACTTGCCTGAAAGAGCCACCAAAGCACCAGGTGGGCAATTAAGTCATTTTCTCTATAGAAGCAGCACCTCCATTAAGTGCCTCTAACACGTTGACCTACGAATCTTATCTCCTCTCCTCCTTCTCTTTTATGTCTCACAATGAGGTTATTCCTCTTTAGTCTCATTTCTGCAAGTTTTTTTTCCAACATCTCCCTTGCTTCCTTCTGCAGCTCAGCTGCTGTTTTGTCACCATCACTGGAATTGCTTTCAAAGCTGCTGGCTTCTTCCCTGAGCTATGGCTGTCTTCTGCCTTACCTCACTCTGAAAAACATGGGCTTTATTGCTTATTTTTTCCTCTGCCTTTTTTTTTTTTTAACCAAGTGGGCTGAAAATCATTCTTTTTTCCCTCTGGACAAGGCAGACATCAGACAGGTCCATCTGTTCTCCTTACAGGATCAGTGGCAAAGAGACTGCATGGACACCTAAAACTTACATCCCACTCTTCAAGAGAGCTGACAGCTGAAGAAATGACCATATTGCAATTGCTTTTTAAAATAACTGAAGAGATAAATCTAGGTGTTTGTGTTCTGAATACAATAACATTGACTTAGAGACTTTTCCAATAAGAAAGAAAAATAAAAAACCAAAAATAACAAACCCAAAACACCACATTCTGGCAATCATCATTTGGCCATCAATATAGAAACCACATTGACCAGAAAGGCCAGCAGCAATTCCTAAGCCCAGTCCTGCAAACTTGGTAAATGAGATTTTCCTTCTGAATGCACAGGAAACCGAGGGGACATTAGCAGAAGTCACCATAAGGTGAACGTAAAGGGCATCACAAGAAGATTTAGGTACAAGACTGAATCAGAATTCAGCACTGCAGAAAGTTGGTGATCTTCATTCATGCATTTACAAGCTTTGAGAAGAGCATTTCAGACTTTAGACTGTATGAGATTTTAGCATTTGGCAAAGTCATCTCAAGGCCAAAAAGCTTGGCTTGTTTTATCCTCATGTCCAGAGTACTTCACAGAGTTAATTATCCCCACAAGGCCTTCAACAGAGTGATTTGGATGAGATTCACCTCAGTGTTTGTAATGTAGATTTCTACATCTATGCCATGTATTGAAGCTCCTCTTCCAGCCAAGGGATACCTATTTATCTGACAAAATCACTGGTAATAGGGTGTGATAAATCACTGCCTCACTTACTTCAGGATGAGCTCAAGATCAGCAATGGTCCTGTAGCTTGGTTTATACCAGCATCTGAGGAGATTGAAATAGCACATTTAGACATTTACAGGGAAGGCATCTACATTTTGTCTTAAGTATCCCAGCACAATTAATGTAACTGCTACTACTTCTGTTATGTTACATTATGATGTTAACAATACAGTTAAGATACAAGTAAATCTCCTTTTCCTCAGTTAATTTGTATTTGAGTATTTCTCATTTGAGTATTTCTTGTTAAATTAAAAAAAAATAATAAAACAAACAAACAAAAAAAAACAAACAAAAAACCCCCAGAAAGCAAAAAAAAAAAAAAAAAACTAAACAAAGTAAACAAAAAGAAACCCCCCCCACACACACAAAAAAAAAAGAAGAAAGAAAACAACAACCCTCAAACCCAACATATTACTAGCTTTATCTTGCAGTCCTGCCTAAGCATCAGCCAAGATTATACAAAATCATTGATTTAGCCCATATTTTGCAGCTAAGATACAATCTACAGCTGTCTTCTAGAAAATTCTCCAAGTTTGGTTTAAAAATGATAAGTGGAGAATTGGTAATTTCTTGTGCTAATTCTTTCAGCAGATATCTCATCTGCTGTTCGACCTTATGTATAGCCTGAATGTAACTTGCATCACCTTCCAATCGTGCTATATCATCATTTCTGCAATTAAAAAGCCCTCTAGTAAAACAGAAACTCCATCTTCACAGCCTGGAACAAACACTGATGGAAATCTCAGATTAATGCTAATAAACACATTATCTACTTCAAGTTGCTGGCAAATTAACTCATGGTAGAGTAAGTGAAAACAGGCATTGCCAATGAAGACAGATTTCCATCTGCTCAAAATCTCTTTTCTTCACTCATCCTAATAATGTTTTCTTTAGAGTTACTGTTTTCAGAAAACTATAAGCTATTATTCTATAACAGCAGATTTTCCCTATAGTGTCCAACAAAATGTTGCTTTGGAGGTGAATATGTCCTTCTCTGGTCTCTGGGAACAATGTTCTTTCTCATCCCATTTGCTGGGGAATGTGGTGACTCAGGCATTCTGCCCTGTGCTCAATTGCTACACAAAGTTCCTGTCCATTTATTGTCACACCAAGAGCTCCCATCTTTAATTTCTTGGTTATCAACATTGGCAGCAAATGGAGCTGCAAACGAGGACATGGTATTATCATCTTGACTCTGGGAGCAACAGCTGCAGCTGTGATATAGGCTGTGCATGAAGTAACATGCAGGTCATGGATTATGCTGTGCTCCTAAACCACTTCCTCCTACCACTGAGACCAGGGACAGATGTTAGTTCCATTTGTATCCTTTCTGGGAAGAGAAATGGGTGTCCACCTCCACTTCCTATTCCCTCTTTCTTGAGAGAGCAGCTGAGTCACCACAAGGAGGCTGTTCCCTCCACAGGTCATCAATAAATCACTTTCTCAGCACCATCACCACCCCTGGGCAAAGAGTGATCAGGAACTGTGACTCACAGGTGTGTGGGCCTGAATCTCAACAGCTCTACAAGTTTCTCCTTCAAGGATTTGTTTGTGTAGGGACTCAAAAAGCCTTCCCCAAAGTCACAGGTGGCCCACTGGAAGGACCTTACACCTGGATGCCACATTCTTTGTGCAACCAAACAAGAAACACTAATGACGTTGGAACACAAGGTGATTCAGAGACAATTCTTGCACCTAAACATCCTTGCTCCATATGGATAAAGTAATTCTTGATGAGTGCATACTCTAAGGGAATAAAGGTACAGGTTTAAGCCTGACATAGGTGAACCCAATGTCAAAATCCAATAAGTTTAAAAAAAAAGGGTAGAAAAGATCAAAAAGTAAATACAGCTATGATGAGTAAGAGACAACTTGACGTGTCAGGTCCATCAACCTGCTATCAGCAATTAGATCAAGGGATTTGGAGTCAGACTCAACTCTGCTGTCCCAGTCATGTAATGCAGGAAGGGCAGAGCTGGACAATCCAGTGATTGGTGATGCTCTTCAATAGTGAGGTGATAAATCCCACCAAGGAAAAGAGGGAAGATGAGGTTGAGTGAGGGACAGGGAGAAAAAGATGAGAAAGTGAGAATGAGTTGTAGAGTTGAGACTGAATGATTCTTCTAAAGGATGAAAAATTGGTGGAAATAACAAATTACAAGGTCTGTTAAAGAAAAAAAAAGCCATTGAGAAAGATTTCCTACCTTGAATGAGTTCTACTGATTAATGAAAACTATATCTAACATTTCCCAGTGTCAGTACTCCAAACACAGGCAGAACTGATTTGAATCAGCCTAGAGACACACAACTTCCTTTGTAGCTAAATATGAACATTGTTTGCTCTGCAGTGGGCTGACCTGCCCAGCACCTCTGTCTATGGATGTCTATAGAAACACCTCACTTCTGTCTGTGAACACTGAGGATTAAATGGAGTGGGGAGGAAGAAAACTCTCCAAGACTCTGGGCCCGTTATGTGAAACACATTAAACAACATATTCTGTGAGGAACAACCAAATGTATTGCTCCTTGCAATACAATGGAGTTCAAATCTTGGGAGATGCACAAAACTCAACTGGATACAGCCCCAAGCAACCTGATTTGAGTTTGAAGTTAACCTTGCTCTGTGGACTGGACTGGAGGTGTCTAAAACCTTCCAAATGAACTGGTTTTATGATTGCAGTTGTCAACTCCGTCCTACAGCCTGAATATCAGACATGACCTGCAGCAAGAAGTGTGCAGAAAGACAGCCCTTTGCTTGCACAACTTCCCCAGCTTATCTGCACTGCATCTGTTACCCAATTAACTGGATTTATGCGGGAAGAAAAAATTCTCTCTCATTTTCGAGGAGCAAGGAGGGAAGGAAAGCCTCCATGTTTAATAAACCAGCTCCCAACAAGAAGGAAACAGGCTGTGACCACCACAATGTGAATACTGGCAGCTCTGGGATAGGTTGGTGCTCACTTGTTATTCTGGCAGGGGATCTCCATCTCTCCTATTTACTCACTCCTCAAGCTGCCTTGCACTACTGGGAGGACAAGAGTGTTGTGTGCAAGACCTTTATCCTGGCCTCTGGTATTAGCAGAATATCCATAAAAATTAAAAGATTTTGTATTGGGTCCAGAACAAGCTTGTGGTGCAGCAGCCAAATCCAATTGTTCTTCTGACTATAATAGATTTACTCTACATTTGCACTGACATGACTAAAAGAGGTTGCTGGCTCAGTATTTCTGCAAAAACAAGCAAAACACTAACTAGCAGCTGTTAAAGGAATACACCACCACCCAAATACACTTCTTTATGTCAGGGCATTTGCATGCATCCAGATTTCATACAGTTTTCCAATGATTTTCAGCATTAGGTTCAATTTATGTTGGTTTCCTGCTTCAGCTGGTGTACAAAAGTGAGCATGCCCTTGAAAATATTGAGCGGTGCTTACATCTCTGCAAAGTCTCCAATTTTATACAGAAAACTGTGGCACTTAAAAAAACTGTCTGGGCCCATAAATGACCCTCATGACCACCCTCATTCACACCAGGTCATTTGAATTGACCTTCTACACTTGTTACAGGCCTTAAAAGGACAATGTTCAAGCCATCCTCAAAATGTTTTCTCATCCCTAAAAGACACCTAGAAAACAGTGACACCTGTTCATTGATTTTGGGAGGCAATTTTGAGTGATGTAGTGAAGAGGAGCAATGCCAATGGACAGAAATTCAGGAATAGGAAGAAGGAGGGCTGATGCTGGCAAACTCCCAACACAGTAGCTCCTGTGCCCAGGTAAATACAAAAGACAAAGGGAAAACAGAGTCAATCACAGCCTTAGATCTGAAGCCTAGTACAACAGGATATTATGTTTGGGTTTGAATGTGACCTCAAGATCAACTGCAATTACCATCATAAATCAAAAGAAAATTTATGTGAGGGCTCAGGGATATAAAGCCCAAGGCAAAACAGAGAACAAAAGGAAGGTGGCAAATTAAACTCAAGAATCCCAACTAGAGAAAGACCTTAAAACTACTGAAATGTCATTTTCTTAAGCATAATGTCAGAGATGACTGTAGGCTTGTCATGGCCTGGGAAACTAAGTAGTAACACATATAAAGCTCTTGAGGAAAGAGAATTAGAATTGAGCCTAATATTAATAAAATTCTATGTAATAAGAAGAATCATATTCCTCTTGCCTTTAGAGGTACAACTCATTTGTCTGAACGTGTTTTTTACTGCAGACATTTACCAAAGATCAGCTCCTGCTACAGACAAGGGAGAGTTGCTCAGTGGAGCTGAAGCTGGCATTTATCTCCATGTAAAGCAGATCCTCACATCTGGTTGGATGATTCCACCCTAAAATCTATTGATTGTATTGACTAAATCTCCACTGAGTATAAAGAGAAGCTAAACACCTACTGCACACACAGAACTGTACATGAACATATTTACATTTAGCTGTCCTAATGTAGCTTTGATCCTTGCCCCTCAGGTCAGGCAGAAAGTTTCCCATTCCTCAGGGGTTTTCAGTGCAAATACCTAAATTTGAATTAGTTCCATGAAGTCTCCTTTGTAGTCAGGGAAGAGTTTCAGGCACTGCAAGATGTGATTAATCTCACCCATTTTAAAATTGTCTTTAGAATGAGATTAATTTCACTCCAGAAAGTTCCATTTCCTGTTTTTCTTCAGCAGCTATAGAAGAATTCCAGACAGCTACCTCAGATAATGTGCTAGATGGATGGATCCCAGTGTGGAAAGACTGACACTCAAGCCCTGAGGAAGAGCAAGGAAATGCAGTTTGTGGAAGTAATTTAACACTGAAGAGAGTGGTGTATTTGACACGGTACTATGTGATAGCACCATACTCTGAGAGCAGGAGTTGTCATGAGCCTGCCTCTGCCAGATCCCACCTCTGCACCCAGAACCTGACAAGATAATGGAGCAACATCTACAATAATGAGTGAGACATAATCAGGAGAAATAGCCAAATATCAGCAGCCACACAGCTAGGAATATCTTCACATTTTACACAGGAAATTTATTAATGAATGATCAGTGGGCTCTTCCTCCTGGATTTCTATCACAAAAATTTATTTTTTTGTTAATATGCCAAGATGGGGGGTGAAGTGTTGAAACCTCCATGACAGTTTGATTAGCACAAGCAGTGTTGAAATAGCAAAGGCAAAAGCCATGGCAAAGTCCCATGAACAGGAAAGAGAAAAGATGCAGAATGTAAATACATTATTGAATACACACGTATGGTGAAACCTGTATTATTTCAAAGGGGTAGGATTTCTTGGGCCTTTGTCTAAGTGAAAGGTCTTATTCTATGGGTAATGGTTTGAAACTAAGAGCATCAACTTAAATATAAGGAAGAATTTTTTTACAATGAAGGTGCTAAAACACTGGCACAGCCTGCCCAGAGAGGTGTGGATGCCCCATCCCCAGAAACATTCAGGGACAGGTTGGATGGAGCTCTGAGCAGCCTGCTGAAGCTGAAGGTGTACCTGCCCACAGCAGTGGGGTTGGACTAGACATTTAAAGGTCTCCTCCAACTTAAATTATTCTAAGATTCTATCCCAAAAAGTGGCTTTTTTTGCATAGACCCAGGAGGATAACCCCCAAGTGGTAAGATCTCACATATAAGAATTATGTCTATTAACCCAAAGATGCTCATCCCAGCTCTCTGTCCCTGAGGCCAGCTGGCATGACCAGTGTCCACATCACTGACCTCACCTGCCTCCAGAGCAGGGAGCCCCACTCAGACTCCTGCTGGGAGTGCTCCGGGGTCTGTGGCAGCACTGGATCTGTGCTCATCACTCAGACACCTCAGAACAAAACCACCACCCAGCAGCGTTGTGCTATCAGTCAGTGCGTGCCACCGCTTGGGAACATCCCTGGCACAGCTTTGACAATTAGCCAAGTGGCTAATGACTGCTCTGGGCATGAGCACAGCTGCTGTCATAGCTGCAGAGCAAGGCTTGTCCTGGGCTGCATCTGCTGCCAGGGCACAGAAGGTGTCAGAGGTGTGATCAGGGAGCCTCAGCTGTGTGCATTGAAATTCTCCCAGCACATCTCACAGGAGCAACAGTGTTAGCAAAGGTAGAAGAGCAAATTCCAGCTCATGTAATTACCTTCCTAAACTAATTCCCCTGCAATTTCAATCAGCTGCTCTTGACATTCCCTGCTCAGGGTGTAATCCCTCCTCATAAACACTCTGAGCCTGCATGGAGAGCATGAGGGGAGCAAAGATAAGCAGAGCTGATGCTGCACTGCTGAGAACTGGTGGGCAGCTCCCCACCAGGAGCTTTGGGGATTTCACTACCAGTCCCTGAACAGCCGCACTTGCTTCTCCTCCATCCCTACTGGAAGCAGAAAATTTTACACTCTGAATTTACAGTCCGTGGGGAATGTCCTGTAAGGAGTCTTCTGGTTTAAGATTAATATCTCTGTCATTGACCTAAAGTTAGGTATAGCCCAACTCTAATGCCTCCTGTAAAACACAGAAGAACTAAAACCTGGATAGTTTGGGATATTTAAGCCTTCAGCATTGCTTTATCTCAACTCCAGTGATGGATAGCACCAGGAACAATGAATTATTTTGTTGTTTGAGATTCACATCATGTCAAAAGCATGAAAAATCTGAGATGGAGAGGCAACAATTAAATGCACATCACAGAACTAAATAGATAAACATAGCCTGAAACTCAGGTTTGGGGTGGGGGGGAAGAGGAAATATTTTCAGTTTTGACACAGGTGCAGTATCATAAAATATTTGGCTTAATATTAATTCATATGACTGGGAGAAATTATATGAGATCAAAAACTGGATCCAGAGATATAAATAAAGTCCTAACAAATCACATTGTATTAGCCACGAAGCAGGGAAGTTATTATTTAGTGAAATGCTGAATGGTGTTTGTTAGTTCTGGTCTTACTGTTCCCTTAATGATCTAGAAAAATAACTAAATTTAATGTTAGAAAAATTGCAAGGTGCTAATCTAGAAGGTGATCAAAACACTAGTGAGGACAGAATTAAATAAATATAAAAGCACTTGAGATTTATAAAAAAGGCACCACTGGAGAGTCAACATGACAATCACAAGCCAAAGGACTGCAAAGCACACTCATGCAGCTCTCAGCCACAGCTCTGAAAACACAGGGACAAGCATGATCCAAGTACCCATGAAATGAAATAAGGTGTGGAAAGTCAAAGGAAGTAAGACAACAGCAACCCAGAGAGGATGAGAATTCCTCCTCTGTCACTGCCATACCATGGATCTCTGTGGCTCCACCATCATGCACCAGCAACTGAGAAAAATGAAAGTGGGAAAGACTTTGGCAAGATTAATCACGAGGGAGAGGTGAGTGAGAGCAAAAGCCATCTCCAGAGACACCAGACGTGTCTCATGTCAGGGTTTCAGCATCTCTCCAGACCGAGATTTAGCAGAGTTAGTGATATTGCACCTTCACTTCTGCTTGGTTTGCACCACTAAGGAGGACAAGGTGATATCCTGGTGACTACAACCAGAGGTGTTATTAAGCTATGGAAAGGCTGAAGATGTGGAATGGATCTGTGAAGAACTTGAGCTCAGAAGGATCCCACCAGGCCTGAGCAGAACAATGAGCTGGTTGTACAGAGGAAGATGATGATACCTCATGCTGCTTTCCACCAAATCCCAGACACACTCTTCTGCTTTGGATTACCTCAATATCACCTTGGATAGGTTCCTCCTGACTTCAGAGGGACCTTTCACTTGCTCCAAGTTAAGCACATGTTTATGCAATTTGCTCACTTAAGACTGGAGAAGGCAATTTAGAGATTTCCAGACTGGAAGTTCTCCAAAAGTGCCTTTTTCCAAGTAGGTTACCAAAACCTAAATAACCCAGGGCATGTTCCTCTCTCCACAGAAAATGCTGTTTCCCATCCTAAGACAGAAGGCAGCATACACTTAACAGTTCTTGTGGAGCTTATCCCCTGCAAAGCTATTAATATTTAAGTTTTCCCATTTAATACAGTATCTGCCAGAAGCAATAGCAGATGCATGGCTCCATTCTTTCTGTAAAGTTTTATGCACAAGAGAGTATGGCATTCTTAAATACAAAAAGGGAATATAATGTTATTAGATACAAGAAAAAACATTATCATTTATTTATACCATGCAAGGCTGATCATGGTAGTACTCACCCTCCTGGCTGTCTCTAAGGTCACCAGACTTCTATGTTTGTAAACAACATATAAATTATCTTAATGCTCATTTGATCAATTTTGATCAGAAAGTTTCTTTCAGCTATTAAATCAAATTTCTCAAGTTCAGACTTTGTCCTTGAATAAGCATTCCATTGTCTGGCCTTCCACATGCATCTCAATGCCACAAAGGACTTTTTGGCAGTCAAGGGATACAGAATTATGTTCTACATACACACACAGGCTTGTATGTTGGGTAAGCTATAAATAAAAATGATTCAATCAAGTGATATTTGAAGATGAGGACTACAAAAAAAAAAAGAAATATGCTGGTTGAGTGGATTCTGAGGTAATCTTTGGCAGAAGTAGAAACGGCTGGGCACCTTCATGTTCACCTGCACACACAAAAGCACACAGTGATATATGACTGGCATTATATCTATGTATTATTTTTTAATCCAGACACATAGTCTTTAGTTATGATTTTTTTCCATTAAATTTGTTTTGAGTGTTCCTACATTTTACAGCAAAATGAGCAAAACAAGCTTAGAAACCTGCTCATTTTTGTACCATTTCCCAAATCACCCTTTCAGATTAAAACAAGAAGTAAAGCTTGGTGTCCTCTTTACTCAGCTGTTCCAGAAGTGCACAGTCCTTGTTGCCCCCTCATGATCCACTGTTTGCAATAAGGAACAGAGGCATGAGAAGAGACTGGGATGGCTTTTATGAAAAATGACACCTCTGACCAGAGTCCAGGCTGGAGATGCTGAGATAAATCTAGTCCTGGGCTTTCCCACTGACAGGATCTCCAGAACTGCTGAGATGCTGCTGCTCCTCACACCAAGTCTCCGGAGAGAGAAGAAAAACATGATTTGTTGGCTGCTGCAGTGGCTTTGCTATAGCACTGCTTGTCAAACTGATTAAATTTGGTTCAGTTTTATAGACCTAACACCAGGGATTATGCTTCTGTTTGAGAGGCTATTCCTTGGCTGAGCTGGCAGCACTGAAACTCCAGGTGCTGAGTGTTTGCTGGCACTGGCAGTGCTGCTGCCCCAACACGCTGGGCCCTCCGTGGATTTCCAGATGGGGCTGTTCTGAGCTGGGGACTGAACTTGCAGCAGGGTGCTCAGGGACCTGCAGCCCCAGGGGCCTGGGGGACACTGAGGCACACCCTGTGCACCATGCAGCCCTGTCTGCAGCTCCCACCAGCCATGGAACAGGCATGAGCAGCACCAAAACTTGGCATGAGCAGCACAGTCATGGCAACGTGGAATGCAGGGCAAACCAACCCAGCCTGGGGGTACCCACTGTGGAGTGGGTCTTGCTCTCAGCACTGATGCCCAAGAACAGAGATTTGAGTTTGCAGGTGAACACTTGCTCCCATCAAAGGGCCTGGTCCATAATTTCAAAAGAAGTTTGGATGCTTAAACAAGCACTGGGCACCTGTGAGCTGCTGAAGGGACTCCAGAGCTGCAGCTGGGGATCACCAGCCACTCATTACCAGGCTGTGGCTTCTCCAGGCTGTGCTGTCCCTTCTCACTCTTCCAGCAAATCCCAGCTTTCTTCTGTTGTGCCAGCTGATCCCAGCAGCTGAGCTACAGTTGCATCCCCCCAAACCACACGCAGGGCAGCTCCACAAGCCTCAGGGGAGCTGCAGGAGCAGAGGTGTGTGGTAAGGTCTCCAATGACTAAGACTTCATTAGTTTTTACAAAGTATACTGCAGAATATTTATCCATGCATTATGATGAATTAGCATAAATAATTAAAGCAGAACTCATATTGGCACACACATAAGCAGAGGGCACTCACTAATGGACCAGGCTCGCTCTGCTGCTCTACACACTCACTTAGATACGAGTCCATGCCAAACAAGCCAAGAAAGAATTCATATTTGTTCCTTTTTTTACCCCAAACCATCTCCCATCGCCCTCTAGATGGCTCACAGAGACTGGGGGCTGAGCATCTTATGGAGCATCTCCTGAAGGGCAAAGAGGAAAATAATGGAAAGCCTCCAGACCTTCAACCTATTCCCCAAATCCCATGACATCTTTCCTGCAAACAATCCACCTACAATCAGTCATGCAGGAGGTGCTTGCCGGTGCTTCCCAGAAATGCTGCTGATTTGACAGATCGCATGACTCTGCCTCCTCTTTTTATTCCAGGTATTAAGCAATGCTGAAAGAAGATTGCATGGCAAATAGAGAAGGGTTCTCTAATGTTCCCCATGGCTTCCCCCTCACAACAGCAGGTACATCGTGGTGATCTACACCAGCAGATTTCCCAAAAAGAAGTATATAATCCCAAACCTTTCCTAGTCTTATTTTTCCATGAAAGTAAAGATTGAAGTTGTCTCAGAAGATGATATGAAAATGAGAATATCTCCTAGCTACCTCTCTTCATCCTCTCTTTAAATCAGGTTAAAAATTTTCCACAAATTGCAATTCCAAACAATCTGTATTACGTTACCTTTCTGGACTCTGTCCTTTATCCACCAAATATTTTGTGCTTACAACTTAAAAAAACACTGGAAAAATAAAAATCTTGTTTCAATTTTTCATTCTACTCATTAATGCTTCTGTGCATAAATAAAGCAATTTGGCTGGTTTGTGGAGGCGGACAGGTCTTAAGTCTGTCTCCCTGGCCACAGCACATATCCTGTGAGACACAACTACAGGGGTATCCTACAATAGATTGCACTGCCTAACACAAAGGGAAATACAGAACAGCATGGGAACATCAGCTGTACCTACAGTGACATGAGCTCAGAAAAGAATAGGGATAGGCTGTAGCCTGACCTGCAACTCCCAAGTGACATTTCCAGATGAAATATCTCAGAAATATCTCAAAATCTCAGGTTATTTTATTTTATTTTATTTTATTTTATTTTATTTCATTTTATTTCATTTCATTTCATTTCATTCTGAAGATGTACAGCTAGAGTTTAGCTTTACAGATACGAAATTTTCCATGGGAAAAACAATTTTTTCTTATCAAGTAGGACCACTAAGACATTGCCATATTGCAAAGACTGCCATGAACCCTGGTGACCCAGCAAAGGGGAACATCATGGGTGATAGATAAATCTTTTGTCTAGTAGAGCTACCAGACAACAAATGTTTTCAGATGGTGAAGGAAATAGAGCCAGCTTCTTTAGGGACCAAATCCCCAAGGATAGGCTTAGACAAATTCACCAGTGCAGAACAAAGGAGAAGGAAGAATCACAAAGTATCTCACAACACTTTCCCTTAATTACTGCCAGTGAAAGCTGGATGCTAAAATTGCCATCAGGAATTACTCCCTTTCTCAACTGCATCTCTGTCCCTAGGGCTTGGCAGGACTTGATCCCATTTATGAGTTCTCCTTGAATTACTTCATTAGACTGAATCATTTCAGAACACCCAATGCCAACTAAAGTGAGTGTTTATTAGAGGCAGTGCTCAGCCTTATTTATGTGCACATCACAGCAGTGAGATCCACACAGGATCGTGACCCCTCTGCAGCCATATGTGCATCTCTGTATGATTTAACAGGATCCCATCTGTATCATCCTTTCAAAAGTTGTGGCATCCAAAGCTTTCACAAAGACCTTGTCAGAGCCCCTTCCTGCCCCTCACACAACACCCTCAGCATGTCTTGAAAAGTTGCAACCCTCTTTCATCAGCAGCTGCCTGCCTCCCAAACCCTGGGATATACACAGTACTGGAGTGCTTTGCATCATCTCTTCGTTAAACACTTCTGAATGCTTGGATCTATAAGGAATTCATCACACCCAACCATCCTGAAATCCCTTCTGGCCCTCAGCTGTTTATTCTCTAGTTATTTGTATTTGATGGCAACAATCTTACTGGTTAATTTTGGGTGCATGGCACTTACTGCAAAGTTACTCAGAAGATGAGACAAAGTGTAATATGCCATTAAGGTAACATAAATGAGACTTTTCTTGAAAATTAAAACAAGATCAAATTTATAGATTTTTATGGGAAGATTGGCAATCTCTCGCCTTCCCAAGGAAAAGTGTAAACTGTTCTAGTGTGAAAAGAAGCACTGGGGGACTGCTGGGATGGAACTACTCCGTGTCACAGCAGCACCTCCAAATGACAGAGACTCCTTTAAAGAAGGAAAAAAAGGTTAAAAGACAATTTATTTGAAGGCAAGAATAAAGACTTTGGGTATCAACTTAGATGCTGCTTCCCCACAGCTCCTGCTCTCAAGTAGGTCTTCCTTCTCCAGTGGCAGGAACAAGCTCTGAAGCCTGTCAGCCACATCTCAGCACACTCTTCCATCACTCTCAGCAGATCCCTTTTGTAGGGTTGGATCCTACAGTGAGGTAAAACCCCACAACTTCGACTGAGTTCAGAGGGAGCTGAGACTGAACAGAAACTCAGTGGGGCCAACTTGATCCTCTAGATGTCCTGGGAAGGGATGGACTATCTGGGCTGACAGACTTGTGCATTTTACTTCCTTTAAGGATAAAGACTTCTAGAAGTGTTTTGTTTTGTTTAATTTTCATTAATATTGAATTTGGCACTGATGGTTTTCACAAGACTGTTGCTGACTTTTCTGAGTCAGACTGACATTTCAGTTTTACAGGACTGAGTAGTCATCAAAGAGAAGTTGACCACACAGTGTCAGGTCCACTCCTAAGAAGGATCAAATCTTACAAAAATCATTATTTTTTTTCCATTCGGTGATCCATATTGCATAAGTATCTTAAGGTCAACCACACATCTAGAGAGTTATTTAAAATGAATGCTGTAACTTGGAAATTCTTATACCACTGCAAATAACTGTGAATCTCTCAGCTCACCTGAGCCACTCCAGACACATCAATTGTCCTATTGCTTATATTCAGACAGGAGCCTGAACACAAATTTGACCCAGAGGGGTGCAAACTGCTTGGAATGCTCTGCTGTGTGCTAAAGCCTCACTGATGTGTGTGGGTTGGCCAAGGCAGGATGAAAGGGGTGCCCCTCTGTCTCCCCAGCCAGAAGCAGCATTATGCAATACTGAACACAACAGCAAGCTCCAGACCAAAGAGCCTTCCCAGCAAAACACACTTCAAGTGCTGTCATTCCCTGCCTGCTAGCACGAGTTTTCCTATGGCAAAAAGGTGAAAGGACTGAAAAAGTGTCACAGCATCCAGTTTCCACAGTTTCAGATTTTAAACTGGAAGACAGGACCTGAGTCCCATGATGTACTTTATGAATAAACACTGGAAAGAGGGGAGCAGCAATGAATAAGTGGTACACAAGCAGCACTCTGGTAGTGAAGGTTGCCTTTTAATTCTTGCTCAGGGCTAAATCACTGCGAACATCAATAAAAATGTGCCTGAAGGTAAAATCACAGCCCTACATTCAAGTTGTTTATTTGCAGGTGCAAGGACTATGCCAATGATCAGGACTTCCTGAGATCCAGCTCCAGGCTCATAAACCATGCAGCCTAGAGAGCTTTGTTTGTCTTTGGCAAATAAACCAATTTCAAAAATCCTCTGTCACATAGAGCTCTATACACCTTATAGTGCCAAAGAGAAACAGTACCACCATCACCCCCGGCTTTTCAAACACATTCACAACACTAAAACACACATTTATTTTGATAGGACTGCCAACTCCATTCTGTGATATTCGCAGACTGATCTTTTCTATATTCTTTATGAAAACTTAAGGCAATAGAATTTTTAGGAATGCAAACCAGTTGTCATTCTCTTGACTTGTCACCTATGGGTCATAAAACGAGTTTATTTCCTCTCGGTTCACTTGTGGTCAGTGTAACTTTCTGGTTGACAGCGCTGCAATGCTCGGGTTTCATGCACTGCGGGGTGATGCTTATCGGACCGAAACCCGATGGTTTTCATTTGACGCTTTTAGCTACGGAAGGACTCGGTTCACTCGCGGTCTGTAATAGCGAGTTGAACCTCACGCTCCAGGCTGAGCCGAACTGGCCGCGTTCCCCTGAAGCACTTCGAGCCTTAAAACCGCTCAGAGCTTGGTCTTTCTGGCATCCCTCTTCCAGTGCCTCAGACACACAGGCTCGGGAATGCCGCTCCAAGGCAACGTGGAGGTACGGGCAAGGCAGAAACACGGAGTTAAAAGCAGCTGCTCCTTTTGGAAAACCCGACGACATAAGAGAAATAAAGCCGCTCAGCAGCACACCCCGTATCAGAGCCTTGCTCCAGACACAGCCGGCGCCGGAGCGAGCCCCCGGAGCGCCTTAGACCGAGAATGATAAAGCAAAACGGCGGCCCCGGGCGCAGCCCCCCGGGGCAGCCCCTCGGGAGCCCCGCTCCGCGCTCCGCGTACTCACACGAAGGCGTGATAGAGCAGCGCCCAGCCGCGGGGTCGTTCCAGGGCGTCGTAGATCAAAGTTTGGATGCGGCGGTACCTGGCGTGGTTCCGCTTCACCGGGCGGCTCAGGGGGGTCTTCGCCAGCAGCCCCAGTCCCGGCGGGCTCCGCTTGCCGCCCTCCTCCTTCCCGCCGCCCTCCAGCAGCAGCGTCCCGTCGCGGTCGCCGCCGGTGCCCAGGGCCAGCGAGCCCTGCTCGGGGTCGCCGCCGGCCGCCGCTCGCCGCCCCGCCGCCGCCGCCGCCCCGCCGGCCGCGCTACCGCCGGCCGCGCCGCGCCGCGCCTTCAGCCCCATGGTCGCCGGCGGGCTCCGGAGGCGAGCTGCAGATCGGCGGCGGCAGCCCCGGGAGCCCCAGGGCCATGATCCGAGCTCCCCGCCCCTCCCCCCAAAATGACTTCTCTATATATTTATATATATATATTCATCTGTGAATGTATGCATATATATATAAGTATATATATATACGGAGGGAGGGGGTGAGCAGCGGTGGGCAGGGGGAGCGGTCACATCCCCGTCAGGTCACCCCCGCCGGCGGGCAGCGGGCGGGCAGGAGCGCGGCGCGCACCTGGGCCGGCGCGAGGGAGGGGAATCATCGCGGAGTTTATTTACCAGCCCGATGCCCGAGCCCCTTCCCACCCTCCCCCCCACCCCCCCGCCTCCTCTTCCTCCTCCTCCTCCTCCTCCTCCCAGCTCCTGCCTCCCCCCAGCCCTCACGTTAGGGAGTGGCCCATTGTATGCAGCCAGCAAATAGCCGGGCGCCCGCCCCCTGCTCCCCCAGCCCCGGCTGTCATGCACGGGGTGGGGGACACCGGCCCCGGCCACGGCACTGTCCCCCCACCCCCCGATTGCCACCCCCCGGCAGCCGCCGCTGGGGCCGCCGGCGCCGAGCGGGGAGATCCCGGCAGCCGGCGGAAGGGGAGACCCCGCTCGGCTCCCGGGGATCCCCCTGCAGCATCACAGCCCCCCTCCCCCGCTGCGGCTGGAGGGAGGGAGAGGAGGGGAGGGCATTCCCGGCCCCCGGCGGGGGGCTGCTTCCACCGCCGAAGCAGGAAGGAGCGGAGGATGGGGATGAAGGATGCCGGGAGAGGCGGCGAGTGGGCGGCTGGAGGCGCTGGCTGCCGCTGCGGATCGCTCCGAGCCCAGCCCGAGCCTCCGCCCGCCGACCGGGGCTGGGGCAGCTCGGCCGGGCAGCCCCGGCCCCGCCGGGGAGCGCCTTTTTGCGCGGCTCTCTCGGGAGATGCTGCTCCTGTCCCCTCCCGGCTGGCTCCTCAGGGAGCGGCTCCGGTCCCGAGCCCGGCTGCAGAACCGGGGGGTTCGCTCCGCCCGACCCGTGGGACCCCAGAGCTCCCCTCTCTCCGCTTTGCCATGGGAACCCGCACCCTGGTCCACTCCTCGGACCTAAAACCTGACGGGATGTGATCAACAGCCCCGGACCCTGTTCCTTTCAGTCTCTTGGCTGTAAGGAAGAAGGGAAGAGAGAAGCTTTTGTGTGCCTTTCACCTTTGGTGCCCTCGGATTTCTTCCACAACGCGCTAGAAACATCCTCTCTGAGCGCTGCTCTCGTGTAAAAACCTGCCTTCAGGGCTGAGCGTTCGCATAGCTACACCTTGGGAAGATAGAAAGGGTCTAAAAATCAAATAAAATGAAATAAAATTAAATAAATTATAAAATGGACTATAAAATGATATATAAAATAAAATAAAATAAAATAAAATAAAATAAAATAAAATAAAATAAAATAAAATAAAATAAAATAAAATAAAATGCCTTACAGGTTGCTGGTTGTTTTCATGGGAGGTTCTCCTCCTTCAGATGGGGGAGTTTTCCTGGTATCTCTTAAAGAGATGCCAAAACACCCAAAAGCCCTTCCAGACTCAGAAGCAGATTTGCCACCTACTCTATCTGCTCCTGTTCCATTCCTGAGGGATTGATGATCTGAGCAGTCCTTCCCCTGTTTCACACACCAGGAAGGACAACAGGAGCAAAGGGAGCTGCTGGAGGTGGTTTCTGGACCCACCACAGACCATATACTACTTTGCACCAGACAATCCCAGGTCACTCAAAAGCCACACTTTTGTCATTGCAGAGCTGGATGGAAGAAGGGCTGTTTTCCCTCCCATATTTCCACCCTCTAAGGGTCTAAATTGAGCAAATTCTGTGCCAAAGAATAAAAAATACTTATTCTTGCAGCTCCGCAAGCTCCAGCATTAATGTGTCTCAGTCACCATCTGATTTTGAACCTTTGCAGCCCCCAGGGATTTGTCTACAAGCCGGTGAGAGCAGACAGAGTGCATCTCATGCACATGCCTCCCGTGTCAGCAGCCAGTGTTGGGATGCTCAGGTCTCCTGACATTATCAGCAAGAAGGATCTGCCTGGGCTCAGCACCAGGACTGCACGAGTTCTGCTGCCTGCTCAGCTCACATCTATCAGCATCATTTGAATGTCATTTATAGCTGTATTCCCAAGGAGGGCTGTGGGAGGCTAGGAAGTTTTGATAACTAGGCCATTTATCTCTCTCCAGCTCCTGTTCTACCTCAGTACAATAGCGATTACACTTCCCAATGCCACAGGGGAGCTATAAGCATTAGCGAGGATGTATGGGGCACTGAGAATGGAGCACTCGCTTCAGAAAACACCCTATGCCTTAACCTTCATCCTAGTGTTACATCAGGAAGAGGTGGGAGGAGAAGGGGAGAGGAAAGACAATTTATAGCTAAACAATTCATCACAGCTTTGAACCACAACCGTAAATGTTCAAACCGAAATGGGGATGGTAAATAATTTTCATGGGGGGAGACAGTAAATTATTTTCACTTGCAAAGGGTTGCACCAATGTCAGATAGCAATAGGTGATTAATAGGAAGGCACACCAGCTTGTTTGGCTTTTATAACACTTACACCAGGGACAACACTTCAATATCAATTATATGTTGGGGTTTTTCAGTTGCAGGCTTCTGAGACATTTTCAAGCCTCAAATCACACCCATACAAACCACCACTTGAGACCCAACAGGAAAGAGTTTCCATCAATTCTCTAAAATTAAAATCCCACAGCCCAGTGTCAGGAATTCTCCTCCTCCATATTCCATCTGGGATAACTGCTGCGCAGATGTAGCCATACTGGCTGAGCAGCATAAAGCAAGGGAGGTTGGCTAAAGCCTTCTAAATCAATCTAAAAGAAACACAACAGTTTCGAAGGGACCTGAATCTGCCCCCAGTAGTGGTGCCACACTGCCCCATTGGTGGTACCACTGCTTGGGACCACAGCCCTATTGCACACCTGCTGGCAAAGCTCCCACTGCTGTTGGGGGAGTTTGGCCAGATGGAGGGAGGGCTCCAGGCTGTGATTTGGCTTAATGAGCAATTACACTCCATTACTATAATTTATGAAGTGTTGCTGGCAGCACCCAGCATGCTCAGGTTTGATATCCACCTCCTTGGCTGACACTGGAGATCTCTGTAATCAAAAGCAAGTGCTTCTGCCGAGCTGGAGCTGGCAGCCAGGAGGCTGTGACAGACTCTGACAGGAATGCGTGGAGGGATCACTGATAAGCATCTCCCAGTAGGTTATGCTGGCCCTCTTCAAACAGAAAACTGGTTCAGTCAAAAAGGTTATAGCCTAAAATCAGAGGAAAACAGGATTGTATCTGTTGGCCAAGATAATATGGCTTTATCTTGGCTTTTTCATAGGTCATCTGGATTCTTGTGAATGACAAAGCACAGGAGTGCTTGGTAAACATCACATTAACACACAGAGTGTATTCTGGTAGAGCCACATAAACACTCAGATGGAACATCTAGGAAGAAACAGCAAGTGGAAAACCAGTTACTGTGCAAAAGACTTTAGGGGCAAAATGGAAAACAGGTGCTCATGAGCTCTGGTGACAGAGGAACAGAGATTTGTTACTTGAAAAAATGCTCAGGTGATCTAGGAACCAGGAATAGAATGCAACATTGTCTACACTGTGAGTAAAACTGTCATTAAAATGTCATGTCCTGCTCTAGTAGGGCATCTTTTGAGAAAGGTGAAGAGCAGAATCACAGGGATTATTTCAGATGAGATCTGAAGCTTGAGGATCTCTTGACTCAGGAGTCTTGTATATGGAGCAAGACCCAGTGCATGGAGGGTTAAGTTGTATAACCATGGAAGTAAGTGGGATCTCAGTTTCAGTGTAAGCACTGATCTTGAATTTTTTTGCCCTTTTCTATCCTTCTTCTGGCTCCTCTATCTTATCAAGCAAAATTTTTGCAGTACTTCAAGGCTTCAAGTTTCTAATTTAGGGTGACAAGAACTAATCCCATTTTTACACCAACTTCCTCTCAATATTTGGTGTAAGCTTCATCAAGCATCCTTGTGTTCTTTCCTTGGAATCTCCAAAAGCTTTAAGGAGGACTCCATTCACACACAAACCTATCTCGCTTTTAATCATTTTGTTAAAACTCACTACTTGGATGCCCACAAAATCTACCAGTGTGACTGAGCATGGTCTGGAAGCCCCTACTGCTGAATGCCAAATGAAACACTGCAAGTACAGCACTGATAGCCCAGATAATTCAGGCAGCAGGAGCAGCCTGGCTTTAGAAGAGACCTGAAACTCCGTGGGGGCTAATTTGGAAGGTGACTAACCCAAACATAGACTGTGCTGTCTCAGATGCATTGTTCAAACACCCAGCCTGAATCTTGTACTGTGACTTCTGTGTTCAGCAACATTTCCCCTCCCCTCTTTGTGTGTCCACGTCCTCCTTCTTCCTTACAGCTGTATGTCAAACTTTTTTAAGGGTTTGTTTCTTAAGGATTAACATTGAAGGAATCTTAAGATGTGGCTTAAACTAACCCAAAGTGTAGCCCAAAAAGAATAGTTAGTTGGAACAAGAAAGAATAGACTAGCGAAGCATGAAACACTCTTGGACTTGGTCTAAAGTCAGAGTTGCAGGTTTGATCTTTATTTTTTAAATCTATAGCTTAGTTTAACTTGTTTAACGTTCTGTGATCAGCAGGTGGTCAAACTGATAAAAATGCCACACTGGCATCCAGATCATTGCACGAACTTCACGAAACCAGGTCGGGCACACAACAGTCATATTGGGGAGACTGAGATCAGTGTCTGATCCTAAATCTGGTCGTGGAAGAGTGGTTGACATGTCCATGAAATCTCAAAGCTGTGCAGAAAAATAAAAGATAGCTATGACAGGCAGTTCTTCCTTCCCCAGACTGCACATGAAGCCAGAGTCTATACTAGCTGTATGTTCAGAATCAAAATAACTGTAGGGCTGATGCTACTGGTCCCAAAGTGGATAAATTCATTAAAAGAAAAAAGAACATCCAACAAAATAAAACAGCAACTGTAAAATACCTTCACAGTGCTCACTTGATGGAAAGACTTGCCAAAACAGGTGCCCTGGTCCAAGAGCTAGCAGGGCAAGTGTTCTCTGGTTTGCAACCTCAGCAGCTTTGGCCCAGCAGAAAACATCCCTGTATGCCAGTGTGGGAATGAGGCCACAGAAATCCCCCATGCCAACTTTGGTCTCCCTAAGCATCGAGTTCCCTGGCACTCACATCCTCAGAGCACAAGAGCATCCATAGGAATGGGAGATCAACTGCCAGCTGCCATTGGCCTTGCTGCCTGCCAACTTCATGGAAAACATAAAGTGGAAAATAAATCTCCACCGCTGCAAATTACTGCATGGGCAAAAGAAAATCAATACATTGTAACTTCACACTGTCTTAATGCCATTAAAAGATCGTTGAAAACCAATCAAAAGAGCATCCATAATTCACTCATACTCCCCTTACTGTCACCGTCACAATATATGTGTGCATCCATAATCTTGTCCCATCATTTTGCACAGTCCTTGTTTTTGAGACAGAAAGAAGAATTTCAGCCAGCAAGGTTCATACATTGCATCAGTACCTCCAAACCTTGGGTTTCCATCTATGCTGAGCTCTGACCATCCCAGCCCTTGACTTTCTTGAAAAAACTACTCAACCAAAACGTTTTCATTTCTCAACCCAGTGAGTTTAACCCTTTCACATGGTTGAATCTACCTTATCATGATTCATTTTCAGGCATGGCCCTGTAGCACACAAGGCAGGGCAGCACTAAATCATTAAAAGTCAAAGAGCCGTCTGAAAAAAAATTCTTCAGTGAAGGAAAGCAAATCAGATAAAGACGGGTCATCATGAGTCTCTCATATCTCTCACTTACTTAGTCTCATGTTTCATTACTTTTTCTGAGCCTCTTAGAATTTCTCACTTTCCCTCCTGACTATGAGTGAATGAAAGTAAGGTGTGAGTCTCCCTTCCAGGTGTTGGGACATCACACAATCAACCCAAAATCCTGTCATTTGAACTCTTATCATTACAGATGGCAGCTCTGAGGAATATGTACTGAAATCATTACTGACTCCAATGATTTCTTCATTTCATTTCAGATAATTTTTAAGGTTCCATTGTGTGACTAAGATAGTATTGTATCTCACTGCCAAACTGGGTCTCTTAATTGAATCAAAACAATCAGTTGGAATGTCATTAGTAGAAATCTGATCGTGCTATAGATTCAACATCAGTCACTACAGAGTTACTAAAGGTGCAGCCTGTGACTGCTTTTACAAGGGGCTCCCATCAAATTCCTCCTTTGCCTTCAGATCTGCAGAAGTCATGCTTGCAACAATGGATCTAGCCAGAAATTTACCATTGGTTTCCTTTATGCTGCCTGTTTTCATAGGAGGAAGCAGCCAGGCTCAGCAAACCAGTACCTCTTAGGTATTTTCTAGAAATATTTATCCAATGTTTCCCATTTTCTGCAGAATAAGAAAGGCCATGTGACACAATTTGAAGTAGAAAAGAGGAAGGAGCAGTGACTACATAAAGCAGAAATCTCTGAATATCAGTTTTAAATTGCTATAAATGGATCCACTGCAAATTCCTCAGTCAAATCCTTTTTACTGGAGGAAGATAGAAAAGCCTTTGCTTAGAGTGTCTTGTGTGCCAGAATTGTGTTTCTCCATGGCTTGGGCTCCATCACTGATGGTAAAATATGAAGAGGTTTGGATAACTGGTACAACTTCACCACCAGCTCTGGGTGGGACTGTTAGTGGTTGTTTGAAGCATCACACACACTGAAATAGTGACGTTGTCTGGCAAGCCCTCATGGTACAATCTGCTTTACAACACTCAACAGTCCTGTTCCAGGAGAATCCTAAGAACCTCAGTGGAATAAGTCTTCAGATATTCACAACATCACAGACTAAAGGAGTGATTGAGGTTGGAAAGGATGCTGGAGGTCACATGGTCCACCCCTCCTCCTCTTACAGGGCCACCAACAGCTCAGGATCATGTCCAGATGGCTTTTGAGTAGTCTGGAGATTCCCATTAAAATATTACCTAATTTCTTGCTTCTGAACACCCAGTTTCCCAAAGGATTGGCTGAAGTACCTGACACATATTTTAATTTCAAGGAATTTAGCCCAGAACTACACTATGATTTACAGCTAGCAGTCCTTCACACGTGGAACCCAGCTCTGGTTTCTACAGGTATCCCATGCCCATTTCAAATTCAGCCCTTGGAGGAGAACATCCCAGTTCTGGCTGTGATCTTAAAGGCAAGTTTCTTTACACTGCCTTTGGTAACTGCAAGATTTCTCACCAGTCATTCCAAAGATGCCACTTATCGCTTCCCCAAATAGAGGAAGAAATTGCCCTGTCTTAGGACAACTTCTGTCTTCACAAATACAAAACTGAAAATCTATTTCCAGCCTCCTTTTCCTTGCCCACTCATTTCCAAGAGAACACTTCCCTCTCCCATCAGAAGCCGTCTCTGACAAGCAGCTCCTCCAGGGCTTTCTGAACACTGCAGCAAATCCCCAAGTCCACACCACACTTACCCCAGCTTTTAGGTGACTTGTCTCAGGATGGACATTTCCTGCACAGGCAGGCACAGCTCTCCAGCCCATGCAGTCTCTCCATGCTGAAAGCAACAGTGACCTGCACAATACCAGGAGCTCAAGACATTTTTTCCCCTCGGTTTGCAGCTGAACAGGCCCACCCTAATGCACAAGTTCCCTTTGAATGATGCTCTGAAATCTACAGCTTCTGTTGTTCTCAAATGTTGTCTTTCTGTTTCATAATTTGCATCTTCTGTGTGCTAGTGTTCAGAAGGAGAAAGGTTCATAATCAGTTGTAGAAAGCTGTATTTTATTGCACAAAGATGAATGTTGATCAGCTTGCACAGTACCAAAGTTGACTTCAGGCAAAAAACTATGGTGTGACTGTAACCTTTGTTGCAGCTCCCAGGTATTACACAATTCCTGCAGCTCAGTGAGCAAGGGATGCACAGTGAATCTTTCAAATTAAATATTTTTCCCAGTTTTCTGGAGAACAAATGTCCACACCTCCTACCAAGAACAATGTGAGACCCTGTACTATCAGAGCAGTGTTTTTCTACTGCCATTATCTTTCCTGTTGCTCCACAGATCTGGTTAGGAATTAGCTGTGACAACACAGTCACAAGGCCCTGCTTTGGAATAACCTTCTGCCTACCCATCCAGTCAGCCTTGCTGGACCATTGCAAATGTGGGTCTGGGTGAGCCCAGGGTACCTGAGCAGCAACAACATGGATGTGCTCCTTAAATCGTATTATTGCTTTGCTTGATTTCATAAGGAAAAATCCAAAAGAAAGTGTGAACAGGGACTGTGTGTCTAGAAGACAGAGTGGGAAGGAGTAGGATTTGCTCTCATCTGTTCAGGAGGAGAGCTGAATTGGAAATTAATATGTAGGTGTAGCACTTAAAAGATCTTGCTTTCTTTTCCTGCTATTCCCTGTGTGGCCATGATCAATATTACTCCATGAACCATCCAGGGACCAGTTGTTTGTCTCAGTTCCTGAGGATTTGGTCCTGTGTTTCATTTTCTTCCAAGGCCAATGCACACAGTTCACTGGAGCATTGGGGCTTTACTGCTCTGGGACTAAAACTTCTGGTAATGTGCAGGGTCTGGCATGATGAATGGGATCCCTTAGCACAGCAAGAGCAGGCATGCTACATTATTAATGAGCAGGTGAGCAAGGAGGGCTATGGCAGTGCAGTTCTGAAGTGTGTGGACTGAGGCACTGACAGTGAAAGCACATCTGTTAGTCCCATCTCCACCAGATGGTTCCTCTCAGTGCCCAAATTTGCTGTCATTTATTTCATCAGTAATTTACTTCAGGGCTAACTGAGGAATGGACACATCCTAGGAAGGGGAATAGTAGTCTGACACCTGAAAATTTTGACAGGAACATAAACCTATGGAAATTCTTCAGCAGTAAGTTAAAGA
Organism: Sturnus vulgaris; assembly: GCF_052056855.1. Classification (NCBI taxonomy): domain Eukaryota; kingdom Metazoa; phylum Chordata; class Aves; order Passeriformes; family Sturnidae; genus Sturnus; species Sturnus vulgaris. The sequence goes on from NC_142243.1 coordinate 148,426,975, forward strand.
CACTCAGAGCTTTCTTTCGAATGGATGACCTGATTAAAAAAAGCGAAAACAATTTTTAATTAATACATGCTAAGTTAAGCTCTTTGTTTTGTTATTGTTCTTTCTTGGAAAAAAAAATTCTGAGAAGTTTTTTTGCTTGGGAAACAAGTTTTTTGCTCACTAAAAACACTTTGAAATCTGATTCTATTTCAGTTTAACAAAATAAAAGCAACAAAATTGTTTGGCAAGAAGTTGTTAAAAGGCTGAGCAAACAATTATTCGAGATTTTAGCATCTGAGCAGTTCCTCATGCTCACAGCTTCAGGAAGGTTTAAACCAGGGCAGTAGTCTCTCCTTGGGGTAGATGTTGAGAACATGTGTGGGCAGCCAGGGCAGCAGCAGGGAGCAGCTGGGACTGAACAGGCTGTTCCCAGTCAGACAGACATCTGTTTGCTGGTCTGTGACCCTCTAAACTGGGAAGATTTGGTACATTTATCACTGAGGTTCAGGAACAAGGCCACATATTTGTCAGAATCTTTAGGCAGCCTGAACTCACACTCAGTGTTGCAAAGTTTCACTTTTTTAAAGAGGGTGTCATAACCTCCTGGGCTCCCAACATAAACATCAGTTCTAGTCTATCACATTTTCATGAAAAGACAAAATATTTCTTCCATGTATGGCTGAATGTTCATCCTGCTGTCCCATCCCATTTTCACAGCAGCCAATGCTGGGCTGTGACCATGGCTGGAGGTTGGATGGGGCTCTGAGCAACCTGGGCTGGTGGAAAGTGTCCCTGTCTTTGGCAACAGGTTGGAAGTGGAAGATTTTAAGGTCCTTTCCAGCACAAAGCCTTCTACAATTCTATGATTCTGTGATTGTTTTCTTGGACACTGAAATCAAACTCAGGAACACTCAATTACAGCTGGATCTTCTTTTTTGGGCAGAAGATCATTTGTGATATCCAGGTATACTATGATGTTGAAGTCTTTGGTAAATGTTTCTAGAAAGCTATGAGAACAAAAGCATTATGAGATGAATGGTTTCAAACTCTTGAATTGCTGATAGGAATTTAAGCTGAGCTGAGGGAATTTTTTTGTCAAACTCATAATAATAGGAAAATGATAACAAAAAAAATTGAGTGAAGGGCTTTTACCTATTTTGCAGAAGCTTAGACAGAGTCAAAAACTTTCTTTAGAAGATTGGTTTGAAGTGTGTGTTTTACCAGTTCAAACCTTCCTTTTAGCAGTTCAAACCAGAAGTAAAAAACTGGAAAAGTGGCCAAGGCCAAAAGCAGCATTTTGAACTGTCAGATTGCTCCCATAGTCCTTTCTGAGCCTTGAAGTTGCTCACAGTACTGCTGAAGTTGCATGAGGTCCTTTAATGCAGCTGAATTTGCAATGACTGTTTTTATGGCATTTCTCTGCATTCAGCAACCTGACAGCAGCCAGAACAGTTTTTATTCCTTTCCAGTGCTGCGTCTCTTTTTCTCCATATGTTTGTGTGTAGTGTGTGTAGTTGTACCATTAACAGCCTCAGACACCCCAAACTGCACCCAGCCAGGACTGATGAAGGCTGAGGGGTGCTGCTCAAGCAGATGAAGCTCAGGATGCTGTGCCTGCCTCCCTAGGGCACAAGAAATTTAGATTGGCTACACAGAAATCGCATTTTACTCTGCTCCAGCCAAAGATTTTAGTAACCTAAGCTGGCTGTTGCTCTATTAGGGTAAAAAGACATAATTTTCCTATTTGTAGAACATATAAGACAAGTTCAGATCCTGGGGGTTCTGATGGTCACTCTTTTCTGCCATGGGGACTTTCCATTGCTGATGTTTGATCCTAGTAGGGACATTTTCCTGGAGCAGTGTTCAGGCATCTCTCTGTAGTTTCAGAACAATACTGCAAGCTCACTTTTGCAATTTCATAGGGGAAAAAAACAAATTCAAACAAACTGTTTTCACTTTCTCTTAATGCCACAATGTGAGGTCTTAGAAATTATTTTCCCTTGCATGGCAGAGTTTTTGGGGCCCAGAGCTCATCCCAAGACTTTGCTATTGCTTGCATAAGCTTCCAGTTCAGCAGCTTCTTGAAGTTTGAATCCCACCAATTCAAGTGATTTAAATGTATTTAAATGTCTTTCTGGGTACTTTCTTGTTCCTTTGGGTCCTGATGGCCCTGGATTTCTCAGAGTTCAGCACAGAAGACAGCAATTGGACAAAAAGAAGAGCTCAGAGGAAGAGATGCAGATCAGGATCCATTTTGCCAGATCACTATCTACTTCCAGGCTGAATTACAACTGAGCCACTTCTATCTTGGCCCAATCAGTCTGCCCTTAGAAGAATGATCTATCAAAAAAAGTCTAAATATATCCTGGCTTGGAGAAAGAGCTCCCAGCAATTCATCATGGAGGACAGAGACAGAGCAGTTTAAAGATAGTCTCAGTGCAGCTCCTTCACCTGTAGCTGACCTTTCTGCTCAAAAAGTGAATTAATTCTTTCAGACTGTCAAGAATTTGTTCTTTGGAGGCATCACTAAAAGGGAAAGTGCCTGTACCACAAGATATTTTTGTCCTCACCAGGAAGCTACAAGAGCATTAATTTGAATGCATTAACACGACGTTGCAATTTGTGGATGTTGGAGGGAAGCCCATGTTCCTCCCCACTCTCTCAGCTGCCTTTCAGCATTTCTGTCTGTGACAGGGCTGTGCTGCACCAGAACTGGGACTTGGTGCTACTGGACACTGAAAGATGTTCCACTAAGAAGGGTAGGAGCTGTGGGAAGATTAATTCCCTATTTCCAGGTCTCATTGCAGCAGCTCACAGCACAACAGGGAGCAAGGTTTTTGACCTCCAGTTCCTAAAATTTGCCCTTAGATCACCCAGGCTCAAGCTGTATTACTCAGCTGAAGCTCTGCACTAACAGGACTGATGGAAAGCTGAAGGCAAGGATGACATGGCCAAACCAGAAGGTCTCATTCAAATCTTCTGAATACCTCTTTATTTTCCCAACAGATTTCCAGCAGTCTTAGAAAGCAAAACTATGCAAGTAGTTGGAAAATTTCAGTGAGGATTTCAGTGTCTAGACTGGGATTTGCGGTGTTTGAAAGCCCCAGTGCTCACTGTTTCATGCCTCAATTTCTCTACCTTCAAATGGGGATGATGTGGCAATAATTAGTATCTGGAAAGCACTTCAGATGTTTATACAGTGCATTCCCTAGAGCCAGTTACCTACAATCAATGGGATATAATGGCCTCATATTATCACAATAATTAAATACTTCCAGCTCTTCACTTAACTAATGTTTACAGTGCACCAGTGAGATAGAGGAAATCTTAACTTTACCTGTTTGACAGAGAACACATGTAAAGGAAAAAAACTACAATATTCAAGACCTCGTATATAAAAAATCCCCACATGTTTCTGAGCAATTAAATTTAAAGAACTGTTAGGCAGCTTAGATCACTTAATTTTTGGACTGCAGGAGTCCACCCTGAAGCTCAAAGAACTGCAGCCATGCACTGCAGGTTTTACTCTTAGATCCTGGTAATAAAAATTATACAGATTATGATTGGAGCAGCTGTACTTCTGCAGCCCTCTCCCAGACATTTACTATCTATGGTTCCAAATATAGATCTTCAATAAATTATAGCTCAGACAGAAGGAGTCATACTTGTTTTCTGTAGCAGCTGTCCCTACGGCCAAAGCAAATTATTGGTATTACACTTCTGCTAACCAGCTTGTCTTTAACCCACACATTAATTCTGGAGGGTATTTTTACCTTTATCACACTTACGTGGTAGTCAAATGTAAAAGTCTATTTGGATTGAGAATAGGTGATACAGGCATTTTTTAAATAAAATTATCTAGGATTTCATGAAAAAGAACAAACAAAAACTTCTAGGATTTTATGTCTGAAGGCTGTCTCTCCTTCCTTCAGCCTGGAAAAGAAAGGATAAATCTGGTGCCTAAACCTAGGCCTATGGTCTAGGTATATATACATATATTCCTTTTACTATGAGCAAACACAGACTAGGACCATAATCACAAATTCTGGCTCACCAAAACCTGAACTTTTTACGACCTACTCCTGTGTTTCGTGCAGTTGGAAGAAAATAGAGACTAAAAAGATGTATCTGAATAATACAAGAAGTTCTGTGCATGGGAAGGTGCAAAGTGCACCTCCAATGTGATTACCAGGAACCAAGTGGGAGTGTGTTATTTCAAACTGATTCTGAGTTGTATAACATATCCCCCAGAGAATTTATTGCAGCATAAGTAACAGCAGACAGACCATCCCATGTCTGAAAAACATACTCCATTTGATGCATCTTCAAAGTAATACTGAATAATAGAAGATGTTGTGTATCATCTTAATTTTTTATGATGCAGCACCACAATACAGGTCAAATAGAAATTTTCATTAAAAAAAAAAAAAGCTCAAATGTGTAAAAGTCTAGAAGTACAGAAATTGGGATTCTAGAAGAAAGACTCTAGAAGAAGTGGAAGACTCTCTAGAAAGTGGAAACTGCTTTGATTTCTGTGCTAAATCAGGCTGCTCATATCCTTATTTTCTCAGAGTCCTTCAAATATGGCATCTGATGTCGTTTTTTAGACGAGATGAAGAAAACAGACTCTTTTAGCAGCTTATGAACAAAAAGTGAAAGGAACTTCTGCTGCCCATTTCTTTCCACTTCCTCTTGCTATTCTCATGCATAAAATTGCTCATAAGCATTCACTGAGAAAATGTAATTTAACCTCAAGTAGGAATACAGACTCATAGAATGGTTCAGGTTGAAAGGCACCTTAAAGATCATCCAGTTCCAATCCCAATGAGCAGGGACACCTTGCACTAGGCCAGGTTCCTCAAGGCCACCTCATAATTCCACCATTCCTGATGGACTTCTCCATCAGATGCCTGACAAAAGTTTGACTGGAACCTATAGTAAATTCAGTGCTGTGCCAACAGGAGCTCCTTTCAGCAGTGTGTGGTAGAGATCCTTGGCTTTCTGTTAGAGACCCTTGACCCAACCTTCTGTCCCACATGCCTTCAAATCCAAACCTCCTGCTGCTGATTAAATCCCTACTTTTGGTGCAGGGGTTTAAATGACTTTATCAGTACCATCATTAGACTTGAGCCAAACTTTGCTTTATGTGAGCAACCACAATAACAGAGAGAACTTCTTGTTGGCTCAAAAGGTTTTTAAAACAAAAGGAAAAGATATAAAGACCTCTACTTCAGCAACATCTACTGTGTCTGTGCACTCTGTGTGATTTGAGAAGCATTAGCATTTTGTTTTGTTTCAGTCTTGTAATTAGAAGGATTGTGCTTCATTATCCCACTGTAGCTCCCACTGTGACACAGTCCTGGTTATCTTTGTAAAAGCAGTATTTTATACCAGCATACAATTCTGTCAACTGAGTACAAAAGCACTGGATGTTTCTCCATTTCTTATTTCAAAACAGTATTTAAAAGAAAAGGAAGCAACACCTCCTCCCCCCCAGCCATTTCTTCTTGTGAAGTCCTTATATTTGGGAATGATATAAGGGAGCATTTCAGATAAGGGAGTTTATTTCCATAGAACTGAATACTTGAACTATTGAGGGGAAAGACATATTTCGGGAGCTTGGGGTTTTTCCCTTTTTCTTTACATGATAGCTCTTATTAAAAGGTAAAAAAACAGTTCACATTAACTGATATTTATATGATGAGGAGGAGGGAGTTGGGTCATTTTTATTCCCCCAAAGGCCTTGAAGAGCTGTTCTACAGAAGTATGCTTGTGTAGATAATGGCAATTTTCAGTCTACGAAATCTCCAAGGTTGTATCTATGAACTGTATCCAGAGAACTCCACTGCCTCCTTCTTTTCTTCAACTCATCTGCCAGTATCCTGCCCTTCCTTTAACAATCAGAGCCTCTCCTTGTACAAAACATATGCTTATAGCTAATAAGATGATGTTGTCAGTGATACTTATAATCTTGTGTTCCTGTGTGCATATGTTAACTGCAGTATTCATTTGGAGTATTCTGATATTCAGAAGGGAAAAGGGCTTTCCTATATTTATGTTAATTAGCATAACATAGTCTACCCAGAATTCATCATATTCTGCTAAGCTCTGCCAGAGAAAATGTATTAATAGCTGAACTGTTGCGATCCTTTATTAATATCAGCACTGCAAGCTCTGTACCAATTTTAAGGCTTATCAAGAAGACAGGATTCTTGTACTTATTCCTTAAGTTTTTCCTAGTAAACAGAGATAATGAAAAATTGCTCCAAGGGAAGAAGCTTGGGAAGAAAGTCAAGTGGTGTTTAACTCCATACTGGATTTTTATATCCTGTAGCTGTTGGATCAGTGACAATGAATTCTTCCAAGGATTCCCAGTTCTGGGGAACATTTCGTGCTTCCTCATCCCAGATAATACCTACACCTTAAATCCTTGCCATGAAGGCCTGAGAGGCCCCTCTGATAGGAGCACTTCCAAGGGCATCCATAGTAGATATGTTTCTTTTCTTTGGAAGCTCGGGTGTAGCAAGATATTCTGCCTAAGTGGGGGTAAATCAACTCAAACTTTGCCCAATTTACAAAAGTTACTGGTGGGTGGAGACATGAGGTCATACTGCTTTAGGTATTGGAGAGTGCTGAGATCAGCTTGACCCATCAATCCCTGAGTGAAACATTCAGAGGAGGTTTTCTGGCTGAAACTGGCACTGGTGATGGTGTGGCCCTCATATTTCACTGACTATAAAGTCAGGCACTTTCTACTATAAAAGTCCAGTCCTACTTTTTAATGGCAGGGACTTCTAACATACTCCTAGGAGTGTATGGAGATTCCTTCCTGGAGTGGGGATGTCCCTCAAGGACACTCCTCCAGAAGTGAATTGTCCAAAGTCATTGATGTTGATAAGTAACACCAACCTCTACTTAATAATTATTAAGCTTTGAAATTGTTAATTTGATAAATAATGCTAATAAACTATAAATAACTATAAATAACTATAGTAGTAGTTATAACTATTTATACAGTGTAGTAAATAATACTGATTAAAGTCTCTTAGTTTAATCATTATCATTATCATCATCAATTTAAATAAATCATTTATTTTATTCATATATTTGGCTTAATAACCTTAATCCTGTGGGACAAGGTCATGTGAAGGTTCATTATATAGGTTGCACCTATATAATCCTTTAGACACAAGTCATTGACCAAGTCTGGGGCAAGAAGAGGATCCAGCCACAGCCAGGCTCCTTTCTGAGGAGTTTAGAAAGCAAGGGGGTCCCTTCTGCTCCTTGTGGCTAAATGGGAGGATCTCCCTGATAAACCTTGCCCAGAGTTTCCATTCAGCCCAGGACATTTGGTGTGACACTGTTTTCCTCTCACAAGGATTCACTTCAACCTTCTCCTCCTTTTCACTTCAGCTTTAGTCTTCTTCCAGTGCTCCCACATTTTCAGCAATTTTTGTACCCTTCACTCCTTTTCCTCAAGGTGTCCCCTTCTCTTTCTAGCTGATCATCTCTGATCTGCACGTCTGGACCTGGGGCACAATTTTTGCAGAGAAAGGAAAGCAGACAAAATTTTAGCACACCATGTGTGGGCAGTGCATTGCCTAATACAATATACTCTGTCTGTCTGGGGGATCTCTTCTGCTGATGATTTTTATCAAAGGAACCGTTTTGTCTGCATACTAAATGGACTCTTGAACTCCTGGGTAGAAACTGACACGAGTATGATTAATACAGACTTCCAATAATTACCACTGTTTAAAAAAATCATCAAGCTGAACAGGGAGAACATGAAAATAATTAAGAGAAGAAAGGGGAAGGAAGTGCATTATAATTTGAGTAAGAATAGATGCATGGCTATGAAGCAGAAAGAAAAAAACCATGAAAAATTGCAAAACAGGAGGGCATGTTAGTTCCTTTCGAGCATCTCTGTATTTGCAAAAGAAATCATTGAGTCAAGGCCTACAGGTGAGAACCATACCAAGGAAACAACCTCATCTAGGCACAAGTACAGGAATTCCACTTAAAATAAGAAAACTCCTTTATATTGTGAGGGTATTTGAAAATAGAATGTGTTCCCAGAGAGGCTTTAGGGAGGTGGAGTGTCCATCCTTGGAGATAATAAAAATTCAACAGGACATAGCCCTTGGCAACCTGCTGTAGGGCATTGCACTAGGTGAGCTCCAGATGTGCCTTCCAACCTCAGCTGCTGTGTGATTTTGTGAAATAGATTCAACCCAACTGCCCAGTGCCTGGATACAAAAAATCATTCACAAATACTCTTTGGTGGAAAGTCAGTCACTGTATAGCTTACATTCTGAAGATTTATTAAACAAAGAGTGACAGGAAGGCTTTGCTTGGTTCTTCAATGAAACAAATTCTCTGGAGTAACACTTCAAGGTCACTGCCTCCATCCAAGATAAGACCTGAGGGCTTGTACAGATCTGACAAAATCAGCTCAAATCTCCAGCACACACAGCACTGTTACTTTATTCTTAAACATGAAATTGTTCATCTGTTTTACTGGAGTGGTGGGCAAGATTAGAGAGGTCACTAGCTGACCTAGGGATTAGAGCCAGCCTTTGAGCTTAAGGTCAGACCTCCCCCTAGGAGACAGGGACAGTGCACCTGGCACTGGGATATGCTTTAGTCATCAGTCTGTTGCCAGTTGTCCAAAACAAAAATTTCACAATTTCAAGTGTCTTCAGGTGCCCTTGTTCAGACTTGAGCATGATTTTCTCTCTTTCAGAGCAGGAGGAGGATGTTCTGAGTTTACAGTTGTAATTAGACAAGGATAAATTTCTGGGGGGAACTGAATACTATTCATTTGGTATCTCAACAGAATAATTCTTTAGAAGTCAGCACAGAAGATACACAGATCAAATCAAGGTGGCAAATATACCCACAGACACTGACATGTTTGTCCTTCTTCTGTCAGGAATTACTGGAGGAGAATTTCCTCTGGCATTCCGGACTTTCTTTTTGCAAGAATCTCCTTTTTTTTTTTTTTTCATTCTAATGGTACAGTTTAGGAGGAACAATATTCTCTAGAATTTAATTTCTTCTACTTCAACCTAATGATTTCCTGATGGGCCCCAGCAGGGATTCAAACTTAAACTTCCTAACATCTTATATATAGTAGCAAGAAACCAATAAATGCATTTTGATTACTGCAGTGGTGCTCAGCTGTGCCTCTTGATACAACAACAAAGAGGAGATGCTGGCTGGAGTCATCTTGAGATGGCAAAGGAGGGGGACTAGAAAGTGAGAACCAAGATACTGAGAGTCCCATGGCTGAGTAAAGGCAAATGTGTTACACTCAGCACATTAAAAGTAGATGAAAATTCCTCTGAACCTCTCAGAAAAGCTAAAAATGGCTTTGTGCATGCCAGTGCCCATGTAGGACAATAAGTGGAGAGTCTGGAAAAGACAGGCTGCAGGTTGCAGGTCTCTGAGGTCTCAGCAGGGAACAGACCTGGAGCCCTCCAAAAGCCAGAGCAGCAAGAGCTGAGCAGGAGACTGAATCCACTATGAAAGCTATGGTCACTGAGTAGAGTCTTGGTTCAAATGATGTAGCATGATCTGGACAGAAAACCTCAGCCAATGTTCACTGGAAATTACAAGTGTCAGGCCATCAGCTGCAATGCAAGAGACAAAGACCATTTCAGAAGAACTATATACTTCCATTAATTAATGGGGAAGGAAAGAAAAAGACTACTGTATTGTGAGCCCCAGCCCATTAGTATGCAGAGAGAGATATAAAAGCATTGCTTTGGTGCACACTAGCTCAACCTATGAGTCACTGTGCCAAATCCATCCCTGATTTTGAAAGGCTGGAGGGGAAAAAAAAGAAATTTATTATTTTCATTCTTTGAGCTCAAATCTTTACATCAGAAAGAAACTGCACATCAAAGAGGCTGAACAGTTTGTTATTCAAGCAGGTTAGTTAATTAAAGTTCTCCAGGGTACCACAGGGTTTGTGCTAGGGTCTAGCTCCTAATAGTTGCTGTATCGGAGCTCTCCTTAAGGGTCAAGCATCCCTTCTTTCTGTCATGCACACTTTTCCATCCAGGTTTGTGGAGCAAAGAGGACACTCAGTGGCTGGTTAGGTTTATCACAGGCATGTGTTCCAGCAGTTTTCCAAAGGCACTACTCCTGGATGCTGTTGGCAGAGGCTGTTCTCTCATGCAGTGCCATGTTGGGTACAACAGCAGCTCCAGATTTCCAGACAAGGGCAGGACTCCCCCACTCCAGTCATGGGCACACTAAGGCAGTGATCTCTTCTTCAAGTATATTTTTGACAAATTAATTTCTTAGCAGAATTTCTTGTAGTTTCTAGGAGATGGAAGGAAAAAAAATGAGAATGTCTCAATGGGATTTTTCCTCTTTGTATTCTTTGTAGAAAATGAGATTACCTGCTTTTAGTATTCACAGCCACAACTTTCTCTGTGCTGTTAGGATGAGCCTCCGGGGCATAAACCCAGGGCCCTTTGTGAGCCCTGAAGGCACTCCTTCACCAGCTGAGATGGAAACTCAGATCAGAGCCACAGTGATGCAGCAAGGCAAAGGTGATGGCTGTGGGCTGAAAGGATCCAGACAGGCACTTTCCCAGTGCGGAGCAGAATCGAGTTTTGAGGGGTTTAGCCTGTGTCCCAGTGCCCTCTCACTGTCGTGGCTGATGCAGCACACTGCTGTGAGAGTAGAAGATATTTAACAACTACTTTGCAAGCAAAGGATCTTGACAAAAAGCCACCAGCCCTATGGTGTGCACTACACACACTGTATATATATATATATATAGTTATCTCTGCAGTGCCTGCTCGTTTGCTCAGCACCTTCTTTCCACAGGGTCCCCTTCCCAGATAGGGAGTCATGCACAGACTTGCATTACTGAATGTTGTCACACAGCTTTCCCTTCATCCCTATAACTCCCATAAAAGGCTGCAAGCAGCCTGGAAGTTTGACCACAACTGGTTGTATTCACTGCTGAGTTACCCAGACAAAATGAGCAGTGCCCGTTTCTCAAAAAATAGGTAGTGTATGTGTTCCAGAATGAATGTATCCATTGGCTTATTTCATTATCAACACAAATACAGGGAAGTCAGGAATTCAATTTCTTCTGCTCCCTACAGGTTCTGAGCATTGGGGAATAAAGGATATTAGCAGAAGAGAGAGCAGAGACAAACGACACCACTGCTGCCTATGGTTTTCTGGCCTTAAGAAAAGGAAAAAATGGAACCTTCAAGGCTGGTCTAGCAACATTTGCTGTAATTAACCTGACTTATCAATAAAGGGGGAAGAGTAGCTGGACAGAAGAAGTGCAATTTCTAACTAGAATAGTGCTCATTTGGACAGTGACTGACACTGGGAAGTGGTTGGCAGTCTTTTTTGACATCCTCAGGCTGATAAAGACAGCAAGGGGATTTCCCACTGATATCAAGCAGAAATTTACACAGAGATCAAAGGCAAAATAAAGCATTCCTGTAGTGAGCAAACTCTGAAAAAATCTTCATTACTTCTAATATACAGCACTGGCTGTAGTCAACAGTATCCTTTGCAGCACATCATCCTGCTTTATCCTCCTTTGGCATCTGACTTGGATTTCCTTACCTCTTCCTTTTTTTGCCTCTCTTGAAATCTCCCTGGCTGCCCCACCTGGCAACACAGTCAGTAGCAGAGCTTTTATTAGTAGCATCTTCTGGGTTTGGCAATTATTAGTCAGCTCCAGGCCTTAAAAAGGAAACAGGTCTGATTACATTTATACTCCTGGCATGGTCTTTAGCACAGGGCCCTGTATCTGCAAGGCACAGGAAGTGATAACGAGCCACATTGGAACTACCATGGTGGAGAAAATCGTGCAGCTGCTGCTAACAAGGGTCTAAGTGAGTGGCAGGTACAGACATCATTCAGAGGAGGCGTTTTAAGCTCTCTGCAGAAGAAATGCTGCAATAATGGACTTGGGAAATTTTGTCAGCAGACGTGTTGGTGACTTAAAATCCAGACAGATTTTTATATTTATATGCTTATAAATGCATACAAGTTATGTATACTTGATCTTCCATACTATGCAGAATAACTGTCAAAGATAGAGGTGCAGTGACCACCTCAATCTGGATAATCCTGTTGCCAGGCTTAGGTTTTGATTTGTCATATCACTGAGTTTTATTGTTTTTTCTGCTCAATCTTGTATCAAAATAGATCTGACACGTTCTTCTCATCCCTTCAAAGCAGACTGCAGTAAGATGATGCTTCTGGCCTGTACCCCTTTACATCCATCTGGGACAGCTCCTCAGACTAAAGGCTTTGTGCAAATAATCATCTGTCAGGTAAATTAATATGGAACCAAATACTGACACATTTTCTTAAATCATATTTTTGTTAAACTTCCTAAAAGCAGTTCAGGTGTCTGACACTACTGGAATCAAACCAATTTTTAAAATGTTTTAAAGTGTCCATTGTTAAAACAGCTGCCTGGGACATCAGTGGGGGGTTTTCTGCAGGGATTAGGACTGAACAGGCTAACTTAGGATTTGCCTTGTTATTTCCCATTGTTCACCTTTAAGTCAGCAATTTCAAACTAGTCCCACTGTGATTGCTTTGTCCTTCAAAGTTCATTTGTCCTTGCCAAAATCTTTCTAGCATTATGTTATAACTTATCTCAAACTTTCCTAAAATTTCTAGAGTTTAACTGAATGCAATTCAATTTGTGAATTAATGCAAGAGCATAATCAATGAGCAAGAAAAAGCAACATTATCCTTTCTCAGTGTGTTGCTTGCTGCAAAAGTCAAACTAGACCAATCTCAGTCCACAGTTATACATATTTCTTTTTGTACATCCACGAGAACTCCATTAGGGCTGGGACCAAAGACCAGAAACTTTCTGAGAGTCTTTGGAACATGGTTTGTGAACCTAAAAGTCCTTCAGATTTTGTCTAAAATTTGTGAACAGGATATATGTAGGCTTCATAAGAATTTGGCTTGCATGCTACCAGATTACTTCAAAAGCCCTTTGTCCTTATATTTGAACAGTCTAGTATAAAAATGCCTAAAGAATCCTGAAACAAAGGTAAAATCACTATGTCATTACTTCAGACAGAGGGACACAAATTTATATTTGGTAGTGCAAATGGTGGGAAAATGGTAGTAGGAACACATTACAGACAGTAACATTTGCAAGTAGTAAAGTCAGGAGCTGCTGCTTCACAACTGTTTCCTATGAAATCTGGATGGCAGAGACCTGGGACTACAGTCCAGAATTAGACTGACTTCTTTGTAAACTGTACTTTCCCTGCTGCTTTTCAGGCTCATATCTGATTCAATGTTTCTGCTTTCCTTATGCCTCTCTCATCATTTTGCTTTCCTAGCATCTTTCTCCTATTCAGTGTTTCACCTGATTTATTTCTTCCCACCTACATGCTCTTGCACAATCACCAAGTCCCATTTTATTTCATGCTCTTATTATAAACTTCTAAGAAGGCTTTACCCAGCAAAGGGGCTGTGCTTTGCAGCCCATCAGCTGTCATTATTGGGATTCACAAAACCCTAAATGCCTCGGTGTTCTCTTCTACAGCTTTCTCTGTATCTCATCAGCACTTGCAATTACTGGCACTGCATTTCCCAAACCAAGTGCAACAAAAGTAGAATATCCAAACTGAAACACTTCATTATATTCTTTCTGCATTCTAAAAAGACACTTCTAAAGTAGGACAGTTCTTTTCAGTCTGGATCTGTATCTCTGGCAAGGTTGGCTATTAAAATATCACTGCCTTCACATGCTGTCCTTCTCTCTGTACTGGCTGTCAAGTAGTTGGGACAGAATCTTCTAGAATCTTCCTTAATACTGTGGTTTGGGAAATCTGTTTCCCACATAGTGACTGAATACTACCTATGACACTAAACCACTCCACTCCTTGGTTTCATCTTCTTTATCAGAACAAACCTTTTATTCATCCTCCTGCTACCCTTTCTGAAAAAGGCTTAGTGCCAGGCAAAAGAAAATTGCAGGTGGATGCATGTAGCTGAATTTAGTTGTTGAAGTGGAACTACCTTCCACAAACATTTGCACAACCCTAAGGAAAAATAATATCTCAAATTCAAATTTAATTCAGGTTTAGTTCTAACAGAAGCTTGTAGAAAGACATTAGCTAGATCAAGATGTCCAAAGAGAAGCAGTGTTTCCTAGAAAGGATCAGCTGGGAAGCAGTGGGAAAGTGTGAGTGAGCCTTTTAGGAGTCATGGCATATAGGCAGGGTGGCTGTGGAAGAGATAAGCAGTATTTTCTGCTCAGTGAGAGCAGAACAAATGGTGCTGCTTTAGTTTACAGCATGAAAACACTGTAGCAATAGATGCTGCTTTTAGAGGCACATTAGGCACCTGTCTGAGAGATGGCTGCTCTGATCCTGAGGAACAACAGCAGTCCCCGTGTGTCCTCAGTGTTCTAATTCCTCTGGCTCTGGGGGATCCCACAGCAGTTCTGGGAAACTGGTGCCAGGCTCATCCAGGGCTGTGTGGGTGGGCACAGGAAGGTCTTGACAACAGAACCCCACTGGGATGCAGCTTAGAAGCCACCCCAGAAATGAGAGGCCACAGGCTGCCTTTATGGCTGGTCACACCTCATTCCCAAGGGAGTAGCTGCTCCACAAGGGAAGTGGGGTCTCAGAGCCAGTCACAGCTTTGCCAAGGCTTATTCTGCTGGCACAGCCTCTCAGAGTCATCAGTGATACTGGTTTAATTGCATTTGCATACTGTGCTATTTCTGAACACCCTGCGCAACAACCCTAATTTCACTCTCAACAAGATGTGACATCTCTGACTTCACTGACAGTCTAAGTTGCTGAAAATCTAAGTTTTAACTCACAAGTGACATATAGTCCTGGCCTGTGATCATGATCCTCAGTACTGACTCCTTTTCCTTTCATACCAGATCTGTCTCTTGTTCTTTAGATTACATAATCCAAGGTGGCTCCTGTAGGAGGGCTCAGTGGCTCTCAGAGAATTGTAACATGACTGACTCAATCTCCATCCAAAGACCAAATTATCTCTATTTAAATGGAAGTGATTTCCTCTCCTGCTCTGCCCATGGAAGGGACATCCATCACAGACTACAGAAGAGCAGTGGGGCTTGGCTGCACTGCCAGTCAGGGATGTTCATGGTGGTCTTCAAGAAGAATCATTAGTAGGAAAGCAGGGTAAAGGATGAGATTCAGATTATTTGGAATCTTAAATCACCTCCCTAAAAGAATGGAGCAAGTAACTCACTGTGTAGAGAGGGAAGGGGTCAATCATACTGTTGTTGATATATCACATGGCACAGCAAGGGCCATAGTTTGGAGTTCACCTAAAACTTGTATAGTGGAGGGCATTCAGCCATGGTTTAAAGGCCTGTAATGATGAAGACTTTAATTGATTGATCATGAAGTTGGTTAATTGCCTTCTTAGTTAAACATTTGCTTCATTTTTCCATTTCTGGCAATGTGGCTTCCTGGTTTTATAGTTTATACTTTCTGGGTCTTGGTATCCCCTTGGTAAGAGGGCTTGTGGTTCCCTGTCAGATCTTTGAGGAGCTGCCTAGGGACTGCCAGGAATGTTCCAGCAATGCCTGGAGCTCCCATGTGGAGAATGGGTCTGGGGCTCTCCCTGAGTGTGGTGCTCAGAGCCCAAGCCAGCTGTCCCTAAAGCCCAATTCTCAGATTCGTAATTCTAACACAGGCACTTCTTTCTCTGACTTTGATCGGTGTCCTATTATCTGCAATTTGTAAACATGGTACAAATCACTAGTTACTTATCAAATCTTCATAAATCTCATCATTTTCAGTTGCTGCTTCAGTGCAAATTTAGGGGGGGTTTAAATAAAGTTTTGCCCTCTGTTCCTTTTTATTACTGTTTATTTTTAGAATAAGAAATATGCTTAACATCATTTGATAGCTGAACATGGAACAAGTAGTTCTATTAATAGACCGAAGTGTTCCTGTTGCTGAGGAAGATTAGTACAACTCTGTTTGCTGAATGAAAAGCACAATAAAAAGAAAACATTAGCATAAACAGGAATGTTTTGATTGTTTGCTATAGCTGTCCTTGGTAATGAAATACAAGGTGAAGCTGTAGAAATAATATGAACTTTAAAAATTTTATATATTTGAATAATCTGTTTGTGGGTGAGGTATTCTATACAAGAGACCGGTTTCTTGGTGTTTCCCCCATTGCAGTGTTCCTACAGATCATGACATCCCTATTAATGCAGAAGGTGTTAGGTTAAATAAAGTGCACACCTCCTCAATTTCAAGCATAGCAGGTATAACTACCTCTTCATTTCAGGCTAATTGAATCCAGAACTTCATGCGATATTTCTGTGTTACAGATTGAAACCTAAACTAGCAAAGGTAGCAACTATCAACAGATATTTGTGTAACTTCTGATCTCTCTCATGACCCATGAGAGGAGCCAAGGGAATGGTCTCAAGCTGTGTCAGGGGAGGTTCAGGTTGGATGTCAGAAAAAGATTCCTCACCCAGAGGGTGCTTGGGCACTGGAACAGGTCACAACCCTACGCCTGACAGATCTCAAGAAACATTTGGACAACACCCTTGGGCACATGGTGAGATTCTTGAGGTGTCCTGTGCAGGGCCAGGAGTTGGACACAATGATTTATGAGGGTCATTTCCAGCTCAAGACTTTCTATGATTCCGTGGTTCTGATTCTTTGCTTCTGATTCTAACCACCAAGAGCACAGTCAATAATTTTTCACTTAAAACGTGTGTTTTCTTTTGCTTTAAAATGAGCAGTAACGTACTTGGCTTATATACTTTTATTATATATCATGCAAATAGTTTAAAGATGCAGGAGTAACTTTTCCAACTAACTCCTGGTGAAAATGATGCGGCTGTTAAATATTAACCTGCAACCTATTTAAAATTCTTCGATAGTCCTGGTGATTTGAAGTCCTGTCATTTTTTATTTCAGTGGCACTTGGATAACAATCTCTTGGCGGATTCTCATCTCCCATAAAAGTTTTGCTTGGATGGTTAAAATGTTATAGCGTATCTACTCAGACTCTAGAAAAATCACACACTTCTAAACTGATTTGGGATTGGCCTTACTGAAGCTGATTTTCTCTGTGGCCTTAGGTAAACCAATGTTATCTCTATTCTATGTCAAACTGAATTTCACAAACACATACCCAAAGTCACAAGTGTTTCAAAATCAGCTTTCATTTAATAAACCTTTGAAGAAAAGTATTTGAGCACTAAAAGGCACAAAGTGCAAGATATCTAAGAAATGTCCAGCAATATGCTGTCACCAGGTAACAGGTCAGTATTTGTTTGTCTTTGAATCTCTTTCATTCTCTGTGAATGTCATAATACTTATTCTATTGCTATATATGTGTATAAAAGCTAGGATTAGTGAGATAAAAACTGGAATTGCTAATACAAGCATTAAATGAGCACATGATTTGTTTTCCATTTGCTCTAAGTAATTCAGACCAAGAGTTCCACAGTACTTCCAACATATTGAACTTGTTTTCTAGGCTTTTTAGATTTCTTCCTGCCAGGCCAAGCTGCCTTAAAATTGCAAGGGAATTCAGTTCTTCCACTGCTGCTGACAGTACTTTCTTGTTAATCTTGTTTTACAATACATGATGACATTTGCTTGATTGCCATGTTTGCCCTTGCCTTCATAGAAATTTTGTGCCATGGAATAATTTTTATATGAGGAAGAAAAAAACCCTTTTCATCTACTCAGATGCACAAAAGTCATGAATGCAGACAATTCCAGAGCTCACCTGTACACTGGACCAAGTCCCTTGGGTTACATTTACATCCCCATTATCTGCCTCCAAGGGCAGCTGCCTGCCCTGTATGAACAAATCCTTTTTTCCCTGTGAAACAGAACAGCTGCATCCTTAATCCCATGGGCAATGACCCAGCTCCTGTGAGCTCCTCTGTGTGTGGGGACTGTGTGAGAACATGTTAGTTGGTCCCAGGCAAAAAATGCACCAGGAAAAATTTCCAGAATCTGTGGGGAATCACAGTTAACTTAATGGTGCAGATGTAGCCTGAGACTCCTCTTCCAGTTAAACAGGAGAAATAAGTGCTTTGTCATAAACACCAAAAGTAGATAATTCACATCTTTAGCTGCTTATTTCTCTCCAGGACTCTAAAGGTATGAAGAGTGACTAGGACAGAGACAGACATCTATGTGGTAGAAATCTAAAAGTAGATGGGATGAATCTTTCTGAACTCACAGCTACACTTGCAACATAATGTCCCAGTGGAACTTAATTAACAATTTCGTTTTACACATGCACTTCAAATGTCCTTCCTGTCTATCAATGAGTTCTAAAATCAAGGCCAGTTCTTTCAATCCTGTTTTCACTGAAGCTAAGGGCAAAATCCCATTTCTTCATTGGAGCCTGGATTTCCTTGTAAGGGTTCAAGTCTCCAAATGAGAGATGCTCCTTTTAATTGGATTACTCACCAGTGTCTCTGCTGATAGGCAGCAGAGACTGAGAAAAACAATTATAACTCTGATATTCTGGACAGCTCTGCTACTCTAGCTCTCCCCCAGCATCTGAAGAATTGGCAGTTCTTAGAAGAAAGTCCATACTAAATTAGGAAACGTTCCTTTCTGCTCTATATTAACAGCTTGCAAGCAGCAGGAGACCAAAGAGTTTTGCTCTATGAATTTTTTTTAAATGCAGAGAATTAGTTCTTTTCTTGTTCTCTATTTTTATTGCAACATTTTTGCCAAGACTCCATATGCCAAGATGTAATTAGCTTTCAGAGAAGACATTTGCAGATCTGGCACAGACCATGGATAATTTAACAGCTTCTTTTCTGTTTCTTCTGAATATTAAGCAGGAGCATATAATTGCTTGTGACTTCTTTTGGTGCATCTCTGGAGGTTAAATCATTTTTCAGAATTCAATAAATATTAAAAAAATAAGATTAACACAAATAGTATTCAAAGAAGATATTTTAGGCACATACAAAATCAGGAATTCCTACAATTATGTGGTTCATTTCAGTGCAAATCCAGCCCTATCTTTTAATTATACATATATTCATTCTCTCTCTTTCTATATAAAGATGAGAAAGACTGAATAAAGACTCCCAGGTGTGTGCACTAGAGAAGAGCTGATTTTCTGAGGGCCACCATGTCTTTTGGTATTCCTTGTCTCTGGAGTGCTTAATATCCTATTCATTTCTCTTCATGTTTTATGGCTTTTTATTTGCTCAGCAATTTGTTCTTAACCAGACATCTGGAGCTAGCACAATATTTTCAGTGTGCTTGCAGATCATTGGAAGCATTGAAAATTTTTACTGATATCACTGCTTTTCACATCACCCAAAAACTGTGCCTGCTCTCTCTATGGTACAAGCCATAACCACCCTGCCCCTCAGCTCCTGCAGCCTGGCTGATTCTTGTGTTTTACCACAAAGGATACAAAACCTCACAGCCATGGTGATATTCCCCACAGTGCACTGGAACAAGCATGCAGACAGGAATGGGGTAAATCAGCCCCACTCCTAGACAGACTGGGGATAAATGGATGTCTGACCCACAGATGGGAGCTGCTGGAAGGTGTGTCAGCAGTGATACATTGACTGGGGATCTCCTCATATGTTCTTCTTGCAAAGGGGTCCCCTCTGACTGCAACAGCTCTATGAATAGATTCTGCAAGGATGGCTGGATCTTCCTGAGGAAATTTCCACAGCACATATTCACCTCTTTTTGTTGGATCACCTTTGGTTCTGTGAGCCTGTGGTATTTTGAAGGGCTTTTTCCCATATTTTTGTCTGGCTCTTCCACACACTCATCTTCTGGCTCCTGTACAAAAGCAACTGGCAGTGGGACTTGCAAGACTTGCTCTCAATGGCAGTGAACTCCCTTTACTCTTCCCTACCAGAAAAAAAAAACAATTTTTTGAAAGTTATTCTGCTTCTGTAAGACTGTCAAGAGTTGGACTTGGTGATCCTTGTGGGTCCCTTCCAGCTCAGGATATTCTATGATTCTGTGCTGACTGCCAGCTGTGGCAATGCACATATCAGACAGCACATTGTTAGAAGATATCCTGGCAGGGGGACACAGGAGGGACAAACTGCTGAAGAAACCTTGTGTAGGTCATGCACAGGCATGAGACTGCTCTGTGCATGGCAGTTCTGCAGGAGAGTCCTCGGGATGTGCTGCAGTTTATCCAAAGAGCTGACTAAGTTTCATGTAAGTAAAGTTTGGCTGGGTAGGAAAAGACACTTGAAAAATCAGACTCATAGAATTGCTGAGTCAAATTGCTTGACCCTTAAGGTCATCCAGTTCCAAGTTCTCTGCCATGGCAGGGCTGCCATCCCCCAGATCAAGTTGCTCAGGTCCCCATCCAACTGTCCTTGAACACTTTCAGGGGTAAGGCAACTTCTCTGGGCAACCTATTCTACTGCCCAATTAAATAAGTCCTCAATTAAAATGGAGTGTTTGGACATGTCCAACTTAAAGACTGCTTAGGATTTTAAACTAAAAAGGGTGACTTGGCCTGAATACATGGAAGACATAACAAAATTCAATTTCTAACCTAAATACCTAACTGCAATGTTCTGCTGCTTGACTGCACCTTGACAATGTACCCAGAGGGGGAAAAAAGGGATCTTGGTTTGCTCAGCAACTTAATATGTAGAGCTATCAAACAAAAAAGATGTCAGTGTTCACTGAGCTGGTAACAGAGATTAATCCACTGCAAGGCTGGAAAAAAATGTGTCTTGGGTCTTACATAATCTGGACAGTTTCATTTTCAAAGGGATGTATTTTTCCATGTCAGAAAGTCAGGCTCTGATTAATAAGGCATTTAACATAAATTACATAGTTTGGACAAAGGAAAAGTGACAAACAAGCAGAATGTGATGCCTCCCCTGTCCTCTGGCTCCCTCCAAAGACTTTTTCAAATCCCGTGCTAATTAGATGTATGTGCAAACAATTGATGTGCCATGCCTTTAACAAGCAAAGGCTTGTTTCCTGTGAGCTAATTTCACCAAAAATTAGTGCAGATACTCCCGTCTTATTAACAGGAAGGGATGTTAAGGATGACTGAGTACCACATGCTGTGGATCCCCTGCCTTCAGCCCTCTGGTGTCACTCTCCAGCTGATTCCCACTGCCTGAAGAGCTCAAGGTGAGGCAGCCACTGTCAGATTCCATCCACTGCTACCAGCCAAAAGTCTTCAAACAAGTGCCTGGGATGCTGCAGGCTTTCTTCACCTCTCCTGTAGGAACACCCCAAACCAGAAGGGTGGCTGTCATCACTGGAATGAGAGGCTATGGACATGGCAGTAGGAAGCTTCTGGAAAGCCATGGATGTTTGATCTAAACAGCATCCTAGTTATGAAATCCAGCATAAGCCAGCTAAAGGCTGCCAGCTCATCCAGCTCTCCACATGTCCCCTCCTCCTATTTACCTTCACCCTTTGTGCATCCTCACCTGTGCATGTTTGAAGAGTGTGGAAAATGTGTATTTTTCAGACTGCCATAGTAGAGGCAGTACAGGTCTCTCTATTATCACCACTGAATGAGAAATTTTGCTGCTATACAACTCAGATATTCTCACTTCAAAACAGGAAGCAGACAGAGTGAGGACCAAGACCAGGTAAGGACACCGACCCTGTGAGGATTATAGAATCCCTTAATAAGAAAGAAGCAGGCATAAATGTTCTCAGAAAGCTGCAGGGTATATGTCAAACTAAAACAAAAAGTAAAATAAGATAAATAGGGGCAATAAGGACAAAATTTTTAGCAAGGCCATTGTTTGAATCTGAATACAGCATCAAGAACCAGACTGGAGCAGAAGTAAGGCTGAAGGTTGAGCCCTCATACTGCTGTCAGCTCTGCATAGATGCCTTTCTGTGCAACATGTGGAGCTGTGCACTGCCTGAAGGATGCCTACAGGGTGGTGATGAAAGAACCAGGACCTCCAGCAGCACTACTGATGGAGTAGTCATGGCAGAAGAAAGAGACAGTGCAGGAAAAAGTAGGAGAAAGAAAGGTCAACTGTCCTCTCCTTCCTATGCCACACTGAGGGTTAAATTATTCACTTGATGGGCAATGTGAGGATGAAGGCAACAGAGCTGACACAGCAGAGACCCACAGCAGCACCAGTTGTTAGGATGTTACTTGTTTGAAGCATGGTGGAGGAGAACACATTTGTCACGAAGTCATGGATGGCATGGACACATGAACTGGTGGAGGAGCACCAGCTGCCATCACTTGTGTTGGATTCTGCAGCTCTTGAGATATGGCTGCAAGCTGGGGCCAAGAGGCAGGGCCCCATCAGGCTTCCAGAAGGGTTGAATACTCTTCCTCTGGATGGACTTTGTTAACCTAAACTGTCACAGAGTAGAGCTGCTGTCCTCAATTTAAGCAAATTTGTGAAATAGAATGTAAAGTCTCTTCTTTTGCACCAAGAGGACATCAAGAAAGCTGGTGAAAGGGCTGCAAGGCACATCCTGTGAGGAGAGGCTGAGGACTCTGTGCTTGCCTGGTTTGGAGAAGAGGAGGCAGAGGGGAATCCTCATTGCTCTCTAACAGCTTCTGGAGGGGTGAAGGTGAGGGGGAGTGTTAAGCTCTTCTCCAGTGGTAACTCTGCTCCCTGGGATCCAGTGACAGGATGCATGGGAAGGGTTCAAGTTGTGTCAAGAATTTCAGAAAGGACACTGGGAAGATGCATTTCTTTACTGACAGGATGGTCAAATGTCACTGGTGGGGTTTTGGGGTCCTTTTGGGATCCCTGACACTGCTTCTGCAGCCCTCAGTGACAGAGCACGTTCCCGAGCCTTGCCCAGATAGAACTGTGGCTCGCAGTGAGCTCTCAGAGCAGCGGGGTATAGAGACCTGCATATGCAGAGAGGCACAAATCCATGGTTTATTCCATGAAGGCATCCTATCTAGCATATACCAACAGCTATTGTTTTACAGGGGTTTTTATATCTTTTGAGGGTTTTACAATTTGCACCAATTACCAAGGGAATTCTACTTTCTGACCAGTCCCTGAGGGATTTTGCATTCAAAGCTGGCCTATGGATACTAAAAGAAAATGAACCACTAATATTGAAGATAGATATGAGGGTCTTCCAAGGGGGGGAAGCTAAATTCCTTTTGTATTCATCATTTCACAAGCCATTTCTTATCTCTAAGCTATAGTTTTCCAAGGAGCTTGTTCTGAGGATGCAGGGAAACTTTCTTCTGTGTTTTCTGCTCCCTCCACAGTCAAAGACTTGAACAGGCTTCCTAGAGAGGCAGTCAGTGTCTTAGGCCTATCATTGTTTAAGAGGCATTTGGACAAAGCCCTTCACCACATGCTTTAAATTTTGGTGAGCCTTGAATTCATTAGGCAGTTGGACTAGATGGTTGTTGAAGGCTTCTTCCAACTGAACCAGTCTGTTCTATTCTGCCCTATTAATTTCTGATCCTATCCTATCCTATCCTATCCTATCCTATCCTATCCTATCCTATCCTATCCTATCCTATCCTATCCTATCCTTCTCATCCCACTTGTGTGGGGTTTGATTTGACACATACAAGCCTTAGGGGTACAGCAGTGGATTTATATGCATTGGTTCTGCAAAAATTTATATGAGAACCTTGTTTCCAAGGATTCAACATCTATGCATGGAGTGCAGTTGAATTTCTCTGCCTGTCTGGTATTGAAATGCCAGAACAAAGGAGGAGACCAACAAGAATTACTCAAGTTCACAAGGATTTAGTGCAAGAATTAGCAGCTGTTTTCAACTCCTGTATTCAGACCACAAATCTTTCTCCTGACTGATGTTCTCAGGTTCACTGATGTATTTGCCATTAAAAAAAAGCTATTTTTGAACTTCCAAGTCATGCTTCACTCCAAAATTCTTTACAATGGAATTCACAATGAGTTTCTTGACTAAGGTCTAAACAACTCCTTCATTTTTTATTGTCTGTCATATTTCTATATCACACTATCAGAATAATCAAGGTTAAACTGCCAAGGTCTGAATCCCCTGACAGAGTGCAGTAATACATTTAGTGGAGACACTGTAATTGCTTCACCCTGAAATGCCAATGAATATGTTGAATATTGGAAAGCTTTTCACTGCCCTCTTACTATTTCCCAGAAAGATACATTACATGCAGATACTAATTTGTTAATTGTCATGCAGTCAAAGGCATGCAAATGATGTAAAAGTGGATCTACTAAAGAGTATTGACATGCAAATTATAAGTTATTTCAAGTCTAAAGGAAACACGAATATTCAGTTCTTTCCAGCTCCAGTAAAATAAGAGCTCATTAGCTTTAAAAATAATTTTAAAATAATTTGAATATGGGCTTCTAAAGGTAAAAGTAAAAATGCATACATGTAACTGTTGGATAACTTTTCTACTGGAGCGACCTTTCAATTGAAAATGGCATTTTTGAAAAGAATTGTACAGCCAGATTGCAGTGGAAGTGAGGAAGTCCCAACAATTTATTCTCAGGAAGTGACATGGACAAAAATGCTTGAAGGGTTTTTTGCACTTGGTGGCTTTGGCATCTCGGCATGTTCTGCTTTCTCCTCAATTCCAGTCCAGAAGAAGGGATGACACTCTGCTTTATCTGCAAGTGGTGATATCTTTTTTCATCCCATCTGCCTTAGTGGGAAATAAATCTTGTGTATTTAGCTCATCTGACTTGATAAATGCTGCATGGGAAATAAGAAAGTATTTTGTGTTTTTTGAAGATGTGCTCTTGAAATTCTTGCTTTTGTGTTTTGTGGCCAGTCCCTGTCCAGCATAAATCAAAAATACTGCTGTATTCTACTTTCTGTTTATATATTTCCACAGATCCAAATCAAGTTTTTAAGCAAGAACTGGTGAGTTCAAGTTTAAACTTCTCCAAGGAAATGACTAAAAGTAGGGTCTGATCACTTATTGAAAAAGTGGAAAATCACTGCCCTCCAAAGGCATCTCAGATTAGATACTAAATATGGAAGCAATTGAAATGGCCAGTCATTTGCAAGTTTTACTGTCAATATTTCAACTCAAATAAAAATGCTTTTACTGAATGTATGGAAAAGGATGTTCTAGTTGATATAATGCATTCATTTTTTCAGGAAGCTTTTGACAAGGTTGAAAGATTAGGAAAAGGAACTAAGCTGTCATGGCATAAAAAGGAAGGTCAGCTCAAGGATAAAGAATTTCTTAAAGACAGGCAACAGAGTAAAAATAAAGAGTTTTCACAATGGAGGATTATCTGTGGATCCCCAAAGAGACATGGGCTCAAAGTTGAGCTGCTCAACACCTTCTAAAATGGCCCAGAAAAAGAGATGAACAATGAGATGATAGTATTTGCTAAAATAAGTGTTGAGGTGATAAAATGGTTTGCAGGAATCATATCTCAAATTGCCTGAGAAAAGCACAAAAATGTCTGAAAATCCCAAGGAGTTGAGTTACTGAAGGAAACAATAGCTCAATATCTCTAAATACAAAGGAGAAAATAAATCT
Source organism: Sturnus vulgaris (assembly GCF_052056855.1). Classification (NCBI taxonomy): domain Eukaryota; kingdom Metazoa; phylum Chordata; class Aves; order Passeriformes; family Sturnidae; genus Sturnus; species Sturnus vulgaris. The sequence continues at coordinate 148,452,439 of NC_142243.1, forward strand.
ACCTAAACCAGCTTGATCTGTCAGTATACAGTGGCAGGTTCTTGTCTAGCTATTGAAACTCAGGAAATAAAATTGGAGCTCCCTGCAGGCAGTTTTACAAATATGTGGGCTTGGTGCTTGACAGTATTCAAAAGATAAAAGACCATTAGGAATCCGTAGGAAAGTGAGAGATAACATGGTGCTGTGTAAAATCACAGGGCAAACACTTAGATTTTGCCCCACTCTGTCCCCGATGTAACAGAAGGGGAAAAGGTTCTGAGGAAAACAACAGGATGAATCAAAGGAACTGAGAATCCCCAAGGATAGGTTGATAGGCTTAAAATAAACCAAGGCCAATATTTACAGGAAGCATAATTAAAGCACGAAGCTTGTAGCCACAGGATAAAGGATGGAGGTTTATAAGCATAGTTAGTGTGAAATAACAGCAACACAGATTCCCAGAGGAGTGTTCCGTCAAAGATAATTGCATGTCAGCCCCCTAGGTCAGACTTTCCTATAGCTGCTGACTGTCTGCGATTGCATCAGGGAAGGATCACTCTTTTCAAAATTTCTTATACAGAATAGGGGCAAGTCCTCCCAGCAGGGTATACAAAATTGAATTTTGACTCTCCCAGAATGAGGGGAAGGGGCTGGACTAGATTGGAATGAGTGCCTCAAGGGTTAGCAGATGTGACAGGGCAGTCACACACAGACCTCCAGAGTAGTGGGACATTGTTACTCACTCTATTTGCTGGCCTAGAAATGTCCTGCTTGAACTGAGGCACATCTTGGGCTAATTTTGCTTCTGACTTGGCTTCATCTGGTCTTCCTTACACCTACTGCTGTGGGCAATGGCATAAGAAATTTATTGGTGATTTTGTGCCTCCTGCCCTCAAGTGACAGGCTTCTGAATTATACCCTCATCTCTGCCACTGCTGGATCAAGTGACTGAGGTATATTATTTTATCCAAAATTCTTCATATGATCATCCATAATACGAGCATATCTTTTTCCAGTTTTGATTCATAGTTCTCCAATAATTTCAGCATCAATTAAGTTGAAGTTGGGAAGGTTTCAGGGCTCCTCAGGAAGTGAGTAGAGACTAGATAGAACAGTAGAGCTCAGAGCTTCCTGGGAAACTGTGAGGTCATACCCCACAGTACATACATGCGTTTATATATATATATATATACACATTACATGCATACCCCATATATGAGGTCCTGAAGTAAGGCATCTGTGGATCTGAGTGCTGAGAATTTCTTATTGCAAAGGCATAAACCATGCTAGATGCAGAATTTAAGAGTTAGTTAGTACATCATGCTGTGTACTCAAATTTCTTTTGCAAAAGGAAATTATGAGAGCTCCTATGAACTCTAAAATTGGCATGAAAGATACAAACCAGGACCACATTCTTGTGGAACACTGGCCTGGAAATGGACTGGTGGAGGCTGGTTTAGTTCAAGACTGGATGGTAGTTTTGAAGCAGGCTTCCTGCTTGTCTCCATTTGTTGTTGCCTTCTTTGCAATGTCAGGGAACAAATTCTTAGAAACACCTGAGCAGACCCACTGTGTCATGCCCCAGAATGGGCAAGGAGGTACAAAAGTAGTGAAAACATTGTGCAGGACAAAAAATGGGGAGAACATTCATATTTGTGTTCACACACAGGTGCTCCTTCCTTGGACACACTGAACAATGCCTTGGATCCTCTTTCCCAATCTAAGTCAAGATCCATGTCAAACAATACTACATAAAGTCTTTACAACCAAAGGGAACCTGGAACCCCAGTCTGTCTGACCAAACGATGCATTTTTTTTCCAGATTCAATATCCCAGTGATAAATTCAAGATCTGATATTTCAAGAGCTATCAGTTGCTAAAACTAATTTCATTCTAAGCTCATTTAATAGGCAGACTTCTCTGTCTATAACCACATGTAGTAATTTTCTGTAATCCTGTGGTTCAGATATGTCCAGTAATAAAATCTTTCCTACTTGAGTCTTGAGCTGATTTATATGGTTATTTTTGCCAGCTGTCCTTGAATCTTCTACACTGAATCCTGAATTAATACAAGGGGAAAGAAAAAAGAGCTTCTTTGTCTATCAAAAGAACATGAACTAGATTTGAGGTATTCAGTGATGAGATAGCAGGTTTGAGCTGACCCAGAGAAATTCATTTGTCTGGATCACTGTGACTTCCATACCACACATTTCCCTACTACTTATGAGCAAATATTAGACTGAGTAATCCCTTTGAAACAGGCATTAAAAAGCTTCCCTCAGTCATTAAACCCTTTCATTGCCTCATTAATTCTAGCAGTATAATCTGGTTTTGATTAACCAGGTTGTTAAGCATCCACTGTGAAACACTGATAAAGAGGGAGAATTTGCTTTACAGATCACAGACATGTAATTATGTATCTCAACACAGCTGATAAAGGGTGAGAAATTACCTTCAACCCCACAGAAACCCCCCAGCACATTAGCACCAAGTAATCTGAGGACATCTTCACAACTGTAGGTACATATTAACATGTCACAGGAGCCTGTGATGCTTCACGACCACTTTGAGAATGTTCAGACTGAAACTCAAGTTTTGTAGGATAGAAACTGAAAAAGTTTAATTGATTTATCTAAGATATTCTAGACCTATACTGGAGGCACACTTAAAAAAGTTTTAAGAATGTTTGACAGTGACTTAGTTTCATATGTGGATTCCCAGATTGAGCTAAACTGTACGCATAAATTTAAAAAGGCACACATTTTTATTTAGCATATTGAAAAATAATTTTAGTGAGATGAATATAGCTTTTACTACAGACATAAGGAAGGGTGACACTTTTCAGCATTTAAATAGCTGAAGCTGTAACTAGATACTGAGCATAAGTACACATAAGGAAGTTCTGAAAATGGTGCAGGATATCAGCATCTTTAAATATTCAGATATACAGTACAGAGTCTTAGGTTCATGGAAATTTTGAAAAATGAGTGAAAAAATATGGACTCGATTCCCTTAGAGGATTTCCACTGCAGAATGGAGTTCGGTGCAGGAAAAGCAGACAGCTTTTTCTTCTTCTGTAGCTGATGTCATGCTTCACTTCAGCTATACGTCATAGGTGACTGATAAATCTCCGTGGATATTTTCTCTTTGAAAATTTTATACTGATGATGCACTTTCATTTAAATATGGAAGCATATTGGAACTTTATTATCAATCTCAGTGAAATCCTTAATTAAAAAGTGAGATGGCTGCCTGCCTTGTTGCAAAACCAGAGGAGCCAACACTAATTTATGTACACTGTCAAACAGGCATAATTATGCTGCTGGTAGACTTGCAGATGGTTAGCAGTGAGAGCACAAAAACAAGGGTCAAAACATAACCACAGGTCACATCTTTCTAGCCAAATGTTCACTAGTCAACTCTTCTATACATGTATTTCCTATAAAAATTTCTGAGGAGAAAGATGCTTATTGTTTAGAGCTGTGGAGCTTTTAAGTGCTTCTGTTCATATGATACATGCTATAACTTCTGAGACCTTTTTTATTTGCCCACTCAGGCTGTACTACACTGAGAGTTGTATTTCCAGTAACAGAAGTGTGGACCTGGTTATTATGGCTTTCCTGTGCATTATGCTAGAAAAGCTGTTGTCAAATACCAGAAAAGTGCCTTATAAGTTTAGACACCTCCATATAGTGCCCTGTATGGGAAAATTGACACTTCGTGCAGATCTGAACTCATCCAAGGGCAAACTATTATGCTAACACCTAGACAAAGCAGAGGGCTGGTTCTGTACTAGCCCATCTCCTTAAGAGAATGGGCTTTTGACTCTGGATCCTTGGCCAATTCTCTATGAGGAGCTGCAGAGTTTCTTTAATGGATCTGTGGCTCACATTTCTGTGCTCTATGTAAGGGAGAGGTTGCTGTTGTCTGTAGGAAGGGTTTGTAAGGCAGAACAAACTATGCCCAATCTGTCTAACATTATTTCCTTGCTTCCCTGCTCCTTCTAATGTCTATGTTTTATAATTAGCTCAGGTAATCCATGGTGATTCTGAAACCAACACGATAAACAGTCTCCAGAACTGATGTACCCTGTGGCTCTCACAGTGTCTTGACTGTGACATGTTGGATGCAGGAACAATTTGTACAAAACCTGCCTCAGAGAGACCCCACCTGATTAGATAGTTCCAGTGCACAACTGTGCAACCAAGAGCAGCACTCCTGCCACTAATAATACCTTTTATAATTCCTGCTTTTTCAAAAGTAAAACATGAACTGTCACTCTGAGTAAGCTGTGTTTTCTGAATTATGTCCTATCTTTTGTTCCTGTTAATTCATATGCCGTTTTCTTAGATTTCAGCTTCATTGAACTTTCACTCAGCCTGGGTGTATCAGAAGTGGAAGGAGAAAACTTGTTCTGCCAGTATTGCTCAGGTGCTGCAAATGCAAACAATAAGCTTCAGCATGCTACAGGTGACTCTGCAACAAAAGAAATACATTTATTCACAAATAATTTGCAATTTAACTGTGAATAGGTAGTGCCCAGTGACAGCACCGAAACAGTGGGCAGACTGAATATAGGAGGTCCCTCTGAACATCAGGAAACATTGTTTTTTACTGTGAGGGTGACCAGATGCCTGCAGAGGTCACCCAGGGAGGTTGTTAATTCTCCATCCCTGGAGATATTCTGAAACCATTTGTATGTGGTCCTGGACAACTGGCTCCAACTTAAACAGGGAAGTTGGATCAGATGACCACCACAGGTCCCTTCCAACCTTGAACATTCCGTGATGCTGTGATTTAGTTTGGGTGAAGTTACCCAGTTCAGCACTGACAGCAAACACCTGCTCTTTAGCAGCTGTTCAGAAAAATACCAATGCTCAGGCCCCCTACAGCTTTCTTTCATAGTCATTAACCAGTAAGAAATGTATTTGCTCCTCACCAGTTCCCCCTTATGGGAATTACCATTTGAAATGTGCAGTGGGAAGGCATATTTTGCATGTCCAGTACTGTTACCCTATATATAATATACTCTTACTGAGTATATTCAGAAATCTAAGACTAAAAGACCTTTTGGTAGTTTTGAACCAAGTTTGTTATTTTATTGCACATTGTTCTGCACTACAACTGTAATTGGAAGCTCAGGATAGCTTTACCCTGTAATAGTGTAACAGATTCCCTTCTCCTTTTGCTTTTTTTGACCAAGATGAATCAATTCAGTGCTGGAGGGAACCAGACTCTTTCTGTTTTGTATATGAACAGAACTCTCACTCTGATGGCAAATCCAAAACTTACATCCCATCCCAATTTTAGAACAAGAGGAAAATTTTGTGGCAAATCCAAGGGCATTCCTGAACTGCTACACATCTTTCCTCTCAATACTGCTAGAATTTATCATTAACCCCATCCATCTCCTGTCTATTGGATGATGAGTAAATCCATCAACTGCATACTGCTAAAATTCATCCAGTCATCCAGTTAGAGGTGAAATATCACAAAACACACTCAGTGAAATTTTAATCTACTTAACCCAATTACATAGTAAGAGATAATGCTGTATGTACAACTGCTGAATCTGCAGTGGCAGAATGAGGCAAGTGGCAAATCAAAAAAGCAGCACGTTTTGTCTCCTCTAAGTAGGACAATCATGTTCCAGATGCACAATGGCTTTGATCAGCTGCCATGTCCTTAACTGTGAGAGAAAATGCTGGCGTTTCCTTCCTCAGTCTTCCTTTCTCTGCTGAGGGGTCTGACAATCCTTCATTCCTTTTGTTATCTTTTCATTTTCCCTGTGCAGGGGATATATTATCTACGTTGGCTGCACATCCTTTCTCCTCTTTTTTCTTCTTTTCTCAAAATTGCATTACATTAATCAGTAATTTTGTAAGGTGTGTTTATCTCTTGTGGTGTCATCTCGTGCTCATGCACTTCCTCTGCCTGTGATCAATCTTTGCTTGTGTTCTCCATGGCCATACACAATTGAGAGGTTTATTGGATCTGATTCTCAGAAGATACTCAATTTTCAGGCTGGATCCCGGTTATGTTAAGATTGTGTTACCATATGAAACAACTCTTTCTTCAGTAGTTCCAAGAATGTTTTGGTACCTGCTATTAATTTTCCTATGAGGTGTAATTGTAGCTCAATACATTTTTATTCCCCCCAAGAACAGAGCAAAATCTACTCACAATGAAACCAGATGAAAAAGAGAACTGAGTTGGAATAGGGAAAGACACAATCACATTATCCTTTGCTTTGACATTGGTGATTAATTTTTATAGTTGTTTATGAAACAATAAAATAACCATACCTGACCAGGCTGCATGGATGCCTCTGTTTTCCACAATTGTCTGAAAGTCTTGACAGGTTAATCTATACTGTCTGAAGGTTAGAAAGGTTAGTTGTCCCAAGATTTTCAGAAATAAGCAGTGAAGAAAAAGAGAAAGCCTGTAAAAAGTTTACCTCTTAGAAACATCAGGATATCCTCACAGCAATCAAAGAAATTACAGGAAATGAAAAAAATTTTGGAATTGTTGCCAAAATTTACTGACTTTTATCTTCAAAAAAGTGGTGGAGCCCTTTTTCTTCACCTATCCAAGGTCAGCAAAATTAATACTTCTAAAACAAAAGGAAGTAGGTTTGAAAGGAATAAAAACATAAATTGTCCATTTGACTGCTAAAAATGGCATTATCTGTTGCCTGTTTTCCTACTAGGGCTGCACAGTTTCATGAAGCAGCACCACCTTTTAGGACTCCCAGGCTCTCTCCGGGCTGCAAGGGGGTCTCTGTTCCATGAGGGTTTCTGGGGCTGCCAGGGAGGAACCCCTTCTCTGAGCCTGCAGCCCCTCCTGCCCTCCCTCTCCTCCAGCTCCCCTCGGGTCCCTCCTCAGCTGCTCCTCCTGTACTGCTGCCACCTTTGGCCCTTGCTGGAACCTGTTTGACCCAAGATCCTGCAGCCCCACTGCCACACCCGGAGCAGGGACACCCTGTGTAATCTCAAATACAGAACCTTGATGTGCAATCCAGAAAATGACCCATGCTCACCCTGTGGGCATATTGCTACTCAATGAGATCAACAAATAAAATTTAATGTGTCTTTTCCATAGTTAGCTGGCAAGATTAGGCATTTCTAGTGAATTGGGACATATTGCAAAAGCAGTTGATGTTTTTATACTCCATTAACCAGAGCAGAGCTGATTAAATATATTCCATGGCTCAGAGGCTTGTACCATTGAAAAATTGATTCTGGAGTTGGAAAAACTGAGTTGAGTGCAAAAGAAAAATCCAAGAGGATATGACAGTCCATCAGATGATGCCCAAATTCAACTTTGGTTTATGTCTTTGAGATATATAAATTTTCTTTCCACCTTTTAGTATATCCAGCATTAGTATGAAACTTCATTTTTTTACCCTATATTTATTTCAAATTGCAAGCGAAGAAAATGCATCGGTTCAAGCCATCAGCCTAAGTTGATGGATATTTTCTGCTTCTCTTCAGTGCACTTTAAGATAGACTATTTATCTTTATCTTACATTAAACATCTGTGAAGAACCATAAAGCACTTTAGAGTGGCTAAAAATTCCCAGAATTTAATGGGAATATTTTCATTCAAAGTGCTGAGGTTTTTGCACAATGTTTTTCACAATTAGGGATATAGCACTTTCAAAGGCTGTGCTATGAACATGGCTATGTGCTGAGGATACTGTGGGAACTATCTGAACTTAAACAGTGGTTCAGTTATAGCTGCAACGTATTAATCTTCTATCTTAGGGATGAAAACAAGTTTTAATCAGAAAATATTGTTTGAGTCTTCCTGTCTTTGCTTGCTCTTGACTAAAAGCAAATGCTGATTTGAATCTGAAGCATTTTCTCTTCCAAATGAAATATTCCATTATAAACAACTACAAATGCATAAGGAAGGTAATGTAGGTCACTCAACTTATTTTTTCTTGAAGTTTCTCTTTATTTTCTCCCAAAATCTTCAAGGAGTGGCATTGTTAAGAAAGCTCCAGAATCCAGGAGCTGTGCATTATGCTGGACATTTAGTGATGAATGGTAGATTACAGCAGTATCTCTCACTCTAACCATGCCCTTTTCTTCTACTGTTGTCCGTCATGAAAATGAAAGTGCTGAAGGAATACACAGAGATTTTTCCTATCCTTAGTTTAATGAGAAAAATCATAAATCTTGTTACAAGTGCTTTCTTCCTTCCTTCCTTTATCTTTTTCTACAGTAATGTGTCATCTCTCAACCCAGACTGTAATTTGTTTGAAAAAATGACAATCTCTGATATAAGGCCCCATTCTAATTTCAGAGTTACTAAGTAAACAATCTAGAAAAAGGAATTTATATAGCAATATACTAACAGAAAATGCAGCCAAAACCACCAGGATAAATAGTTATTGATAGGAAATGTAATGATATTGCCAACTTCAGCTCTATTTCATTTTCTTTTCACATAGAGTCGTGAATTCAACACAAGCATTCATGCTTCTTATAGCGGGGATATTTCAGAATGTTTCAAATTAAAGGAGGAACATCTTCATTATTTTCAAAATCAACACAGCTCTTCTTAACCTCTGTAATCTTCTGTGGTTGGAACTTTATAGGTCCCTGTCCAGTTCGTTCCTTATCTTGGATTATCTTTGTCACATCAGGGAATGAATATTTACTAGGATCCACTTCTAACTTCTCAACTTGTCCACTCCTGAGATAAGAGGGAAATAAATGGAAAAAACTTAATTTCACTGTCAAATAGAACTGTTTGAATTTACCATGTGATTCGATGGTTCTATTTCAGGTGCCTGCTTATAAACACATTGACTTTGGTATGAGGGTTGTTACTGAGTCCAATTAAACCAGGGTTAAGAGTTCTTGTAACTTGAGAATTGATTGCTAAATAAAAACTCTAAGTGTAAACACGTGAAAGTAATACAAAATCTTCCAGGTTTTCTACAAAAGAATCCTTAGTCTCCAGACTGAAAAAAGTTAATTTTAGATAGCTGTAATTCCCTTTATATCAGAACACGGTGACTACTGGTATGAATACAAATTGTTGGGTTTTGATGCAAGATAATTTTTTAAAATCCAATTGTTTTTACTTTTTTTTTCTGTTTCTTTTTACACAGTTCCTTCCCACTGACTGTCTATTAATTTTTAGGTAACAGGTCCATCTTTGGAAAACGGAAATAATTTCATTTATAGAGAAAATACAATTGTAGGAACTTGTCTGCCTTGATCAGCTGATTTTTATATTTTGGTAACAGGAATCCTCACCATGTTTTTATTATGAAAAAATTAAATAAAATTATAAGAAAAGTTCAGATTTTTAACACAGTTTTCAGATTCCATTGCTATTAAGGATACTCTTTCAGATAAGACCTAGAAATGTGTACTGGCCACTCATTAAGGCAACCTATCCATGTCACATGATGATCAAAGATCTGAAACATATTCTCTGTCTTGAAGCATTTAATCTCATTGTTCTTTTCTAACAGAGGAGCTCAATGATTAAATGGAAAAAATCTAACCTGCTTTCATGCAATTTGTAACTGTTTACATTAAAAAATAGCAAAATGGGAATTTAAAATTATGCTTAATTTCTTCAAATTATAACATGATTTGTACATCTTCATACTCTATTTTATACTGAGTCACAGCTCCCAGCTCAAAATTAGAAAAGACAGTGCCTCAGCCCTCAGAGATGTGAGAAAACTGTGTTTACCCAGGAGATCAGAAAGGCTCCTTATAAATAGAACAAACAAGGGGGAGGCAAAGTCACTGCATGACAGAATGCATTTTAAGGATAACAACACAGGAAATGAAAATTTATATATAAAGTACAATAAAAGATTTCAAACTGAAAATACACCATTTTTAGTTGTCAGAAAAGAGAGTGTTTTGCAAAGCACTTCCAGATTCTGCCAGTGCTTCTCCATCAGGGCTCTGGGATATGTGAGCAGGCATCACCTGAGTGCAGGGTCCGTGTCCCACTGAAGAGATGCAGAGGGGCTCATGGCAGGGCTCCTCCTGTGCTCCTGTGCTTTGCTGAGGAAAGCAGGAGTTCCACAAGAGGCAGTCACCAGCCTAACCACCTCTTTCAGCTCTATGCCACTAGATTTTTATTGTACTAAAAGAATAATTTGATCATTTTTTTCTGAGCAGAAAACAGCAAACAGCCAGAGAAGCTGCCTGCTTTAATAATCTGCATAAATCTTTTCCAAATAGTAGCATAAACAAAAATTACTCAGTGTAGAATTTTATGGGTAATGAAAACAAATACAAGTCTTATTTCTTTACCCTGAACATTCTTCAGTTTATAAAGCTAGATTTTTTTTTCTGATATTGCACTACACTATTTAATGAAACAAAATAATGTTCAATTTGTGGCAACATTCTGAAAAATGTTCATCTCCCAAAAGTAAAGGGCATTTTTGTTTCCTGTGTAATTTACAAAATGTGCTGTGACTTGGAATCACTTTATCAAGTAGCTGCTGGTGAGATCACGAAGAGAGCAGACCCTTAAACTAATCATTTACCACTAATCTGAGGCATCTCAGGAAAAGCTAAAAAAGCATAAACATGAGAATAAATTAGGCTCAGCTTGTGCCTCCATCACATGATAGAAAAGAATTTCCTTAATTTGAAGTATTTCAATTAGCACTGGTATCTCACATTTGTTGAACAGCTCTAAAATTGTACGAATTATCACTCATGAAAACACAATAATGGAGTTTGAACATCTCATTGCTTAGCAGCAGAATAAATTTCAGTACTCCAGAAATGAATTAACAGTAAGTGTCAAAAGTAATGATCCACATCAACAAGCAAGGAAAAGGTTATGGCATCAGCCATTCTCAAAACTTCAACAACACGAGTAATTTTGGAGTATGCTGGCAACAGGCGAGCCTGAGAGTCGAGCACAGGTGAATTTTTCCAGGAAGTGAATTTTCATGTACTTACATTAACATGATCAAACATTCTATACTTGTTTAGTAAAGCCTCACAGTGGTGTCCTAGCTACCACGATACAACAACTGGCTGACAGCAAGACTCTGTTAGGCTGAAATCAGTGCAGCTACAACACAGATCTACTGCTCTCATCATGCAAGCTATGCAAAAGAGGCTGGGTATTGATGAGGTTAAAGGTAACCTGAACAGTTTCTGAAGAAAGAGCAAGGGTTTTTCCATGTGATTTCACCTAGCAGGATAAAAGTCATCTTGTTGCTGAAGCTCTTCCATAAGCAATGGTAAAACAGCTGTTATGGAAACAAAAATATTCCTTGAAAGACCAGCTAGAGAACATATGTGAAAATCTCAGTGTTTGCAAACTATTTCAAGTTCAAGTCTAAAAAACAGATGAAGTTCACAGTTTTTGGCACTTCCTTCCATAAAAAATTATGGTCAAACACTAGAGCACCATACAAAAATAAATAAAATCCTTTATTTCTTCCTGACCTTTGAAAGGCTATTTCTACCACCACACAGTTTGCTAGCCTTTTGAAGAATAAAATTAGAAGACTCCACAATAAAGAAAGTTTTGCATAACTTTAGCAGCCTGCTGAACAATCTGGTGTGTGACACACGGCATATCGGATCATTTGGTATTTCTTGATAATTTACCCTTTTATTTACATAGTCTTAAATCCCCATACTTGATATTTAAATTTGATTTGATAGTTACATTTCCCTATGTCAACATCTGAATTTCAATAAAGTTTAGAATGCTAGAGATTTCTCATATCTTTGATCCAGAATATATGGTTATTGACAAGTGATTGAAAGTTTCCTTTCTGGTATCAAGGTATCTAAAGATATTTAGGAGTCACATCCAACCACTTTGAAGAGACACTTTTTCAAATCTTTTAACATTGTGAATGAAACAGAACAAAAAATAATTATCACCCTAGACAAAGTATTAATAAATCCTTTTCTTGAATAAGAAAATAGAGTTAGGCTAGTATATGGAATGACATCTTATTTGAGAGCTTAGAGAAAGACAAATCTTTAGGTATGTTAAAAATTGATGGTAAATGTGGGATACTTGTCATACTCTGATCTCAATTTTTGAAAATATAAGTTTAGAAAAAATCTACTAGGTAATCTAAGCAAATAATTACGCTTTTTTTTAAGTACCTGTAAAATTAATTCCTCTTTCATTGCGTAAGAGACCTTTTAAATCTCTGTATATGTGTGTAGTCTGAAATGAAGCTATAACTGGAATCTTCAGAATCAGTGGGAAGACATGAATACTGGTGGAACCAAATGCATTTCTCAGGGACAAAACAACAGTGAAGAATAACTAACAAATCAGTGGTAAATATTCTGATAAATAAAAGGATGATGATACCTAGGCTATTCTGTTCTAAAAGACATATATTTCACAATTAGGATTTATCAGACTGAGAGTGTATATATTACTAGTGTCCATGTTTCTAAACGCTAAGACAGAAAATCATAGCCACTGTGACATTTTCAACTTCACTGTTCCATTCCTTTCCTTCTTTTGAATAATCACTTTAAGATACTAAATTTTAAATTGACCGTGTCTGCAAGCAAGAAATATGCTCCAATACCTGCAATATGCAAACTGACCCTGAATTTCTACATGTGGCTATAATATCACCTTATTTTCTCTCTTTTAATTGTTAAATTTTTCAGCCAAATTTGAAACCCTTAAACACTTGGGAAACATATATTGAAAACACACGTTATTCTAACTTTTTTCAAAGTTATGGAATGTCAGAAAGCAACTTTAAAGTCCATCTCTGCCTTCTGACTTTTGTTCTTGTCCCATATGCACAACAAAGGATAACTTTACACTACACTGATCAGGAACTAACTGAAGTGTTCTCTTGAGAATGCTTTCTCCAGAAGGGCATGCTTTGAAGCCTTCTCACCTTTATTACAGTTAAGCATTATCAGATGCCAGTGTGCAAATTAATTTTCAAATCACTTCTGAAGCACCCCACCTTTTGTTCTCCTCATTAGTCAAATGATGGAGATGTACACCCTATACTTTGATTAGCTCCAGGCCTCTATAAGAACGCAAATTACTCCATACTTTGAGATTAATTTGAGTAAAAAACATTTTTAACATGTTGCTTAGTTGTATCTCACTGCACTTTTCTGGAAGCCAACTGAATTACAGTTCCTACGATTCCTCCTTTCCCATACAATATTACTTGCATTCTACAAGTTCTCAGAGTCTTCATGACACTGAGCAAACTTCACTGCCAGAAAATATTAATTCTGCAAACTACTCAGCTCTCATGATTTGTGATCTAATCCCAGGTATTTATGAAAGGCATTACATCTCAATGGAACTGATAACTAGCTTGTCATTTGTGATCTTGGCACAAATTTACTCTTCAGATGCACTTGGCTTTCTTCACATTGAAATGTGCTTGGTTTAGACACTGAGGAACTGGGTTCTGAAAGATCACGTAAATCCTCTTGCAGTTCTTTCAGATCAGTTTGTCTGCAATGCCATCCAGTTTCTGACCTCATCTTACCTCCCCTTCCCAGTCCTGAGGAAATGACTCATTTTGTTCTACTGTATTTCTCTTCACAACATGGAGTTCTCTCCCTTCCAAATCATCATATCCCTCTGTGTAAGCTGTAGAAATCTAAGACTGGGAGAGATTTTCAGTTATTCAGTCTGTGGAAAGGCAGTATTCTGACACTTCACAAGGACTGCTTCAAGAATTCAAATTAGAACTTCTCGCTCCCAAAGAAAGATTCTTACTGTCACATCTACTTTTTTTTTCCCACAAATTTTTTCTTTGCCTCTTTTCCACCAAAATGAACCAAGCTAAATCAGGGTCATCCAGTAAAACAGATCTTTGCATTATGTTTCATCTTCAGCAAAACTTACATCTAAAGTGAGATAGCCATAGAATTTTTGAAATAATCTTTTTTCTTTATTTGCTAATAAGCAAAGAAAAGCTCAACTGAAACCAAAGATTTCTTCAAGAAAAGTAAAGTAAAGCTTGTTTATCACTGAAACTGCAAACCATAAAAGAAGTTCCGTTGATGAGTCTTATAATGACATGTTTGCTAGAAAAAGATTGGAATTAAAATCCAATACAGTGATTAAAAACATTCCAGTTTTCTCAGTCTCAAGTTCAATATAACACGTAATTTTATATATTTTATGTCTCTCACAATTAGTGACATTTGCTTGAAACTGGATAACCTGTTCAAAGGCATTTATGGGTTCACCAGCAGACAGAGGTGGACAATCCAGCAACATATTTTTCTTTTTTTTCTCCTTAAGAATCCAGATTAAAAACAAACAAACAAACAAACAAACAAACAAACAAACAAGCCAAACAAAACTGAAACAAAACAAAAAAATGTCAAAAAGCCAAACATTATTCACTGCCACTAAGAACTGATTCCAGCAGAACGTAAATCAGATTTCCAACCTAATGGATTACATAGTACTCTCTAGAACATGTGCTGGCTTGTCACCCAGTGCACTCCTGCATAGCTAAGAGGGGAAAAGACACTTTGGGCAGCCAGATTTGCAATGCCTGAACTACAAAGATAGAAATAACCTCTACCTTACATTCCTTATTTCAATATAAAAGGTGTGTATAGACTAGAACTTGCTGATAAGTTTTTAATTCTGCAGAAATTGCCATTCCTTTGCCTCCTCTAATTAAACCATTTTCTGGCTACATTTCTCTACCTTTCTGTATATAAAGATCTACAGAAATAAAAAACAAAACAAAAGCAAAAGAAGAAAACTCAAAAACTGAAAGAAAAAAAGTTGTATTCCTATGAATATTTCACTACTAGAGGAATTAAAATGTGTGTATATTTACATTTAGAGACATTTTTAGTTTTATTTAATTTTTTTCTTCTTCAAAACGCTGAAGGAAGAATAGTCTAAAGCTGAAGGTATGAAACAAGGATTGTTGATCATGTAACTGCTACTCTTAAGATTTCCAGTACAACTTCAGAAAAGTCAGTTTCTATCTACCTCTGCATTACCTCTATGCAGCTGTGGCAAATTCAACTTTGGTACCTTACAGCTGAACTGTGAGGCCAATTCCAGTAAGGAATGGCACTACTGCATTAATAGAGGCTTTGTAAATATAATAGATCAATCTGTCAAATTCCTTCCACAGAAACTTGCCTTTTTGAAGGCTCCAAATACAGTTTCGTATATAGTCACAGAAGAAATCTCTCATACATGGCAGAAGTAATGACAGTATCTTCATGTAACAAGAGTTAAAAGAGATTTAAAGCTCTGCATTACAGTTTGGCAGATTATATGTCTGACAGCATTTAGCTAAGACATCTGTAGCTGTCAAGTATAATCACTGTAATGAATGCTCTTCTGTAATCTAAGAGACAACTATTCAGCAAATTTTTAACATCTGGCTAGTCAGCAACTTTTCAGCTAAAGAGGTCAAGGCATACTATTTTTAGAAAGAACTGTAATTCAAAGACTTTTCCTACTTCTACTTTTGTGGTATATATTCTTGTAAAATTTTAGCTCTCAAAATTTGCAGGAAGCATATTCATAATTATTTAAAACTGCATAGAAATCAAGCACAAATTCTTGGAGTTTCAGTATGCCACGAAATATCTTTAGTTCATCAGCTGGCAAGAAAGAGCACCATTTCACATTATTACTTCTATGCTCCCACTATTATTTAAATGTTTACTATGCAGCCAAAACTAAAGGCAAACAGAGGGTTCTAAGGAAATATATTTTCCTAATCCACAAGCTGTTTTTTAAACTTATTTCTTGTAATGCATTTAAAGATTTAGTTGCACTTCTGTGGAAAAGCACCATTCCTTTTGCAAAGAAGAGTAATAGAATAGACTCACAGAATAGTTTGGGTTGGAAAGGAAATTTACAGGTCATCCAGTCCAATCCCTCTGCAATGAGCAAGGCACATCCTCTACTGAATTAGGTTGCTCAGAGTCCCATTCAACCTGACCTTGAATGTTTATAGGGATGGAGCATCCATCACCTCTCTGGGCAACTGGTGCCAGTGTTTCACCACCCTCATAACACAAAAAGTCTTTCTTATACATTTCCCCTTTTTTACTTTAAAAGAATTACACATTGAAGCCTGCCCCCATCTTTTTTACGAGATTTGTTTTAGTATGAAAGGCTGATAGAAGGTCTCCTTGAAGCTTTTATCTTTTCCAGACTGAAGAACCCAGACTCTCTCAGTCTTCCCTCATAGAAGAGGTGCTCCTATCAGTCCTCTGATAATTTCTGTGGCCTTCCTCTGGACTGGCTCCAGCAGAACCATGTCTTTCCTGTACTCAGGATCCCAGAGCTGGATGCAGAACTACAGGTGGGGTCTTGGTAGAGCAGAGCAGAGAGGGAGCATCCCCTCTCTTGATGCCACCCAGGACATGGCTGGCTTTCTGGCCTGCAAGTGCACACTGCCTGCTCATGTCCAGTTTTCCATTCACCAGTATCCCCAAGTTCTTCTCAGGGCTGCTCTCAGTCCCTTCTTTCCTCAGCTTTTATTTATACCAGGGGCTGTCCTGACCCATGTATACTACCTTGCATTTGACCTTGTTCAACGTGATGACATTCATGTGAACCCACTTCTCAAGCTTGTCCACCTCCCTTTGGATGGCATCCCACCTTCTGGCATGGGAACTGCACCATCCACCTTGGAGTCACCCACAGACTTTCTGGGAGTGTGCTTGATGTGAAAATGTCCTGGTGCCAGTACGGGCCCCTGAGGGACACCACTTGTCACTGATCTCCATCCAGAGATTGAATCATTGTCTACTCCCCTCTAGACACAACCATCCTACTAATTCCTGATCCATTGAACAGTCCATCCATCAAATTCGTATCTTACCAAGTTAGAGACAAGAATGCTGTGAGGGACCATGACCAAGGCCTTACAGAAGTCCAGATAGATAACAGCTGTAGCTGTTCTCTTGTTCACTTGGCCTTGCCCTTGGTGGAGCTGTGCAGGCTGTCCTGAATCACCCCTCTGTCCTCCATGTGCCTCAACACAGCTTCCAGAAGGATCTGTTCCATGATTCCCAGGCAGAGGAGAAACTCGAAAGGTGAGGATGATGGGTCACAAGTTCCTAGCATCCTTCTTTCTACTCTTTTTAAAAATGGGTGCAATGTTTCCATTTTTCCAGTCACCAGGGACTCCACCTTATTTCCATGACTTTGCAGGTATAATGGAGAGTAAATATCCTCCATTTGACCTCGACCTTCTAAAAATATTTGAAATACTTGCTAATCAGAGTGATGCACTGTTCTAATGACTGCTACTTAAGGAAAGGGTATAGTCCTCGGGGCTCACTAGTAACCTCAACAAATTCTTGCAGGTGCCCTATCATCTTCTCATAAGGCAAATCATCAAGAAAATAAGTTAATGACTGATTTTTCTTACAAATAAGAAATTAAAAGTAGAATTAATTACAACTGACTCCTGCAGAACCATTTTGCTAGTGTCCTAAATATTGAGACCAGGAACAGCCATGATCCAAAATACCATTTTTTACTCACTACTTAGCCTTTATAACAAGATTCAACACAGTGAAATCAAACAGGAAAGGAAATAAGTGCAACATTTCAAATATAAACAGATAAACAGCTTAAGGGACTTTGCTGTTACAATATCTTACTCTGGTATGAATACCATTGGCTATAGCAAAAGGAAAAGGAAGGATTAAAACATGCATCATGGTATTTGTACTTAGGTAAAGTGTTCATGAACCCTCCTGTCTTTCTACAGAAGCACTTGCTAAAGGTAAAAACAGAAAATAGAGCATCCCTGATATTCACTTGCTTTGGGCAGTCATTAATTACAAGATTTCAAGAGCTGGAGTTGACATCACATTTAATAGGATGGATCTGTGTTACAAAACCTTGCAGAACTGCTTTTTGAACCTATTTACTAGAGTAGTAGATCAACCTGTATAACAGTAAATTATTTAAAAGCAGAATAATTGCTTTCTAAAAGATTTCTAGAGTTGGGTTCCATAGCAAGGAACTCTGCAGAGGCCATTCTCAGGAGGTGATTTTGTTTTAATATATCCCAGTTAACAACTTGAATGAGCTGATGGAAAAAAAAAAGATAGGCAAAAATAAGTGGTTTTTGGCTTTGCTATTGAAGAAGGTAACTTTTTAATGAACAGCACCAAGCAGTTTATTAATCTACAGCTTTTAGACATACTTTTACTCTAATCAATATTTCCATATTTTCAATAATAATATAAAAAAAGTACATATTCTGGCATGTGAATAACACACTGATAAAAATAAAACTGATGCAGAAGATGAAAAGGAATTACCTTCTCATATTTTTTTGCTGTGAATTGCAGTCAGAATGTTTAATTGAAGCTGAAACTTTTTGCTTAGCCAGGATTATTTCTTTAGCCTAAAATAAAAATAGACAAAACATAATTCTCATAAAAGTTGACACTTTTGCTTGCAAGCATTTAAATAATCTTTCAAAAATAGAAAATTGAGAGTGTCTGCATAAATTTTCTCTTGTAACATTTACTCTTTCTGTTACATTTTAACACTCTTCACTCAACACGAAACACAGACATAAGGCAAGTTAAACCAAATTATCTGAATGGAAATATAGTCAAACATTTATAAAATTATACATAAAAGAGTATTTAAATATATACATCTACTTGTATTTAAATATATACTGTCTGCTTTAGCATCATGTTAATAATGCACATTACTGATTGCATTTTGGTTCTGGTGTCCAAGTATTTGTTCTGACATTTTTATTTAAAAATCAGCTGCAGTCTGGGCTTCTCACCCAAATGACAAGTGACCACAAACTCCCTCAGCTCTTTTGCTAAAAGAGAATCTTAGGTTCAAAGTCCAGATGAATTCCCCTTGTCAAAGAAAACACGTCCACCATGATTCTTTGGAAGACAAGCTATTGACAAAAGTGTATCTCACTACAAAAGGATCTCTTTCCCTTCATAACAACAGCATGGGAGAGGGATCTCTCAAGCATTTGAAAGGAGGAAGAACAGGAACTATACCAAATAGTTAATTTTATTGACTGTTTCATAGTGCAATTGATTTGAGATTAATCTGTTCCAGAAGCTTTGTGAATTTAGTCTCCATTCTGAACCCCAAAAGATATAAAGACAGAGTCTGTAGCTTTTGTCATCTCTTTCTGGAAATAAGTGTGAAGAGGCTGAACCCTACTGATTCTGTACATGCTCTGATAAAGGCAAGCAAGCCTTGTTTCTTTCTACCTTCCCTCTTTTCAAGTGTTTTTTTTTAACAGAAATTCATTCCGTTGATCCCCTTGAGACTCATGCTCCTTACTTTGTTCTCAGAGCATACCATCAAGGATGGTGAAAAAATGTGCTGATTCTGCACTCATAAGAAAATACATTCTTGACAAGAACTGACCTTGGAACTTAGAGAAGTTAGGATTTGCCTACTTTGGGCTCAATAGCAAGATAACAGTGTGAAATCTGAAGTCTATGGTATATAAGAAAATGGACTAAATTAATATAATGAAGCTTTCTGAAAGTTATTTTATGATACTAATATTTATCATACTATGGTTTTTAATATTTACATTTTCGTGTACATTTTTGGGTACCACAATATTAAAAAGACATAAAGCTATAAGAAAGCATCCAAAGGAGGCCAGGAGGAAGGGGAGGGTCTGGAGAAGCTGTATGAGGAGTGGCTGAGGTCACTTGGTCTCTTCAGCCTGGAGCAGATGGAGGGGAGGCTTCAATTAGGTCTTCAACCTCATGAGAAGAAGAGAGGCAAGCACTGAACTCCTGTCTGGTGTCCAGTGACAAAACCCAAGAGAATGGCCTGGAGTTGTGTCAGGTGAGGTTTAGACTGGATATCAGGAAAAGGTTCTTTACGTAGAGGGTGGTTGGACACTGGAACAGGCTCCCCAGGGAAGTGGTCACAGCACCACACCTTAGTGAGCTCAAGAAGCACTTTGACAATGCTCTCAGGCACATGGGGTGACTCTTGGGGTGTCCTGTGCAGGGCCAGGAGTTGGATTTGATGATCCTGATGGGTTCCAACTAACTTAGCATATCCTATGATTTCCAGGCATCACTATGATTAATTAGAAATCAGAAAATGCGCCCCTTTTAAGATCATTATAAAAGGATTCTAGATATAGATGTTTTAAATAAAATCTGGAGTATTTTTGAGAAAACAGAAGGAATACACAAAAGCTGTATTTTTATTCATTTTTTCAGTCCACCTTTTTTTTTCCTATAATGGCTTTCTTATTCTACAATGGGAATTCCTCTGAGTAACAGATTTTCCCTGAACACATTTATGCTGAAGGATTATTAGATTTCTAGGGTTCCACAGCTGTGTCTCCACATGCCTTTGATGATAATGAAATATTACCACATTTACCATACCTAGATAAGTGAGAATTATAAAAAGTAATTCTATCAAATAACTCTGACATGCATAATACACACCACTCCTATTTTCAGATTAATTAAGGAATCTAACTCTCACTGATCTTTAAATTTCTAATCACTTTTAAAAGCCCAGGAAATAAAAAGCTATCAGCATTCATTTGTGACTGGTAATATAATAAATAATTAATCAAAAGTCCAAATTTTTCTCTCTGACTCACTAAATTTAGAAAAAGAAAATTTTAAAACATGACAGAGGATGTCTCAGAATCCTATATAAAACCTGCTTGTTAATGACACTAGGGTTTGATGCTTTTACTCAGGCAGTAATTAAAATGCTAGTGTAATCTACTGATGACATTTTATGAAATAATTTATTTAATATGACCATTTTAGTCAAATTCTGTTAAAGAATCTCCCAGCTTTTCATTTTCCTGCATCATCTGTAAAGATGATGCTGCCAGAGCACCGAAGTTCAAAATCTGAGAAGCTTCATGTCACAAATATTCTTCCTAGAACATGAGGCATGTACAGGGTAGTCACTATTAACACCTTACTCATGTAAAATTTCCATATAAAGGATTATTGCAGTATAAACACTACACTTTAAAAGTGCCACTATATTATTTCACTGAACATTGTGTCCTTTGGTTTCTTTTGATGACCTTCCAAAAAATATTGATAAATATTGCCTTAGAAAGGCACCCATTCTGTGGTGATTTGCTGTGCAGTGAGTAATATGGTTAAAAATGTTTCCAGAAATGAAAGTGAAAATTATTCCTTTCTTTTACTTCATGTGGAGTTTACTCTCTCCAATATCTGTGGTGTGGCAAGGTCATCAGAGAGGCAAGGCAAGAGGTTTTGTTTTTGTTTTTAAAGACTAGGGAACTATAAACAGGCTAGAAGATGAATGGTGAAAGGTTTATTAACCTGATCAGGAGCTCACTAAAACAAGTGAAAAGCACTTAGAATTCAGATAGATTTCTGTTGTGTTACTGAGAAGATTAGATATTTTTAGGATACTATTGCATGAACCTTATTATAGGAGACTATTTTTAGATTAGTGGACAACCTTTCAGCTATTCAAGGAATGTGCCACGCCATTTATCTAGTTGCAAAAAGAATATTATTTTGATAACTGTTTTTTAAGAACAAAAGGATAAAATAGAGTGCAATATAGTCATTAAGCTTGTCTTGTCACTGATACAGCCTTAAAGAAACTGAATGTATTCTGGTCTTCCTATTACCTTACTAAGAAGAATTTCCTATTAAGTTGGTGATCTCGAACTAGTATTCTCAAGCACTGATAAACTCAGCCAGAATATTCTGCAAGAAAAATATCTATTGGTCTTCCTGTTGTCAATCATTATTTTTACATTTCTTCCTATATTACATCCTAATAATAATAGTAATAATAATAAAATTTGTATGAATAGAGATCATCTGAAGAGGATCTATGCCACAAAAATTTAAACTGAGCACTCTGTTTCAATCCTAGGGGAAGAGAACAGATTCTGTGACTGACAGACTGATAATAAAGAAGAGTGAACAACAGTGCACAATAATGCATCCATTGCATGCAATTGCAGTGAAATATCACAGATCTGTCTTTGGTCAGGAAATCCATGAAGTTCACAGGATCACAGAATGCTGGAGATTGGCAGGGACCTGTGGAGGTCATCTGGTCCAAGCCCCCTGCTCAAGCAGGGCCCACTTGAGCCAGTTGCCCAGGACCACGTCCAGAAGGCTTTAGAATATCTCCAAGGATGGAGGAGTCACAACCTCCCTGGGTGACCTGTGCAGGTCCCTGGTCACCTTCACAGTAAGAGTTCCCCGGCCTTCAGAAGGAGCTCCTGTGTTTCAGTCTGTGCCCACTGTCACTGGGAACCACTGAAAAGAGCCTGGCTCTGACTCCGTGCACCCTCCCTTTAGGTATTTCTGTGTACTTGAGCCTTCTCTGCTCCAGGCTGGACAGTCCCAGCTCTCTCAGCCTTTCCTCATAGGACAGGTGCTGCAGTTCCTTGATCATCTTTGTGGCCCTTAGCTGGATCCTCCCCAGCATGTCCACGTCTCTCTGGCACTGGGGAGCCCAGCACAGGAGCAGCACTCCATGTGTCTGTCACCAATACTGAACAGAGGGGGAAGGAGGGCCTCCCTCCACCTGCTGGCAGCGCTCCTAATGCTGCCCAGGATACAGCTGGTGTTCTTTGACAGAAGAGGGCATTGCTGACTCATGTTCAACTTCGTGGCAGCCAAGATTCTCAGGTGCTTTTCTTCAGCGCTGCTTTCCAGAATCCACTGACAATAAAGACATCATGCAGCATTCCATTCATGCATCTCTTGCTGTGTCCAAGATAGCCAGGCACTTTTAATCAAATCAAGGCCAAGCTGAGAACATCTACCCAGTTATTCTATATGCTTCTCTCTCCTCATGTTTTACAAATATCTGAGAATCAGGTATTCTGAGATGAAGTATGCTCCAGAGCCTCAGGCTAGGCAAAATATGTAGGTGTAGCTAAAATTTCAAGGTAGCTTAAATATAAAGTTAATAATGGAATAAAGGCAGTTCTCAATCACAGTATGGAGAGAGAATATTCATTTTGCTGATTTAGGTAGGATTTTATAGACAGGCAGAAGAGTTAATATATATCCAGAGACACTTGGAAATATTTACATTTTCTAAGGCATTGATCCTCCACAAAGGGACTAGGAAGATGTACGAGTAATAAAAACAGAGTATGGGACAGAAAACTGACAGTATTTAAAATAACCCAAAGACAAGTAATTATTAAACAAAAAATTTCATATACATTTAAAAACCACACCATCCAAAATGGCAAGTGTCAAGGCCTCATTTTCAAACAAATTTATGGAAACAAATTCTCATTAGAGTGAATTTTGAACATTCAGAAAATATTTACCTTAACCAGTTAAGTACAATTTTCAGCATTCTTAGAAGTTTTTGGCAAAAATGCCTGTTCGATGCTAGAGTTGACAATTTGGGATTTGATGAGGGGCTGTCCTCATAAGGACAGACAGATGGTGTGGGACTGGAGTGAAGAAGGGAACATAGAAGGTAACCACAAACAGAAAAAGTCAAAAGTTAGAGCTACTAGATGCATAGTCTTAGAATTAAATCAGAGCAAATGCAGTATTTCATATATTCTGGTAGACTCACACATGTCCCCTGCCCTTACACAACAGAGAAACTTCCGAAAGGCCAAAAGGGTAAGGCTAGAGCACCAAAAGACTGTATTTTTACTGCAACTATCCCTGGGTGGGATTGCCGTATCCCAAAAGCCAAAAGTATAAGATTCTTACAGAGGCCTTAAAAGCAACCCAAACCTCTCAAGGCATAACAGCAGAAGATGCTGCAGTTGATTAATTTCTCCTTCAACATCCAGAATTCCACCATATAATCCATTCTCATCTCTGGAATTCCACCTCCCTAGAATGTCCATCTCCCTGTCTGCTCCAAGCAGTTTCAGCTGAAACACCATGTTGCCACAACCTTCTTGCTCTATGGTCACAGTAGTTAGTACAGCTGGTCAGGGGATCCTTTCCAGCCAGGCAGAGCATGAAGGGGAAATGAATTAAGCAATTCTTTTTCCAAACACATGAGAAATGAGAGTAGTGCATCACCCCTTTATTTATATGTAACCTTCATATATGTGTGCCACACAAATTTTGATAAACTGATTTGTTCTTATTATTTCACAAGTGGTAGAAGGAAGTAGGTATGTGTTTATTTTCATTACTTAAAAAAAGCTATCTGCTTACAGATTTGTGTAATACTGCATGTTTTGCATAGTCTGGTTTAGCATATAAAAAGCTGATTTTGTTTAAAGTAAAGGAAATACAAATTTCTATTAATACTGATTTTCATTATGTTCCTTTAGAGGGATTTTAAATACTAAGGCTTGGCTCTGTAATTAAATTGTCTTCATGTAATGTTCCTTTTTTGGAAAATATGCCCTGATGGGAAAGGCTAGACTGCATATCTTCAGCAAGCCAGATGTTAGCTGTAACTCAGAAACATTCCCAAAGTACTCACAACATTTAAGGACCTTTGTGTGATGTCTCCTATTTTACCTACCTTTGGCATGGTGACAACTAAATGACCAGTTGTTTGTGATCTTTTAGCAGAGCTGCTGTCTGGCTTCACTTCCTCAGGGAGCACCAGCTGAAATGGCTATGAGACAATATGGAATTGAAGGATATCATGCTAAAATATTTTTTTCTTTCTTTCACATGGACAGAACAAATACAAAACCACCATTATAACATCCTTTGATTTTTAAGGACACTACAGGTCTAAATGCTTTATGTATGGTATTACTAAACCAAATAAATTGTGCTAAATAGCTTTTGCTTACAAGTAGATTCAGATGTATGTTCCTGAATTGCTGCCATTCCTGAAGTGGCATTCTAAAGAAGGTTATAAAATGATGCTTGACTTATATTAGCAATTAAATAAGAAAGATTATCCAGTCTATTTAGGAGTAAAGCAATTCTCAAGTTTTGTTTATGCAGTTGACTCAGTTAAAAATAGGGATTTTGGTTTACTGTGGAAGTACTTTGAATTTTTTTTTAAATGATGATAAAATTAAAACCAACAAGAGAGAAAACTGGAATGACATTTTAAATGCCCTTTCAAAAGAATATATATCCATTGCTTTCTGTCAGCTATAAATTCCAGATTGTGAAATTGCTAAATTCTAGCCTAAGGCAACTAGGAAGCTCTCTTCGAAAATGATTTATGGTACATGGTGCTGCAGGAGAGAGAGAAGGAAAGAGAAATTTTATTTCAGGCTTTGTACATGTTCTGGTTAGGATTTCCACAGTTTATGTGTAGTTCAAAATGATGTTGGTATTGAAAGAACATTCCCTCTGCATAGATGCAAATGACTGGTAACTCACAAAAGTCAGATCCAGAGTCCACTGAGTAACTATGGCAAACATTAACTCTTGATTTGAAATAAATGTATTAAGAAATCACAAACCTTTCCCTTCACCAGCACTCGTACGTAAGTTGGCTGCACATCAATATCAAGTAAAGAAGTGTCCAAATGTCTTCAGAATGAAATACAAATAAATGAATCAATCTACAATACATCATATAGCTCTTTCAAAATTTCACAGTATATAAAGCAGAAGTTTAAATTTCAGTTATTAAATTCTCCAAAATACTACTAGGATTTAAAGTTCTGGGAGAAACACCCCATGATTCTCCTGTGAATATCACTTAAAATAATGTCTAAATTCTGTCAAGTCCGTGACATCAGCTATTGTATAATTGCAATAATTCAAAATCCTTGAGGAAAGAAAAAAAGGTCTTTCATCTGTTAGTTTAGTACCTTACATTAATATGAAAATTAATCTACATGCTATTTACAATTGTGAAAATATTTTGCTACTTTTCCTTCTGAAGGTTTTACTACCAAAATTATAACAGAATTTCCCTTTTTTGTACAGAATTTGCTGGAAAACAATAAACATATATACTTTACATTCCCAGAAAACACAGTAATTTTAGATTCTTTCTAACAAAATCTGTGACCTGTAAAAGCTCCACTTTTACATCTGCTCTTCACTATGTGACACCTGATGTGACTCATGGGAATGCACAAGTATCTATTTCCCATTTCCCCTTTTACAATATTACAGGTGAATTTTTCAAATGTTTTATTCTGCATTTCTTACAAGTGAGCACAGACTATTAAAATATGAAATAGCCAGGGTCCTGAAGTGTTCAAGAAATGACTGTACATGGCACAACGCTGTGGTGTAGCTGACAAGGTCATGATGGGTAAAAGGCTGGAAATTATCTTGAAGGCTTTTTCCAACCTAAATGATGCTGTGATTCTGTAGTTTTTCCAACAATTTATTGCATCTGAATAGATTTTCTGAGGTTCCAGAAAAAGATCTGTATCTTATAACATAGAAACACAGAAACACAGAGCAAACCTCTTTTGAGGGAAATTAATGATTTTCAAGGCAAAAGTCACACCTGGCATGAATGATATTTCTGTGCTAGGAAACTAGTTCAAGTTTTATGTAATAAGTTTCTATTCTGGATAGATAAACTTGTGGGTTTCCAGCCCCTTCCCGAAGAATGGAAAAGGTCACCGTAATGCTTAGCAGTATATGTACTATCTCCTTGTCATATTTTGCCTGGTTCAAACAAATTTCTTCCAAGCAATGCTCAGGTAGATTTCAAGAATAGGCAAAAGCCATGGACTCTTTCCACTAATCTAGGAAAATAAGACAAGGCTATCTACTCTGTGTCAGGGAGAAGAAGAATTTAACTAGAAGCACATGAACTGTACTGAAGCACTACGAGGGCCAAAGCATGAGCAAAAAACCCACTCCCAACAGCCCTTATCTGCAAAGGAAGAACGAGGAAGATTTTACACATGTATAAAAGAACAGGTGTGGAAGACACCTGCCTGTGGACTGCAGAAAACGTCAGTACCCAAAAGGACTATCAGACACAGTCTCCATTCAGGATTAACAGAACAGTCTGAAGGGCCTTTGACTTATTCAGCGTCACTTCTTTGGCACAGGTTTTGAGATTGGTTCCATTATCCAATCTATTATTTGTTTTCTTGTTGAAAAGTCCCGGTTACAGAAAATTGAAACACTGTGTATTACATCTTATGAGCGTTAAAATTATTGGGAAAAAAGATCTGACCTGTAAACAGCGAGATCCAAGACGATCTGGTTGTTTTCTTCATCATCTTTCAAAGAGAAATGAAGCCTAATAACAATGACAAGAAACATCTCCAGGATAAGTACTAATGGAGTGAATAAGCAAACATTACAGCATAGCTCAAATGTTAGCAATTTTAGATGAATACAAACATCATTTAGACATTATGTCATATGATCATTTAAGAAACAGTTGCAATTTGTCCCATGAACAGAAAAGCCAAGGTCATTCTTACATTTCTTTTCTGTTCTCCCTACTCAAACCACAAGAAAAAGAAAAAAAATTCTGCTGAAGGTCAGTTAAATTTAAGCTCATTCTGACAACGCAGAACGAGAGACACCTGCTGGTGAAACCTGTCTGCTCTATTACATCTTCATAGAAAAAAACAGTTCCAAAATGCATGAAAAGCATAGAACTTTGTTATTCTAACCTTATGGTAAGTTAAAAAAATGCACTTTTGTTCACAGTAATTAATTTGCCTCAAGTATAAATATCTTTCTGTGCATTTCCAAAATAAAACATGATTTGCACAATATCCTTGATTCTATAAGCTTTATATTTGTTGAAAATGAACCTGTAGATTGTATTAGTTCTCTGGTTGTGATCTGTTGGCTGTTCTTAAAATTGAGAACGAATCTTACCAGTTATAAATTGATGCCATATATTACCACAACTGTAAGGAGACCTAGTCTAGACTTACAAGTTCTGCTCATATGCTCAAACGTTTCCCATACATGAAAGCAGAGAGAAAACCAGAACGAAATTACCTACTGTCTTGGGATGACAAGCTTGGGGTGAGAAGCTTTTGATAAATTAGTTATTGGTATAAAATTAAAGATAATATATAATTTATCTGAAAAAAAGATTAAATATAATTTTTCTGGGCTATTTCAGTGACATTAAAATACTTCGATAAGTTGGGTTCTGGTAATGGAAAGATGCTCAAATGTTAACAGATTAGACAATTTTTTCAGCAATAAAAATATTTGCCAGATATACTTTTCACTCTTTGCTCTCCTATATTCTGATACAGTCAATTTTCAAGAAAGTTTACAGAGGATGTAGTTTACCAGTATTTTTTAATGGAAAAGTGCAAAGAATACAACAGCTTTATTTCCTGTTCAGGCTTTTTTTCTTACTGCATCACTGATTTTGAAAATCCACTGAAACATGAAGGGTGAACAAGAGGACAGAATTATAAAATTTTCCATGAGGAATCTTAATTAGAACTGAAGAAGAGAAATAGTCTGTCCTCAGCAGCAAGCAGGCATTCCTCTTGTTAACTTTCCAAAAGAACATCAGAGAAGCTTGGACATTTTTATGGACATGAGACTTTCACGTTGAAGCAAAAACTTTGGAGAACACCATCTGCTTACTTGTATCTCTTTCTTTATGTCTCTCCAATACACTGCCAGATTGCACTGAACAGCTGTGACATTCTTGTTGAAGCCATGACAAAAAATACTCATTGGTCTGGCTTTATGTGGGCACATCCACAGACTAAATTCAGAAAACTATGGTGACACAAACGGGGATGCTACTAAGAGTGAACTCTGTTTTTTTAAAAAAAAAGATAGCTAGAGATTTAGTCTAAGTATCTCTGCTTTTTGGAGGCACAATCATCTTCTATTAACACAAGACTTAAATTATTTTAGGTTTGCCTTTTTTGTATTAGAAAATGGTACAATTTTTTTTTCAGTCAACACATTTTTACTAAAAAAAGTACATCAATACAATGGAAAGTATCTCCTGGCACAGGAGATAGACAGACTAAACATGGCTCTACATGACACTAAACATGACACTAAGCTTTTCCACTACCTTTAATTCTCTCTGTTCTACTGAAATTGTGCCTACATGTAATTCCTTGAATTTTCAAGGATTTCTAAATTTCCAAGATTTAAAAAGGAGTCTTCACGCTAATGAGAAGCATGTTCATAGATTTGGTTTTGCAGCTAAATCAATCTTAAAAGGAAAAATTTCAGAGACAGCGAGAAGTAAGTGACCACTTTCTCATTCAAGTCCCCTGCAGTAGGCCCTATGGGGAGCTGTTTATAAGGAAATTATGTTTGCACTCAGTCTCCTGCTTTTCCTTAGAAAATGAAGGTTTGGTTCAAGTAAAATCAATGGTTGATATCCCTGGAAACTCATTCCAAAACACTCAAAAACCCAAGTGCCTTTGTCCATGGTAAAACACACGACACTTCCCTGTATCCCTGTCCTCTGTTGCTGGAGACTCTCAGGGTCACAGGGCCTCTTGCCACAGAAGCTGATTATCCTTCCCAATTCTGCCAGTTTTACATCTGTCATCAGAGGACAGAATGATTTTGTCCAGAAATATTACTGGGATGTATTTTTCCACATTTAAAGTGGATTCTCAAACACATTTATCTTCAACAGTTAAACTTTTTACACTGTCAGCAAGATGCTCCAAGAAAGAGCCTTACTGTAAAATGGAAAAGACTAAAATATCTTATATCTTTTGCAGAGAAACAAGTTCTTCAATCTTTAAAGACAAAGATGTTAAATTAAACAATCTTCAACACTTAACTCAATGAAAACTGATTCTTTTTCCAGCATCAGAATATAAATTTAGAATACAGTTTCCCCACAAGGAATATAATACTGCAACAAGAATTTCTTAGCCCTTTTATTTTTGGATTGTGGCAGACATTGAAATAGTTGCCCAAATCAACTACAGAGAGATTAGACTGTTTAACCTCTTAACCTTACATACTTAGGCACATTCACATTCAGAACTTTCCCTTCTGCAGTGACCAATGTCCAAGCAGTCTTCTCTCTCTTTTTTGATTCCCTTAACAAAACAGAAAGAAAAATTGTTTATGGTTAATCATTAAAAAGCTGCATTGTTATGTTTAATAGCAAAAATAAAGAAGAAGATGGCAAGAGGTAAGAATTATCTGGTATTTGATATTAAGACTACAATTTAGTTCAGGAATAAAACAGATTGCATCACGGGTCCAACTGCACATTAAAAACATCATCTAAAAATGAGCAAATAATTTATAATGTCACATCTTACATGGAGAGTAACTTCTGCATGCCACCATGTCCATTATCAAATAGAAATATATCAAATTTTATGGTATAACACAAGAAAACCATGGATGGCTTAAATATATGAAATGGACATCTTTCCAGTTAGGAATGGTCAAACTCATCACGAGGTGTTGCCACTGATAACTGGTTTGATGAATGGGCAAGCAATTCTAAAGAATTTTTATTCATGCTCATTTGACTACTCCCAGGAACAAGTGCTTGGCCTACCTCCAAACAGCATGTGTCTCTCAATCACTGTTTTGCTCTAGCAAAAATAATTTTGATGGTCAAAAGCTTACAAGCAGCATCAAATAGGATACAGAAGGACCAAAAGGCAGACATATAGATTAATTGTTGATGCATATATTACATTTTTTGTTGTGTTCTTCATTCAAAAAATGCAATACATATTCCTGATATGCTGATGATGTACTGATATATTACTTTAATATTCACCATCCATTTCCAGCTATTAGCAATTAAACTATATCTGACTTTCATTTAGTACAATAAACCAGATACGATAAATTTATCTGCCCAAACAAAGTAGAACACAGTAAGATCGTTAAGACTTGTAATACTGGTATTTTCCTGTGTAAATGTTTAGATTATGAGCAAAGGAAGGAAGAGCAAGGAATCTTAGTAACACGAAAAAGAAAAGTCTGCCTGCACCTAAGTAACAATATGGAATTTCTTTAAAAATACAGCACTGTAATTGTCATGCTGCATTGATCCACTCTTCAGCTGGTCAATATAGTGGGTATGGCCACTTCAGCCAGCATATTAAAAGGGAAAATATTTCTCAAAAAACTCCAACAAAAATGCATTGCTTCTTTTTTGTTCCTGAACTTATTTCTTACTGTAAGTTCAAGATTAAGAGAATGTTAAAGGTAAATCACTAATGATAGATATAAAATATTGCCAATTTAGAACACCTCAGAAAACCTCATAAAAATAGATTTGGTCTATAAATACAATGGATTTGGAGAAGAAATAAAAATACTTAAGTAGACCTACTGGAATGACTACATTAAAAAATTTGTTTTTAAGAAAGACAATTATCCAAGTGTTAAACACTACAATATAAATCAGCTTTAATGTGGGATTTGTGGGCTGCCAGTCTGCACACCTGAATTCCTAGACTTGACATTTAAATGCAAAGTGAATGAACCACCACTCTGTTCTAAAGATGTTCTCAGAAACACCTCACAAATTATATTCTACCATCTGTTAGTTTTTAATAGTCTGTTTCCAGATGAAATCGTCTATTCCTGTGAACCATTTTAAGGAGATTCCATTAAACTTTCTCAACACCAAATCAAAATGAGCCATGAAAGGATTTTTAAACCCTTTAAATGCCTTGGAAATCTAGAAAAATCCAGAAATTAATTATTCTATCTTTATTATAACACTATTTGGACTGTCCTTGAATTTTTTAAGGGAAGCATTTGGAACACATTTGCTTTTGACAAGAGCAAGGCCTTTCCAAACACAGCAAAATTCAAACTAGCTAGAATCTGAGTTTCTCAGTAGTTCTTCCAGGAAAGTGCTAGAACGTAAATTCACAATAGCAACAAGTTATGCACATTTCCAGATATCTTGGAAAGTTCCCTAGGACTGACTTTTTGAATACTTAGCCTTGACAAAAATTTTAAAAACCAAGACCTTAAATAGACCAGGAAAAAAAAATCTCAGGCACAAATTATGTCATATAAGTAAAAGAGAGGGAAGGAAGGAAAAAGAAAGACAGACAGAAAGAAAGAAAGAAAGGAAACAAAGGAAAGAAAGAAAGAAAGAAAGAAAGAAAGAAAGAAAGAAAGAAAGAAAGAAAGAAAGAAAGAAAGAAAGAAAGAAAACTTTATTCTTTGATAAAGTATGAGAAAAAAATTTCGCAGTTACATGGAAAAAGTGCCTGAAATGCTACTTGTGCAAAATACTTGTAACATGACCTGTACGGCATTTACCTAATGCAATCTGCACTATAGATAAATGTTTTTAGCAGAATGTTAAATATTGAACTACACAAAACAGTTAGCTGACAGAAAAGTGAAACTTCTAAACTCCATAAAATGAAGTTGAAAAAACAAATTATATTTAAAAACTCTGAGGAAAAATAAAATAAGGAGTACCTAAATGAAGTTTAGAAAATGAAAGAAAACAAAATGAACAATCTGAACATTTAGTTTAGACTGTATCAGCCTATTTAACAAGCAATTTAAGCTGACGGTTCTCAGCAATATTCAATGTCAGGCAATCACCTGCCTGTTCTCGGTACCTTTAAGGATTTCTCCTTCTTCAATTCATCAAAGTTATTAAAATAAAAAAGTACCTTATATTGTCTTTAGCTCTCCGTTTTTCTTCAATGTATCTGTGAGTTTCTAATCTAGATTCTGGAGTGTATGGTGTAGGCTCCTCCCAAAATTTTCTGTCTTCATCATCATTTTCAAATGTTCTGCATCTTTCCTGCTCTCCATCTCCTTCTGCCTGATTGGGTTTTTCCTGTGGGGAGTCTGGGCTATACAAGATCACCGAAATATTATCTCAATGAAATGAAGGAGGGGTAACTTGCTAATAAATTACTGCAATAATATTTTCTCAACCCAATAATAACTGTACAATTCCTACTAAGAATGGTATCTTGGTATCTTATAAATTTGGAGAACATTCTCTGCTCTGCTTCTTTTGTCAATGAGCAAAGCATATTTTGACATGTTTTTCATTTGCCTGATGATGAAGTGATAGTATGGCTATACCTAATCCCCTGAAAACCCTGATAGATAGTTCAACAGATTTAATTTCATAAAAAGGATTTTCAGATACCCTCACAATTTTCAGGTGAGACAAAACCTTCAGTCCATGTGCTGTTTAAGAATTCCCAATAACAGGCAGAAACAGATTAGAAATTTATAACGTAGCAATGAGCATCTCCTCAAATGCAATCTTAACACCAGAATAATCTTTTCTCTCTAGCTCTAAGCTTCTGTAAATCTCCATAAATAGAGAAAGAAAACTTTATTTATGATACAGGTGTGAT
The DNA here is from genome assembly GCF_052056855.1 of Sturnus vulgaris. Taxonomy (NCBI): domain Eukaryota; kingdom Metazoa; phylum Chordata; class Aves; order Passeriformes; family Sturnidae; genus Sturnus; species Sturnus vulgaris. The sequence continues at coordinate 148,485,614 of NC_142243.1, forward strand.
CTATGAGGACAAAGTTCTGCAGGCAGATTCATGAAACAGTTTCTATTGGATTAAAAATACGACGGGGGGCAACTGCAGTAGAAGATGACCCCAGACAAAAATCCTGCTGCTGTCCAGGTAATATCAGTGAGATGAAGTGGAAGAAGTAGCAAAATTAACACCAAACATCTGCAATATTCCATTTCAGTCTTCAGATGTCATAATGCTAAGGCAAAAGCAATTATAGGTGAACAGTTGCTTTCTCTGGAACCTCTGCTTTACCTTAAATAACAATTTCCAGCTGTTCTCCTGAAAGAAACTATTAACGATACTATTTTGGCACCCAGACAACTTAACTCGGAGTTTTGAGAGTAAAAATTCTATTGAACTGTGTCTGCAGGTCAATAATAAATCATGTTTGTAATTCTGCTTGAATCAAAAATAAAGATGAACAAAAATATTTAAGTGGAATTATATGAAATTAAATGAAATTTAATGAAAAAAGGCAAAGTTGTGAATAAAGAAAGAAAATAATATTTACTCTTACAGTTGTTGTTGCTTACTGTTACCTGTCAAATCCAAGCTTACAGTCCATCTGTTTCTGTTTCTCATCCTTTCTTTCTTGCATCCTTCTTTGAGCCTCTTCCTTTTCTGTGGCCCTTTTGAGAAGGTAAGCTTGTTCCTGTTCTCTGATTTTCCATTTCACTTCTGGATAGTTTTGAAGTGCTTTAATCCTCTCTGAACGTTCTATTTCTTTACTATCCAAATACTTTCCAGAGGGGAAAAAAATCAATATAAATATATGAGAAATTATAAACATATTCAAATTAATAAATTTATTAGATTGTAGTTTAATTTTTATAATTAAGTTCTGTCTATAATTAGAAATACATCTTTCACATATCAATAGCACTGTGTAAGTTATACTTTATTACAAGAATTAAAAATAACTTGCTATTCAGATCTGAAAATGGTTTGGTTTGTCTAAGATCTGCTTTTAGCATTTTCCAGGAATTTTAATTAGTCCTATTAGACTATACAGTAGAGAGATTCCTTCAGCCATTTCTCATCTTTGTCTGACTTTGATTCAGCCCAAAATTGTTTCTTTTTATGTGTAAGTTTACTGCCAACTGAGTAACTACTCTTAATAAGTTAGGCAGTGCCTGTGCTTCTCTGAAGGAAATTGTGAGAACATATTTCAAGCCCGAGACTGTTCCATTGACAGGAAATTGTTACATCAGTTCAGTCATAGCACAAAACCACAATCTCAAAGAATCTATTTACAGCCAGTGCATTGCAGTGCCACTTTACACCAACTTGTATTTTTTTACTGTCTTACACTGCAGGTTTAGTACATACTGTTGGAATGATACCAACAACCCACTAACTTTCTGCAATTGTGCTAATAATTTAAAAATCCATTGTATACAATAATCATGAGAAAAAAGCACCAGAACTGTACAATACACTTATTTGGAAAACAAACAAACAAACCAAAAACAATAAAAAACCCCTTTGTTTAAGAATCTCCAATAAAGATGACAGATAAATTAATGGATAAGTGTGCTTCCATCAGAATAGAACTTATCATTATCATATTATTTATTGTAGTCATTTATTCTTTGGAATATAATTTAATTTCCTGTCAACATTAAGAAAAAGTCTATTAGCTTTCCAAGTACAGGTTTATTTTGTTTAGGATAAGTATGTTCAGATGACACTATTCATGTTTTATTTGGATTAAAATTTAAGTTTTAAAAATCTTACTTTCAGCTGATGAAGAGTTGCCACTACAAATTGTCTATAACCTTCAAATTCAGTACATGGGTTGCCCACTAGAAACAATTCCTTCAAATGAATATTGCATTTTAGGGATTCAATACTGGACAGTTCACCAATGAAATTTGCTGTCAGGTCAAGTTTCTTCAATTCTTCACAGCCTGTTTGAAAGAAACATTAATTCAATTTCTCCATAACATAAATGTACACATGACATACATACACACAAGTACACACTTGGATTTAAAATTGTCTCCATTTGTGTTCTGTAAACTGGTTTTATTCTATCAGAACACAACTTTTCCAAAATTTTCTGAGTGCAAGAGTGACTCACGGCTAAAGTTTATGAGCTTACAATATTTACAGGAATAAAACAAAATCAATAATATACAAAATACCATAACGTTATTGGTTTTATCAGTATCAAAACTTTTTGGACATTTATAGATAAGCTATTAAGTATTTAATTTTCAGACAAGCTGGATTTCATTTTTAACAGTCTGATTGTCTTAATATCCCTTTCTCAGCTAAGTCTCAATCATATGATTAAAATCAATCCAATTACTTAAGGACAGCAGGATCAATTATGAGTTTCAGGTCTGAGAATGGTTAATCTCTGGTAATATTATTCAAGTATAAAGATAAGATTTCCCAAAAACTCATTGCAAGTTAGGTTTTCCACTCTGTGGACTCAGCTGTCATTGTAAATATCACTGGTTAAATTGCAAATACTGGTAAGAAAGTGTTTATACTAAAACAATTCATTACAAACAGAAACTCTAAGTTAGGTAGCAAAATACTCTGGAAAATCTGATTTTTTAAATTTATCAGCTTCTCCTTTTATCATAATGTGTCCATGAATCATAACCTTGACTCTAAGAGTAAAAAGTTTAGCTGAGAGCAAGCTCAACTTTGATTCATATCACTGTAATTACTTGCCTTTCCTGGTCTATTTGCTAAGTTTTATGTACAGTTGAGCTGTAAGAAAGTAAACAACGCAGAACAATTTATTAGGGGATTTAAATAACCCAAATTTATGCAAGGGCTATTCCCAAAGGTTATAACTCCTAAGTAAATGACAAATCACAGTAATAAATAATGCAGCCTGATAGATGAATTTAAAATTTAATGGCATGAAAACAAGTGCAACTTTCTCAACAAATTGCCAAATAGATAGCACACTACCTACTTCTTCAACTTTTTCAAATTTATGTTTAGACTATCTGCTTTCTTCTTATTTAAGCTATCCTCTTGAACCAGCTTGCAGACTTAAAAATACAAAGTAAACCAACTAAACAAACCAAAGAAAAACAAAACCAAAACACACACACACACAATTAACCAACCAACCAATCTGTTTGTTTGTTTGTTTGTTTTTAACTATTCCTTTGTCAAGAAAAGATCCAGCAACTGGCCTAATCAGAACTGAGAAACAGAAAACAATCAAGGCACAAATTATTCAAGTAATATGGAATGTGTTTATGAGTGGCTCCAAGTCTTAAATTTTAAACTTGGAAAATGCCACATTTTGCACATGAAATGTACAAAAGTGACAGGACAAAGGATTCAACACATATAAGACAGACAGGATTTCAAGCAATGAAAGTGAAAAAAATCCTCTGAAAGCCTCTTCTAAAAAAACCCAGATCCTCAATGCAACCTATGCTGAGCAAGAACCCTCTTGTGTGTGACATTTGATTTCTAAAGATGAAACGTGGCCTGGAAACATTTAGGAAAGTTCAATGCAAAAAAATCAGCAGTAGGAAGCACTTGCAATAAAGAAGCATTTATTAAAACCCTGCACCCAAGGATCCTCTAAGTCTTCATAAAATACCCCTACAGGTGGGCATGCTTAATAGCTTCCACCCTCTTCTACACCAAGTCACAACTTAAGTTCTAATATGAAAAGGCAAAATGACTTTTCTCAAAATCTGACCTTCCAGATTTTCAATTCTTTCAATGTTGTTCAAAGCTGCATTTAAATATTCCAGCTTCTTTAGTTTGCTCACATTTTCTGTAACAAAACATACATGGATTATTTCAGTTTTCAGTACTGGAAAGGGCATTAAGACTTTACTTCAAAGCAACAATGAAGCAGAAAAACAGGAAGGACAAATCAGAATATGTACCACATAACTGGACATTAATATTTTAATGTTAATAAAAGGACAAAACAAAGAAGTTTTCTGAAAACACTAACTAAAAAAAGAAAAAAATAAATAAGGAAAGTTATAAACACATTTTAATCACAAACCCATAAAACACATATCTAATTCAAGAGGATTGGCTGAAAAAGCACAATGAGACATTCCATCTTGGGAAACATGAAATATCTACAAATTCGGTGACATGAATCCTACCACAGTTTACTAAGAACTTGGAGAGGTATTTTCTACATGAGTCACAAACAAATGACGGCACAAATTTCTCAGCAAGAACTTGTGCAGCTTAGTTTGGATGTTTGTTTTTGCTGCAGTATATCTGTATCAGCAGTGCCTGTGTGTGCACACGATGATGGCAGAGCTGTGTTGGAGCCAGCTGTACCACCCTGCACTCAGTGGGTGTCTGACAAGCCCCTGCCTGCTCATGAGGCAGGGCTGATCCCGAGAGCTTTAAGAGAAATGACACAGCCCCATGGAGCCAATAGAAACCATTTCTCTATCATGTTCAGAAGCATGCTTGGAACTGCTGTGTCCTCTGCAAAGACATGTTGGTATCCACTGGGAAGAATAACTTCTCAACTTCAGTACTATGTAACATAACCCCTGTTGACAAAGTTTTTGGTCACTATTATAGTGTGGGGAGGGGTTGGTGGTGCTTGTTTTGGTTCTTTTTTGTTTTAGGGTTGGTTTTTTTCTTCATTTGTAATTAAGGTATTACCTTGGAAAGCTATCACATTATACAAGAATATATGAATCACCAAGTTGAATACTTTTTCAACTCCTACAGTTAGATTATGGTAATATAATAATTGCTTGTCTGAAAAATAAAATTGCTGAAAAGATTTTGTGTTCAAAAAGCAGCAATCTGAATATCATATCCTGCGCTAACCTGAAAGAGGCCTGAGAGCTGACAGAAAAAAACACAACATAAAATCTTGTGCCTTATTAAGGACACATTATCAGAGAGAAAATCAACTTATTTTAGTCCCTCTTCCGATGGGGCAAAGAAGCACAAAGCAGTTTAAAAAAACTTATCTCTGGGAGAAGATTACTCCACTTTAGGAAATGCATATGTTATCAGTAGAATTTCCTGATGAGTCCCTTGAGAAAACTTAAAGGATTTGCCTCCAAGCCCTGAGAACAGAACTTCCTCCTAAACCTTAGTATTTTTTTCTTCCTCTTAAGGAACTTCAAAGAGATATACAATTTCTGCACACTTCCAACTTTTCATTGTTCATCTAGACAGTACATGTACAATCTAAGCTTTTCCAGCCCAAGGCTTAATATCACATCTTCCAGTATGGAACAAAACCATATGAAATTATAACTTCTTCTGTGGTGCAGGAAGACCATTAAGACCACAGACCATTTGTTGCAGAAAATTTGGCTCATGCACATAAGCAAGTATTTTATCTGAATAAAAATTATTTCAATTTTAATAAAAAATATAATTTGCATGAAAATTAAATTCTTAAAAGAGCCTGAAAGAGCTAATCCCATTATATTAGTCCATGGTATATGGTAAACTCTTTGTCTCTGCCACAAGATGGGATATTTAAACTATATCCTGATTTTTGAAATTTTAATCCATAAAATGTGTTTCACAGTCATATTCTAGTGACTTGTATCTCAGTAGTATCTTTTTAATTTAAAATCTCCCCAATTTCTGAACTTCTTGGAAATTTAATAAAGAAACCAGGGTACATTCCCTTAAGTATAACAGAATACTTTTTTTTTCTGATTTCAAAATTATGCATGTGAATACATTTTAAAAGAAACATATTGAGAAAAGACTTACCAATTTTTGGAATTAGGTTATTCTGAAGATAGAGAATTTTTAAATCTCTACACCATTTGTCAAGATGCTCTAGCTTTTCTATTTCCTGCTGATGTAAAGAAATTTCTTCCAGTGAAAAAATTTCACAGTTGTTATGTTCTGCACGTCTTCTAATAAGATCTTCAGTGACTGAAAGAAATATTAGATGTCATATTTCCCTTTAATCATTTTCTGCCATCTGACTTATGAGCAAATTATAAAATCATTAAAATATTTTGTTGCAGTATACCAAATAGCCCGGTAGCAATGACAACAAAAAATCTGCCAGAAAAGATATCAAGATATCAAGTACCAAACAGCTTCGACCCACTCTGCCACAGTAAACATCTTTTGTGAAACTCAGTCACGTCACCTGTAACATTTGGAAAGATCCTTATGAAAACTGCTGAGTCTATCAAAAGAATGTGATACAACCCTTGCAGAAATTAATCCTGCAGCCACTATTTTCAGCACAGCTTGGGTTGCAGATTGATTCATGTGGACAAGTAGTGGAGTGTTTGATGCTGTTTTATTTCCAGATGCCAGATGTTCACATCACAGACAGCAGTGGGGGGTGGGGAGGAAGCAAACTACAGTGTGTCATCATATTCTTCCACCAGCACAGGGTACACAGAAATAAGCAGGATAAATGCTGGAAGTAGGCAGATATTTTTTATGCCATAACTAAGTCATGTTTATAAATGTCTATGTTAGAATGAAATGTATACCTGGTATTTGTTAGCCACTACCAGCTCATCAGAGCCAGCAGAAACCTGGGTTCAGTTATCATATTCTAATATTTAATGCCAGGCAATCTTTCAAACAGTGAAAAGGCTCTGTACAATGAAGGTAAAGAAATTCTCTAAGAACCAGTGCTCACTTCTCAGCTAGATGCTAGAACTTTGTTTCCAGTATTTTGCACCAAAAAGTGCCAGCATTTTCCTTTCCTTGACAACCACTGGACTACAGTGAAGTAATGAGGAAAAACACAGGGGTTTATCAAATTAGCACAGGTATTTTCAAGATTTTTAATGCTGCAAAAAAAAAAGAGAAAAAAGCCTCTCAAAAAAATCTGAAGAAAAATAAGTAAAAAGAAAAAATAGACAAAGATCTGTGAAAACAAACTGTTCCTACCATGCACTGATTAAAAGTACTCTTTTACTTCTTTGTCTCAGGGAGGTTTTGTGAAATCATCCAGTTGTATTAGTGATCCCGGAATGACTGCACACATTCACATGGACCAGCAAACTAAGTACCAATACAGCCCAAACTCACGTGTGTCCATACAGCTCCTCTATCTGCAGTCTTTGGGAAAGGGGTGAAACTGGTTGTGTCTATATTGTATTATTTATAGATGTCCAGGCATAAATCTCCTTTCTGCTGAACAGACTTACACCTGACAGAATTAATTTACAGAATTAAATATGGAGATACAGATATTGATTGAAGGGGGAAACCTGTCTGCACATAAATCATGTTGGGTAAGGTGTCTTTGTCTCTTTTAACCATGTTGAGCAGGTTTGTTACATCTGAACAATCACATTCCCTTCCACTTGAACTTGATTAAAGTAACAGAGAAAAGATAAAAAAGTCAATAATCATGACTAAATACTTTAGCCTTCACACTAAATATTTTAAAAAATTGTATTTCTAATAAGTTACTTGGGAAATCTACTAGAAACTAAAAGGGAAAAAAAAAAAGTCTGCTTACTTCTGCATTTGGTGGCAGATTTTTCAGTGCCACTATTACCAGGTAATTTTGAGCAGGAAAACAACACTCCCCAATCTGCATACATACACACTGGTGGCAATATTATGCTCTATACCCTTTATACAAAAAGAAGTCATATAAATTATTCCTGACAGCTTAATTACACACCAATTTCCATTTGCTGATGAAAATTGAAATTATTTTTGCATCAATTCTACAAAAATGTCCACCTTCATTAACAGATGATTTGCAAAGCAGACAATCATTCACAATAGAAGCTACAGTGAAGCTTCAGAAACCTAATTTGAGATCCTGTTGTAGGAAACTGCCTGAATACTTGACATTTTGTGTAAGAGCTAGTTCATTTAAGAGGAATTAGGAAAACAAGCTTGCAAGAAAAAATAAATATTAAATAAAATTGTAAATAGCAGCATCTCCAGGACATTGACAAACACACTGAACTCACTAAGACGTTCATTAACCAGATTTTCTGGTGTTGTGTGCAGTAAGGGGACAGTGGAGCAGTGACCTGAGAGATCACAGCTACTCCCAGGTTCCCATGAACACAGGAGGAAATGAGGAATGGCATCAATCAAGTGGAGAGAACAGATCTTGAAGTTCTAATGCCTGGGCTTCCAAAAATTACATGTTTTACTCAAAAAAAAAAGGAAGCAGAAATGAAGGATAATATTAAAGAAATTGAAAGAATAAGCAGATGGACAGCTGCAGGTGCATCAGGAGACGGTGGGGGAAGCTGCATTTCAGAAAAGTGAAGTATGCAACCATTACTTTAAGACTCAAATTCACACTGTGCTGTTCAGGAGATAAAGTCATTCTCCTTCAGGCAGTGCCTGCTCAAAGACGGCATCTGCCACTTGCCTGCAGAGAGGCGTTCCTACCCAAAGCACTGGTTTAGCCCAGCACGGGACTGGCAGTAATAATATCCATCCAAAACAGATTACAAGAAAAATCACAGAGGAAGGGAACTCCTTTTTCATGAGTAAAAGGTGTGAGCACTCAGTCTTTCGGGTCATACTGCAGTACCTCTAAAAGACGATCAATTCATAAGTAACATTACGGAGTATTTTACCTCCTTTGGGGCTTTTCCACATCTGGCAGACCTGGGCTCAGACACAAGCCATGCTAGTCAGCATCGCCCCTTGCAGGGGCTGCCCCACACAAGGAGGAGTCCCCACCTGGGCCACCCAGTCCCCACTGCTGGCCCTCTCAGGGGCTGCTCTGAGAGGCAAGGAACCCCTGTGCTTTGTGTGGGGAGATAAAATGGGGGGTCATTGCCAGGGAGGAGGAAAATCGGACAATCATCCAGGGGAGCCAGGAGGGCAGGGGTCTGCCAGGGGAGCTTGGGGATGGTGGGGAATGGAGACAACTGTGGCGAGAGGCAATGTGAATCAGAGAATTGTTTAGATTGGAAAACACCTTTAAGATTATCAAATGCAATCCGACAAATCCACCATGAAACCGTGTCCCTAAATGCCACATCTACATGACTTTTAAAATTCCAGGTGCATTGACTCCACCAGTTCCCTGCTCAGCCTATTCCAGGGCTTGACAACCCCTCCCATGAACAAAATTTTCCCAACATCTAAACTAAACCTCCCTCGGCACAACTTGAGGCCATATCCTCTTGTCCTGCCACCTGTTACAGGGGAGAAGAGGGCGACAGCCCTCTGCTACAGTCTCCTTTAAGGGAGTTGTAGAGAGCGATAAGGTCTCCCCTGAGCCTCCAGGCTGAACACCCCCAGCTCTCTTAGCCGCTCCTTATCAGACTGAGCTCCTTCCCCCAGCTTTGTTGCCCTTCAGCAGACACGAAGGAGGCTGTAGGGCGCGGGGCCCGTACAGGAGAGGAGGGCAGGGGCAGGGGCCGGGGCCGGGGACGGGAGGGAAGCGGCGCTGTCCGACACTCACTGCGCACCATGGCCCCTCATGCGCCGCCGCCATTCCCGCCGCGCCGCGCTGCCACAGCAACGGCCCCGGGCGGGCGGCGCTGAGGGCGGCGCCGCGGCCCGGCTTTAACCGGACGGCAGCTGCACGGCTCTGGGCCGGGCTTTAACCCGACGGCAGCTGCACGGCTCTGGGCTCGGCTTTAACCCGACGGCAGCTGCACAGCTCTGGGCCGGGCTTTAACCGGACGGCAGCTGCATGGCTCTGGGCTCGGCTTTAACCCGACGGCAGCAGTGCGGCTCCGAGCCCGGCTTTAACCCGACGGCATCTGTACCACCCCGGCGGCAGCTGCACGGCCCCGGTGGCTCTGGGCCTGGCTTTAATCCGACGGCAGAAGAGCGGCTCTGGGCCCAGCTTTAACCCGACGGCATCTGCACGGCCCCGGTGGCTCCCGGCCCTGCCTTCTAGAGATAAAATGTGTTTTCCTCAGGCATCAATCTCACGCCTCGTCCTTTGCATGACACTTCTGTCCTCCGCCTGCATATCCGTCAGCTAGTTTGCCTCACACATTTTGGGCTGAAAGCTTGTTTTCCGTTGTTTGTGAAAGCAGCCTGTACTAGTGATTCACAGTCTTGTACAATTTTAGAATCATAAAACAGTTTAGATTGGAAAAGACCTTGTTATAAATGAGAAACAAAAGTCTCGATATTCAGCAAAATTTAGATTGCTTTATTTGATATAGACGGAGCAAGCAGCGCTGGGGAACGTGAGGGGTCAACCTCCCACTCCATACTCCATTGAACCTTGGTTTGCAGTCTCTTCTTATACTATGATTTCTCATTGTAATCAATAATTTTTGGTTTTTTTGCTGTCATAATTTTACTAGGTAAGCAGTGGTGGTCAAATAAACATCCGTATCCAAATTCACAAAGTCTCCGGGCAATAAATCAGTCTTACAGATAACCATCTGGTCCTTGTAGATAACCACCAGCGAAATCTAAAATTCTGGGTTTTGTAGATAGGCAGCATTGATCAAACAAAGGCAGGAAAGACTATTGAGAAGTCTGATTTTGCAAGCTGGTAGTAGATACAACTTATTTGGAAAACATAACATAGCATAACATAATGTAACATAATATAACATAACAAGGTGATTTAAAACAGAATGATTTAATCATATAATTTCCTTTATCTAGTGTCCATGCATCACTTCAGGCCTTAGTATTCTGGTTTATACAAACCCCAATACTTTTGTGATTAACGCGAATCTTTATCAATTATCACAACCTGTAAGATCATCAAGTCCACCCGTTAATCCAACACTGCCAAGTCACCACTGAACCATGTCCCCCCGTGTCAGGTCTACACCTATTTCAATTTTTCCTGGGGATGGTGGCTCCACCACTTCCCTGAGCAGCCTGTTCTGATTCTGGATCACAGCTGGCATCAGATCGAAGTGGTAACATCAGGAGAGTCAGTCTGTATTTCCTAGTTGTCTTCATTAACCTAGAGGTCTAATCAAACCTTAAGGTCATTTTCAACTAACAGGAAATTCACCTATAAATTTAAATTAGGCTGTAGCAATTTTTACAATTATCAAATTAATGTATTTAGCCATTTACCTCTGATGTAAATGGAACTCCCCACAGGCTCTCTGCACCTTTCTATCTGTACTGCTGATTAGAGGAGTATGAAGGTGTCATTGAGTTAAGACTCCTGAGATTTGTGGAGATGATGAGACACAAAGGAGCAGAAGTTGTTTATGCACTTTAACCCCATAGTATTTATCCTGGCTATCTGACTGGATAAATAACAACTCCACTCAGAGGTTTACACAGCTGGTTGGATGTGGCCTAGAGTCCCTGTATAGAATCACAGACAATAAAGAAGGGTCACTAATCCTCCTACCTACACATTTATATCAAATTGCAGGCCTCTTCAAATAATCACTTTTTTGCTAGTAACATTAGTTTAATTTTTTACTTGGGAGCAGAATTCACAATCAAAGTATTAATTTCAAACAAGTAAAAAAATCTTGTTTTCACTGTGTATAGTGTTTTAAACCCTGTATTTTCATTATATTACATTGAAATGCCTGTTATCTGGTTAAGCTAAAAGCAAGGGGGAGAGCGTTCATCCCTTTTTCAGATATCCTAGATGATAGTTCTGAACAAAAGATTATGAAATATACAATTAATTAAATTACCAAATACTAAGGTGAGTGAGTTGACTTGGCAGGATGCCAGGTGCCCACCAGCTTGCATTTTTTTTTTTTTTTTTTTTTCACTTCCCAGCCTCAACAGAAGATGGGGGAAAAATGTGATAAGAAGCTCATGGATAGAGATAAGGGAAGGGACATCAAACAACAATTACCATCATGGGCAAAACTGATTCAATATGGGGAAATTAATTTAGCTTTTTGCCAATTAAACAGAGTAGGATAGACATAATGACAAATCTAAATCCACCCTCCTTTTATTTGTCCCTTCTCAGCTCAACTTCATTCCGATCCCTTGTACCTCTATGTCCTGAGTTAAGCCACAGTTTTTTTAATCAGTACATATATAGGTCCCGTTTGACAAATCTAGTTAAGCTGCAGGACTACTTCTTCAGGCAGGTAACTCTTCCCTTGTGATGAACAAAAAAGAAGAATTCTCTGTACACCAGTGACTGAAGAGCTCTCAGAGTGTGTTTTTTGTTCTCTTGTGAAGAAGAGTTTTGTTTATGATTCAGGGCTAAATTATTCAGCAAGACAGCAGCACTTTGGAGTATATGTTTGCAAATCACTGGTCCTCACCTGGTGGTCTGGCACACACAGGGCAAAGCTAGGTGCTGAGGTATGTTATTTGTGGTGTTCTTTATTTTCACAGTTTTTTGGGGTTTTTTTTTCTCTAATTATGTACCAAGAGATTTCAGCAGTAGAAGCCTGAAATTCTAGCATAAAGCAATATGTGTGCCAGAGATAATGTAAAGAACCCCACTATAAACAGGACAGTGGAAATGAGAAGGAGAAAAAAGTTACGTCTGGCATGCCTTTCCTGAAGAAACTCAGTTTACCACTTTAATACATTATAACTTTATTTGTTGCATGTGTAAAACAAATAATATATATTTCTATGTAATGACAAAAACTAGCTTTATAGCATTATTATTACAGTGCTAGCATTATAGCATTTATGGCATTAATAATACAGAAGGATTTTGAACATGTTTTGACTTTATCCATATATATACTCATGTAAGGTGCTCCAACCCCAGAAAATTGATATCCATGGACAAAGCTGTTGAAATGCTGAAGCTTAGAGTCTCAGCTTGTGTAAATCAGCTGATACACACTCAAAATTTAATCCTATGTATTTTTATTTATCTCCTATTGAATTACTGTTTTTTTAAATATTACTTTTTATTTTATTTTTAATTTTATTTTTCTATGGTGCTAAGTAATGCAGTCACCAGTACAAAACAAGGCTTTATGTTTGCACTAAAGTATCAAAAAAACATCCCCCAAAGAGCACACAATCTGCAGGGCAGAACATGAACTCACAAATAACAAATTCACTGAAATAGATGCAATTTCTAATAATAATAATCTTCATTACTGAAAAACACTCTCAAATACAAGAAGTAATGAGAACAGGAACAAGTTTACTGATATGTAAATGCCAGAGACGGGGGGAAAAAAAGCAGCATGAGAAACCATAAAAGAAAAAAATATAAAAACAATATAAATGAATTAACAGTTTTCTTCAGTGTATATACAAACATGCAAAGAGGTTTGCAAAATAGTGCAGCCAAGTCATAAAAATGTACATCAAAAAGCAGATTTTGCAGAACAGGACTAAACTGTAATCTGTACCTTGTAGTTTATTCCATATTACTTAAATAAAAGATGTTAGTCTTTGTATGGTTTGGCTTCTATGAGTAATGCTTTCAGGATAACTATAAACCAGACTTGCTCACAGACCAGGAACATTAAAAATTAAGGAATGGCATCAATATTCTCATCTTCCACATGAACATTCCCCCTATAAAGGACTACATGATGTATACTCAGGGATGACCCTGAAATTCAACTGAACACAGCTGAAATAAGAGAGTATAAGACAAGCTGCAATGATAAAGATAATATATATTGAAAAAGCAGTAAATTATATGAAAAAATAAACGGGGGTTATAAATCTACACCTCAGCATTTTCTTTCTCTAAATAAGGTGCTATATTAAAAGGGAGTAAACGTTTTAATTACTGGGAACAAAAAAAACCATAAAATTCTGGTTGTTTCCTCTGTCTGTGTATGTGTCAGTTAATCACTAATGAATAAGTGGTTTTGCTGTGAGAGAATGATATTCCACAGTTATCCTAGTCTTGATATTGTAGTTAATAGAAGCTGCAAACATTCATTACCTCTAAAAGCCTAGATTTACACTTTTAGGTTAGAAATTTTTTTCAACTTTTCATCAGAAAAATTCTGAGCTTCAATTTTTCATCCAACAGGAAAAAAACATATGACTGTGCCTCTTTTCAGAGAAAAGATATGAGGCATGTTTTTATGCCCATTGGAATATATGGAGGGGAACTGCCAAAGCCAACCAGCCTGGTAAATGAGTAGAACTTTGTTAATTCAACATCAATGAATATCAGGGAAGGCAGATCTTAACAGATCCTGAACAATTTATTTTAGCCCTTGAACTCCAACTGAGAAATTGCCCCAGGAGTTCCCTCTCTCCAGATCAGAACAATTCTAATTTACAATTTGTATTTATTAATAGACAGATTATAGCAATTTATTGTAGACCATTTTTTTTTCAATCTCAATCAGATTTTTCTTCAATAGTTTCCAGTGAACTAATGAGTTTACAGTGAACTCTTCCAGTTTTCAGCATAATTGCTTTGATAACTGCAGGGTAATTGCAGTCTTAGACTTTTCTCTCAGAATAAGATTTAACTTCCCAGATTATTATTTCAAGAGATTATTTAAACACTAAAGATGTTTATAATCCTTTCATTTTAAAAGTGATTTTAGTAATGGAACTTTTACAATAGGCATAAAATAGATAACAAAATATTTACACATTTTACAGTGATATTTACTCTCAGTTGTCTCTGTACTTTAAATAAAGGAGAGGAATTTTTTAACACTTACAGTATTATTCAAATGCATTAACTACAAGTAAAAAAAAAAAATATGAGGATGAGTACTATAACTACTATTTTAGTTACATAATATATCAGTTATCACATGTACTCAGCCACTGTCCAAATCCATTTACTTTCATGGCATGTTGCAACAATAAATTAATATACAAAATATGGGATAATTTTTATTTTAAAAATATTTCATGGGAATTACAAAACACTTTTTATTATCGAGATAAAGATACTACATGTACAGCACTTCTTTGCGTGATTTCTTTCAGGTAGTCACCAAGAACTAAGGCCTCACTGTCATCTGACAAGAAGAAAAACATAGCTAAAATTATTTGTGTTTTGGAGGAAGAATACTATCAAATCTGTTACTTTTTTTCCCATAAGAATGTGTAAACATGGCCATAAGGAGGTATCCAGGAGTTCAATGCTGAAAAGCTGATGAAAATAAATTGAAGGAGGAGGAAAAATAAAAACTGTTATTGAACTCATTTCAAAATGCACAGAAGTAACAACTCTGCTTTTAAGTTTTTACAAAGTGCAAGAGCCAGTGGAAGTGCATTTTTGGACTGTGGAAGGTCCTGTATTGCAGTAACCTGTGTCAGTCTGTGTTTAGTCCTGCCACACAAGTGCAAGTTCTCTACTCCATCCTGTTGTACCTGCTTTGGTTAACGTTGACAGTGGCTTTCAAAACCAGAGTGAGCTTTCAAGCTCTGGTGTTTCCGCCCTTACACAAACAGTTCCACTGACTTTAAGAAGTGCCACACGTGGCAGCCCTAGCTTGGCATGCTGTGAGTAGGACATTTGGTCACCATAGGCAAAGTGATCAAATGCCTGCACTCCTTTCTAAAATGCTTTGTTCTCAGGATTAACACACTCCTTCCAAGCACTGAAAGTAAGGTTTTGCAGGGTGTGCCTGCAGCTGTGCAGATGCCTTTAGATCTCAGAAGCCGAACTCCACTCAACTGGGAAACTGATGAAGAAGGCTGTTCTATCCTCACTATAAGGAACACAAACTGGGCACAACTCCACTTGGTTCCTTCTTTTCACTTTTAACTGTACAAAGTAAAGACATGAAGGAAATAGCAGAGCCAGGACTGGGATGACCAACTCCAAGTACAAATAAATCAGTGCTCTTGTTTTAAGGGTTTGAGCTGCAGCGAGGCTTAGAAATGCTTGAACTGGAGTGTGAGGAAGAGGCTTGAGTGAAAAAGAATAGGGAATAGAAGAATGTCTAAGTGTTTTTCAGATATTCTGGACCAATTCATGTTGATGCTGCTTCATTGCTTCAGTGGAATGCAACCAACTCAGAGCAGTACAGCACCTGGTCCTGCTGTTCAGTTCATACTTGGGAAAAGGAAGACTTGTTTTGCCTGTTACTGGAAAACATGTTTTCTCTGGGCTGAAGCACAGCAATTGTTAACAGCTTACACTATGTAGACACTGATGCCAGACAACAGAAAGAAAATATATAATCCAAATGCAATATAAAAAGAGTTGTATGCATCAAAGTGGAGTAATTTGCAGTCAAAACTGGCAAGGGTCCTGCAGTTAAACCTTCTTTTAATGAAAAGTCCTTTGGAACCTTTCTGGTATGTTTGAATCCTGTTCCATAATAGGATTCATCCACAAAAACATGGAATTCTTTCTAAACTTAAACATGTACTCACCTCTAGTTCTTTATTTCTTATTCTTTTCTGTAGGGAAAAAAATAATAATACATTTTTGTATGTCTTGATTTAAATCACAGTTTCTT